>NW_027675383.1:0-734880 GCF_965601325.2 Salmo salar
TATGGCGAAGCACAATAAGCGAAGCACAATAAGCCCTGCCTATCCTGTCCCATGCCAAGGCTGCCTGTTGTACCGTACCATAGAGTAGCATAGGACAAGGATGTCTGCTTGTGCCATCTTGGTTGTGTTTATGAAGATAAGACAAGTCAACTCAATGGATATTAGGAATATTAATGATAGGAAGAGCAAAACTGTTGAACACACCCTCTCTCTCTCTCTCTCTCTCTCTCTCTCTCTCTCTCTCTCTCTCTATTATCTTCCTATAGCCCTCTTTTCCCCATTTTCTTTGCTTCCCTCCTTCATCCCTCCCTTCCTCTCTCCATCCTGCCTCACTTTCTCTACCGCCTCGCCTCGTCTTCCATGACGAAAGGAATCCCTTTCCCGTATCCATCCGTCTATTTACGGTGACTTCAGAAAGTATTCAAACCCTTTAAGTTATTACACATTTTGTTGTGTTACAGCATGAAATCAAAATGGATTAAATAGCTTTTTTTTCATCCATCTACACACAATACCCCACAATGAGAAAGTGAAAACATGTTTTAGAAATTTTTGCAAATTTATTGAAAATGAAGTATCAAATTTACATAAGTATTCACACCCCCTGACTCAATACATGTTTGAATCACCTTTGGCAGCGATTACAGCTGTGAGTGTTTCTGGGTCGTTCTCTGGGTAAGAGCTTTGGACAACTGGATTATACAATATTTGCACATTATTCTTTTCAAAATTCTTCAAGCTCTGTCAAATTGGTTGCTGATCATTGCTAGACAACTGTTTTCAAGTCTTGCCATGGAATTAAGTCAAAACTGTAACTCGACATTCACCGTCTTCTTGGTAAGCAACTTCAGAGTAGATGTGGCCTTGTGTTTTAGGTTATTGTCCTGCTGAAAGGTGAATTAATCTCCCAGTGTCTGGTGGAAAGCCGACTGACCAGGATATTGCCTGTGCTTTTCTCCATTCCATTTATTTTGTATCCTAAAAAATTCTCCAGTCCTTAATGATTACAAGCATACCCATAACATGATGCAGCCACCAATACGCTTGAAAATATGGGGAGTTGTACTCAGTAATGTGTTGTATTGGATTCGCCCCAAACATAACACATTGTATTCAGAGCAAAAAAAGTGAATTGCTTTGCCACATTTTGTGCAGTATTACTTTAGTGCCTTGTTGCAAACTGGATGCATGTTTTGGAATATTTGTATTATGTACAGGCTTCTGTCTTTTCACTCTGTCATTTAGGTTAGTATTGTGGAGTAACTATAATGTTGTTGATCCATTGTCAGTTTTCTCCTATCACAGCCATTAAACTCTGTTTTGAAGTCTCCATAGGCCTCATGGTGAAATCCCTGAGCGGTTTCCTTCCTCTCCAGCATCTGAGTTAGGAAGGAACCCTGTATCTTTGTAGTGACTGTGTGTGTTGATACACCATCCAAAGTGTAATTAATAACTTCACCATGCTCAAAGGGATATTCAATGTCTGCCTTTTTATTTATTTTTACCTATCTAGACCCAAACTGCTACAGACCTATATCTATCCTACCCTCTCTTTCTAAGGTCTTCTCCGCTATGCAATCCGGTTTCAGAGCAGGTCATGGGTGCACCTCAGCCACGCTCAAGGTCCTAAACGACATCATAAACGCCATCGATAAGAGACATTACTGTGCAGCCGTATTCATTGACCTGGCCAAGGCTTTCGACTCTGTCAATCACCACATTCTCAGACTTGACAGCCTTGGTTTCTCAAATGATTGCCTCGCCTGGTTTACCAACTACTTCTCTGATAGAGTTCAGTGTGTCAAATCGGAGGGCCTGTTGTCCGGACCTCTGGCAGTCTCTATGAGGGTGCCACAGGGTTCAATTCTAGGGCTGACTCTCTTCTCTGTGTACATCAATGATGTCGCTCTTGCTGCTGGTGATTCTCTGATCCACCTCTACGCAGACGACACCATTCTGTATACTTCTGGCCCCTCTTTGGACACTGTGTTAACTAACCTCCAGACGAGCTTCAATGCCATACAACTCTACTTCCGTGGCCTCCAACTGCACTTAAATGCAAGTAAAACTAAATGCATGCTATTCACTCGATCTCTGCCTGCACCTGCCCGCCCATCCAGCATCACTACTCTGGACGGCTCTGACTTAGAATACGTGGACAACTACAAATACCTAGGTGTCTGATTAGACTGTAAACTCTCCTTCCAGACTCACACTAAGCATCTCCAATCCAAAATTAAATCTAGAATCGGCTTCCTATATCGCAACAAAGCTTCCTTCACTCATGCTGCCAAACATACCCTCGTAAAACTGACCATCCTACCGATCCTCGACTTCGGCGATGTCATCTATAAAATAGCCACCAACACTCTACTCAACAAATTGGATGCAGTCTATCACAGTGCCATCTGTTTTGTCACCAAAGCCCCATACACTACCCACCACTGCGACCTGTATGATCTCGTTGGTTGGCCCTCGCTTCATACTCGTCGCCAAACCCACTGGCACAGGTTATCTACAAGTCTCTGCTAGGTAAAGCCCCGCCTTATCTCAGCTCACTGTCCACTATAGCAGCACCCACTCGTAGCACGCACTCCAGCAGGTAAATCTCACTGGTCTCCCCCAAAGCCAATTCCCCCTTTGGTTGCCTTTCCTTCCAGTTCTCTGCTGCCAATGACTGCAACGAACTGCAAAAATCACTGAAGCTGGAGACTCATATCTCCCTCACTAGCTTTAAGCACCAGCTGTCAGAGCAGCTCATAGATCACTGCACCTGTACATAGCCCATCTGTAAACAGCCCATCTATCTACCTCCTCCCAATACTGTATATATTTATTTATCTTGCTCCTTTGAACCCCAGTATCTCTACTTGCACATTCATCTACCATTCCAGTGTTTAATTGCTATATTGTAATTACTTCACCACCATGGCCTATTTATTGCCTTAACTCCCTTATCTTACCTCATTTGCACTCACTGTATATAGACTTTTTCTTTTTTTTCTACTGTATTATTGACTGTATGTTTTGTTTATTCCATGTGTAACTCTGTGTTGTAGTATGTGTCGAATTGCTATGCTTTATCTTGGCCAGGTCGCAGTTGCAAATGAGAACTTGTTCTCAACTTGCCGATTTAAAAAAATATATATATATTTCACCTTTATTTAACATAAAGGTGAAATCAATTTTTTTTTAAATCTACCAGTAGGTGCCATTCTTTGTGAGGAATTTGAATAACAATGGGGTTGAATACTAAAAAAACGAAAACATAATTCCACTTTGACAATATGGGGTATTGTGTGTAGGCCAGTTACAAAAACATAACAATTTAATCAATTTTAAATTCAGGCTGTAAAACAACAAAATGTGGAAAAAGTAAATGGGTATGAATACTTTCTGAAGGTACTGTACATCTGCCTGCATATCATATTTCCTGCATCGCTTTCCATCCAGCTCTATAATTACCTGCATATCATATTCCCTGCATCACTTCTCATCCAGCTCCCAACCATTCCAACCAAGCTCCTCAGTTCCTTCAAATCTCCCTCTTATCCTGTTTTATTAATGGGAAAGTGATATGACTCCAGCTCACTTCTGTTCCCCACCGTAGCTTACAGGGAACTGAAATGCTTGTAAGAAGGTGTCACAAGTGAAATGAATCACTGCTCGGTAGTTGTTGTCCGTATATGGCTCTGTGACGTGTAAAGAGTTGGTTGATGAGACCCTCTTTCGGATCCGTGCATCTCAATTAGTTGAAACTAGTGAACAAGTCAACAGAATTGATTTCCCTTGTAAAGGAAACGTATTGAATCAACTCTTGCTTAGTGTTGAATTTCGATGCATAGTGCAACAGCTTTAGTTCTGATATTCCATATTACTGAGTCTCGCACCCTCCACCAGTGTAGCCAGGCTTTGTTTCCATGAAGATAAAGACCAATGGTACTGTGTGCGCATCAATATAAACAGATATGACCTTGACTTGCTTTGATGTGCCGGAGGTCAATCTGGGGTAATTTGGTCATTTCTGGGAACAGAAGTCATAATTTTCAACTCCAGAGTAACCCTGTATATTTCCACCGTGAGCCTTCCATCATCTGACTCCTATGCTAGTCGGGCCTCTCGGCCGTCCTTGGTGTTTGCAGTCATTCTGACTAGACTGCCTATATAAGGACAGGCCAAGGCAGGGTACAGTATTATTAACAGTCATGTTCTTGCCAGTTTGGTCCCAGCACCAAAGACGTATGGGTTAGTCCTAAGCTAGCAGACATTTTGGGTTCACTGTGTTTACTTCTTTGTTGGAAGTGACAGTTTAGAAGCTTAGAAGGCATCCATTTTGAATGCTTGTCAGTTTGGAAGTTATTTCAAGGCGTGCTTTTGCAGTCAGTGAACAGTCAGACAGCTACACTGTCTATTAGATAGTGCCTCCACTATTCTGTGTCCTTGGACCTTGGTCAAATATGTCCCCTATTCTCCTTCTTTTTTGTAGCCATCAATCGCTCCATTACCCCATATCCATGTTTTGGGGATGCCATGGCAGGCACCTCGAACCGTCCTCGCCCATCCTCCCTGTCCTCCACTGCCCTTGCCTCCACTGCCCTGGCCTCCGTCCTCCTTGGCCTCCACTGCCCTGGTCTCTGTCCTCCATAGCCTCCACTGCGCTGCCTTCCGTCCTACCTGCCCTCAGTCCTCCCTTGCCTCTAGTGCCCTGCCCTCTGTCCTACCTGCCCTCAGTCCTCACTGGCCACTACTGCCCTGCCCTGCCCTCCATCCTACCTGCCTTTCTATCTTCCCCTCTCCTATTTTTATTTGTTTACTCCATTCCTGTTGTTCGTTTTTGATTTGTTTAAGGGTTAACTGTCAGTGGTCTCGCTTGGTAAAACGTTGTTCTTTTTATTCACACAAAATGGACGTCGGAGGCACCTGTCTCGTTCCTGCATCACAGCCCTGTCTGTGTGATGGAAGGTGATGCCCAGATCTGCTTGCTTTGCTCAAAATCTGCATGTCGCGAAAGGCTCATGAATAAGTAATCCCAATACGGCATCTCATGTAAATCCATGCAAATGAAGGCTCTAGGCCATATTGTTTTAGTGGCAAGCTGGGGCTGGCTGAGAAGAGTGTGTGTGTGTGTGTGTGTGTGTGTGTGTGTGTGTGGTGGTGGGGGGGGGGGGGGGTAGGTACAGTGAGGGAAAAAAAGTATTTGATCCCCTGCTGATTTTGTAAGTTTGCCCACTGACAAAGAAATGATCAGTCTATAATTTTAATGGTAGGTTTATTTGAACAGTGAGAGACAGAATAACAACAAAAAAAATCCAGAAAAATGCATGTCAAAAATGTTATAAATTGATTTGCATTTTAATGAGGGAAATAAGTATTTGCCCCCTCTCAATCAGAAAGATTTCACGCTCCCAGGTGTCTTTTATACAGGTAACGAGCTGAGATTAGGAGCACACTCTTAAAGGGAGTGCTCCTTATCTCACCTTGTTACCTGTATAAAAGACACCTGTCCACAGAAGCAATCAATCAATCAGATTCCAAACTCTCCACCATGGCCAAGACCAAAGAGCTCTCCAAGGATGTCAGGGACAAGATTGTAGACCTACACAAGGCTGGAATGGGCTACAAGACCATCGCCAAGCAGCTCGGTGAGAAGGTGACAACAGTTGGTGCGATTATTCGCAAATGGAAGAAACACAAAAGAACTGTCAATCTCCCTCGGCCTGGGGCTCCATGCAAGATCTCACCTTGTGGAGTTGCAATGATCATGAGAATGGTGAGGAATCAGCCCAGAACTACATGGGAGGATCTTGTTAATGATCTCAAGGCAGCTGGGACCATAGTCACTGTCAGGATACTCAAATCAGCAGGAGGGGTGAAGTCAGGCGCAGGAGACCAAGGTCCGTGAAAACACGTTTTAATAAGCAACAGTCCAAGACTGCCAACAAAATGCCAGTGCAGGGCGAAATACAACAAAAAGTACGAGCCCGAAAACAGAGTAGGGGCGCAGCCCAGGAATACTCGTATGCCTAAACAAGCAAGTGGCAGAGGGAACACCTAAACCCCAACATAACCAACCTAGACAAAAACAATCCCGCACAATCCCCAAACTTAAACAGACAGACTAAATAAGCCCCCCTCCCCCCCACTAACGACCTAACAGAATATGTGCAGAATATGTGCAGAATACTGTGCTTTGGCAAAGTGGGTGGGGTTATATCCTGCCTGTTTGGCCCTGTCCGGGGGTATCATCGGATGGGGCCACAGTGTCTTCTGATCCCTCCTGTCTCAGCCTCCAGTATTTATGCTGCAGTAGTTTGTGTCGGGGGGCTAGGGTCAGTCTGTTACATCTGGAGTATTTCTCTTGTCTTATCCGGTGTCCTGTGTGTATTTAAATATGCTCTCTCTAATTCTCTCTTTCTCTCTTTCTGTCTTTCTCTCGGAGGACCTGAGCCCTAGGACCATGCCTCAGGACTACCTGGTATGATGACTCCTTGCTGTCCCCAGTCCACCTGGCCGTGCTGCTGCTCCAGTTTCAACTGTTCTGCCTGCGGCTATGGAACCCTGACCTGTTCACCGGACGTGCTTGTTGCACCCTCGACAACTACTATGATTATTATTATTTGACCATGCTGGTCATTTATGAACATTTTAACATCTTGACCATGTTCTGTTATAATATCCACCCTGCACAGCCAGAAGAGGACTGGCCACCCCTCATAGCCTGGTTCCTCTCTAGGTTTCTTCCTAGGTTTTTGGCCTTTCTAGGGAGTTTTTCCTAGGGAGTTTTTCCTAGCCACCGTGCTTCTTTCACATGCTTTGCTTGCTGTTTGGGGTTTTAGGCTGGGTTTCTGTACAGCACTGAGAATATCAGCTGATGTACGAAGGGCTATATAAAAATAAATTTGATTTGATTTGATTTGAATACAGGTGCACACATAAAACAGACCTCACCAAAAGAAAATTAAAAGAGGATCGGTGGCAGCTAGTAGGCCGGCGACGACGACCGCCGAGCGCCGCCCGAACGAGGAGAGGCGCCACCTTCAGTCGACGTTGTGACAGTCACCAAGAAAACAATTGGTAACACACTACGCCGTGAAGGACTGAAATCCTGCAGCACCCGCAAGGTCCCCCTGCTCAAGAAAGCACATATACATGCCCGTCTGAAGTTTGCCAATGAACATCTGAATGATTCAGAGGACAACTGGGTGAAAGTGCTGTGGTCAGATGAGACCAAAATGGAGCTCTTTGCATCAACTCAACTCGCCGTGTTTGGAGGAGAAGGAATGCTGCCTATGACCCCAAGAACACCATCCCCATCGTCAAACATGGAGGTGGAAACATTATGCTTTGGGGGTGTTTTTCTGCTAAGGGGACAGGACAACTTCACCACATCAAAGGGACGATGGACTGGGCCATGTGCCGTCAAATCTTGGGTGAGAACCTCCTTCCCTCAGCCAGGGCATTGAAAATGGGTCGTGGATGGGTATTCCAGCATGACAATGACCCTAAACACACGGCCAAGGCAACAAAGGAGTGGCTCAAGAAGAAGCACATAAAGGTCCTGGAGTGGCCTAGCCAGTCTCCAGACCTTAATCCCATAGAAATTCTGTGGAGGGAGCTGAAGGTTCGAGATGCCAAACGTCAGCCTCGAAACCTTAATGACTTGGAGAAGCTCTGCAAAGAGGAGTGGGACAAAATCCCTCCTGAGATGTGTGGAAACCTGGTGGCCAAC
This sequence comes from Salmo salar, assembly GCF_965601325.2. Classification (NCBI taxonomy): domain Eukaryota; kingdom Metazoa; phylum Chordata; class Actinopteri; order Salmoniformes; family Salmonidae; genus Salmo; species Salmo salar. Next base: position 7,730 of record NW_027675383.1, read on the forward strand.
TACAAGAAACGTCTGACCTCTGTGATTGCCAACAAGGGTTTTGCCACCAAGTACTAAGTCATGTTTTGCAGAGGGGTCAAATACTTATTTTCGTCATTAAAATGCAAATCAATTTATAACATTTTTGCCATGCGTTTTTCTGGATTTTTTTGCTGTTATTCTGTCTCTCACTGTTCAAATAAACCTACCATTAAAATTATAGACTGATCATTTCTTTGTCAGTGGGCAAACGTACAAAATCAGCAGGGGATCAAATACTTTTTTACCTCACTGTATATTTACAATGTGGTTGCATTGGTATGCATGTGTATAGCATAAGTGTATCCGTGTACAGTATGTGTTTACAGGTGGGTGGGTATATATTTACAATAGCGCCTGTACATAGCCGCAGGATGTTGGGGTGCTGAGGGTGCTGCAGCACCCCTGATAAATCTGAATGAGAAACTAAAATAATAAAGTGCACTGGACCTTTACTACTCTTCTACTCTACTACTCTTCTGCTCTACCACTTTACCGCTTTACTACTTTACTACTTTACTACTCTACAACTTTGCTGCTTTACTACTCTACTACTTCACTACTTTACTCTCTTACTACTGTGCTACTCTACTACTATAACTTTACTGCTTTACTACTCTACTACCTTACTACTTGACTTCTGTACTACTTTACTGCTTTACTACTGTACTACATTACTACTTTACTACTCTACTACTTTACTACCTTACTACGTTACTACTTTACTACTTGACTTCTGTACTACTTTACTGCTTTACTACTTTACTACGTTACTACTTGACTTCTGTACTACTTTACTACTCTACTACTTGACTTCTGTACTACTTTACTGCTTTACTACTTTACTACTTTACTACTTGACTTCTGTACTACTTTACTGCTTTACTATGCTACAACTTTACTACCTTACTACTCTACTACTTGACTACTCTACTACTTGACTACTCTACTACTCTGCTACTTTACTACTTTACTACTCAATAATGTGCGGTGCAAAATAGCCACCAGCAGCGCGGAGAAACATTCAGTGTTGGTGATTAAGGATGTGTATTGGTTGGTTTGCGGTTGTGAAGAGGTTACTCTCAGACTCTCCATCTCATTCGATGTGGCATTCATAACTTTTCCAATGGGTATTTAATGTTGAGCACTGACCTCAGTCTGACCTACCCATAATGCACCAGGGGTTGTGTGTAACTGGGAGTATGCAAATAAACAGCATTAGTGTAAATGAGACTGTAATGCAAATAATAATAGTTGTGTTATAGATACTAGATAAACATAACCGTTGCATTCCAAACTTGTTTCAAACAAAATACACTGACGTGTTTTTGAAGGTATTCGTTGGCGTTTACTGCAGCCCCACTTTCTTATAAGGTCAACACATGAGCCTTGGTGCACGAGTGAGTGCACTACGACAAACACACTCCCTACAGAATCAGTGCACTGAGAATCAGTAGTATGAGCATAGTTTTGTAAACAAGTAACTTATTTCTTAACGGCCGTGAGTGCCTGTTAATTTGTTGCGTGTATTTCTCAGGCATTTGTGTGCAGTCCTGTGGTACATGCTGCATTCAGGCGTTCATCTGCTCCAGCTATACTGCCCTACCAAGCAAAAAGGCAGTAACTGCTAATTTGGTCGAAAATATGTTAATGTCATTTTTGCTAAAATAAATACATGCTTAATCATGTGGACAAGTATCCTGCCTCTATTGTATTACGTTTTGGAGAAAATGGGGGTCATGTTAGCAGTAACTGCATAAAGTTCTTGTGAAACCAAGGTAAGTAAAAACAATTTTTCTCAGTTCCAAGCTATGAGAAGTTATTGCCTTTTTGCTTGGTAGGGCAGTATAGTAGGAGAGTCACGTGTCTAGAACTCACACGTTCTAAGTCTAGCCCCCAATAGAGAAACGCATGTCTCTATAGTAGTTGAGAAGGCTCGCTGACGGTATATCATGCTTGCAGTGTGGTTTTGCTGTTAGAATATGCTGCATGCCATACATGTTGTTCTCCCTCCATCTTTCTGTCTTCTCCTCTCATTCCATCTCTCATCTCATTCCATCTCTCCTCTCCAAATCATCCTCTATCTCTCTCTCTTGCTCTCGCTATCTCATCCCCCATTGTCTCTCTTCCTTCTCATCCACTCTTTTTTCTCCGCTCTCTCCATTAATGTCTCTCTCCCACACACTTACACCCCCCCTCGCAGATCCCACCCACCCTTCTGTCTCTCTGCCTCTCTCTCCAGCCCCGTCCTCCTCCTCCATCCACCCTTCTCTCTACCACCCTCCCCTCCTCCAGCCTTGTTTCTCCATCCAGCCAGATGGAGTCAGACCCAGGCCCCTGGCTAGAGGGCTGGGGCTGGGGATGGATGGATGGGGCTACGGGGGGTATCTGTCGGTGTCTGGATGCTGGCTGCTGGAAGTGGGGTGGCAGCCCAGTCTTCTATAATTAGGCTACCCGCCGGTGTGTGTGGGTGCGCTCTCAGTGTGTGTTTGTGTGTGTGAGTGCGCGTGGGTGTGCACTTGTCTGTTCATGTGCTTGGCGGTGTGTGTGTGTGTGTGTGTGTGTTGGCCTGGCAGTTTGTCTGTGTGTTAGGCTAGTGGTGTGTGTTTCTGTGGCTAATGGAGAGGAGCAGAGGAGAAGAGGAGCGAAGAGGGTGTCGGGGGAACGGAGCTGTCTGTCTAACACAGAGAGGAGCCGAGGAGAAGAGAAGAGGAGCGAAGAGGGAACGGAGCTGTCTGTCTAACACAGAGAGGAGCAGGGCAAACATGTTACATGTTAGGCACATGGCCAGCCATATCCTCCACAGTTACTGCCTACACTCAGCATTGCTCCTCTAACTGCCTCTGGGTTCCATGGCTCTGTCTGTCTGTGTGTGTCTGTGTGTGTGTGTGTGTGTGTGTGTGTGTGTGTGTGTGTGTGTGTGTGTGTGTGTGTGTGTGTGTGTGTGTGTGTGTGTGTGTGTGTGTGTGTGTGTGTGTGTGTGTGTGTGTGTGTGTGTGTGTGTGTGAGAGCGAGAGATAATGGATTGAGTGCACAAGAAATGCCATTATTTAGTACAGCATCATCATGTTCTCCTTGATATACAGATAATGTGACTAACAACAAGATGGCGCAGACAGACATGGTCTCCTTGTTTCTAGCTCCTAGCCAACTTTGCAGTTTGTGTGAGTGTTATTTCTTACATTACTTGCACAGAACGTTTCTTGCATTACTACCTACAGCCGAAAATAACTTTTGGATATTAGATTGGTGGTTACTCACCAGCATTTCGACCAGAAATGTGACTTTCCTGAATTGGATCTTTTGTTTGTACCCCCCGAGGCAATTCCACTCATCCCAGGGGCTGCTCCGAGACGCCGTCGATGGAGAAGAGGAATACGGAGTGGGCTTTTAGTCCGACTCAGGAGGCGTGCATACCATCCAACGCTTCTGAGGATATTACTCGCTAATGTTCAGTCTCCGGACAATAAAGTAGACGTGCTCAGGGCTAGGATCCCCTTCCAGAGAGATATCAGGGACTGTAAATTACTCTGTTTCATGGAATCATGGCTCTCTCCGGATATACTGTCCCCGTCTATACAGCCAGCGGGGTTCTCCGTACATCGTGCGGACAGGAAGAAAGAAAGGTGGAGGTGTATGTTTCATGTTTAACTACCCATGGTGTGATTGTGAAATCGTACAGGAACTCAAGTCCTTTTGTTCTCCTGATCTGGAATAACTCCAGATCAGGAGAACCTCCATTACCTCCATTACCTCCTGAGAGAATTGTCTTCAGTCATCGTCACTGCTGTGTATATTCCCCCTCAAGCCGACACCGCGACGGCTCTCAAAGGAACAACACTGGACTTTGTACAAACTGAAAACCTGATATCCTGAGGCCGCATTTATTGTAGCTGGGGACTTAAATAAAGCAAATCTGAGGAAAACGCTACCAAAGTTTTGTCAACACATCTCCTGCACTACTCGCTCATCGAGAACTCTTGACCATTGCTACTCCCCCTTCCAGGACAGCTACAGACGACATCCCAAGCTGCGTCATCAGAGCATGTGCAGACCAGCTGGCTGGAGTGTTTACAGACATATTCAATCTCTCCCTGTCCCAGTCTGTTGTCCCCACTTGCTTTAAGATGTCCACCATTGTTCCTGTACAAAAGAACGCGAAAGTAACTGCACTAAATGACTATCATCCTGTAGCAGTCACTTCTGCCATCATGAAGTGCTTTGAGAGGCAAGTTAAGTATCACATCACCTCCACCTTACCAAATACCCTAGACCCACTTCAATCTGCATACCACCCCAACAGATCCATGGATGATGCAATCACCATCGCACTTCACACTACCCTATCCCATCTGGACAAGAGGAATAACTATGTAAAAATGGTGTTCATTGACCACATCACAGCCTTCAACACCATAGTGCCCTCCAAGCTCATCACTAAGCTTGGGGCCCTGGGTCAGAGCCCTGCCCTGTCCAACTGGGTCCTGGACTTCCTGACGGACAGACCCCAGGTGGTGAAGGTAGGAGTGGTGCCAGAAAAATAACCTCTCCCTTAACGTCAACAAAAAGGAGCTGATCATAGACTTCAGGAGACAGCAGAGAGAGCACACCACCATCCACATCGACGGTGCCCCAGTGGAGAAAGTGAAAAGCTTCAAGTTCCACGGCGTGCACATCACTGACAACCTGTTTTTGTCCGTCTACACAGACAGTATGGTGAAGAAGGTGCAACAGTGCCTATTCAACCTCAGGAGGCTGAAGAAACCTTTACAGATGCACCCTTGAGAGCATGCTGTCGGGCTATATCATCGCCTGGTATGGCAATTGCACCGACCGCAACCGCAGGGCTCTTCAGAAGGAGGTGCGGTCAACCCAACTCATCACTGGGGTCACACTGCCTGCCCTCCAGGACATCTACAGCACCCGGTGTCACAGGAACTCCAAGAAGATCATCAAGGACCTCAGGGTCCCAAGTCATGGCCTATTCACCCTGCTACCATCTAAGGTGGAGACAGAACAGGTGCATCAAAGCTGGGACCGAGAGACAGGCCATCAGACTGTTAAACAGTCACCACTATCCGGCCTCCAGTACCCTGCCCTGAACCTTAGTCACTGTTACTACCCGGTTACCACCCGGTACGCTACCCTGCACTTTAGAAACTGCTGCCCTATGTACATAGTCATTGAACACTGGTCACTTTAACCATGTTTACATGTATATACTGTATTCTAGTCAAGGCTCATTCTATATAACTACTGCTGTACACACCTTTTCTATTCATATACTGTCCATAATGTCTATACACACCATCATATACTTATACATTATATTCCGTACTCTGCTCGTTCTGATATTTCTTCATTCCTTTTTTGTATTTTTTGTATTTTTCTGAAAGTGTGTGTGTGTGTGTGTGTGTGTGTGTGTGTGTGTGTGTGTGTGTGTGTGTGTGTGTGTGTGTGTGTGTGTGTGTGTGTGTGTTATGCCGGAGGTGTGAGATATGTGTGTGTGTAATGTTGCCTGCGTGAGTTCGAACCTTTTCAAACTGCCGAAATCGGCGCTTTCTTGTGACCAGCCTGGTAATGTTTGTGTGATTGCATGTGTTTGTAAGATAAAGTTATGTTATTGCTTATGCCTATGTTTGTGTGTGTCTATGAATGTCCATGTGATCGCAGCATCTGTGTGTGTGTGTGTGTGTGTGTGTGTGTGTGTGTGTGTGTGTGTGTGTGTGTGTGTGTGTGTGTGTGTGTGGTGTGTGTGTGTGTGTGTGTGTGTGTGTGTCCCACCTGCCTACAATCCATCTCAGTGTAGGTGGTGTCCGGGGCCTTTGGAAGGACAGGCCTCATTCATATTCATCCCCCCAACCCAGGATCCCAATCTCAGCTGGCCCCTCTCTCTCAGCTGGCCCCTCTCTCTCAGCTGGCCCTCTCTCTCAACTGGCACCTCTTTCAGCTGCCACGTCTCCTCTGTCACACACAGGCAGGCGCGGAGGCACACACTAGCACACACCAACACACACACACAGACGTGCGCAAACACACAGACGCGTGCACACACATACGCAATCATATGGACATTTACACACACACACACACACACACACACACACACACACACACACACACACACACACATACACACACACACACACACACACACACACACTGCAATGGACATTCATAGACACATACAAATATAGGCATAAGCAATAACAAACAAATTTGATTTGATTTGATAACAAAATATTCACTTACAAACACACGCAATCACACAAACATTATACACACATTCCGCACACTGTATCTCCCACCTCAGGCGTAACACACACACACACACACACACACACACACACACACACACACACACACACACACACACACACACACACAAACACACACACACACACAAACACACACACACACACACACACACACACACACACACACACAGACACACACACACACACACACACAGACACACACAAACATACACACACCCTTAGCTCCCCTTACGGTCCACTGTCAGACAAAGCATCTCTCCTCCCTTCCCCTCCTGCATCTCTCCTCCCTTCCCCTCCTCCCTCTCTCCTCCCTTCCCCTCCTCCCTCTGTTCTCCCTTCCCCTCTCCCTCTCTACTCCCTTCCCTTCCCCTCCTCCCTCTCTCCTCCCTTCCCCTCCTCCCTCTCTCCTCCCTTCCCCTCCTCCCTCTGTCCTCCTTTCCCCTCCTCCCTCTGTCCTCCCTTCCCCTCCTCCATCTCTCCTCCCTTCCCCTCCTCCCTCTGTCCTCCCTTCCCCTCCTCCATCTCTCCTTCCCTCTCTCCTCCCCCGCTCCTCCCTCTCTTCCCAGAGTGGCTCTCCCTCTCCACCTTTTGTTTTCCCCCGTCCCGTCTCCCGTCTGCCTCCTTCCTCTCCTCTCGTCCCCTCCCTCTCCTCCTTCTCCTCTCTCCCCTTCACCAAGCACCAGATGGCCTGGTGAGACCAGCTGTGCAAACACAGACTAGGAGGGGGTGACACACCTGACACCTCTCCACCACCAGCCCCGTACCCCCGGCCAGCTGAAGGAGGGAGGGAGGAAGGACGGGAGGGAGGAGGGAGGGAGGGAAGACGGAGGGAGGGTAGACGGGAGGGAGGGAGGACGGGAGGGAGGGAGGACGGAGGGAGGGAGGGAGTGTGGGAGTAGGGAAGGACGGAGGGAGGGAGGGTGGGAGGAGGGAGGAAGGACTGGAGGGAGGAGGGAGGGAGGACAGAAGGAAGAAAGAACAAAGGGAGGGTGGGAGGAGGGAGGGAGGGTGGGAGGAAGGAGGACGAAGGATGGACAGAGGGAGGGTGGCAGGAGGGAGGACAGAGGGAGGAGGGAGGGAGGGTGGGAGTAGGGAGGGAGGAGGGAGGAGGGAGGAGGCCCTACTGGCCTTTATCTACTGGACCCAGCCTCAGGCCCAACCTTATACAGAGTGAATAGAAAACCTCCAGAGATCCATGTCTAATTCAAGTCGCAACGTGTTTGGAACAGTTTGCAAGGAAACTGACTCATTGGCACTGGCCAAAAATGGTTGCAAGCTAACATTTCTTTGACTTGTTTTTTTACACATACACACCACACTACAACACGTTACAACCCCTAAAAACCCGGACAACCCACTACAAAAGTAACTTTTCTTCTCACACATGGTTCCCTCTGGGCCAATGAAAGGCAGAGCGGGGTGGGAGGTGGTGGTGATGATGGTGGCTGCTGCAGTGCTTTCTGGGAGTAATAGCTCTAAGAGAAGGTCGTTTACCAGTGGAACCCTCCCTGAGGTGGAAGAGGGGCAGAGGAGCCCTGATTTAAAGGACCATACCTCTTCCTTATTGCCTCCTGGCCCAGGGTCCCCATAAACCCCACCCACAGAGAGAGAGAGCGAGAGAGAGAGCGAGAGCGAGAGCGAGAGCGAGAGCGAGAGCGAGAGAGATATAGAGATATAGAGATATAGAGAGAGATATAGAGAGAGAGAGACACACGCCATCCGTCCTTACCAGACAAAAGGCTGTGCTTGGCCCTGGTAAAATACGAGTGTGTTTCTCCACAGCTCACACACACATACAAATACACTGGCCACACACACCAGCTGCCAGGGAGGGGAGGAGAGAAGAAGGAGGAGGTGGGTGATGGTTTAATTTAAAGATCTGGGCTATATTGGTCAAGGAAGTGATGCAACCATCGAACAATGATGTCATAATTAATATACCTAATGCGTCAGATGTGAGTAAGAGATTTGAGATATGAGTGTTTACTTCTGCTCATAACACACTGGCATTTCCATGTCACAAAAAATAGTTTGTGCTATACACAGTTTTAGGACGAAATTTTTTCCACACTGCCCTTTCTTCACCCGAAAGTTGGCTGCCCAGTTGATGATGGTCCATCCAACCTACCCCTAAACTACACTACACGACCAAAGTATGTGGACACCTGCTTGTGGTCATTAATATGGAGTTGGTCCCCCCTTTGCTGCTATACCAGCCTCCACTCTTCTGGGAAGGCTCTCCACTAGATATTGGAACATTGCTGCGGGCACTTGCTTCCATTCAGCCACAAGAGCATTTGTGAGGTCAGGCCCTGATGTTGGGCGATTAGGTCTGGCTCGCAGTCGGTGTTCCAATTCATCCCAAAGGTGTTGGATGGGTTTGAGGTCAGGGCTTTGTGCAGGCCAGTCAAGTTCTTTCACACAGATTTCAACAAACCATTTCTGTATGGACCTCGCTTTGTGCACGGGGGCATTGTCATGCTGAAACAGGAAAGGACCTTCCCTAAACTGTTGCCACAAAGTCGGAAGGACAGAATCATCTAGAATGCCATTGTATTCTGTAGTGTTAAGATATCTCTTCACTGGAACTAAGGGGCCTTGCCCGAACCATGAAAACCAGCCTCAGACCATTAGTCCTTCTTCAACAAACTTTACAGTTGGCACTATGCATTGGGTCAGGTAGCGTTCTCCTGGCATCCGCCAAACCCAGATTCGTTCGTCGGACTGCCAGAGAGTGAAGCGTGATTCAGCACTCCAGAGAGCGCGTTTCCACTGCTCCAGAGTCCAATGGCGGTGAGCTTTACACCATTCCAGCCAACGCTTGGCATTGCACATGGTGATCTTAGGCTTGTGTGCGGCTGCTCGGCCATGGAAAACCATTTCATGAAGCTCCCGTGCTGATGTTGCTTCCAAAGGCAGTTTGGAACGCGTGGTGAATGTTGTAACTGAAGACAGACGATTGTTATGTGCTACATGCTTCAGCACTCAACGGTCCTGTTCTATGAGCTTGTGTGGCCTACCACTTTGCGGCTGAACCGTTGTTGCTCCTAGACGTTTCCACTTCCCAATAACAGCACTTGCATTTGACCGGGGCAGCTCTAGCAGGGCAGACATTTGATGAACTGACTTGTTGGAAAGGTGGCATCCTATGATGGTGCCATGTTGAAAGTCACTGAGCTCTTCAGTAAGGCCATTCTACTGCCAGTGTTTGTCTATGGAGATTGTATGACTTTGTGCTCGATTTTGTACACCTTTCAGCAACGGTGTGGCTGAAATAGCCAAATCCACTAATTTGAAGGGGTGTCCACATACTTTTGTATATATAGTATACATCTAACCTGATTTCACACATATAATGATAGATTAGGAGAGAGGGAGACACTGTATATATACATAATATGACATTTGAAATGTCTTTATTCTTTTGGAACTTCTGTGAGTGTAACGTTTACTGTTAATTTGTATTATTTATTTCACTAAGTGTTTATTATCTATTTCACTTGCTTTGGCAATGTTGACATATGTTTCCCATGCCAATAAAGCCCTTAAATTGAAATTGAAATTGAATTGAGAGAGAGAGAGAGAGAGAGAGAGAGAGAGAGAGAGAGAGAGAGAGAGAGAGAGAGAGAGAGAGAGAGAGAGAGAGAGAGAGAGAAGATAAGGACAGAGGGGAGGAGAGAGAGAGAGAGAGAGAGAGAGAGAGAGAGAGAGAGAGAGAGAGAGAGAAAAGATAAGGACAGATGGGAGAGAGAGAGAGAGAGGGGGAGAGAGAGACAGAGAGAGAGAGAGAGAGAGAGAGAGAAAGAGAGAGAGAGAGAAAAGATAAGGACAGAGGGGAGAGAGAGGGGGAAGGATGGAGAGAGGAAAGGAGGCACACACCTTAAGCTAACAGGAGCACCCGGTACAAACCTCACAGCAGCAGAACAAATATGCCCCAAATACGCCCCATAAACCTTTTCCCAAGGTGTTTTTGTTTTAACTGACCACAACAGCTTCCTCCAACATGGGCCTGGTTTCCTAGAGCCTTCATAGTGTTAAGTTCCTCAGGTGCATTGTTAGCATCCAAGCTGTTTTCCAAAACACACACACACACACACACACACACACACACACACACACACACACACACACACACACACACACACACACACACACACACACACACACACACACACACACACACACACACACACACACACACACACACACACACACATCCAACCCACAATAGCCACACATAGACTTGAATGCAACATTCCCAGCTAATTGGAACTTGAATCAAAGTGTCTCCAAATAGACATGTCGCTTATACTCATTGACGGCACAATGTGTCCATCACAATAGAAAGACACTGTCCTTGGATGAATGGCCGCCCCAGGGCCCTGGACCCACCCCCTGCTGAGAATGGCCACGTGCCGTTGGTGTAAATGTCATGTGGATCAATGTGAGGCAACACAATGGAGGAATGGAAGAGCACAGAGGATAGAGAGGATAGAGATGTGGCTGATGGTCGTCAATCCTGTTCTGCCACCTAATTGGATCTCACCTACTCCATTTTTTTAATTTTTTATTTCGCCTTTATTTAACCAGGTAGGCCAGTTGAGAACAAGTTCTCATTTACAACTGCGACCTGGCCAAGATAAAGCAAAGCAGTGCGACAAAAACATATCTGTCATCCTGAAGCCCCAGTCTGAAGCCTGGGCCATGTTCAGTAGGGGCCACCATCACCAAACGTTAACAACCGAAAATGAAAATATTTGCTTCTTATTAGAGAATTTTCGGTAGTACCTCCCTGTTTCACCACATTTTCTCCCAACTCAACACGACCCTAGCTTTCTAGTTGGGAGAGGTTGTTGTTGTTGTAGTTATTTTCTCCACTTAGGTGAAGTTGTGTTTCTGTTGGGTTTAGCTAAAGCATAGGTCAATCCTCTTTCTACAATGCTACAGGGTATGCAGGCTTTTGCTCCATCCCTGCTCTAGCCAGTGGTGTAAAGTACTTAAGTAAAAATACTTTAAAGTACTAATTAAGTAGTAATTTTGGGGTATCTGTACTTTACTTTACTATTTATATTTTTGACAACTTTTACTTCACTTCATTCCTAGTGTGAAATAAAATAAAAAATTGTGCTGTCTGGCTTTCTTAATATAAGCAATTTGAAATGATTTATACTTTTATACTTTTGATTCTTACATATATTTTTGCAATTACAATTACTTTTGATACTTAAGTATTATTAAAACCAGATACTTTTAGACTTTTACCCAAGTAGTATTTTACTGGGTTACTTTCACTTTTACTTGAGTCCTTTTCTATGAAGGTATCTTTACTTTTACTCAAGTATGACAATTGGTTACTTTTTCCACCACTGGCTCTAACACACCAGCAATCAAAAGCACACCTTCAATATCCCATAAAGGTGTGATGCATTGCTTATGAAGATGCCTTTCAATCACAAATCCAAATCCTAACGCTTTCGACCAACACATTTCTTGTTTTTTTGTGATACTGCATTGGCCAGAGTAGAGGTAGGTTAGTAATTCATTCATCCATCAGACAAGCTCCAATAGAAACAGAATTGGACAAAAGAGGTGATGGTGTGGCTCTGTGGTCAATGGTGGCCCTCAGCTTTTGTTTCCAGAGGAGGCTGCTGCCATTGGGGCTTAGCACTTATGCTGAAATCAATACGCCAGCCTTTCTTAAACAGTCCTCTCAGCTAGGCCGGCCCGAGGTGTTTCTTGGCTGCATCTCAAACCCCCCTTCCGTCACTACAAAGGATGAGCAGATACAAAAATAAAAAAACATTTCAGTTCTTAGGGAATCATTTTTACAATTATTCAGCAGCTTGGGTTCTAGTTTGGTTACTCTGTTGATTGCAGCTACTTTGATGCAATACCCTCCCTCAACAAAAAAAAAATGTGTATACCTAAGAAATAAATATTCAAGATATATCACAAAAGGCTTTGTTCTTAGGGGACTTATGTGTTGGAGGAATATACGTTTTATTAGCGTTCAATAATGTTTTAGGACCCCGGAATAGTAAAATGGCTGCCCTCTTCAACAAAGACTCGTAAGCTTCATGCAGTATATTATCTGAACGGTCACTTTTCTCCAGAGTTGTCACATTCCCTACGGCTTCCGAATACAATTCTTGCATGCCAGATAAAAAATATGATATTATTTAAAAGAGGAGTTGGGGAATGAGACTGTTTGCACTGGGTAGATGGCTCAGATCCCTGGTATAGTGTTTACAACTGTTATGCCCCTCGGCAGTAAAACTAACCTGAATTGATTTAGTAAACATTGTATTGTATTTTCCTGGGGTTGGGTGGTCTCTCAAACTGAAATGAAACATTTTGCATTTTCAAATTGAACCTCAAACAAGGTCTCAGCATGGAATGGGGAGATATTTCTTACTGTCTCTGAAACTATAATAGGGAATTGTGGTTATTTGGTCATTTGGTCAAATTCTGACCAGTACTGGTAATTTTTTTATGACATCCTTAGATGTTCCATGATTCAGAGTTTAAAATACAGTGAAAAGTCTGGGCATATAATTAAAATAGTAGGTTTGGCGATATACTGTCATCGGCTCATGGCTACAGAAACCTATAGCTTGGCTCTCCCAATTATTTTCATCCCAAGTTATAAGGTCAGCATTTCCTAAACTTAACTGTGGAAAAGGTGATATGTTGATATGCTTCACTTTGCTGCCATATGACTGCCTTCACATTTGTCTCTAGCCATCATAAGGTAAAATCGATTTAAAGCAATTGTCATTTATATTTACAATCCACTTGGCTTACTCAATAGCGTTTATCAATTTGTAAATTACAGTGCATGGAGAATGCCGTTATTTGACTTGGAACCGACAGGTTGCTCGACCTTAGTCATTGTTTCATAGTGCAAAAAGGTGGTGGAATTATGTTGGGAATTAAGTCAAGGTCAGAATAAGGTCTATCTGTAGACCTCCACCTTCATTTATTTGATCTCCATGCCAAAATAATAGCGAGCGGGTGAATAGCGTACTATTCCCATGCTTAAAGGAAAATAAAATAAAATGTTTTGTATTAAAAAAGAAAGAGGAAGATAAGTGTTTCCAGTTACATCTTAAACCAATTAGTAGGGAATTAGCTGGCAATTAGTAGGCAATGTCTACTCATACTTGGTTAAAATCACATGATGCACAACAATGATGTCATTGAAAACACTTACCTTCCTCTTTATTTTTTACTACAGAACATAGAAACGCGCAATTTCACTTATTTTAATGTTGGAGTGGTGCTGGAGAAGATGAATATGAAGTTGAACAATTGTAAAACGTCCCTTTAAGTTCAAGGTCAGAATACCCATAGAGAGAAAAGGGCATAAAAGGGAATTATGTGCCATTTACATGCGCTTAACTCGGGTCAGAATTCCCCCCAAAAGGTTTTATCATTTAGAATCTTGTTTGGCGTAACGTAGCCTACTAGATGGTTAAACAAAAAACAATAGCCTCAACATTAGTGTCATTCTCAGTAATACCAACCTTCCCCTTCCTACTTTAAGCTATGACATCATGGCTGAACTACTAGTTGACTAAATCTGTGTCACTTGGGATTGGATGCTGTTGATTACAATGTGTCATAGACAGGATGCAGTCCCCATTGGCTCCCTCTTTAGCACCGAATGATAAACAAACGTCCTTTATGGCACATCGATAGCGGAAGAGGCTGTGCCCAAGGCCTCCTTGGCTTCTGGAGAGAATTCATCTCTAAAGGGGTTGACAATAACACAACCCTTCCGAGAGCTAACAAACAGCCATCAATAAAACTAAGTGGAGGAGGAAACACAAAATGGACAAACACTACATATCACATAATATAACACTACATATAACACTACATATCACATCATATAACACTACATATCACATCATATAACACTACATATCACATCATATAACACTACATATCACATCATATAACACTACGTATCACATCATATAACATCATATAACACTACATATCACATAACACATCATATAACAATACATATCACATCATATAACACTACATATCACATAACACTACATATCACACTACATATCACATCATATAACACTACGTATCACATCATATAACACTACGTATCACATCATATAACACTACATATCACATTATATAACACTAACTATCACATCATATAACACTACATATCACATCATATAACACTACATATCACATCATATAACACTACATATCACATCATATAACACTACATATCACATCATATAACACTACGTATCACATCATATAACATCATATAACACTACATATCACATAACACATCATATAACACTACATATCACATCATATAACACTATATATCACATAACACTACATATCACACTACATATCACATCATATAACACTACGTATCACATCATATAACACTACGTATCACATCATATAACACTACATATCACATTATATAACACTAACTATCACATCATATAACACTACATATCACATCATATAACACTACATATCACATCATATAACACTACATATCATATCACATAACACTACATATCACATCATATTACACTACATATCACATCATATAACACTACATATCACATCATACAACACTACATATCACATAACACTACATATCACATCGTATAACACTATATATCACATCATATAACACTACATATCACATAGTATAACACTACATATCACATAACACTACGTATCACATCATATAACACTACATATCACATCATATAACACTACATATCACATCATATAACACTACATATCACATCATATAACACTACATATCACATCATATAACACTACATATCACATCATATAACACTACATGTCACATCATATAACACTAACTATCACATCATGTAACACTACATGTCACATCATATAACACTACATATCACATCATATAACACTAACTATCACATCATATAACCCTACATGTCACATCATATAACACTGCATGTCACATCATATAACACTACATATCACATCATATAACACTACATATCACATCATATAACACTACATATCACATCATATAACACTACATATCACATAACACTACATATCACATAACACTACATATCACATCATATAACACTACATATCACATCATATAACACTACATATCACATAACACTACATATCACATCATATAACACTAGATATCACATCATATAACACTACATATCACATGATATAACACTACATATCACATCATATAACACTAACTATCACATCATATAACACTACATGTCACATCATATAACACTACATATCACATCATATAACACTACATATCACATCATATAACACTACATATCACATCATTTAACACTACATATCACATAACACTACATATCACATAACACTACATATCACATAACACTACATATCACATCATACAACACTACATATCACATCATATAACACTAACTATCACATCATATAACACTACATGTCACATCATATAACACTACATATCACATCATATAACACTACATATCACATCATATAACACTAAATATCACATATAACACTACATATCACATCATATAACACTACATATCACATCATATAACACTACATATCACATAACACTACATATCACATCATATAACACTACATATAACACTACATATCACATCATATAACACTACATATCACATCATATAACACTACATATCACATCATATAACACTACATATCACATCATATAACACTACGTATCACATCATATAACATCATATAACACTACATATCACATAACACATCATATAACACTACATATCACATCATATAACACTACATATCACATAACACTACATATCACACTACATATCACATCATATAACACTACGTATCACATCATATAACACTACGTATCACATCATATAACACTACATATCACATTATATAACACTAACTATCACATCATATAACACTACATATCACATCATATAACACTACATATCACATCATATAACACTACATATCACATCATATAACACTACATATCACATCATATAACACTACATATCATATCACATAACACTACATATCACATCATATTACACTACATATCACATCATATAACACTACATATCACATCATACAACACTACATATCACATAACACTACATATCACATCGTATAACACTATATATCACATCATATAACACTACATATCACATAGTATAACACTACATATAACACTACATATCACATCATATAACACTACATATCACATCATATAACACTACATATCACATCATATAACACTACATATCACATCATATAACACTACGTATCACATCATATAACATCATATAACACTACATATCACATAACACATCATATAACAATACATATCACATCATATAACACTACATATCACATAACACTACATATCACACTACATATCACATCATATAACACTACGTATCACATCATATAACACTACGTATCACATCATATAACACTACATATCACATTATATAACACTAACTATCACATCATATAACACTACATATCACATCATATAACACTACATATCACATCATATAACACTACATATCACATCATATAACACTACATATCACATCATATAACACTACGTATCACATCATATAACATCATATAACACTACATATCACATAACACATCATATAACACTACATATCACATCATATAACACTATATATCACATAACACTACATATCACACTACATATCACATCATATAACACTACGTATCACATCATATAACACTACGTATCACATCATATAACACTACATATCACATTATATAACACTAACTATCACATCATATAACACTACATATCACATCATATAACACTACATATCACATCATATAACACTACATATCACATCATATAACACTACATATCACATCATATAACACTACATATCATATCACATAACACTACATATCACATCATATTACACTACATATCACATCATATAACACTACATATCACATCATACAACACTACATATCACATAACACTACATATCACATCGTATAACACTATATATCACATCATATAACACTACATATCACATAGTATAACACTACATATCACATAACACTACGTATCACATCATATAACACTACATATCACATCATATAACACTACATATCACATCATATAACACTACATATCACATCATATAACACTACATATCACATCATATAACACTACATGTCACATCATATAACACTAACTATCACATCATGTAACACTACATGTCACATCATATAACACTACATATCACATCATATAACACTAACTATCACATCATATAACCCTACATGTCACATCATATAACACTGCATGTCACATCATATAACACTACATATCACATCATATAACACTACATATCACATCATATAACACTACATATCACATCATATAACACTACATATCACATAACACTACATATCACATAACACTACATATCACATCATATAACACTACATATCACATCATATAACACTACATATCACATAACACTACATATCACATCATATAACACTACATATCACATCATATAACACTACATATCACATGATATAACACTACATATCACATCATATAACACTAACTATCACATCATATAACACTACATGTCACATCATATAACACTACATATCACATCATATAACACTACATATCACATCATATAACACTACATATCACATCATTTAACACTACATATCACATAACACTACATATCACATAACACTACATATCACATAACACTACATATCACATCATACAACACTACATATCACATCATATAACACTAACTATCACATCATATAACACTACATGTCACATCATATAACACTACATATCACATCATATAACACTACATATCACATCATATAACACTAAATATCACATATAACACTACATATCACATCATATAACACTACATATCACATCATATAACACTACATATCACATAACACTACATATCACATCATATAACACTACATATAACACTACATATCACATCATATAACACTACATATCACATCATATAACACTACATATCACATCATATAACACTACATATCACATCATATAACACTACGTATCACATCATATAACATCATATAACACTACATATCACATAACACATCATATAACACTACATATCACATCATATAACACTACATATCACATAACACTACATATCACACTACATATCACATCATATAACACTACGTATCACATCATATAACACTACGTATCACATCATATAACACTACATATCACATTATATAACACTAACTATCACATCATATAACACTACATATCACATCATATAACACTACATATCACATCATATAACACTACATATCACATCATATAACACTACATATCACATCATATAACACTACATATCATATCACATAACACTACATATCACATCATATTACACTACATATCACATCATATAACACTACATATCACATCATACAACACTACATATCACATAACACTACATATCACATCGTATAACACTATATATCACATCATATAACACTACATATCACATAGTATAACACTACATATCACATAACACTACGTATCACATCATATAACACTACATATCACATCATATAACGCTACATATCACATCATATAACACTACATATCACATCATATAACACTACATATCACATCATATAACACTACATATCACATCATATAACACTACATGTCACATCATATAACACTAACTATCACATCATGTAACACTACATGTCACATCATATAACACTACATATCACATCATATAACACTAACTATCACATCATATAACCCTACATGTCACATCATAACACTGCATGTCACATCATATAACACTACATATCACATCATATAACACTACATATCACATCATATAACACTACATATCACATCATATAACACTACATATCACATAACACTACATATCACATAACACTACATATCACATCATATAACACTACATATCACATCATATAACACTACATATCACATAACACTACATATCACATCATATAACACTACATATCACATCATATAACACTACATATCACATGATATAACACTACATATCACATCATATAACACTAACTATCACATCATATAACACTACATGTCACATCATATAACACTACATATCACATCATATAACACTACATATCACATCATATAACACTACATATCACATCATATAACACTACATATCACATAACACTACATATCACATAACACTACATATCACATAACACTACATATCACATCATACAACACTACATATCACATCATATAACACTAACTATCACATCATATAACACTACATGTCACATCATATAACACTACATATCACATCATATAACACTACATATCACATCATATAACACTAACTATCACATCATATAACACTACATGTCACATCATTTAACACTACATATCACATCATATAACACTACATATTACATTACACTACATTTAAGTCATTTAGCAGACGCTCTTATCCAGAGCGACTTACAAATTGGTGCATTCACCTTTTGATATCCAGTGGAACAACCACTTTACAATAGTGCATCTAAATCTTTTAAGGGGGGGGGGGGGGTAGAAGGATTACTTTATCCTATCCCAGGTATTCCTTAAAGAGGTGGGGTTTCAGGTGTCTCCGGAAGGTCGTGATTGACTCCGCTGTCCTGGCGTCGTGAGGGAGCTTGTTCCACCATTGGGGTGCCAGAGCAGCGAACAGTTTTGACTGGGCTGAGCGGGAACTGTGCTTCCTCAGAGGTAGGGGGGCCAGCAGGCCAGAGGTGGATGAACGCAGTGTCCTTGTTTGGGTGTAGGGCCTGATCAGAGCCTGAAGGTATGGAGGTGCCGTTCCCTTCACAGCTCTGTAGGCAATCACCATAGTCACTACATATCACATCATATAACACTACATGTCACATCATATAACACTACATATCACATCATATAACACTACATATCACATCATATAACATTAACTATCACATCATATAACACTACATGTCACATCATATAACACTACATATAACATCATATAACACTACATATCACATCATATAACACTACATATCACATCATATAACACTACATATCACATAACACTACATATCACATAACACTACATATCACAACACTACATATCACATCATACAACACTACATATCACATCATATAACACTACATATCACATCATATAACACTACATATCACATCATATAACACTACATATCACATCATATAACACTACATATCACATCATATAACACTAACTATCACATCATATAACACTAACTATCACATCATATAACACTACATGTCACATCATATAACACTCTAGAAAAAAGAAACGCACACCTATAAAGGCGAGGTGCTGGCTAGCGGAGTAGAACACTAGAAAATAAAGGAAAGCCGCACACTGTAAGAGCTCAGATGCAAACATTTAATAACCAACGTTTCGACATCATATAACACTAACTATCACATCATATGACACTGCATATCCAGGGTATGGTAGATAGTGGAGGAAAAGAGGAGTGATAGGGAGATGGAAAAAAAGGGGAAAAAAGAGAGAGGGATTGAGGAATAGCAGCGGAAAAAACACACACAAATGGAGTGGGAGAGAGAGAGAGACAGAGGGAGAGAGAGATAACCCTGGCCTAGCTCCGGTGCTGTGACTGAGACACGGGAGAGAGAGAGACAGAGGGAGAGAGAGATAACCCTGGCCTAGCTCCGGTGCTGTGACTGAGACACGGGAGAGAGAGAGACAGAGGGAGAGAGAGATAACCCTGGCCCAGCTCCGGTGCTGTGACTGAGACACGGGAGAGAGAGAGACAGAGATAACCCTGGCCCAGCTCCGGTGCTGTGACTGAGACACGGGAGAGAGAGAGACAGAGGGAGAGAGAGATAACCCTGGCCTAGCTCCGGTGCTGTGACAGACACGGGAGAGAGAGAGACAGAGGGAGAGAGAGATAACCCTGGCCTAGCTCCGGTGCTGTGACTGAGACACGGGAGAGAGAGAGACAGAGGGAGAGAGAGATAACCCTGGCCTAGCTCCGGTGCTGTGACTGAGACACGGGAGAAAGAGAGACAGAGGGAGAGAGAGATAACCCTGGCCCAGCTCCGGTGCTGTGACTGAGACACGGGAGAGAGAGAGACAGAGGGAGAGAGAGATAACCCTGGCCTAGCTCCGGTGCTTTGACTGAGACACGGGAAGAAGCTAGACCTCTGTGGGCTTAAACTGGTAACCATGGTGATGGGGAGAAAGGAGGAACAGGAAGCGGCAGCAGAAAATAGAATCTCATTTGCGCTGAGACCTGCAGTAGTGCTGCAGTGCTGTGTGCTCCCTTCAGGAGATGAAGCAGAGAACAAATGAAGGAGAGAAGGAGAGAGAGGAAGAGAGGTGGGGAAACATAGGAGGTAAATAGAGAAGAGGAAGAGTGAGGGATGTGAGGGGTAGCCAGTGGAAATAGAGAAAAAGCGAAGGAAATAAAGAAAGAAAGAGAGAAATATTTTGGGAAAATAGGGGGTTAATAGACAACAAGAGAGAGAGAGAGAGAGAGAGAGAGAGAGAGAGGAGGGAAGAGGGGGTAAGTAGACAACAGGAGAGAGAGTGAGAGAGGAGGGAAGAGGGGGTAAATAGACAATAGGAGAAGGAGTGAGAGAGGGGGGAAGATGGGGTAAGTAGACAACAGGAGAGAGAGTGAGAGAGGAGGGAAGATGGGGTAAATAGACAATAGGAGAAGGAGTGAGAGAGGGGGGAAGATGGGGTAAGTAGACAACAGGAGAGTGAGTGGGTGAGAGAGGAGGCAAGAGGGGTTAAATAGACAACATGAGAGAGAGAGAGAGAGAGAGAGAGAGAGAGAATGAGAGAGGAGGGAAGAGGGGCAAGTAGACAACAGGAGAGGGAGTGAGGGATGTGAGATTTAGGAGAGAAGGAACATAAGAGAGGGAGTGAGAGAGGAGGGACGAGGGGGTAAGTAGACAACAGTAGGGAGGGCTTGAGGGATGTGAGATTTAGGATAGAAGGAATGTAGGAGAGGGAGTGAGAGAGGAGGGAATAAGGGGTAAATAGACAACAGGAGAGAGGGAGTGAGGGATGTGAGATTTAGGAGAGAAGGAATGTAAGGAGAGAGAGATACATACAATTTGAATTTGAAATGTCTTTTGAAATGTCTTTATTATTTTGGAACTTTTGTGATTTGATTTGATTTGATTAGTGTGTACTGTTTATTTCACTTTTGTTTATTATCTATTTAACTTGCTTTGGCAATTGAATTGAATTGAATTGAGAGAGAGAGAGAGAGAGAGAGAGGAGGAAAGACGGGGTAAGTAGAAAAGAAGAGAGGGAGTGAGTGAGGGATGTGAGATTTAGGAAAGAAGGAACATAGGAGAGATAGATGAGGGAAAGGGACTAAATAGAGAAAAGGATAGAAGGGATGTGAGGGGTAAATATAGAAGAGGGGAGAGGGATGTGAGGGGGAATTATAGAAGAGGAGAGAGGGATGTGAGGGGTAAATATAGAAGAGGAGAGGTGGATGTGAGGGGTAAATATAGAAGAGGGAAGAGGAATGTAAGGGGTTAATACAGAAGAGGTGAGAGGAATGAGGGGTAAATATAGAAGAGGAAGGAGATGGATGTGAGGGGTAAATATAGAAGAGGAGAGAGGAATGTAAGGGGTTAATACAGAAGAAGTGAGAGGAATGTGAGGGGTAAATATAGAAGAGGAAGGAGAGGGATGTGAGGGGTAAATATAGAAGAGGAGAGAGGGATGTGAGGGGTAAATATAGAAGAGGGGA
The DNA here is from genome assembly GCF_965601325.2 of Salmo salar. Classification (NCBI taxonomy): domain Eukaryota; kingdom Metazoa; phylum Chordata; class Actinopteri; order Salmoniformes; family Salmonidae; genus Salmo; species Salmo salar. The sequence continues at coordinate 30,934 of NW_027675383.1, forward strand.
GAGGGATGTGAGGGGTAAATATAGAAGAGGAGAGAGGGATGTGAGGGGTAAATATAGAAGCAAGTGGAAATAAGACAGAAAAACTAAAAGGATTAGAGGATGAGGAAGAGAAAGGGAGTGGAGGGAAAAGGAGGGAATATATAGGTAATGTGGAAATAGAGAGAGGAACATGGGAAGAAAAAAATTAGGGAAGAAAGAATGAAGAGAGAGAATGAGAGAGGGTAATGGAGAGAACATAGAAAGAGGTAAAACAACAAACTGTGGCTGGAGGATGGACAGACAGTAGGGGGAAAGAAGAGAAAGATTAGGGCAAGACATGGAGTGATAGAGGTCAGTAGGTGAAAGGAGAAAAGGAAGTTGCTGCAGCGGGGGAGGAATAGGAATACAGAAGTGGCGAAACAGAAAAAACTGAACCCGAATGTAAGCGAAAGAAAACAGTGATAGAACACCGCAAGAAACGAGTGGAAGAAATAAGGACTAGAGACTGATTAAAAGGAGGGAAGGAAGAAGGGAGAAGGGAGTGAAAGAGAACAGTGTGTTCTTATTAAAGATAAATGCCATATCCCTTCTCTATGCCATGTTTAATTAGTAGTGGTCCCACAAGAAATGCTGAAGTTGAGTGCTCGTAAAGCAGGATGAGTGGAGACCTCATAAACCATGCAGGCTTGCCAGGAGCTGTTTGGGACGGTCTACGTCTCCTCTGACACTTCCACGATTCCATTCCTCATCCTTTTTCACATTTTCAACACTCACTTTAGGCCAAGGCCCATGCTGTCCATACCTGGTCCTCATGACCATCCTACACATGCTAGATTACGGAGACGTAATTTAAAGATTGGCAGGTAAGTGTGCTCTCGAGCGGCTAGATGTTCTTTACCATTCGGCCATCAGATTTGCCACCAATGCTCCTTATAGGACACATCACTGCGCTCTATACTCCTCTGTAAACTGGTCATCTCTGTATACCCATCGCAAGACCCACTGGTTGATGCTTATTTATAAAACCCTCTTAGGCCTCACTCCCCCTGATCTGAGATATCTACTGCAGCCCTCATCCTCCACATACAACACCCGTTCTGCCAGTCACATTCTGTTAAAGGTCCCCAAAGCACACACATCCCTGGGTCGTTCCTTTTTTCAGTTCGCTGCAGCTAGCGACTGGAACGAGCTGCAACAAACACTCAATATCTCAATCTCTTCATTCAAAGACAATCATGGACACTCTTACTGACAGTTGTGGCTGCTTTGCGTGATGTATTGTTGTCTCTACCTTCTTGCCCTTTGTGCTGTTGTCGATGGCCAATAATATTTGTACCATGTTTTGTGGTGTGGTGCTACCATGTTGTGTTGCTACCATGTTGTTGTCATGTTGTGTTGCTACCATGCTGTGTTGTCATGTGTTGCTGCCTTGCTATGTTGTTGTCTTAGGTCTCTCATATGTGGTGTCGTGTTGTCTCTCTTGTCGTGATGTGTGTTTTGTTCTATATTTTAATTTTTAATCCCAGCCCCCGTCCTCGCAGGAGGCCTTTTGCCTTTTGGTAGGCCGTCATTGTAAATAAGGATTTGTTCTTCACTGACTTGCCTAGCTAAATAAAGGTTAAATAAATAAAAAATGTATTATACAATTTCTGACCATGAGCCCCTTTCTAATTTCCACATTCTCTTGTAAGGCTACAGTAAATGCAAGGATGAAATGATCTTTATCTAATTGCAGTGTTGGCAAGGTCAAGTTTCTCTCCCTATCCATCAATATGACAGGCGATACCTACATGTGCCACTAACAAGAAAGACATATCCTTAAGAAATACACTACCCAGAACACCTCAGTTTTTGTCATGACGGATTCTAGTAGAGGGGCTGTTATAACTTCTGCTCGGACAGAGCTGGCTCTCTTACATGTGCTCCTCCTTACCACCATTAAGAAGAGATTTATTATGTCTAAATAAACCCTAAAGCTGTCTTTATCCCACTGAAGCTGTTTACAGTCTTCTAAAGCTGTCTTCAACCCACTGAAGCTGATTACAGTGGGATAAAGCTGTCTTCTAAAGCTGTCTTTATCCCACTGAAGCTGATAACCGTCTTCTGAAGCTGTCTTCATCCCACTGATGCTGATTACAGTCATCTAAAGCTGTTTTCATCCTACTGAAGCTGATTACAGTCTCCTAAAGCTGTCGTTATTCCACTGAAACAGATTACATTATTCTAAAGCTGTTTTTATCCCACTGAAACTGAGTACAGTGGGATAAAGCTGTCTTCATCCCACTGAAGCAGATTACGGTCTTCTAAAGCTGTCTTTATCCAACTGAAACTTATTACATTCTCCTAAAGCTGTCTTCATCCAACCGAAGCTGATTACAGTCTTCTAAAGCTGTCTTTATCAAACTGAAGCAGATTACAGTCTTCTAAAGCTGTCTTCATCCCAATGAAACTGATTACATTCCTCTAAAGCTGTCTTTATCCCACTGAAACTGATTACATTCTTCTAAATCTGTCTTTATTCCACTGAAGCTGATTACAGTCTTCTAAAGCTCTCTTAATCCTTCTGAAGCTGATTACAGTGGGATAAAGCTGTCTTCTAAAGCTGTTTTCTTCCCACTGATGCTGATTACAGTCTCCTAAAGCTGTCTTTATTCCACTGTAGCTGTTTAGAGTCTTGTAAAGCTGTCTTCATCCAACTGAAGCTGATTACAGTCTTCTAAAGCTGTCTTTATCCAACCGTAGCTGATTACTGTCTTCTAAAGCTGTCTTTATTCAGCTGAAGCTGATTACAGTCTTCTAAAGCTGTCTTCATCCCACTGAAGCTGATTACACTCTACTAAAGCTGTCTTAATCCAACCGTAGCTGATTACAGTCTTTATTCCACTGAAGCTGATTACAGTCTTCTAAAGCTGTCTTCATCCCACTGAAGCTGATGACAGTCTTCTAAAGCTGTCTTCATCCCACTGAAACTGATTTCATTCTTCTAAAGCTTTCTTCATCCCACTGAAACTGATTACATTCTTCTAAAGCTGTCTTCGTCACACAGAAACTGATTACATTATTCTAAAGCTGTCTTTATCACACTGAAACTGATTACATTCTTCTAAAGCTGTCTTCATCCAACTGAAACAGATTGCATTCTTCTAAAGCTGGTTTCATTCCACTGAAGCTGATAACAGTCTTCTAAAGCTGTCATTATCAAACTGAAGCTGATTACAGTCTTCTAAAGCTGTCTTCATAACATTGAAGCTGATTACAGTCTTCTAAAGCTGTCTTTATCAAACTGAAGCTGATAACAGTCTTCTAAAGCTGTCTTTATCCCACTGAAACTGATTACATTCTTCTAAAGCTGTCTTAATCCTTCTGAAGCTGTTTACAGTCTTCTAAAGCTGTCTTCATCCCACTGAAGCTGATTACGGTCTTCTAAAGCTGTCTTTATCCAACTGAAACGTATTACATTCTTCTACAGCTGTCTTCAGTCCACTGAAGCTGAGTACAGTCTTCTAAAGCTGTCTTCATCCAACAGAAGCTGATTACCATCTTCTAATGCTGTCTTCACCCCACTGAAGCTGATTACAGTCTTCTAAAGCTGTCTTTATCAAACTGAAGCTGATTACAGTCTTCTAAAGCTGTCTTCATACCACTGAAGCTGATTACAGTCTTTTAAAGCTGTCTTCATCCCACTGAAGCTGATTACATTCTTCTAAAGCTTTCTTCATCCCACTGATGCTGAATACAGTCTTCAAAAGCTGTCTTCTTCCCACTGAAGCTGAGTACAGTCTTCTAAAGCTGTCTTTATCCAACCGAAGCCGATACCAGTCTTCTAAAGCTGTATTTATTCCACTGAAGCTGATTACAGTCTTCTAAAGCTGTCTTAATCCTTCTGAAGCTTTTTACAGTCTTCTAAAGCTGTCTTCATCCCACTGAAGCTGATTACAGTGGGATAAAGCTGTCTTCTAAAGCTGTCTTTATCCCACTGAAGCTGATAACAATCTTATGAAGCTGTCTTCATCCCACTGAAGCTGATTACAGTCTTCTAAAGCTGTCTTTATCAAACTGAAGCTGATTACAGTCTTCTAAAGCTGTCTTCATCCCACTGAAACTGATTAAATTCTTCCAAAGCTTTCTTCATCCCACTGAAACTGATTACATTCTTCTAAAGCTGTCTTCATCCCACTGAAGCTGATTACAATATTCTAAAGCTGTCTTCATCCCACTGAAGCTCATAACAGTCTTCTAAAGCTGTCTTTATCCCACTGAAGCTGATTACAGTCTTCTAAAGCTGTCTTCATACCACTGAAGATGATTACAGACTTTTAAAGCTGTCTTCATCCCACTGAAGCTGATTACATTCTTCTAAAGCTTTCTTCATCCCACTGATGCTGAATACAGTCTTCAAAAGCTGTCTTCTTCCCACTGAAGCTGATTACAGTCTTCTAAAGCTGTCTTTATCCAACAAAAGCCGATTACAGTCTTCTAAAGCTGTCTTCATCCCACTGAAGCTGATTACAGTGGGATAAAGCTGTCTTCTAAAGCTGTCTTTATCCCACTGAAGCTGATAACAATCTTATGAAGCTGTCTTCATCCCACTGAAGCTGAGTACAGTCTTCTAAAGCTGTCTTTATCAAGCTGAAGCTGATTACAGTCTTCTAAAGCTGTCTTCATCCCACTGAAACTGATTAAATTCTTCCAAAGCTTTCTTCATCCCACTGAAACTGATTACATTCTTCTAAAGCTGTCTTCATACCACTGAAACTGATTTCATTCTTCTAAAGCTTTCTTCATCCCACTGAAACTGATTACATTATTCTAAAGCTGTCTTTATCACACTGAAACTGATTACATTCTTCTAAAGCTGTCTTCATCCAACTGAAACAGATTGCATTCTTCTAAAGCTGGTTTCATTCCACTGAAGCTGATAACAGTCTTCTAAAGCTGTCATTATCAAACTGAAGCTGATTACAGTCTTCTAAAGCTGTCTTCATAACATTGAAGCTGATTACAGTCTTCTAAAGCTGTCTTTATCAAACTGAAGCTGATAACAGTCTTCTAAAGCTGTCTTTATCCCACTGAAACTGATTACATTCTTCTAAAGCTGTCTTAATCCTTCTGAAGCTGTTTACAGTCTTCTAAAGCTGTCTTCATCCCACTGAAGCTGATTACGGTCTTCTAAAGCTGTCTTTATCCAACTGAAACGTATTACATTCTTCTACAGCTGTCTTCAGTCCACTGAAGCTGAGTACAGTCTTCTAAAGCTGTCTTCATCCAACAGAAGCTGATTACCATCTTCTAATGCTGTCTTCACCCCACTGAAGCTGATTGAAGTCTTCTAAAGCTGTCTTTATCAAACTGAAGCTGATTACAGTCTTCTAAAGCTGTCTTCATACCACTGAAGCTGATTACAGTCTTTTAAAGCTGTCTTCATCCCACTGAAGCTGATTACATTCTTCTAAAGCTTTCTTCATCCCACTGATGCTGAATACAGTCTTCAAAAGCTGTCTTCTTCCCACTGAAGCTGAGTACAGTCTTCTAAAGCTGTCTTTATCCAACCGAAGCCGATACCAGTCTTCTAAAGCTGTATTTATTCCACTGAAGCTGATTACAGTCTTCTAAAGCTGTCTTAATCCTTCTGAAGCTTTTTACAGTCTTCTAAAGCTGTCTTCATCCCACTGAAGCTGATTACAGTGGGATAAAGCTGTCTTCTAAAGCTGTCTTTATCCCACTGAAGCTGATAACAATCTTATGAAGCTGTCTTCATCCCACTGAAGCTGATTACAGTCTTCTAAAGCTGTCTTCATCCCACTGAAACTGATTAAATTCTTCCAAAGCTTTCTTCATCCCACTGAAACTGATTACATTCTTCTAAAGCTGTCTTCATCCCACTGAAGCTGATTACAATATTCTAAAGCTGTCTTCATCCCACTGAAGCTCATAACAGTCTTCTAAAGCTGTCTTTATCCCACTGAAGCTGATTACAGTCTTCTAAAGCTGTCTTCATACCACTGAAGATGATTACAGACTTTTAAAGCTGTCTTCATCCCACTGAAGCTGATTACATTCTTCTAAAGCTTTCTTCATCCCACTGATGCTGAATACAGTCTTCAAAAGCTGTCTTCTTCCCACTGAAGCTGATTACAGTCTTCTAAAGCTGTCTTTATCCAACCGAAGCCGATTACAGTCTTCTAAAGCTGTCTTCATCCCACTGAAGCTGATTACAGTGGGATAAAGCTGTCTTCTAAAGCTGTCTTTATCCCACTGAAGCTGATAACAATCTTATGAAGCTGTCTTCATCCCACTGAAGCTGAGTACAGTCTTCTAAAGCTGTCTTTATCAAGCTGAAGCTGATTACAGTCTTCTAAAGCTGTCTTCATCCCACTGAAACTGATTAAATTCTTCCAAAGCTTTCTTCATCCCACTGAAACTGATTACATTCTTTTAAAGCTGTCTTCATCCCACTGAAACTGATTTCATTCTTCTAAAGCTTTCTTCATCCCACTGAAACTGATTACATTATTCTAAAGCTGTCTTCGTCACACAGAAACTCATTACATTATTCTAAAGCTGTCTTCATCCCACTGAAACTGATTAAATTCTTCCAAAGCTTTCTTCATCCCACTGAAACTGATTACATTCTTCTAAAGCTGTCGTCATCCCACTGAAACTGATTTCATTCTTCTAAACTTTCTTCATCCCACTGAAACTAATTACATTCTTCTAAAGCTGTCTTCGTCACACAGAAACTCATTACATTATTCTAAAGCTACCTTTATCCCACTGAAACTGATTACATTCTCCGAAAGCTGTCCTCATCCCACTGAGGCTGATTAGTTTTCTAAAGCTGTCTTCATCCCACTGAACCTGATTACATTCTTCTAAAGCTGTCTTCATACCACTGAAGCTGAATACAGTCTTTTAAAGCAGTCTTCATCCCACTGAAGCTGATTACAGTCTTCTAAAGCTGTCTACATCCAACCGAAGCTGATTACATTCTCCTAAAGCTGGCTTAATCCCACTGAAGCTGATAACAGTCTTCTAAAAGTGTCTTTATCCCACTGAAACTGATTACATTCTTTTAAAGCTGTAATCATCCCATTGAAGCTGATAAGTCTTCTAAAACTGTCTTTATCAAACTGAAGCTGATTACAGTCTTCTAAAGCTGTCTTAATCCTTCTGAAGCTATTTACAGTCTTCTAAAGCTTTCTTCATCCCACTGTAACTGATTACATTCTTCTAAAGCTGTCCTTATCCCACTGACGCTGATTACACTCTTCTAAAGCTGTCTTTATCCAACTGAAGCTGATAACAGTCTTCTAAAGCTGTCTTCATCCCACTGAAGCTGATTACAGTGGGATAAAGCTGTCTTCTAAAGCTGTGTTTTCCCTCTGAAGCTGATTACAGTCTCCTAAAGCTGTCTTTATGCCACTGAAGCTGTTTAGAGTCTACTAAAGCTGTCTTCATCCCACTGACGCTTATTACAGTCTTCTAAAGCTGTCTTTATCCAACTGAAGCTGATTACAGTCTTCTAAAGCTGTCTTTATCAAACTGAAGCTGATTACAGTCTTCTAAAGCTGTCTTCATCCCACTGAAACTGATTAAATTCTTCCAAAGCTTTCTTCATCCCACTGAAACTGATTACATTCTTCTAAAGCTGTCTTCATCCCACTGAAGCTGATTACAATATTCTAAAGCTGTCTTCATCCCACTGAAGCTCATAACAGTCTTCTAAAGCTGTCTTTATCCCACTGAAACTGATTACATTCTTCTAAATCGTTCTTCATCCCACTGGAACTGATTACATTCTTCTAAAGCTGTATTCTTCCAACTGAAGCTGATTACAGTCTTCTAAAGCTGTCTTCATACCACTGAAGATGATTACAGTCTTTTAAAGCTGTCTTCATCCCACTGAAGCTGATTACATTCTTCTAAAGCTTTCTTCATCCCACTGATGCTGAATACAGTCTTCAAAAGCTGTCTTCTTCCCACTGAAGCTGATTACATTCTTCTAAAGCTGTCTTTATCCAACCGAAGCCGATTACAGTCTTCTAAAGCTGTCTTCATCCGACTGAAGCTGATTACAGTGGGATAAAGCTGTCTTCTAAAGCTGTCTTTATCCCACTGAAGCTGATAACAATCTTATGAAGCTGTCTTCATCCCACTGAAGCTGAGTACAGTCTTCTAAAGCTGTCTTTATCAAGCTGAAGCTGATTACAGTCTTCTAAATCTGTCTTCATCCCACTGAAACTGATTAAATTCTTCCAAAGCTTTCTTCATCCCACTGAAACTGATTACATTCTTCTAAAGCTGTCTTCATCCCACTGAAACTGATTTCATTCTTCTAAAGCTTTCTTCATCCCACTGAAACTGATTACATTATTCTAAAGCTGTCTTCGTCACACAGAAACTCATTACATTATTCTAAAGCTGTCTTCATCCCACTGAAACTGATTAAATTCTTCCAAAGCTTTCTTCATCCCACTGAAACTGATTACATTCTTCTAAAGCTGTCGTCATCCCACTGAAACTGATTTCATTCTTCTAAACTTTCTTCATCCCACTGAAACTAATTACATTCTTCTAAAGCTGTCTTCGTCACACAGAAACTCATTACATTATTCTAAAGCTATCTTTATCCCACTGAAACTGATTACATTCTCCGAAAGCTGTCCTCATCCCACTGAGGCTGATTAGTTTTCTAAAGCTGTCTTCATCCCACTGAACCTGATTACATTCTTCTAAAGCTGTCTTCATACCACTGAAGCTGAATACAGTCTTTTAAAGCAGTCTTCATCCCACTGAAGCTGATTACAGTCTTCTAAAGCTGTCTACATCCAACCGAAGCTGATTACATTCTCCTAAAGCTGGCTTAATCCCACTGAAGCTGATAACAGTCTTCTAAAAGTGTCTTTATCCCACTGAAACTGATTACATTCTTTTAAAGCTGTAATCATCCCATTGAAGCTGATAAGTCTTCTAAAACTGTCTTTATCAAACTGAAGCTGATTACAGTCTTCTAAAGCTGTCTTAATCCTTCTGAAGCTATTTACAGTCTTCTAAAGCTTTCTTCATCCCACTGTAACTGATTACATTCTTCTAAAGCTGTCTTTATCCCACTGACGCTGATTACACTCTTCTAAAGCTGTCTTTATCCAACTGAAGCTGATAACAGTCTTCTAAAGCTGTCTTCATCCCACTGAAGCTGATTACAGTGGGATAAAGCTGTCTTCTAAAGCTGTGTTTTCCCTCTGAAGCTGATTACAGTCTCCTAAAGCTGTCTTTATGCCACTGAAGCTGTTTAGAGTCTACTAAAGCTGTCTTCATCCCACTGACGCTTATTACAGTCTTCTAAAGCTGTCTTTATCCAACTGAAGCTGATTACAGTCTTCTAAAGCTGTCTTCATACCACTGAAGCTGATTACAGTCTTTTAATGCTGTCTTCATCCCACTGAAGCTGATTACAGTCTTGTAAAGCTGTCTTCATCCCACTGAAACTGATTATTTCTTTTAAACCTGTCTTCATCACACTGAAACTGATTACATTCTTCTAAAGCTGTCTTCATCCCACTGAAACTGATTACATCCTTCTAAAGCTTTCTTCATCCCACTAAAGCTGATTACAGTCTTCTAGAGCTGTCTTCATCCCACTGAAGCTGATTACAGTCTTCTAAAGCTGTCTTCATCCCACTGAAACTGATTTCATTCTTCTAAAGCTGTCTTCGTCACATAGAAACTAATTACATTATTCTAAAGCTGTCTTTGTCCCACTGAAACTGATTACATTCTTCTAAAGCTGTCCTCATCCCACTGAGGCTGATTAGATTTCTAAAGCTGTCTTCATCCAACTGAAACTGATTACATTCTTCTAAATCTTTCTTCATCCCACTGTAACTGATTACATTCTTCTAAAGCTGTCTTCATCCCACTGAAGCTGATTACAGTCTTCTAAAGCTGTCTTCATCCAACCGAAGCTGATTACAATATTCTAAAGCTGTCTTCATCCCACTGAAGCTCATAACAGTCTTCTAAAGCTGTCTTTATCCCACTGAAACTGATTACATTCTTCTAAATCTTTCTTCATGCCACTGTAACTGATTACATTCTTCTAAAGCTGTATTCTTCCAACTGAAGCTGATTACAGTCTTCTAAAGCTGTCTTCATCCCACTGAAGCTGATTACAATATTCTAAAGCTGTCTTCATCCCACTGAAGCTCATAACAGTCTTCTAAAGCTGTCTTTATCCCACTGAAACTGATTACATTCTTCTAAATCTTTCTTCATCCCACTGTAACTGATTACATTCTTCTAAAGCTGTATTCTTCCAACTGAAGCTGATTACAGTCTTCTAAAGCTGTCTTCATACCACTGAAGATGATTACAGTCTTTTAAAGCTGTCTTCATCCAACTGAAAATGATTACATTCTTCTAAAGCTTTCTTCATCCCACTGATGCTGAATACAGTCTTCAAAAGCTGTCTTCTTCCCACTGAAGCTGATTACAGTCTTCTAAAGCTGTCTTTATCCAACCGAAGCCGATTACAGTCTTCTAAAGCTGTCTTCATCCCACTGAAGCTGATTACAGTGGGATAAAGCTGTCTTCTAAAGCTGTCTTTATCCCACTGAAGCTGATAACAATCTTATGAAGCTGTCTTCATCCCACTGAAGCTGAGTACAGTCTTCTAAAGCTGTCTTTATCAAGCTGAAGCTGATTACAGTCTTCTAAAGCTGTCTTCATCCCACTGAAACTGATTAAATTCTTCCAAAGCTTTTTTCATCCCACTGAAACTGATTACATTCTTCTAAAGCTGTCTTCATCCCACTGAAACTGATTTAATTCTTCTAAAGCTTTCTTCATACCACTGAAACTGATTACATTATTCTAAAGCTGTCTTCTTCACACAGAAACTCATTACATTATTCTAAAGCTGTCTTTATCCCACTGAAACTGATTACATTCTCCGAAAGCTGTCCTCATCCCACTGAGGCTGATTAGTTTTGTAAAGCTGTCTTCATCCCACTGAAACTGATTACATTCTTCTAAAGCTGTCTTCATACCACTGAAGCTGATTACAGTCTTCTAAAGCTGTCTACATCCAACCGAAGCTGATTACATTCTCCTAAAGCTGGCTTAATCCCAATGAAGCTGATAACAGTCTTCTAAAAGTGTCTTTATCCCACTGAAACTGATTACATTCTTTTAAAGCTGTAATCATCACATTGAAGCTGATAAGTCTTCTAAAGCTGTCTTTATCCCACTGAAGCTGATTACAATCTTATGAAGCTGTCTTCATCCCACTGAAGCTGATTACAGTCTTCTAAAGCTGTCTTTATCAAACTGAAGCTGATTACAGTCTTCTAAAGCTGTCTTCATCCCACTGAAACTGATTAAATTCTTCCAAAGCTTTCTTCATCCCACTGAAACTGATTACATTCTTCTAAAGCTGTCGTCATCCCACTGAAACTGATTTCATTCTTCTAAACTTTCTTCATCCCACTGAAACTGATTACATTCTTCTAAAGCTGTCTTCGTCACACAGAAACTCATTACATTATTCTAAAGCTATCTTTATCCCACTGAAACTGATTACATTCTCCGAAAGCTGTCCTCATCCCACTGAGGCTGATTAGTTTTCTAAAGCTGTCTTCATCCCACTGAACCTGATTACATTCTTCTAAAGCTGTCTTCATACCACTGAAGCTGAATACAGTCTTTTAAAGCAGTCTTCATCCCACTGAAGCTGATTACAGTCTTCTAAAGCTGTCTACATCCAACCGAAGCTGATTACATTCTCCTAAAGCTGGCTTAATCCCACTGAAGCTGATAACAGTCTTCTAAAAGTGTCTTTATCCCACTGAAACTGATTACATTCTTTTAAAGCTGTAATCATCCCATTGAAGCTGATAAGTCTTCTAAAACTGTCTTTATCAAACTGAAGCTGATTACAGTCTTCTAAAGCTGTCTTAATCCTTCTGAAGCTATTTACAGTCTTCTAAAGCTTTCTTCATCCCACTGTAACTGATTACATTCTTCTAAAGCTGTCTTTATCCCACTGACGCTGATTACACTCTTCTAAAGCTGTCTTTATCCAACTGAAGCTGATTACAGTCTTCTAAAGCTGTCTTCATCCCACTGAAGCTGATTACAGTGGGATAAAGCTGTCTTCTAAAGCTGTGTTTTCCCTCTGAAGCTGATTACAGTCTCCTAAAGCTGTCTTTATGCCACTGAAGCTGTTTAGAGTCTACTAAAGCTGTCTTCATCCCACTGACGCTTATTACAGTCTTCTAAAGCTGTCTTTATCCAACTGAAGCTGATTACAGTCTTCTAAAGCTGTCTTCATACCACTGAAGCTGATTACAGTCTTTTAATGCTGTCTTCATCCCACTGAAGCTGATTACAGTCTTGTAAAGCTGTCTTCATCACACTGAAACTGATTACATCCTTCTAAAGCTTTCTTCATCCCACTAAAGCTGATTACAGTCTTCTAGAGCTGTCTTCATCCCACTGAAGCTGATTACAGTCTTCTAAAGCTGTCTTCATCCCACTGAAACTGATTTCATTCTTCTAAAGCTTTCTTCATCCCACTGAAACTGATTACATTCTTCTAAAGCTGTCTTCGTCACACAGAAACTAATTACATTATTCTAAAGCTGTCTTTGTCCCACTGAAACTGATTACATTCTTCTAAAGCTGTCCTCATCCCACTGAGGCTGATTAGATTTCTAAAGCTGTCTTCATCCAACTGAAACTGATTACATTCTTCTAAATCTTTCTTCATCCCACTGTAACTGATTACATTATTCTAAAGCTGTATTCTTCCAACTGAAGCTGATTACAGTCTTCTAAAGCTGTCTTCATACCACTGAAGATGATTACAGTCTTTTAAAGCTGTCTTCATCCCACTGAAGCTGATTACATTCTTCTAAAGCTTTCTTCATCCCACTGATGCTGAATACAGTCTTCTAAAGCTGTCTTTATCCAACCGAAGCCGATTACAGTCTTCTAAAGCTGTCTTCATCCCACTGAAGCTGATTACAGTCTTCTAAAGCTGTCTTTATCCAACCGAAGCCGATTACAGTCTTCTAAAGCTGTCTTCATCCCACTGAAGCTGATTACAGTGGGATAAAGCTGTCTTCTAAAGCTGTCTTTATCCCACTGAAGCTGATAACAATCTTATGAAGCTGTCTTCATCCCACTGAAGCTGAGTACAGTCTTCTAAAGCTGTCTTTATCAAGCTGAAGCTGATTACATTCTTCTAAAGCTTTCTTCATCCCACTGATGCTGAATACAGTCTTCTAAAGCTGTCTTTATCCAACCGAAGCCGATTACAGTCTTCTAAAGCTGTCTTCATCCCACTGAAGCTGATTACAGTCTTCTAAAGCTGTCTTTATCCAACCGAAGCCGATTACAGTCTTCTAAAGCTGTCTTCATCCCACTGAAGCTGATTACAGTGGGATAAAGCTGTCTTCTAAAGCTGTCTTTATCCCACTGAAGCTGATAACAATCTTATGAAGCTGTCTTCATCCCACTGAAGCTGAGTACAGTCTTCTAAAGCTGTCTTTATCAAGCTGAAGCTGATTACAGTCTTCTAAAGCTGTCTTCATCCCACTGAAACTGATTAAATTCTTCCAAAGCTTTCTTCATCCCACTGAAACTGATTACATTCTTCTAAAGCTGCTTTTCTTTCCACTGAAGCTGATAACAGTCTTCTAAAGCTGTCATTATACAACTGACGTTGATTACAGTCTTCTAAAGCTGTCTTCATCCCACCGAAACTGATTACATTCTCCTAAAGCTGTCTTTATCCACTGAAGCTGATTACTATCTTCTAAAGCTGTCTTCATCCCACTGAAGCTGATTACAGTCTTCTAAAGCTGTCTTCATCCAACCGAAGCTGATTACAATATTCTAAAGCTGTCTTCATCCCACTGAAGCTCATAACAGTCTTCTAAAGCTGTCTTTATCCCACTGAAACTGATTACATTCTTCTAAATCTTTCATCATGCCACTGTAACTGATTACATTCTTCTAAAGCTGTATTCTTCCAACTGAAGCTGATTACAGTCTTCTAAAGCTGTCTTCATCCCACTGAAGCTGATTACAATATTCTAAAGCTGTCTTCATCCCACTGAAGCTCATAACAGTCTTCTAAAGCTGTCTTTATCCCACTGAAACTGATTACATTCTTCTAAATCTTTCTTCATCCCACTGTAACTGATTACATTCTTCTAAAGCTGTATTCTTCCAACTGAAGCTGATTACAGTCTTCTAAAGCTGTCTTCATACCACTGAAGATGATTACAGTCTTTTAAAGCTGTCTTCATCCCACTGAAGCTGATTACATTCTTCTAAAGCTTTCTTCATCCCACTGATGCTGAATACAGTCTTCAAAAGCTGTCTTCTTCCCACTGAAGCTGATTACAGTCTTCTAAAGCTGTCTTTATCCAACCGAAGCCGATTACAGTCTTCTAAAGCTGTCTTTATCCCACTGAAGCTGATAACAATCTTATGAAGCTGTCTTCATCCCACTGAAGCTGCGTACAGTCTTCTAAAGCTGTCTTTATCAAGCTGAAGCTGATTACAGTCTTCTAAAGCTGTCTTCATCCCACTGAAACTGATTAAATTCTTCCAAAGCTTTCTTCATCCCACTGAAACTGATTACATTCTTCTAAAGCTGTCTTCATCCCACTGAAACTGATTTCATTCTTCTAAAGCTTTCTTCATCCCATTGAAACTGATTACATTATTCTAAAGCTGTCTTCGTCACACAGAAACTCATTACATTATTCTAAAGCTGTCTTTATCCCACTGAAACTGATTACATTCTCCGAAAGCTGTCCTCATCCCACTGAGGCTGATTAGTTTTGTAAAGCTGTCTTCATCCCACTGAAACTGATTACATTCTTCTAAAGCTGTCTTCATACCACTGAAGCTGATTACAGTCTTCTAAAGCTGTTTACATCCAACCGAAGCTGATTACATTCTCCTAAAGCTGGCTTAATCCCAATGAAGCTGATAACAGTCTTCTAAAAGTGTCTTTATCCCACTGAAACTGATTACATTCTTTTAAAGCTGTAATCATCCCATTGAAGCTGATAAGTCTTCTAAAGCTGTCTTTATCAAACTGAAGCTGATTACAGTCTTCTAAAGCTGTCTTAATCCTTCTGAAGCTATTTACAGTCTTCTAAAGCTTTCTTCATCCCACTGTAACTGATTACATTCTTCTAAAGCTGTCTTTATCCCACTGACGCTGATTACACTCTTCTAAATCTGTCTTTATCCAACTGAAGCTGATTACAGTCTTCTAAAGCTGTCTTCATCCCACTGAAGCTGATTACAGTGGGATAAAGCTGTCTTCTAAAGCTGTGTTTTCCCTCTGAAGCTGATAACAGTCTTCTAAAGCTGTTTTCATCCCACTGAAGCTGATTACAGTCTCCTAAAGCTGTCTTTATGCCACTGAAGCTGTTTAGAGTCTACTAAAGCTGTCTTCATCCCACTGACGCTTATTACAGTCTTCTAAAGCTGTCTTTATCCAACTGAAGCTGATTACAGTCTTCTAAAACTGTCTTCATACCACTGAAGCTGATTACAGTCTTTTAATGCTGTCTTCATCCCACTGAAGCTGATTACAGTCTTGTAAAGCTGTCTTCATCCCACTGAAACTGATTATTTCTTTTAAACCTGTCTTCATCACACTGAAACTGATTACATTCTTCTAAAGCTGTCTTCATCCCACTGAAACTGATTACATCCTTCTAAAGCTTTCTTCATCCCACTAAAGCTGATTACAGTCTTCTAGAGCTGTCTTCATCCCACTGAAGCTGATTACAGTCTTCTAAAGCTGTCTTCATCCCACTGAAACTGATTTCATTCTTCTAAAGCTTTCTGCATCCCACTGAAACTGATTACATTCTTCTAAAGCTGTCTTCGTCACACAGAAACTAATTACATTATTCTAAAGCTGTCTTTGTCCCACTGAAACTGATTACATTCTTCTAAAGCTGTCCTCATCCCACTGAGGCTGATTAGATTTCTAAAGCTGTCTTCATCCAACTGAAACTGATTACATTCTTCTAAAGCTGGTTTCATTCCACTGAAGCTGATAACAGTCTTCTAAAGCGGTCATTATACAACCGAAACTGATTACATTCTCCTAAAGCTGTCTTTATCCACTGAAGCTGATTACCATCTTCTAAAGCTGTCTTCATCCCACTGAAGCTGATTACAGTCTTCTAAAGCTGTCTTCATCCAACCGCAGCTCATTACAATATTCTAAAGCTGTCTTCATCCCACTGAAGCTCATAACAGTCTTCTAAAGCTGTCTTTATCCCACTGAAACTGATTACATTCTTCTAAATCTTTCTTCATCCCACTGTAACTGATAACATTCTTCTAAAGCTGTCTTCTTCCAACTGAAGCTGATTACAGTCTTCTAAAGCTGTCTTCATCCCACTGAAGCTGATTACAGTGGGATAAAACTGTCTTCTAAAGCTGTGTTTATCCCTCTGAAGCTGATAACAGTCTTCTAAAGCTGTTTTCATCCCACTGAAGCTGATTACAGTCTCCTAAAGCTGTCTTTATGCCACTGAAGCTGATTACAGTCTTCTTAAGCTGTCTTTATCCAACTGAAGCTGATTACAGTCTTCTAAAGCTGTCTTCATACAACTGAAGCTGATTACAGTCTTTTAATGCTGTCTTCATCCCACTGAAGCTGATTACAGTCTTGTAAAGCTGTCTTCATCCCACTGAAACTGATTACAACCTTCTAAAGCTTTCTTCATCCCACTAAAGCTGATTACAGTCTTCAAGAGCTGTCTTCATCCCACTGAAGCTGATTACAGTCTTCTAAAGGTTTTTCATCCCACTGAAACTGATAACATTCTTCTAAAGCTGTCTTTATCAAACTGAAGCTGATTACAGTCTTCTAAAGCTGTCTTCGTCACACAGAAACTCATTACATTATTCTAAAGCTGTCTTCATCACACTGAAACTGATTACATTATTCTAAAGCTTTCCTCATCGCACTGTAACTGATTACATTCTTCTAAAGCTGTCTTCATCCCACTGACGCTGATTACACTCTTCTAAAGCTGTCTTTATCCAACTGAAGCTGGATTCAGTCTTCTAAAGCTCTCTTCATACCACTGAAGCTGATTACAGTCTTTTAAAGCTGTCTTCATCCCACTGATGCTGATTACAGTCTTCAAAAGCTGTCTTCTTCCCACTGAAGCGGATTACAGTCTTCTAGAGCTGTCTTCATCCCACTGAAGCTGATTACAGTCTTCTAAAGCTTTCTTCATCCCACTGAAACTGATTACATTCTTCTAAAGCTGTCTTTATCAAACTGAAGCTGATTACAGTCTTCTAAAGCTGTCTTAATCCTTCTGAAGCTATTTACAGTCTTCTAAAGCTGTCTTCTTCCCACTGAAGCTGATTACAGTGGGATAAAGCTCTCTTCTAAAGCTGTCTTTATCCCACTGAAGCTGATAGATAACTGTAATCAGCATCAGTGGGATGAAGTGAGCTTCAGAAGACTAAAGCTGTTTTCATCCTACTGAAGCTGCTTACAGTCTTCTAATGCTGTCTTCATCCCACTGCATCTGATTACAGTCTTCTAAAGCTGTCTTTATCAAACTGAAGCTGATTACAGTCTTCTAAAGCTGTCTTCATCCCACTGAAACGGATTTCATTCTACCAAAGCTTTCTTCATCCCTCTGAAACTGATTACATTCTTCTAAAGCTTTCTTCATCCCACTGAAACTGATAACATTCTTCTAAAGCTGTCTTTATCAAACTGAAGCTGATTACAGTCTTCTAAAGCTGTCTTTATCCAACTGAACCTGCTTATAGTCTCCTAAAGCTGTCTTTATTCCTCTGAAGCGTTTTTGAATCTTCTAAAGCTGTCTTCATCCCACTGAAGCTGATGACAGCCTTCTAAAGCTGTCTTCATCCCACTGATGCTGATTACAGTCTTCAAAAGCTGTCTTTATTCCACTGAAGCTGATTACAGTCTTGTAAAGCTGTCTTAATCCTTCTGAAGCTATTTACAGTCTTCTAAAGCTGTCTTCATCCCACTGAAGCTGATTACAGTAGGATAAAGCTGTCTTCTAAAGCTCTCTTTATCCCACTAAAGCTGATAACAATCTTATGAAGCTGTTTTCATCCCACTGAAGCTGAGTACAGTCTTCTAAAGCTGTCTTCATCCAACCGAAGCTGATTACAGTCTTCTAATGCTGTCTTCATCCCACTGAAACTGATTAAATTCTTCCAAAGCTTTCTTCATCCCACTGAAGCTGATTACAGTCTTCTAAAGCTGTCTTCATCCCACTGAAACTGATTACATTCTCCTAAAGCTGGCTTAATCCCACTGAAGCTGATAACAGTCTTCTAAAGCTGTCTTCATCCCACTGAAACTGATTACATTCTCCTAAAGCTGGCTTAATCCCACTGAAGCTGATAACAGTCTTCTTAAAGTGTCTTTTTCCCACTGAAACTGATTACATTCTTCTAAAGCTGTAATCATCCCATTGAAGCTGATAAGTCTTCTAAAGCTGTCTTTATCAAACTGAAGCTGATTACAGTCTTCTAAAGCTGTTTTCATACCACTGAAGCTGATTACAGTCTTTTAAAGCTGTCTTCATCCCACTGAAGCTGATTCTTTCTTATTAAGCTCTGTTCATCACACTGAAGCTGATTTCATTCTTCTAAAGCTTTCTTCATCCCAATGTAAACGATTGCATTCTTCTAAGCTGTCTTCATCCCACTGATGCTGATTACACTCTTCTAAAGCTGTCTTTATCCCACTGAAGCTGATTACAGTGGGATAAAGCTGTCTTCTAAAGCTTGTTTATCCCTCTGAAGCTGATAACAGTCTTCTAAAGCTGTTTCATCCCACTGAAGCTGATTACAGTCTCCTAACGCTGTCTTTATGCCACTGAAGCTGATTAGAGTCTACTAAAGCTGTCTTCATCCCACTGATGCTTATTACAGTCTTCTAAAGCTGTCTTTATCCAACTGAAGCTGATTACAGGCTTCTAAAGCTGTCTTCATACCACTGAAACTGATTACAGTCTTTAATGCTGTCTTCATCCCACTGAAGCTGATTCTTTCTTATTAAGCTCTGTTCATCACACTGAAGCTGATTTCATTCTTCTAAAGCTTTCTTCATCCCAATGTAAACGATTGCATTCTTCTAAAGCTGTCTTCATCCCACTGATGCTGATTACACTCTTCTAAAGCTGTCTTTATCCCACTGAAGCTGATTACAGTGGGATAAAGCTGTCTTCTAAAGCTTTGTTTATCCCTCTGAAGCTGATAACAGTCTTCTAAAGCTGTTTTCATCCCACTGAAGCTGATTACAGTCTCCTAACGCTGTCTTTATGCCACTGAAGCTGATTAGAGTCTACTAAAGCTGTCTTCATCCCACTGATGCTTATTACAGTCTTCTAAAGCTGTCTTTATCCAACTGAAGCTGATTACAGGCTTCTAAAGCTGTCTTCATACCACTGAAACTGATTACAGTCTTTTAATGCTGTCTTCATCCCACTGAAGCTGATTACAGTCTTGTAAAGCTGTCTTCATCCCACTGAAACTGATTATTTCTTTTAAACCTGTCTTCATCACACTGAAACTGATTACATTCTTCTAAAGCTGTCTTCATCCATCTGAAACTGATTACATCCTTCTAAAGCTTCCTTCATCCCACTAAAGCTGATTAGAGTCTTCTAGAGCTGTCTTCATGCCACTGAAGCTGATTACAGTCTTCTAAAGCTGTCTTCATCCCACTGAAACTGATTTCATTCGTCTAAAGCTTTCTTCATCCCACTGAAACTGTTTACATTCTTCTAAAGCTGTCTTCGTCACATAGAAACTGATTACATTATTCTAAAGCTGTCTTTGTCCCACTGAAACTGATTACATTCTTCTAAAGCTGTCCTCATCCCACTGAGGCTGATTAGTTTTCTAAAGCTGTCTTCATCCAACTGAAACTGATTACATTCTTCTAAAGCTGGTTTCATTCCACTGAAGCTGATAACAGTCTTCTAAAGCTGTCATTATACAACTGAAGCTGATTACAGTCTTCTAAAGCTGTCTTCATACCACTGAAGCTGATTACAGTCTTTTAAAGCTGTCTTCATCCCACTGAAGTTGATTACAGTCTTCTAAAGCTATCTTCATCCAACCGAAACTGATTACATTCTCCTAAAGCTGTCTTTATCCACTGAAGCTGATTACCATCTTCTAAAGCTGTCTTCATCCCACTGAAGCTGATTACAGTCTTCTAAAGCTGTCTTCATTCAACCGCAGCTGATTACAATATTCTAAAGCTGTCTTCATCTCACTGAAGCTCATAACAGTCTTCTAAAGCTGTCTTTATCCCACTGAAACTCAATACATTCTTCTAAATCTTTCTTCATCCCACTGTAACTGATTACATTCTTCTAAAGCTGTCTTCTTCCAACTGAAGCTGATTACAGTCTTCTAAAGCTGTCTTCATCCCACTGAAGCTGATTACAGTGGGATAAAACTGTCTTCTAAAGCTGTGTTTATCCCTCTGAAGCTGATAACAGTCTTCTAAAGCTGTTTTCATCCCACTGAAGCTGATTACAGTCTCCTAAAGCTGTCTTTATGCCATTGAAGCTGTTTAGAGTCTGCTAAAGCTGTCTTCATACAACGGAAGCTGATTTCAGTCTTTTAATGCTGTCTTCATCCCACTGAAGCTGATTACAGTCTTGTAAACCTGTCTTCATCCCACTGAAACTGATTACAGTCTTCTAGAGCTGTCTTCATCCCACTGAAACTGATAACATTCTTCTAAAGCTGTCTTTATCAAACTGAAGCTGATTACAGTCTTCTAAAGCTGTCTTCGTCACACAGAAACTCATTACATTCTTCTAAAGCTGTCTTCATCCCACTGACGCTGATTACACTCTTCTAAAGCTGTCTTTATCCAACTGAAGCTGGAATCAGTCTTCTAAAGCTCTCTTCTTCCCAATGAAGCGGATTACAGTCTTCTAGAGCTGTCTTCATCCCACTGAAGCTGATTACAGTCTTCTAAAGCTTTCTTCATCCCACTGAAACTGATAACATTCTTCTAAAGCTGTCTTTATCAAACTGAAGCTGATTACAGTCTTCTAAAGCTTTCTTCATCCCACTGAAACTGATAACATTCTTCTAAAGCTGTCTTTATCAAACTGAAGCTGATTACAGTCTCCTAAAGCTGTCTTTATTCCACTGAAGCGTTTTGGTATCTTCTAAAGCTGTCTTCATCCCACTGAAGCTGATTACAGTCTTTTAAATCTGTCTTCATCCCACTGATGCTGATTACAGTCTTCAAAAGCTGTCTTTATCCAACCAAAGCTGATTACAGTCTTCTAAAGCTGTCTTTATTCCACTGAAGCTGATTACAGTCTTCTAAAGCTGTCTTAATCCTTCTGAAGCGTTTTATAGTCTTCTGAAGCTGTCTTCATTCCACTGAAGCTGATTACAGTAGGATAAAGCTGTCTTCTAAAGCTGTCTTTATCCCACTGAAGCTGATAACAGTCTTCTAAAGCTGTCTTCGTCACACAGAAACTCATTACATTCTTCTAAAGCTGTCTTCATCCCACTGACGCTGATTACACTCTTCTAAAGCTGTCTTTATCCAACTGAAGCTGGATTCAGTCTTCTAAAGCTCTCTTCATACCACTGAAGCTGATTACAGTCTTTTAAAGCTGTCTTCATCCCACTGATGCTGATTACAGTCTTCAAAAGCTGTCCTCTTCCCAATGAAGCAGATTAATTTTTCTTCTAAAGCTGTCTTCATACCACTGAAGCTGATAAGTCTTCTAAAGCTGTCTTTATCAAACTGAAGCTGATTACAGTCTTCTAAAGCTGTTTTCATACCACTGAAGCTGATTACAGTCTTTTAAAGCTGTCTTCACCCCACTGAAGCTGATTCTTTCTTATTAAGCTCTGTTCATCACACTGAAGCTGATTTCATTCTTCTAAAGCTTTCTTCATCCCAATGTAACTGATTGCATTCTTCTAAAGCTGTCTTCATCCCACTGACGCTGATTACACTCTTCTAAAGCTGTCTTCATCCCACTGAAGCTGATTACAGTGGGATAAAGCTGTCTTCTAAAGCTGTGTTTATCCCTCTGAAGCTGATAACAGTCTTCTAAAGCTGTTTTCATCCCACTGAAGCTGATTACAGTCTCCTAAAGCTGTCTTTATGCCACTGAAGCTGATTAGAGTCTACTAAAGCTGTCTTCATCCCACTGATGCTTATTACAGTCTTCTAAAGCTGTCTTTATCCAACTGAAGCTGATTACAGGCTTCTAAAGCTGTCTTCATTCCACTGAAGCTGATTACAGTCTTTTAATGCTGTCTTCATCCCACTGAAGCTGATTACAGTCTTGTAAAGCTGTCTTCATCCCACTGAAACTGATTATTTCTTTTAAACCTGTCTTCATCACACTGAAACTGATTACATTCTTCTAAAGCTGTCTTCATCCCACTGAAACTGATTACATCCTTCTAAAGCTTCCTTCATCCCACTAAAGCTGATTAGAGTCTTCTAGAGCTGTCTTCATGCCACTGAAGCTGATTACAGTCTTCTAAAGCTGTCTTCATCCCACTGAAACTGATTTCATTCGTCTAAAGCTTTCTTCATCCCACTGAAACTGATTACATTCTTCTAAAGCTGTCTTCGTCACACAGAAACTGATTACATTATTCTAAAGCTGTCTTTGTCCCACTGAAACTGATTACATTCTTCTAAAGCTGTCCTCATCCCACTGAGGCTGATTAGTTTTCTAAAGCTGTCTTCATCCAACTGAAACTGATTACATTCTTCTAAAGCTGGTTTCATTCCACTGAAGCTGATAACAGTCTTCTAAAGCTGTCATTATACAACTGAAGCTGATTACAGTCTTCTAAAGCTGTCTTCATCTCACTGAAGCTGATTACAGTCTTCTAAAGCTGTCTTCATCCCACTGAAGCTGATTACAGTCTTCTAAAGCTGTCTTCATGCAACCGCAGCTGATTACAATATTCTAAAGCTGTCTTCATCTCACTGAAGCTCATAACAGTCTTCTAAAGCTGTCTTTATCCCACTGAAACTCAATACATTCTTCTAAATCTTTCTTCATCCCACTGTAACTGATTACATTCTTCTAAAGCTGTCTTCTTCCAACTGAAGCTGATTACAGTCTTCTAAAGCTGTCTTCATCCCACTGAAGCTGATTACAGTGGGATAAAACTGTCTTCTAAAGCTGTGTTTATCCCTCTGAAGCTGATAACAGTCTTCTAAAGTTAGGGGGAGTGATGAGCTCTACAGCAGAGTCTCACAACTCAATCGCTGGTTGAAAACTGTTTTCTGCCCCTCCCAAAAGATAGAATTTGTAGATAATTGGCCCTCTTTCTGGGACTCACCCACAAACAGGACCAAGCCTGGCCTGTTGAGGAGTGACGGACTCCATCCTAGCTGGAGGGGTGCTCTCATCTTATCTACGCACATAGACAGGGCTCTAACTCCTCTAGCTCCACAATGAAATAGGGTGCAGGCCAGGCAGCAGGCTGTTAGCCAGCCTGCCAGCTTAGTGGAGTCTGCCACTAGCACAGTCAGCGTAGTCAGCTCAGCTTTCCCCATTGAGACCGTGTCTGTGCCTCGATCTAGGTTGGGCAAAATTAAAAATGGTGGTGTTCGCTTTAGCAATCTCACTAGTATAAAGACCTCCTCCATTCCTGCCATTATTGAAAGAGATTGTGATACCTCACATCTCAAAATTGGGTTACTTAATGTTAGATCCCTCACTTCCAAGGCAGTTATAGTCAATGAACTAATCACTGATAATAATCTTGATGTGATTGGCCTGACTGAAACATGGCTTAAGCCTGATGAATTTACTGTGTTAAATGAGGCCTCACCCCCAGGTTACATTAGTGACCATACCCCCCGTGCATCCGGCAAAGGCGGAGGTGTTGCTAACATTTACGATAGCAAATTTCAATTTACCAAAAAAAAAACAACAATGACGTTTTCGTCTTTTGAGCTTCTAGTCATGAAATCTATGCAGCCTACTCACTCACTTTTTATAGCTACTGTTTATAGGCCTCCTGGGCCATATGCAGTGTTCCTCACTGAGTTCCCTGAATTCCTATCGGATCTTGTAGTCATAGCAGATAATATTCTAATTTTTGGTGACTTTAACATTCACATGGAAAAGTCCAAAGACCCACTCCAAAAGGCTTTCGGAGCCATCATCGACTCAGTGGGTTTTGTCCAACATGTCTCTGGACCTACTCACTGCCACAGTCATACTCTGGACCTAGTTTTGTCCCATGGAATAAATGTTGTGGATCTAAATGTTTTTCCTCATAATCCTGGACTATCGGACCACCATTTTATTACGTTTGCAATTGCAACAAATAATCTGCTCAGACCCCAACCAAGGAGCATTAAAAGTCGTGCTATAAATTCTCAGACAACCCAAAGATTCCTTGATGCCCTTCCAGACTGCCTCTGCCTACCCAAGGACGTCAGAGGACAAAAATCAGTTAACCACCTAACCGAGGAACTCAATTTAACCTTGCGAAATACCCTAGATGCAGTTGCACCCCTAAAAACTAAAAACATCTGTCATAAGAAACTAGCTCCCTGGTATACAGAAAATACACGAGCTCTGAAGCAAGCTTCCAGAAAATTGGAACGGAAATGGCGCCACACCAAACTGGAAGTCTTCCGACTAGCTTGGAAAGACAGTACCGTGCAGTATCGAAGAGCCCTTACTGCTGCTCGATCATCCTATTTTTCCAACTTAATTGAGGAAAATAAGAACAATCCGAAATTTCTTTTTGATACTGTCGCAAAGCTAACTAAAAAGCAGCCTTCGCAAATGGAGGATGGCTTTCACTTCAGCAGTAATAAATTTATGAACTTCTTTGAGGAAAAGATCATGATCATTAGAAAGCAAATTACAGACTCCTCTTTAAATCTGGGTATTCCTCCAAAGCTCCATTGTCCTGAGTCTGCACAACTCTGCCAGGACCTAGGATCAAGGGAGATACTAAAGTGTTTTAGTACTATATCTCTTGACGCAATGATGAAAATAATCATGGCCTCCAAACCCTCAAGCTGCATACTGGACCCTATTCCAACTAAACTACTGAAAGAGGTGCTTCCTGTGCTTGGCCCTCTTATGTTGAACATAATAAACGGCTCTCTATCCACCGGATGTGTACCAAGCTCACTAAAAGTGGCAGTAATAAAGCCTCTCTTGAAAAAGCCGAATCTTGATCCAGAAATTATAAAAAACTATCGGCCTATATCGAATCTTCCATTCCTCTCCAAAATTTTTGAAAAAGCTGTTGCACAGCAACTGACTGCCTTCCTGAAGACAAACAATGTATACGAAACGCTTCAGTCTGGTTTTAGACCCCATCATAGCACTGAGACTGCACTTGTGAAGGTGGTAAATGACCTTTTAATGACGTCAGACCGAGGCTCTGCATCTGTCCTCGTGCTCCTAGATCTTAGTGCCGCTTTTGATACCATCGATCACCACATTCTTTTGGAGAGATTGGAAACCCAAATTGGTCTACATGGACAAGTTCTGGCCTGGTTTAGATCTTATCTGTCGGAAAGATATCAGTTTGTCTCTGTGAATGGTTTGTCCTCTGACAAATCAATTGTAAATTTCGGTGTTCCTCAAGGTTCCGTTTTAGGACCACTATTGTTTTCACTATATATTTTACCTCTTGGGGATGTCATTCGAAAACATAATGTTAAATTTCACTGCTATGCGGACGACACACAGCTGTACATTTCAATGAAACATGGTGAAGCCCCAAAATTGCCCTCGCTAGAAGCCTGTGTTTCAGACATAAAGAAGTGGATGGCTGCAAACTTTCTACTTTTAAACTCGGACAAAACAGAGATGCTTGTTCTAGGTCCCAAGAAACAAAGAGATCTTCTGTTGAATCTGACAATTAATCTGGATGGTTGTACAGTCGTCTCAAATAAAACTGTGAAGGACCTCGGCGTTACTCTGGACCCTGATCTCTCTTTTGAAGAACATATCAAGACTGTTTCAAGGACAGCTTTTTTCCATCTACGTAACATTGCAAAAATCAGAAATTTTCTGTCCAAAAATGACGCAGAAAAATTAATCCATGCTTTTGTTACTTCTAGGCTGGACTACTGCAATGCTCTACTTTCCGGCTA
Source organism: Salmo salar (assembly GCF_965601325.2). Taxonomy (NCBI): domain Eukaryota; kingdom Metazoa; phylum Chordata; class Actinopteri; order Salmoniformes; family Salmonidae; genus Salmo; species Salmo salar. The sequence goes on from NW_027675383.1 coordinate 57,110, forward strand.
CCCGGATAAAGCACTAAATAAACTTCAGTTAGTGCTAAATACGGCTGCTAGAATCATGACTAGAACCAAAAAATTTGATCATATTACTCCAGTGTTAGCCTCCCTACACTGGCTTCCTGTTAAGGCAAGGGCTGATTTCAAGGTTTTACTGCTAACCTACAAAGCATTACATGGGCTTGCTCCTACCTATCTTTCCGATTTGGTCCTGCCGTACATACCTACACGTACGCTACGGTCACAAGACGCAGGCCTCCTAATTGTCCCTAGAATTTCTAAGCAATCGGCTGGAGGTAGGGCTTTCTCCTATAGAGCTCCATTTTTATGGAATGGTCTGCCTACCAATGTGAGAGACGCAGACTCAGTCTCAACCTTTAAGTCTTTACTGAAGACTTATCTCTTCAGTAGGTCCTATGATTAAGTATAGTCTGGCCCAGGAGTGTGAAGGTGAACGGAAAGGCTGGAGCAACGAACCGCCCTTGCTGTCTCTGCCTTGCCGGTTCCCCTCTTTCCACTGGGATTCTCTGCCTCTAACCCTTTTACAGAGGCTGAGTCACTGGCCTACTGGTGTTCTTCCATGCCGTCCATGGGAGGGGTGCGTCACTTGAGTGGGTTGAGTCACTGACGTGGTCTTCGTGTCTGGGTTGGCCCCCTCCCCCCCCCCCCCCCCCCCCTTGGGTTGTGCCATGGCGGAGATCGTTGTGGGCTATACTCGGCCTTGTCTTAGGACGGTAAGTTGGTGGTTGGAGACATCCCTCTAGTGGTGTGGGGGCTGTGCTTTGGCAAAGTGGGTGGGGTTATATCCTGCCTGTTTGGCCCTGTCCGGGGGTATCATCGGATGGGGCCACAGTGTCTTCTGATCCCTCCTGTCTCAGCCTCCAGTATTTATGCTGCAGTAGTTTATGTGTCGGGGGGCTAGGGTCAGTCTGTTACATCTGGAGTATTTCTCTTGTCTTATCCGGTGTCCTGTGTGTATTTAAATATGCTCTTTCTAATTCTCTCTTTCTCTCTTTCTGTCTTTCTCTCGGAGGACCTGAGCCCTAGGACCATGCCTCAGGACTACCTGGTATGATGACTCCTTGCTGTCCCCAGTCCACCTGGCCGTGCTGCTGCTCCAGTTTCAACTGTTCTGCCTGCGGCTATGGAACCCTGACCTGTTCACCGGACGTGCTTGTTGCACCCTCGACAACTACTATGATTATTATTATTTGACCATGCTGGTCATTTATGAACATTTTAACATTTTAACATTTTGACCATGTTCTGTTATAATATCCACCCTGCACAGCCAGAAGAGGACTGGCCACCCCTCATAGCCTGGGTCCTCTCTAGGTTTCTTCCTAGGTTTTTGGCCTTTCTAGGGAGTTTTTCCTAGGGAGTTTTTCCTAGCCACCGTGCTTCTTTCACATGCTTTGCTTGCTGTTTGGGGTTTTAGGCTGGGTTTCTGTACAGCACTTTGAGAATATCAGCTGATGTACGAAGGGCTATATAAAAAGAAATTTGATTTGATTTGATTTGATTTAAAGCTGTTTTCATCCCACTGAAGCTGATTACAGTCTCCTAAAGCTGTCTTTATGCCACTGAAGCTGTTTAGAGTCTGCTAAAGCTGTCTTCATCCCACTGACGCTGATTACAGTCTTCTAAAGCTGTCTTTATCCAACTGAAGCTGATTACAGTCTTCTAAAGCTGTCTTCATACAACGGAAGCTGATTACAGTCTTTTAATGCTGTCTTCATCCCACTGAAGCTGATTACAGTCTTGTAAAGCTGTCTTCATCCCACTGAAACTGATAACATTCTTCTAAAGCTGTCTTTATCAAACTGAAGCTGATTACAGTCTTCTAAAGCTGTCTTCGTCACACAGAAACTCATTACATTATTCTAAAGCTGTCTTCATCACACTGAAACTGATTACATTATTCTAAAGCTTTCTTCATCGCACTGTAACTGATTACATTCTTCTAAAGCTGTCTTCATCCCACTGACGCTGATTACACTCTTCTAAAGCTGTCTTTATCCAACTGAAGCTGGATTCAGTCTTCTAAAGCTCTCTTCATACCACTGAAGCTGATTACAGTCTTTTAAAGCTGTCTTCATCCCACTGATGCTGATTACAGTCTTCAAAAGCTGTCCTCTTCCCAATGAAGAGGATTACAGTCTTCTAGAGCTGTCTTCATCCCACTGAAGCTGATTACAGTCTTCTAAAGCTTTCTTCATCCCACTGAAACTGATAACATTCTTCTAAAGCTGTCTTTATCAAACTGAACCTGCTTATAGTCTCCTAAAGCTGTCTTTATTCCACTGAAGCGTTTTGGTATCTTCTAAAGCTGTCTTCATCCCACTGAAGCTGATTACAGTCTTTTAAATCTGTCTTCATCCCACTGATGCTGATTACAGTCTTCAAAAGCTGTCTTTATCCAACCAAAGCTGATTACAGTCTTCTAAAGCTGTCTTTATTCCACTGAAGCTGATTACAGTCTTCTAAAGCTGTCTTAATCCTTCTGAAGCGTTTTATAGTCTTCTGAAGCTGTCTTCATCCCACTGAAGCTGATTACAGTAGGATAAAGCTGTCTTCTAAAGCTGTCTTTATCCCACTGAAGCTGATAACAATCTTATGAAGCTGTCTTCATCCCACTGAAGCTGAGTACAGTCTTCTAAAGCTGTCTTCATCCAACCGAAGCTGATTACAGTCTTCTAATGCTGTCTTCTTCCCACTGAAGCTGATTACATTCTTCGAAAGCTGTCCTCATCCCACTGAAGCTGATTACAGTCTTCTAAAGCTGTCTTCATCCAACTGAAGCTGATTACATCCTCCTAAAGCTGTCTTCATCCCACTGAAGCTGATAACAGTCTTCTAAAGCTGTCTTTATCCAACCGAAGCTGATTACATTCTTCTAAAGCAGTCTTTATCCCACTGAAGCTGATAACAGTCTTCTAAAGCTGTCTTTATCCAACCGAAGCTGAATACATTCTTCTAAAGCTGTCTTCATCACACTGAAACTGATTACATTCTTCTAAAGCTGTCTTCATCCAAATGAAGGTGATTACATTCTTCTAAATCTTTCTTCATCCCACTGTAACTGATAACAGTCTTCTAAAGCTTTCTTTATCCAACCGAAGCTGATTACAGTCTTCTAAAGCTGTCTTTATTCCACTGAAGCTGATTACGGTCTTTTAAAGCTGTCTTAATCCTTCTGAAGCTGTTTACAGTCTTCTAAAGCTGTCTTCATCCCACTGAAACTGAGTAGAGTAGGATAAAGCTGTCTTCATCCCACTGAAGCTGATTACGGTCTTCTAAAGCTGTCTTTATCCAATTGAAACTTATTACATTCTTCTACAGCTGTCTTCATCCCACTGAAGCTGAGTACAGTCTTCTAAAGCTGTCTTCATCCAACCGAAGCTGATTACAGTCTTATAATGCTGTCTTCTTCCCACTGAAGCTGATTACATTCTTCGAAAGCTGTCCTCATCCCACTGAAGCTGATTACAGTCTTCTAAAGCTGTCTTCATCCAACTGAAGCTGATTACATCCTCCTAAAGCTGGCTTAATCCCACTGAAGCTGATAACAGTCTTCTAAAAGTGTCTTCATCCCACTGAAACTGATTACATTCTTCTAAAGCTGTAATCATCCCATTGAAGCTGATAAGTCTTCTAAAGCTGTCTATCAAACTGAAGCTGATTACATTCTTCTAAAGCTGTCTTCATCACACTGAAACTGATTACATTCTTCTAAAGCTGTCTTCATCCAAATGAAGGTGATTACATTCTTCTAAATCTTTCTTCATCCCACTGTAACTGATAACAGTCTTCTAAAGCTTTCTTTATCCAACCGAAGCTGATTACAGTCTTCTAAAGCTGTCTTTATTCCACTGAAGCTGATTACGGTCTTTTAAAGCTGTCTTAATCCTTCTGAAGCTGTTTACAGTCTTCTAAAGCTGTCTTCATCCCACTGAAACTGAGTAGAGTAGGATAAAGCTGTCTTCATCCCACTGAAGCTGATTACGGTCTTCTAAAGCTGTCTTTATCCAATTGAAACTTATTACATTCTTCTACAGCTGTCTTCATCCCACTGAAGCTGAGTACAGTCTTCTAAAGCTGTCTTCATCCAACCGAAGCTGATTACAGTCTTATAATGCTGTCTTCTTCCCACTGAAGCTGATTACATTCTTCGAAAGCTGTCCTCATCCCACTGAAGCTGATTACAGTCTTCTAAAGCTGTCTTCATCCAACTGAAGCTGATTACATCCTCCTAAAGCTGGCTTAATCCCACTGAAGCTGATAACAGTCTTCTAAAAGTGTCTTCATCCCACTGAAACTGATTACATTCTTCTAAAGCTGTAATCATCCCATTGAAGCTGATAAGTCTTCTAAAGCTGTCTATCAAACTGAAGCTGATTACAGTCTTCTAAAGCTGTCTTCATACCACTGAAGCTGATAACAGTCTTCTAAAGCTGTCTTTATCCAACCGAAGCTGATTACATTCTTCTAAAGCAGTCTTTATCCCACTGAAGCTGATAACAGTCATCTAAAGCTGTCTTTATCCAACCGAAGCTGAATACATTCTTCTAAAGCTGTCTTCATCACACTGAAACTGATTACATTATTCTAAAGCTGTCTTTATCCCACTGAAACAGATTACATTCTTCTATATCTTTCTTCATCCCACTGTAACTGATTACATTCTTCTAAAGCTGTCTTCATCCAACTGAAGGTGATTACAGTCTTCTAAAGCTGTCTTCATCCCACTGAAGCTGATAACAGTCTTCTAAAGCTGTCTTTATCCAACCGAAGCTGATTACATTCTTCTAAATCAGTCTTTATCCCACTGAAGCTGATAACAGTCTTCTAAAGCTGTCTTTATCCAACCGAAGCTGATTACAGTCTTCTAAAGCTGTCTTCATCCAACTGAAGCTGATTACATCCTCCTAAAGCTGGCTTAATCCCACTGAAGCTGATAACAGTCTTCTAAAAGTGTCTTCATCCCACTGAAACTGATTACATTCTTCTAAAGCTGTAATCATCCCATTGAAGCTGATAAGTCTTCTAAAGCTGTCTATCAAACTGAAGCTGATTACAGTCTTCTAAAGCTGTCTTCATACCACTGAAGCAGATTACATTCTTTTAAAGCTGTCTTCATCCCACTGAAGCTGATTACAGTCTTCTAAAGCTGTCTTCATCCAACCGAAGCTGATTACATTCTTCTAAAGCTGTCTTCATCCCACTGAAACTGATAACAGTCTTCTAAAGCTGTCTTTATCCAACCGAAGCTGATTACATTCTTCTAAAGCAGTCTTCATCCCACTGAAGCTGATAACAGTCTTCTAAAGCTGTCTTTATCCAACCGAAGCTGAATACATTCTTCTAAATCTGTCTTCATCACACTGAAACTGATTACATTATTCTAAAGCTGTCTTTATCCCACTGAAACTGATTACATTCTTCTAAATCTTTCTTCATCCCACTGTAACTGATTACATTCTTCTAAAGCTGTCTTCATCCAACTGAAGGTGATTACAGTCTTCTAAAGCTGTCTTCATCCCACTGAAGCTGATAACAGTCTTCTAAAGCTGTCTTTATCCAACCGAAGCTGATTACATTCTTCTAAATCATTCTTTATCCCACTGAAGCTGATAACAGTCTTCTAAAGCTGTCTTTATCCAACCGAAGCTGAATACATTCTTCTAAAGCTGTCTTCATCCAACTGAAGGTGATTACATTCTTCTAAATCTTTCTTCATCCCACTGTAACTGATAACAGTCTTCTAAAGCTTTCTTTATCCAACCGAAGCTGATTACAGTCTTCTAAAGCTGTCTTTATTCCACTGAAGCTGATTACGGTCTTCTAAAGCTGTCTTAATCCTTCTGAAGCTGTTTACAGTCTTCTAAAGCTGTCTTCATCCCACTGAAACTGAGTAGAGTAGGATAAAGCTGTCTTCATCCCACTGAAGCTGATTACGGTCTTCTAAAGCTGTCTTTATCCAATTGAAACTTATTACATTCTTCTACAGCTGTCTTCATCCCACTGAAGCTGAGTACAGTCTTCTAAAGCTGTCTTCATCCAACCGAAGCTGATTACAGTCTTCTAATGCTGTCTTCTTCCCACTGAAGCTGATTACAGTCTTCTAAAGCTGTCTTTATCAAACTGAAGCGGATTACAGTCTTCTGAAGCTGTCTTCATCCCACTGAAACTGATTACATTCTTCCAAAGCTGTCTTCATCCCACTGAAACTGATTACAGTCTTCTAAACCTGTCTTCATACCACTGAAGCTAATTACAGTCTTTTAAAGCTGTCTTCATCCCACTGAAGCTGATTACAGTCTTCTAAAGCTGTCTTCAAATCAAATCAAATTTATTTATATAGCCCTTCGTACATCAGCTGATATCTCAAAGTGCTGTACAGAAAACCAGCCTAAAACCGCGAAAAGCAAGCAAAGCATGTGAAAGAAGCATGGTGGCTAGGAAAAACTCCCTAGGAAAAACTCCCTAGAAATGCCAAAAACCTAGGAAGAAACCTAGAGAGGAACCAGGCTATGAGGGGTGGCCAGTCCTCTTCTGGCTGTGCAGGGTGGATATTATAACAGAACATGGTCAAGATGTTAAAATGTTCATAAATGACCAGCATGGTCAAATAATAATAATCATAGTAGTTGTTGAGGGTGCAACAAGCACGTCTGGTGAACAGGTCAGGGTTCCATAGCCGCAGGCAGAACAGCTGAAACTGGAGCAGCAGCACAGCCAGGTGGACTGGGGACAGCAAGGAGTCATCATACCAGGTAGTCCTGAGGCATGGTCCTAGGGCTCAGGTCCTCCGAGAGAAAGACAGAAAGAGAGAAAGAGAGAATTAGAGAGAGCATATTTAAATTCACACAGGACACCGGATAAGACAAGAGAAATACTCCAGATGTAACAGACTGACCCTAGCCCCCCGACACATAAACTACTGCAGCATAAATACTGGAGGCTGAGACAGGAGGGATCAGAAGACACTGTGGCCCCATCCGATGATACCCCCGGACAGGGCCAAACAGGCAGGATATAACCCCACCCACTTTGCCAAAGCACAGCCCCCACACCACTAGAGGGATGTCTCCAACCACCAACTTACCGTCCTAAGACAAGGCCGAGTATAGCCCACAACGATCTCCGCCATGGCACAACCCAAGGGGGGGGGGGGGCGCCAACCCAGACAGGAAGACCACGTCAGTGACTCAACCCACTCAAGTGACGCACCCCTCCCATGGACAGCATGGAAGAACACCAGTAAGCCAGTGACTCAGCCCCTGTAAAAGGGTTAGAGGCAGAGAATCCCAGTGGAAAGAGGGGAATCGTCAAGGCAGAGACAGCAAGGGCGGTTCGTTGCTCCAGCCTTTCCGTTCACCTTCACATTCTTGGGCCAGACTATACTTAATCATAGGACCTACTGAAGAGATAAGTCTTCAGTAAAGACTTAAAGGTTGAGACTGAGTCTGCGTCTCTCACATTGGTAGGCAGACCATTCCATAAAAATGGAGCTCTATAGGAGAAAGCCCTACCTCCAGCCGTTTGCTTAGAAATTCTAGGGACAATTAGGAGGCCTGCGTCTTGTGACCGTAGCATACGTGTAGGTATGTACGGCAGGACCAAATCGGAAAGATAGGTAGGAGCAAGCCCATGTAATGCTTTGTAGGTTAGTAGTAAAACCTTGAAATCAGCCCTTGCCTTAACAGGAAGCCAGTGTAGGGAGGCTAGCACTGGAGTAATATGATACAATTTTTTGGTTCTAGTCAGGATTCTAGCAGCCGTATTTAGCACTAACTGAAGTTTGTTTAGTGCTTTATCCGGGTAGCCGTAAAGTAGAGCATTGCAGTAGTCCATTCTAGAAGTAACAAAAGCATGGATTAATTTTTCTGCGTCATTTTTGGACAGAAAGTTTATGATTTTTGCAATGTTACGTAGATGGAAAAAAGCTGTCCTTGAAACAGTCTTGATATGTTCTTCAAAAGAGAGATCAGGGTCCAGAGTAACGCCGAGGTCCTTCACAGTTTTATTTGAGACGACTGTACAACCATCCAGATTAATTGTCAGATTCAACAGAAGATCTCTTTGTTTCTTGGGACCTAGAACAAGCATCTCTGTTTTGTCCGAGTTTAAAAGTAGAAAGTTTGCAGCCATCCACTTCTTTATGTCTGAAACACAGGCTTCTAGCGAGGGCAATTTTGGGGCTTCACCATGTTTCATTGAAATGTACAGCTGTGTGTCGTCCGCATAGCAGTGAAATTTAACATTATGTTTTCGAATGACATCCCCAAGAGGTAAAATATATAGTGAAAACAATAGTGGTCCTAAAACGGAACCTTGAGGAACACCGAAATTTACAATTGATTTGTCAGAGGACAAACCATTCACAGAGACAAACTGATATCTTTCCAACAGATAAGATCTAAACCAGGCCAGAACTTGTCCATGTAGACCAATTTGGGTTTCCAATCTCTCCAAAAGAATGTGGTGATCGATGGTATCAAAAGCGGAACTAAGATCTAGGAGCACGAGGACAGATGCAGAGCCTCGGTCTGACGTCATTAAAAGGTAATTTACCACCTTCACAAGTGCAGTCTCAGTGCTATGATGGGGTCTAAAACCAGACTGAAGCGTTTCGTATACATTGTTTGTCTTCAGGAAGGCAGTGAGTTGCTGTGCAACAGCTTTTTCAAAAAATTTTGAGAGGAATAGAAGATTCGATATAGGCCGATAGTTTTTTATAATTTCTGGATCAAGATTCGGCTTTTTCAAGAGAGGCTTTATTACTGCCACTTTTAGTGAGCTTGGTACACATCCGGTGGATAGAGAGCCGTTTATTATGTTCAACATAGGAGGGCCAAGCACAGGAAGCAGCTCTTTCAATAGTTTATTTGGAATAGGGTCCAGTATGCAGCTTGAGGGTTTGGAGGCCATGATTATTTTCATCATTGTGTCAAGAGATATAGTACTAAAACACTTTAGTATCTCCCTTGATCCTAGGTCCTGGCAGAGTTGTGTAGACTCAGGACAATGGAGCTTTGGAGGAATACCCAGATTTAAAGAGGAGTCTGTAATTTTCTTTCTAATGATCATGATCTTTTCCTCAAAGAAGTTCATAAATGTATTACTGCTGAAGTGAAAGCCATCCTCCATTTGCGAAGGCTGCTTTTTAGTTAGCTTTGCGACAGTATCAAAAAGAAATTTCGGATTGTTCTTATTTTCCTCAATTAAGTTGGAAAAATAGGATGATCGAGCAGCAGTGAGGGCTCTTCGATACTGCACGGTACTGTCTTTCCAAGCTAGTCGGAAGACTTCCAGTTTGGTGTGGCGCCATTTCCGTTCAAATTTTCTGGAAGCTTGCTTCAGAGCTCGTGTATTTTCTGTATACCAGGGAGCTAGTTTCTTATGACAGATGTTTTTAGTTTTTAGGGGTGCAACTACATCTAGGGTATTGCGCAAGGTTAAATTGAGTTCCTCGGTTAGGTGGTTAACTGATTTTTGTCCTCTGACGTCCTTGGGTAGGCAGAGGGAGTCTGGAAGGGCATCAAGGAATCTCTGGGTTGTCTGAGAATTTATAGCACGACTTTTAATGCTCCTTGGTTGGGGTCTGAGCAGATTATTTGTTGCGATTGCAAACGTAATAAAATGGTGGTCCGATAGTCCAGGATTATGAGGAAAAACATTAAGATCCACAACATTTATTCCATGGGACAAAACTAGGTCCAGAGTATGACTGTGGCAGTGAGTAGGTCCAGAGACATGTTGGACAAAACCCACTGAGTCGATGATGGCTCCGAAAGCCTTTTGGAGTGGGTCTGTGGACTTTTCCATGTGAATGTTAAAGTCACCAAAAATTAGAATATTATCTGCTATGACTACAAGATCCGATAGGAATTCAGGGAACTCAGTGAGGAACACTGCATATGGCCCAGGAGGCCTGTAAACAGTAGCTATAAAAAGTGAGTGAGTAGTGTCAGACGATTGCTAGGAGTGGTGGTAGGAGTCAGGCGCAGAGAGCAGAGGTACGGAACTGTGTGTTTATTTTAATCAAAAACACAACACGAACAACGCCAACACAAACGGCGTGGAAAAAATGCCAATTGCCCAAAACAGGTGCACAGCCAGCCTACAATATCACAGTCGTAAATCGCCAGCACATCCAATGAAAAAACACAACCTGACGCTAAGATAATCCCGCACAACACTGGGCGGGCTAACCAGGCTTAAATAACCAAAATCTAAAGACAAATGAGGAACAGGTGCAAACAATAAGACAAACCAAACGAAAAGGAAAAAAGGATCAGCGGCGGCTAGTAGGTCGGTGACGACGACCGCCGAGCGCCGCCCGAGCAGGCAGGGGAGCCACCTTCGGTGGGATTCGTGACAGTACCCCCCTCCTGACGCGCGGCTCCCGCAGCGCGCCGCCACCGACCTCGAGGGCGACCCGGAGGACGAGGCGCAGGGCGATCCCCATGAAGGCGGTGGAACTCCCTCAGTAGTGGGGGGTCCAAAATGTCCCTTCTGGGTACCCAGCACCTCTCCTCCGCGCCGTACCCCTCCCAGTCGACGAGGTACTGTAGGCCCCCCCCCGAAGTCTGGAGTCCAGAATGGTGCGTATTTTATACGCCGGGGACCCCCCAATGTCCAGCGGGGGGGGAGGAACCTCCGGCACCTCACCTTCCTGCATGGGACCAGCCACCACCGGCCTGAGGAGAGACACATGAAACGAGGGGTTAATACGGTAGTAAGATGGAAGTTGTAACCGGTAACACACCTCGTTTATCCTCCTCAGGACTTTAAATGGCCCTACACACTGCGGGCCCAGCTTCCGGCAGGGCAAGCGGAGGGGCAGGTTTCTAGCCGAGAGCCAGACTCGATCCCCTGGTGCAAACACAGGGGTCTCACTGCGGTGCTGGTCAGCGCTCTTCTTCTGCCGTCCACTCGCCTTTGTAAGTGCGTCTTGGACGGCTCTCCAGGTGTCCTTCCACCGCAGGAGCCTCGGTCTGGCTCTGGTGCCATGGAGCCAGGACCGGCTGGTAGCCCAACACGCACTGGAACGGTGACATGTTGGTTGATGAGTGCCGTAGAGAATTTTGGGCTATTTCTGCCCATGGCACGTATCTCGCCCATTCTCTGGGCCGGTCCTGGCAATACGTCCTTAGAAACCTACCCACCTCTTGGTTCACCCTCTCCACCTGCCCATTACTCTCGGGGTGGGAACCCGAGGTCAGGCTGACCGAGACCCCCAACCGTTCCATGAACGCTCTCCAAACTCTGGACGTGAACTGGGGACCCCGATCAGAAACGATGTCCTCGGGCACCCCATAGTGCCGGAAGACATGGGTAAACAGGGCCTCCGCAGTCTGCAGAGCCGTAGGGAGACCGGGCAACGGGATGAGACGACAGGACTTCGAGAACCGATCCACAACGACCAGGATAGTGGTGTTCCCCTGCGATACGGGAAGGTCAGTGAGGAAGTCCACTGACAAGTGTGACCACGGCCACTGTGGAACGGGAAGGGGGTGTAATTACCCTCTAGGCAGGTGTCGAGGAGCCTTGCTCTGAGCGCACACCGAGCAGGAGGAAACATAAAACCGCACGTCCTTACCCAAGGTGGGCCACCAGTACTTCCCCCTCAGGTTCTGCACTGTCCTCTCGATCCCAGGGTGACCCGAAGAGGGGAGATTATGGGCCCATCGAATAAATCGATCACGGAGACCAAGCGGTACGTACTGAACACCAGCCGGACACTGCGATGGTGCAGGTTCCGACCGTAACGCCCGCTCGATCTCCGCGTCCAACTCCCATACCACCGGAGCTACCAAACACGACGCCGGAAGAATGGGAGCTGGATCGATGGCCCTCTCCTCGGTGTCATATAGGCGGGACAGTGCGTCGGCCTTCGTGTTCAGTGAACCTGGCCGATAAGAGATCGTGAACCGGAAACGGGTAAAGAACATGGCCCACCTGGCCTGACGCGGATTCAGTCTCCTAGCTGCCCGGATTTACTCGAGATTACGGTGGTCAGTCCAGATGAGGAAAGGGTGCTTTGCCCCTCAAGCCAATGTCTCCACACCTTCAGAGCCTTGACCACAGCTAACAACTCCCTGTCCCCCACGTCATAGTTCTGCTCCGCCGGCCCTAGCTTCCTAGAGAAGAAAGCGCACGGGCGGAGTTTGGGTGGCGTGCCCGAGCGCTGTGATAGCACGGCCCCCACCCCAGTCTCGGACGCGTCCACCTCCACTATGAATGCCAAAGAGGGATCCGGATGAGCCAGCACTGGAGCGACGGTAAACAGCTCCTTCAGGCGACTGAACGCTCTGTTCGCCTCTGCTGACCAGCGCAAGCGCGCCGGACCCCCCTTCAGCAGTGAGGTAATGGGAGCAGCAACTTGACCAAAGCCCCGGATAAACCTCCGGTAGTAATTGGCAAACCCTAAAAACCGCTGCACCTCCTTTACCGTGGTCGGAGTCGGCCAATTACGCACGGCTTTAACGCGGTCATCCTCCATCACCACCCCCGAGGTGGAAATGCGATACCCCAGGAAGGAAACGGCTCGTTTGAAAAACTCACATTTCTCAGCCTTGACGTACAGGTCATTCTCCAGCAGTCGCCCAAGCACCTTGCGCACCAGGGAGACATGTGCGGCGCGGGTGGCGGAATAAATCAGGATGTCGTCAATATACACCACCACCCCCTGTCCGTGCAGGTCCCTGAGAATCTCGTCAACAAAGGATTGAAAGACGGCTGGAGCATTCTTTAACCCGTACGGCATGACGAGGTACTCATAGTGGCCCGATGTGGTACTGAATGCGGTTTTCCACTCGTCTCCTCCCCGGATACGCACCAGATTGTACGCGCTCCTGAGGTCCAGTTTCGTGAAAAAACGCGCGCCGTGAAATGATTCCACCGCCGTAGCGATGAGAGGTAGTGGGTAACTGAACCCTACTGTGATGGAATTTAGACCTCGATAATCAATGCACGGACGCAACCCTCCATCCTTTTTCTTCACGAAAAAGAAACTCGAGGAGACGGGTGACATGGAGGGCCGAATATACCCCTGTCTCAGAGATTCCGTGACATATGTCTCCATAGCCAACGTCTCCTCCTGTGACAATGGGTACACGTGACTCCTGGGAAGTGCAGCGTTTACCTGGAGATTTATCACGCAATCCCCTCGTCGATGAGGTGGTAATCGGGTCGCCCTGTTTTTACAGAAGGCGATAGCCAAATCGGCATATTCTGAGGGAATGCGCACAGTGGAAACCTGGTCTGGACTCTCCACCGTCGTCGCACCGATGGAAACTCCCTTACACCTGCCTGAGCACTCCTCTGACCACCCTCTGAGAGCCCCCTGTCTCCACGAAATATTGGGATTGTGATTGGCCAGCCAGGGAATCCCCAGCACCACCGGAAACGCAGGAGAATCAATGAGGAAGAGACTAATCCGTTCCCCATGATCCCCCTGCGTTACCATGTCCAGTGGCACCGTGGCCTCCCTGACCAGTCCTGACCCTAATGGTCTGCTATCTAAGGAGTGCACGGGGAAAGGTTGGTCCAACGACACCAGGGGAATCCCTAGCCTAAATGCGAGCCCACGATCCATAAAGTTTCCAGCTGCGCCTGAATCGACTAGCGCCTTATGCTGGAAAGAGGGAGAAAACAAGGGGAAAGTTACTAAAACGAACATGTGACCAACAGGGAGCTCTGGGTGAGGTTGGTGCTTACTCGCCTGAGATGGACGAGGAGTGCTCCGCCTGCCATCCCGATTCCCAGAGGAGCTCCCCCAGCACCGGTCGGTAGTGTGTCCTCTCCGACCACACTGGATACAAGGGGAGCCTCCTCCTCCGGTTCCCCTGGACGCGGCCCCCCCTAGCTCCATAGGTATAGGAGCTGGAGGACCTGGAGGTGGAACCAACAGGGCCCCGTCTGGACGCCTGCGCGCAGCCAGCAGATTGTCAAGACGAATGGACATGTCGATTACTTCGTCTAGTGACAGGGTAGTGTCCCGACAGGCTAGCTCACGGCGGACGTCCTCCCGGAGGCTACACCGATAGTGGTCCATCAGGGCCCTGTCGTTCCACCCCGCTCCAGCAGCCAAGGTCCGGAACTCCAGAGCAAAGTCCTGTGCGCTCCTCGTCTCCTGACGCAGGTGGAACAGCCGTTCACCCGCCGCCCGGCCTTCTGCTGGGTGGTCGAACACGGCCCGGAACCGGCGGGTGAACTCAGGGTAGTGATCCCTTGCCGAGTCTGGGCCGTACCACACTGCGTTGGCCCACTCCAGGGCACGTCCCGTTAAGCAGGAGACGAGGACGCTTACGCTCTCCTCTCCCGAGGGAGCTGGATGAACGGTAGCCAGGTACAAATCCAACTGTAGCAGGAACCCCTGGCACCCAGCCGCCGCTCCATCGTACTCCCTGGGGAGAGCCAGGCGTAGGGCTCCGGGTCCGGACGTCGGTGGAGGGGTAGATGGTGGAGGGGGAGTTGGTGCTGGGGATGCGGTAGGGAGGCCACTCCTCTCCCATCGGTCCATCCTCTCCATCATCTGCTCCATCGCTGAGCCGATTCGGTGGAGGATGGTGGTATGGTGAAGGACCCGTTCCTCCATCGCTGGGAGAGGAGGGGAGGCTGCTCCTGCTGACTCCATAGCTGGTGCAGGATTCTGTCAGACGATTGCTAGGAGTGGTGGTAGGAGTCAGGCGCAGAGAGCAGAGGTACGGAACTGTGTGTTTATTTTAATCAAAAACACAACACGAACAACGCCAACACAAACGGCGTGGAAAAAATGCCAAGTGCCCAAAACAGGTGCACAGCCAGCCTACAATATCACAGTCGTAAATCGCCAGCGCATCCAATGAAAAAACACAACCTGACGCTAAGATAATCCCGCACAACACTGGGCGGGCTAACCAGGCTTAAATAACCAAAATCTAAAGACAAATGAGGAACAGGTGCAAACAATAAGACAAACCAAACGAAAAGGAAAAAAGGATCAGCGGTGGCTAGTAGGTCGGTGACGACGACCGCCGAGCGCCGCCCGAGCAGGCAGGGGAGCCACCTTCGGTGGGATTCGTGACAAGTAGGCTACATAGATTTCATGACTAGAAGCTCAAAAGACGAAAACGTCATTGTTTTTTTTTTGTAAATTGAAATTTGCTATCGTAAATGTTAGCAACACCTCCGCCTTTGCCGGATGCACGGGGGGTATGGTCACTAGTGTAACCAGGGGGTGAGGCCTCATTTAACACAGTAAATTCATCAGGCTTAAGCAATGTTTCAGTCAGGCCAATCACATCAAGATTATGATCAGTGATTAGTTCATTGACTATAACTGCCTTGGAAGTGAGGGATCTAACATTAAGTAACCCAATTTTGAGATGTGAGGTATCACAATCTCTTTCAATAATGGCAGGAATGGAGGAGGTCTTTATACTAGTGAGATTGCTAAAGCGAACACCGCCATTTTTAATTTTGCCCAACCTAGGTCGAGGCACAGACACGGGCTCAATGGGGAAAGCTGAGCTGACTACGCTGACTGTGCTAGTGGCAGACTCCACTAAGCTGGCAGGCTGGCTAACAGCCTGCTGCCTGGCCTGCACCCTATTTCATTGTGGAGCTAGAGGAGTTAGAGCCCTGTCTATGTTCGTAGATAAGATGAGAGCACCCCCCCAGCTAGGATGGAGTCCGTCACTCCTCAACAGGCCAGGCTTGGTCCTGTTTGTGGGTGAGTCCCAGAAAGAGGGCCAATTATCTACAAATTCTATCTTTTGGGAGGGGCAGAAAACAGTTTTCAACCAGCGATTGAGTTGTGAGACTCTGCTGTAGAGCTCATCACTCCCCCAGACTGGGAGGGGGCCAGAGACAATTAATCGATGCCGACACATCTTTCTAGCTGATTTACACTCTGAAGCTATGTTGCGCTTGGTGACCTCTGACTGTTTCATCCTAACATCGTTGGTGCCGACGTGGATAACAATATCTCTATACTCTCTACACTCGCCAGTTTTAGCTTTAGCCAGCACCGTCTTTAGATTAGCCTTAACGTCGGTAGCCCTGCCCCCTGGTAAACAGTGTATGATCGCTGGATGATTAGTTTTAAGTCTAATACTGCGGGTAATGGAGTCGCCAATGACTAGGGTTTTCAATTTGTCAGAGCTAATGGTGGGAGCCGTCGGCGTCTCAGACCCCACAACGGGAGGAGTAGAGACCAGAGAAGTCTCGGCCTCCGACTCCGACTCGCTTAATCGGGAGAACCGGTTGAAAGTTTCTGTCGGCTGAATAAGCGACACCGGTTGAGCATTCCTACAGCGTTTCCCTCCAGAAGCCATGAGAAAGTTATCCGGCTGCGGGGACCGTGCGAGGGGGTTTATACTAACGTTACTATCTGTACTTACTGGTGGCACAGACGCTGTTTCATCCTTTCCTACAGTGAAATTGCCCTTGCATAACGATTGCGTCTGAAGCTGGGCTTGCAGCACAGCTATCCTTGCCGTAAGGCGATCGTTCCCCTGTATATTATAAGTACAACGACTGCAATTAGAAGGCATCATGTTAATGTTACTTAGCTTCGGGTGTTTGAAGTCCTGACGAACCATGTCCAGATAAAACCTCCGGGGTGAAAAAGTTGAATGAAAAAAGTTGAGTGAGGGAAAAAGTACAAATATACGGTAATGAAAAAGTAAAAAACCGTCAGGTAGCAAAGTAAGATCGGCAACAAAACGCACAGCAGCGTAAACAAGTCTGCAAGTCTTCAAATAACCGAAGCTGATTACATTCTCCTAAAGCTGGCTTAATCCCACTGAAGCTGATAACAGTCTTCTAAAAGTGTCTTCATCCCACTGAAACTGATTACATTCTTCTAAAGCTGTAATCATCCCATTGAAGCTGATAAGTCTTCTAAAGCTGTCTTTATCAAACTGAAGCTGATTACAGTCTTCTAAAGGCGTCTTAATCCTCTGAAGCTATTTACAGTCTTCTAAAGGCGTCTTCATCCCACTGATGCTGATTACAGTTATCTAAAGCTGTTTTCATCCTACTGAAGCTGATTACAGTCTTCTAAAGCTGTCTTTATCCAACTGAAGCTGATTACAGTCTTCTAAAGCTCTCTTCATACCACTGAAGCTGATTACAGACTTTTAAAGCTGTCTTCATCCCACTGATGCTGATTACAGTCTTCAAAAGCTGTCTTCTTCCCACTGAAGTTGATTACAGTCTTCTAAAGCTGTCTTTATCCAACCGAAGCTAATTACAGTCTTCTAAAGCTGTCTTTATTCCACTGAAGCTGATTACAGTCTTCTAAAGCTGTCTTAATCCTTCTGAAGCTTTTTACAGTCTTCTAAAGCTGTCTTCATCCTTCTCAAGCTGATTACAGTGGGATAAAGCTGTCTTCTAAAGCTGTCTTTATCCCACTGAAGCTGATAACAGTCTTATGAAGCTGTCTTCATCCCACTGAAGCTGAGTACAGTCTTCTAAAGCTGTCTTCATCCAACCGAAGCTGATTACAGTCTTCTAATGCTGTCTTCATCCCACTGAAGCTGATTAGTCTTCTAAAGCTGTCTTTATCAAACTGAAGCTGATTACAGTCTTCTAAAGCTGTCTTCATCCCACTGAAAGTGATTAAATTCTTCCAAAGCTTTCTTCATTCCACTGAAACTGATTACATTCTTCTAAAGCTGTCTTCATCAAACTGAAACTGATTACATTATTCTAAAGCTGTCTTTAACCTATTGAAACTGATTACATTCTTCTAAAGCTGTCTTCATACCATTGAAGCTGATAAGTCTTCTAAAGCTGTCTTTATCAAACTGAAGCTGATTACAGTCTTCTAAAGCTGTTTTCATACCACTGAAGCTGATTACAGTCTTTTAAAGCTGTCTTCATCCCACTGAAGCTGATTCTTTCTTATTAAGCTGTGTTCATCACACTGAAGCTGATTACATTCTTCTAAAGCTTTCTTCATCCCACTGACGCTGATTACACACTTCTAAAGCTGTCTTTATCCAACTGAAGCTGATTACAGTCTTCTAAAGCTCTCTTCATACCACTGAAGCTGATTACATTCTTCTAAAGCTGTCTTCATACCACTGAAGCTGATAAGTCTTCTAAAGCTGTCTTTATCAAACTGAAGCTGATTACAGTCTTCTAAAGCTGTTTTCATACCACTGAAGCTGATTACAGACTTTTAAAGCTGTCTTCATCCCACTGATGCTGATTACAGTCTTCAAATGCTGTCTTCTTACCACTGAAGCTAATTACAGTCTTCTAAAGCTTTCATTATCCAACCGAAGCTGATTACAGTTTTCTAAAGCTGTCTTAATCTCTCTGAAGCTGTTTAAAGTCTTCTAAATCTGTCTTCATCCCACTGAAACTGAGTACAGTAGGATAAAGCTGTCTTCATCCCACTGAAGCTGATTACGGTCTTCTAAAGTTGTCTTTATCCAATTGAAACTTATTACATTCTTGTACAGCTGTCTTCATCCCACTTTAGCTGAGTACAGTCTTCTAAAGCTGTCTTCATCCAACCGAAGCTGATTACAGTCTTCTAATGCTGTCTTCTTCCCACTGAAGCTGATTACAGTCTTCTAAACCTGTCTTTATCAAACTGAAGCTAATTACAGTCTTCTAAAGCTGTCTTCATTCCACTGAAACTGATTACATTCTACAAAAGCTTTCTTCATCCCTATGAAACTGATTACGTTCTTCTGAAGCTATCTTCATCCATCTGAAGCTGATTACAGTCTTCTAAAGCTCTCGTCATACCACTGAAGCTGATTACAGTCTTCTAAAGCTGTCTTCATTCCACTGAAACTGATTACATTCTTCTAAAGCTGTCTTCATCCAACTGAAACTGATTACATTCTTCTAAAGCTGTCTTCATACCACTGAAGCTGATTAAAGTCTTCTAAAGCTGTCTTTATCCAACCGAAGCTGATTACAGTCTTCTAAAGCTGTCTTTATTCCACTGAAGCTGATTACAGACTTCTAAAGCTGTCTTAATCCTTCTGAAGCTTTTTACAGTCTTCTAAAGCTGTCTTCATCCTTCTGAAGCTGATTACAGTGGGATAAACTGTCTTCTAAAGCTGTCTTTATCCCACTGAAGCTGATAACAGTCTTATGAAGCTGTCTTCATCCCACTGAAGCTGAGTACAGTCTTCTAAAGCTGTCTTCATCCAACCGAAGCTGATTACAGTCTTCTAATGCTGTCTTCATCCCACTGAAGCTGATTAGTCTTCTAAAGCTGTCTTTATCAAACTGAAGCTGATTACAGTCTTCTAATGCTGTCTTCATCCCACTGAAGCTGATTAGTCTTCTAAAGCTGTCTTTATCAAACTGAAGCTGATTACAGTCTTCTAAAGCTGTCTTCATCCCACTGAAACTGATTAAATTCTTCCAAAGCTTTCTTCATCCCACTGAAACTGATTACATTCTTCTAAAGCTGTCTTCATCCCACTGAAACTGATTTCATTCTTCTAAAGCTTTCTTTGTCCCACTGAAACTGATTACATTCTTCGAAAGCTGTCCTCATCCCACTGAGGTTGATTAGTTTTCTAAAGCTGTCATCATCCAACTGAAACTGATTACATTCTTCTAAAGCTGGTTTCATTCCACTGAAGCTGATAACAGTCTTCTAAAGTTGTCATTATCAAACTGAAGCTGATTACAGTCTTCTAAATTTGTCTTCATACCACTGAAGCTGATTACAGTCTTTTAAAGCTGTCTTCATCCCACTGAAGCTGATTACAGTCTTCTAAAGCTGTCTTCATCCAACCGAAGCTGATTACAATCTCCTAAAGCTGGCTTAATCCCACTGAAGCTGATAACAGTCTTCTAAAAGTGTCTTCATCCCACTGGAACTGATTACATTCTTCTAAAGCTGTAATCTTCCCATTGAAGCTGATAAGTCTTCTAAAGCTGTCTATCAAACTGAAGCTGATTACAGTCTTCTAAAGCTGTTTTCATACCACTGAAGCTGATTACAGTCTTTTAAAGCTGTCTTCATCCCACTGAAGCTGATTCTTTCTTATTAAGCTGTGTTCATCACACTGAAGCTGATTACATTCTTCTAAAGCTTTCTTCATCCCACTGACGCTGATTACACTCTTCTAAAGCTGTCTTTATCCAACTGAAGCTGATTACAGTCTTCTAAAGCTCTCTTCATACCACTGAAGCTGATTACAGACTTTTAAAGCTGTCTTCATCCCACTGATGCTGATTACAGTCTTCAAATGCTGTCTTCTTCCCACTGAAGCTAATTACAGTCTTCTAAAGCTTTCATTATCCAACCGAAGCTGATTACAGTCTTCTAAAGCTGTCTTAATCCTTCTGAAGCTGTTTACAGTCTTTTAAATCTGTCTTCATCCCACTGAAACTGAGTACAGTAGGATAAAGCTGTCTTCATCCCTCTGAAGCTGATTACGGTCTTCTAAAGTTGTCTTTATCCAATTGAAACTTATTACATTCTTCTACAGCTGTCTTCATCCCACTGAAGCTGAGTACAGTCTTCTAAAGCTGTCTTCATCCAACCGAAGCTGATTACAGTCTTCTAATGCTGTCTTCTTCCCACTGAAGCTGATTACAGTCTTCTAAAGCTGTCTTTATCAAACTGAAGCTGATTACAGTCTTCTAAAGCTGTCTTCATTCCACTGAAACTGATTACATTCTACCAAAGCTTTCTTCATCCCTCTGAAACTGATTACATTCTTCTAAAGCTGTCTTCATCCATCTGAAACTGATTACATTCTTCTAAAGCTGTCTTTATCCAACTGAAACTGATTACATTCTTCTAAAGCTGTCTTCATACCACTGAAGCTGATAAGTCTTCTAAAACTGTCTTTATCAAACTGAAGCTGATTACAGTCTTCTAAAGCTGTTTTCATACCACTGAAGCTGATTAGTCTTTTAAAGCTGTCTTCATCCCACTGAAGCTGATTCTTTCTTAATAAGCTGTGTTCATCACACTGAAGCTGATTACATTCTTCTAAAGCTTTCTTCATCCCACTGACGCTGATTACACTCTTCTAAAGCTGTCTTCATCCAACTGAAGCTGATTACAGTCTTCTAAAGCTCTCTTCATACCACTGAAGCTGATTACAGACTTTTAAAGCTGTCTTCATCCCACTGAAACTGAGTACAGTAGGATAAAGCTGTCTTCATCCCTCTGAAGCTGATTACGGTCTTCTAAAGTTGTCTTTATCCAATTGAAACTTATTACATTCTTCTACAGCTGTCTTCATCCCACTGAAGCTGAGTACAGTCTTCTAAAGCTGTCTTCATCCAACCGAAGCTGATTACAGTCTTCTAATGCTGTCTTCTTCCCACTGAAGCTGATTACAGTCTTCTAAAGCTGTCTTTATCAAACTGAAGCTGATTACAGTCTTCTAAAGCTTTCATTATCCAACCGAAGCTGATTACAGTCTTCTAAAGCTGTCTTAATCCTTCTGAAGCTGTTTACAGTCTTTTAAAGCTGTCTTCATCCCAATGAAGCTGATTACGGTCTTCTAAAGCTGTCTTTATCCAATTGAAACTTATTACATTCTTCTACAGCTATCTTCATCCCACTGAAGCTGAGTACTGTCATCTAAAGCTGTCTTCATCCAAACGAAGCTGATTACAGTCTTCTAATGCTGTCTTCTTCCCACTGAAGCTGATTACAGTCTTCTAAAGCTGTCTTTATCAAACTGAAGCTGATTACAGTCTTCTAAAGCTGTCTTCATTCCACTGAAACTGATTACATTCTACCAAAGCTTTCTTCATCCCTCTGAAACTGATTACATTCTTCTAAAGCTGTCTTCATCCATCTGAAGCTGATTACAGTCTTCTAAAGCTCTCGTCATACCACTGAAGCTGATTACAGTCTTCTAAAGCTGTCTTCATTCCACTGAAACTGATTACATTCTACCAAAGCTTTCTTCATCCCTCTGAAGCTGATTACAGTCTTCTAAAGCTGTTTTCATACCACTGAAGCTGATTACAGTCTTTTAAAGCTGTCTTCATCCCACTGAAGCTGATTCTTTCTTAATAAGCTGTGATCATCACACTGAAGCTGATTACATTCTTCTAAAGCTTTCTTCATCCCACTGACGCTGATTACACACTTCTAAAGCTGTCTTTATCCAACTGAAGCTGATTACAGTCTTCTAAAGCTGTCTTTATCCAACTGAAGCTGATTACAGTCTTCTAAAGCGGTCTTTATTCCACTGAAGCTGATTACAGTCTTCTAAAGCTGTCTTAATCCTTCTGAAGCTTTTTACAGTCTTCTAAAGCTGTCTTCATCCTTCTGAAGCTGATTACAGTGGGATAAAGCTGACTTCTAAAGCTGTCTTAATCCCACTGAAGCTGATAACAGTCTTATGAAGCTGTCTTCATCCCACTGAAGCTGAGTACAGTCGTCTAAAGCTGTCTTCATCCAACCGAAGCTGATTACAGTCTTCTAATGCTGTCTTCATCCCACTGAAGCTGATTAGTCTTCTAAAGCTGTCTTTATCAAACTGAAGCTGATTACAGTCTTCTAAAGCTGTCTTCATCCCACTGAAACTGATTAAATTCTTCCAAAGCTTTCTTTATCCAACTGAAACTGATTACATTCTTCTAAAGCTGTCTTCATCCCACTGAAAATGATTTCAATCTTCTAAAGCTTTCTTTGTCCCACTGAAACTGATTACATTCTTCGAAAGCTGTCCTCATCCCACTGAGGTTGATTAGTTTTCTAAAGCTGTCATCATCCAACTGAAACTGATTACAGTCTTCTAATGCTGTCTTCTTCCCACTGAAGCTGATTACAGTCTTCTAAAGCTGTCTTTATCAAACTGAAGCTGATTACAGTCTTCTAAAGCTTTCATTATCCAACCGAAGCTGATTACAGTCTTCTAAAGCTGTCTTAATCCTTCTGAAGCTGTTTACAGTCTTTTAAACCTGTCTTCATCCCAATGAAGCTGATTACGGTCTTCTAAAGCTGTCTTTATCCAATTGAAACTTATTACATTCTTCTACAGCTATCTTCATCCCACTGAAGCTGAGTACTGTCATCTAAAGCTGTCTTCATCCAAACGAAGCTGATTACAGTCTTCTAATGCTGTCTTCTTCCCACTGAAGCTGATTACAGTCTTCTAAAGCTGTCTTTATCAAACTGAAGCTGATTACAGTCTTCTAAAGCTGTCTTCATTCCACTGAAACTGATTACATTCTACCAAAGCTTTCTTCATCCCTCTGAAACTGATTACATTCTTCTAAAGCTGTCTTCATCCATCTGAAGCTGATTACAGTCTTCTAAAGCTCTCGTCATACCACTGAAGCTGATTACAGTCTTCTAAAGCTGTCTTCATTCCACTGAAACTGATTACATTCTACCAAAGCTTTCTTCATCCCTCTGAAGCTGATTACAGTCTTCTAAAGCTGTTTTCATACCACTGAAGCTGATTACATTCTTTTAAAGCTGTCTTCATCCCACTGAAGCTGATTCTTTCTTAATAAGCTGTGTTCATCACACTGAAGCTGATTACATTCTTCTAAAGCTTTCTTCATCCCACTGACGCTGATTACACACTTCTAAAGCTGTCTTTATCCAACTGAAGCTGATTACAGTCTTCTAAAGCTGTCTTTATCCAACTGAAGCTGATTACAGTCTTCTAAAGCTGTCTTTATTCCACTGAAGCTGATTACAGTCTTCTAAAGCTGTCTTAATCCTTCTGAAGCTTTTTACAGTCTTCTAAAGCTGTCTTCATCCTTCTGAAGCTGATTACAGTGGGATAAAGCTGACTTCTAAAGCTGTCTTAATCCCACTGAAGCTGATAACAGTCTTATGAAGCTGTCTTCATCCCACTGAAGCTGAGTACAGTCGTCTAAAGCTGTCTTCATCCAACCGAAGCTGATTACAGTCTTCTAATGCTGTCTTCATCCCACTGAAGCTGATTAGTCTTCTAAAGCTGTCTTTATCAAACTGAAGCTGATTACAGTCTTCTAAAGCTGTCTTCATCCCACTGAAACTGATTAAATTCTTCCAAAGCTTTCTTTATCCAACTGAAACTGATTACATTCTTCTAAAGCTGTCTTCATCCCACTGAAAATGATTTCAATCTTCTAAAGCTTTCTTTGTCCCACTGAAACTGATTACATTCTTCGAAAGCTGTCCTCATCCCACTGAGGTTGATTAGTTTTCTAAAGCTGTCATCATCCAACTGAAACTGATTACATTCTTCTAAAGCTGTCTTCCTCCCACTGAAGCTGATAACAGTCTTCTAAAGCTGTCTTTATCCAACCGAAGCTGATTACATTCTTCTAAAGCTGTCTTCATCCCACTGAAGCTGATAACAGTCTTCTAAAGCTGTCTTTATCCAACCGAAGCTGATTACATTCTTCTAAAGCTGTCTTCATCCAACCGAAGCTGATTACAGTCTTCTAATGCTGTCTTCATCCCACTGAAGGTGATTACATTCTTCCAAAGCTTTCTTCATCCCACTGAAACTGATTACATTCTTCTAAAGCTGTCTTTATCCAACCGAAGCTGATTACAGTCTCCTAAAGCTGTCTTTATTCCACTGAAACAGATTACATTATTCTAAAGCTGTCGTTATCCCACTGAAACTGAGTACAGTAGGATAAAGAAGTCTTCATCCCACTGAAGCTGATTACAGTCTTCTAAAGCTGTCTTCATCCAACCGAAGCTGATTACAGTCTTCTAATGCTGTCTTCATCCCACTGAAGCTGATTCTTTCTTATTAAGCTGTGTTCATCACACTGAAGCTGATTACATTCTTCTAAAGCTTTCTTCATCCCACTGACGCTGATTACACTCTTCTAAAGCTGTCTTTATCCAACTGAAGCTGATTACAGTCTTCTAAAGCTCTCTTCATACCACTGAAGCTGATTACAGACTTTTAAAGCTGTCTTCATCCCACTGATGCTGATTACAGTCTTCAAATGCTGTCTTCTTCCCACTGAAGCTAATTACAGTCTTCTAAAGCTTTCATTATCCAACCGAAGCTGATTACAGTCTTCTAAAGCTGTCTTAATCCTTCTGAAGCTGTTTACAGTCTTTTAAATCTGTCTTCATCCCACTGAAACTGAGTACAGTAGGATAAAGCTGTCTTCATCCCTCTGAAGCTGATTACGGTCTTCTAAAGTTGTCTTTATCCAATTGAAACTTATTACATTCTTCTACAGCTGTCTTCATCCCACTGAAGCTGAGTACAGTCTTCTAAAGCTGTCTTCATCCAACCGAAGCTGATTACAGTCTTCTAATGCTGTCTTCTTCCCACTGAAGCTGATTACAGTCTTCTAAAGCTGTCTTTATCAAACTGAAGCTGATTACAGTCTTCTAAAGCTGTCTTCATTCCACTGAAACTGATTACATTCTACCAAAGCTTTCTTCATCCCTCTGAAACTGATTACATTCTTCTAAAGCTGTCTTCATCCATCTGAAACTGATTACATTCTTCTAAAGCTGTCTTTATCCAACTGAAACTGATTACATTCTTCTAAAGCTGTCTTCATACCACTGAAGCTGATAAGTCTTCTAAAACTGTCTTTATCAAACTGAAGCTGATTACAGTCTTCTAAAGCTGTTTTCATACCACTGAAGCTGATTAGTCTTTTAAAGCTGTCTTCATCCCACTGAAGCTGATTCTTTCTTAATAAGCTGTGTTCATCACACTGAAGCTGATTACATTCTTCTAAAGCTTTCTTCATCCCACTGACGCTGATTACACTCTTCTAAAGCTGTCTTCATCCAACTGAAGCTGATTACAGTCTTCTAAAGCTCTCTTCATACCACTGAAGCTGATTACAGACTTTTAAAGCTGTCTTCATCCCACTGAAACTGAGTACAGTAGGATAAAGCTGTCTTCATCCCTCTGAAGCTGATTACGGTCTTCTAAAGTTGTCTTTATCCAATTGAAACTTATTACATTCTTCTACAGCTGTCTTCATCCCACTGAAGCTGAGTACAGTCTTCTAAAGCTGTCTTCATCCAACCGAAGCTGATTACAGTCTTCTAATGCTGTCTTCTTCCCACTGAAGCTGATTACAGTCTTCTAAAGCTGTCTTTATCAAACTGAAGCTGATTACAGTCTTCTAAAGCTTTCATTATCCAACCGAAGCTGATTACAGTCTTCTAAAGCTGTCTTAATCCTTCTGAAGCTGTTTACAGTCTTTTAAAGCTGTCTTCATCCCAATGAAGCTGATTACGGTCTTCTAAAGCTGTCTTTATCCAATTGAAACTTATTACATTCTTCTACAGCTATCTTCATCCCACTGAAGCTGAGTACTGTCATCTAAAGCTGTCTTCATCCAAACGAAGCTGATTACAGTCTTCTAATGCTGTCTTCTTCCCACTGAAGCTGATTACAGTCTTCTAAAGCTGTCTTTATCAAACTGAAGCTGATTACAGTCTTCTAAAGCTGTCTTCATTCCACTGAAACTGATTACATTCTACCAAAGCTTTCTTCATCCCTCTGAAACTGATTACATTCTTCTAAAGCTGTCTTCATCCATCTGAAGCTGATTACAGTCTTCTAAAGCTCTCGTCATACCACTGAAGCTGATTACAGTCTTCTAAAGCTGTCTTCATTCCACTGAAACTGATTACATTCTACCAAAGCTTTCTTCATCCCTCTGAAGCTGATTACAGTCTTCTAAAGCTGTTTTCATACCACTGAAGCTGATTACAGTCTTTTAAAGCTGTCTTCATCCCACTGAAGCTGATTACACACTTCTAAAGCTGTCTTTATCCAACTGAAGCTGATTACAGTCTTCTAAAGCTGTCTTTATCCAACTGAAGCTGATTACAGTCTTCTAAAGCGGTCTTTATTCCACTGAAGCTGATTACAGTCTTCTAAAGCTGTCTTAATCCTTCTGAAGCTTTTTACAGTCTTCTAAAGCTGTCTTCATCCTTCTGAAGCTGATTACAGTGGGATAAAGCTGACTTCTAAAGCTGTCTTAATCCCACTGAAGCTGATAACAGTCTTATGAAGCTGTCTTCATCCCACTGAAGCTGAGTACAGTCGTCTAAAGCTGTCTTCATCCAACCGAAGCTGATTACAGTCTTCTAATGCTGTCTTCATCCCACTGAAGCTGATTAGTCTTCTAAAGCTGTCTTTATCAAACTGAAGCTGATTACAGTCTTCTAAAGCTGTCTTCATCCCACTGAAACTGATTAAATTCTTCCAAAGCTTTCTTTATCCAACTGAAACTGATTACATTCTTCTAAAGCTGTCTTCATCCCACTGAAAATGATTTCAATCTTCTAAAGCTTTCTTTGTCCCACTGAAACTGATTACATTCTTCGAAAGCTGTCCTCATCCCACTGAGGTTGATTAGTTTTCTAAAGCTGTCATCATCCAACTGAAACTGATTACAGTCTTCTAATGCTGTCTTCTTCCCACTGAAGCTGATTACAGTCTTCTAAAGCTGTCTTTATCAAACTGAAGCTGATTACAGTCTTCTAAAGCTTTCATTATCCAACCGAAGCTGATTACAGTCTTCTAAAGCTGTCTTAATCCTTCTGAAGCTGTTTACAGTCTTTTAAACCTGTCTTCATCCCAATGAAGCTGATTACGGTCTTCTAAAGCTGTCTTTATCCAATTGAAACTTATTACATTCTTCTACAGCTATCTTCATCCCACTGAAGCTGAGTACTGTCATCTAAAGCTGTCTTCATCCAAACGAAGCTGATTACAGTCTTCTAATGCTGTCTTCTTCCCACTGAAGCTGATTACAGTCTTCTAAAGCTGTCTTTATCAAACTGAAGCTGATTACAGTCTTCTAAAGCTGTCTTCATTCCACTGAAACTGATTACATTCTACCAAAGCTTTCTTCATCCCTCTGAAACTGATTACATTCTTCTAAAGCTGTCTTCATCCATCTGAAGCTGATTACAGTCTTCTAAAGCTCTCGTCATACCACTGAAGCTGATTACAGTCTTCTAAAGCTGTCTTCATTCCACTGAAACTGATTACATTCTACCAAAGCTTTCTTCATCCCTCTGAAGCTGATTACAGTCTTCTAAAGCTGTTTTCATACCACTGAAGCTGATTACATTCTTTTAAAGCTGTCTTCATCCCACTGAAGCTGATTCTTTCTTAATAAGCTGTGTTCATCACACTGAAGCTGATTACATTCTTCTAAAGCTTTCTTCATCCCACTGACGCTGATTACACACTTCTAAAGCTGTCTTTATCCAACTGAAGCTGATTACAGTCTTCTAAAGCTGTCTTTATCCAACTGAAGCTGATTACAGTCTTCTAAAGCTGTCTTTATTCCACTGAAGCTGATTACAGTCTTCTAAAGCTGTCTTAATCCTTCTGAAGCTTTTTACAGTCTTCTAAAGCTGTCTTCATCCTTCTGAAGCTGATTACAGTGGGATAAAGCTGACTTCTAAAGCTGTCTTAATCCCACTGAAGCTGATAACAGTCTTATGAAGCTGTCTTCATCCCACTGAAGCTGAGTACAGTCGTCTAAAGCTGTCTTCATCCAACCGAAGCTGATTACAGTCTTCTAATGCTGTCTTCATCCCACTGAAGCTGATTAGTCTTCTAAAGCTGTCTTTATCAAACTGAAGCTGATTACAGTCTTCTAAAGCTGTCTTCATCCCACTGAAACTGATTAAATTCTTCCAAAGCTTTCTTTATCCAACTGAAACTGATTACATTCTTCTAAAGCTGTCTTCATCCCACTGAAAATGATTTCAATCTTCTAAAGCTTTCTTTGTCCCACTGAAACTGATTACATTCTTCGAAAGCTGTCCTCATCCCACTGAGGTTGATTAGTTTTCTAAAGCTGTCATCATCCAACTGAAACTGATTACATTCTTCTAAAGCTGTCTTCCTCCCACTGAAGCTGATAACAGTCTTCTAAAGCTGTCTTTATCCAACCGAAGCTGATTACATTCTTCTAAAGCTGTCTTCATCCCACTGAAGCTGATAACAGTCTTCTAAAGCTGTCTTTATCCAACCGAAGCTGATTACATTCTTCTAAAGCTGTCTTCATCCAACCGAAGCTGATTACAGTCTTCTAATGCTGTCTTCATCCCACTGAAGGTGATTACATTCTTCCAAAGCTTTCTTCATCCCACTGAAACTGATTACATTCTTCTAAAGCTGTCTTTATCCAACCGAAGCTGATTACAGTCTCCTAAAGCTGTCTTTATTCCACTGAAACAGATTACATTATTCTAAAGCTGTCGTTATCCCACTGAAACTGAGTACAGTAGGATAAAGAAGTCTTCATCCCACTGAAGCTGATTACAGTCTTCTAAAGCTGTCTTCATCCAACCGAAGCTGATTACAGTCTTCTAATGCTGTCTTCATCCCACTGAAGCTGATTAGTCTTCTAAAGCTGTCTTTATCAAACTGAAGCTGATTACAGTCTTCTAAAGCTGTCTTCATCCCACTGAAACTGATTAAATTCTTCCAAAGCTTTCTTCATCCCACTGAAACTGATTACATTCTTCTAAAACTGTCTTCATCCCACTGAAACTGATTTCATTCTTCTAAAGCTTTCTTTGTCCCATTGAAACTGATTACATTCTTCGAAAGCTGTCCTCATCCCACTGAGGTTGATTAGTTTTCTAAAGCTGTCATCATCCAACTGAAACTGATTACATTCTTCTAAAGCTGGTTTCATTCCACTGAAGCTGATAACAGTCTTCTAAAAATGTCATTATCAAACTGAAGCTGATTACAGTCTTCTAAATTTGTCTTCAAACCACTGAAGCTGATTACAGTCTTTTAAAGCTGTCTTCATCCCACTGAAGCTGATTACAGTCTTCTAAAGCTGTCTTCATCCAACCGAAGCTGATTACATTCTTCTAAAGCTGTCTTCCTCCCACTGAAGCTGATAACAGTCTTCTAAAGCTGTCTTTATCCAACCGAAGCTGATTACATTCTTCTAAAGCTGTCTTCATCCCACTGAAGCTGATAACAGTCTTCTAAAGCTGTCTTTATCCAACCGAAGCTGATTACATTCTTCTAAAGCTGTCTTCATCCAACCGAAGCTGATTACAGTCTTCTAATGCTGTCTTCATCCCACTGAAACTGATTACATTCTTCTAAAGCTGTCTTTATCCAACCGAAGCTGATTACAGTCTCCTAAAGCTGTCTTTATTCCACTGAAACAGATTACATTATTCTAAAGCTGTCGTTATCCCACTGAAACTGAGTACAGTAGGATAAAGAAGTCTTCATCCCACTGAAGCTGATTACAGTCTTCTAAAGCTGTCTTCATCCAACCGAAGCTGATTACAGTCTTCTAAAGCTGTCTTCATACCACTGAAGCTGATTACAGTCTTTTAAAGCTGTCTTCATCCCACTGAAGCTGATTACAGTCTTCTAAAGCTGTCTTCATCCAAACGAAGCTGATTACATTCTTCTAAAGCTGTCTTCATCCTACTGAAGCTGATAACAGTCTTCTAAAGCTGTCTTTATCCAACCGAAGCTGATTACATTCTTCTAAAGCTGTCTTCATCCCACTGAAGCTGATTACATTCTTCTAAAGCTGTCTTCATCACACTGAAACTGATTACATTATTCTAAAGCTGTCTTTATCCCACTGAAACTGATTACATTCTTCTAAATCTTTCTTCATCCCACTGTAACTGATTACATTCTTCTAAAGCTGTCTTCATCCAACTGAAGCTGATTACAGTCTTCTAAAGCTGTATTCATCCCACTGAAGATAATTACAGTCTTCTAAAGCTTTCTTTATCCACCCGAAGCTGATTACAGTCTTCTAAAGCTGTCCTAATCCTTCTGAAGCTGTTTACAGTCTTCTCAAGCTGTCTTCATCCCACTGAAACTGAGTAGAGTAGGATAAAGCTGTCTTCATCCCACTGAAGCTGATTACGGTCTTCTAAAGCTGTCTTTATCCAACTGAAACTTATTACATTCTTCTACATCTGTCTTCATCCCACTGAAGCTGAGTACAGTCTTCTAAAGCTGTCTTCATCCAACCGAAGCTGATTAAATTCTCCTAAAGCTGGCTTAATCCCACTGAAGCTGATAACAGTCTTCTAAAAGTGTCTTCATCCCACTGGAACTGATTACATTCTTCTAAAGCTGTAATCATCCCATTGAAGCTGATAAGTCTTCTAAAGCTGTCTATCAAACTGAAGCTGATTACAGTCTTCTAAAGCGGTCTTCATACCACTGAAGCAGATTACAGTCTTTTAAAGCTGTCTTCATCCCAGTGAAGCTGATTACAGTCTTCTAAAGCTGTCTTCATCCAACCGAAGCTGATTACATTCTTCTAAAGCTGTCTTCCTCCCACTGAAGCTGATAACAGTCTTCTAAAGCTGTCTTTATCCAACCGAAGCTGATTACATTCTTCTAAAGCTGTCTTCATCCCACTGAAGCTGATTACAGTCTTCAAATGCTGTCTTCTTCCCACTGAAGCTGATTACAGTCTTCTAAAGCTGTCTTTATCCAACCGAAGCTGATTACAGTCTTCTAAAGCTGTCTTTATTCCACTGAAGCTGATTACAGTCTTCTAAAGCTGTCTTAATCCTTCTGAAGCATATTACAGTGGGAAAAAGCTGTCTTCTAAAGCTGTCTTTATCCCACTGAAGCTGATAACAGTCTTATGAAGCTGTCTTCATCCAACTGAAGCTGAGTACAGTCTTCTAACGCTGTCTTCATCCAACCGAAGCTGATTACAGTCTTCTAATGCTGTCTTCATTCCACTGAAGCTGATTAGTCTTCTAAAGCTGTCTTTATCAAACTGAAGCTGATTACAGTCTTCTAAAGCTGTCTTCATCCCACTGAAACTGATTAAATTCTTCCAAAGCTTTCTTCATCCCACTGAAACTGATTACATTCTTCTAAAGCTGTCTTCATCCCACTGAAACTGATTTCATTCTTCTAAAGCTTTCTTTGTCCCATTGAAACTGATTACATTCTTCGAAAGCTGTCCTCATCCCACTGAGGTTGATTAGTTTTCTAAAGCTGTCATCATCCAACTGAAACTGATTACATTCTTCTAAAGCTGGTTTCATTCCACTGAAGCTGATAACAGTCTTCTAAAGTTGTCATTATCAAACTGAAGCTGATTACAGTCTTCTAAATTTGTCTTCAAACCACTGAAGCTGATTACAGTCTTTTAAAGCTGTCTTCATCCCACTGAAGCTGATTACAGTCTTCTAAAGCTGTCTTCATCCAACCCAAGCTCATTACAGTCTTCTAATGCTGTCTTCATCCCACTGAAGCTGATTACAGTCTTCTAAAGCTGTCTTCATCCCACTGAAACTGATTACATTCTTCCAAAGCTTTCTTCATCCCACTGAAACTGATTACATTCTTCTAAAGCTGTCTTAATCCAACCGAAGCTGATTACAGTCTCCTAAAGCTGTCTTTATTCCACTGAAACAGATTACATTATTCTAAAGCTGTCGTTATCCCACTGAAACTGAGTACATTAGGATAAAGAAGTCTTCATCCCACTGAAGCTGATTACAGTCTTCTAAAGCTGTCTTTATCCAACCGAAGCTGATTACATTCTTCTAAAGCTGTCTTCATCCCACTGAAGCTGATAACAGTCTTCTAAAGCTGTCTTTATCCAACCGAAGCTGATTACATTCTTCTAAAGCTGTCTTCATCACACTGAAACTGATTACATTATTCTAAAGCTGTCTTCATCCTACTGAAGCTGATAACAGTCTTCTAAAGCTGTCTTTATCCAACCGAAGCTGATTACATTCTTCTAAAGCTGTCTTCATCCCACTGAAGCTGATAACAGTCTTCTAAAGCTGTCTTCATCCCACTGAAGCTGATTACAGTCTTCTAAAGCTGTCTTCATCCCACTGAAACTGATTACATTCTTCCAAAGCTTTCTTCATCCCACTGAAACTGATTACATTCTTCTAAAGCTGTCTTAATCCAACCGAAGCTGATTACAGTCTCCTAAAGCTGTCTTTATTCCACTGAAACAGATTACATTATTCTAAAGCTGTCGTTATCCCACTGAAACTGAGTACAGTAGGATAAAGAAGTCTTCATCCCACTGAAGCTGATTACAGTCTTCTAAAGCTGTCTTTATCCAACCGAAGCTGATTACATTCTTCTAAAGCTGTCTTCATCCCACTGAAGCTGATAACAGTCTTCTAAAGCTGTCTTTATCCAACCGAAGCTGATTACATTCTTCTAAAGCTGTCTTCATCACACTGAAACTGATTACATTATTCTAAAGCTGTCTTCATCCCACTGAAGCTGATAACAGTCTTCTAAAGCTGTCTTTATCAAACCGAAGCTGATTACATTCTTCTAAAGCCGTCTTCATCACACTGAAACTGATTACATTATTCTAAAGCTGTCTTTATCCGACTGAAACTGATTACATTCTTCTAAATCTTTCTTCATTCCACTGTAATTGATTACATTCTTCTAAAGCTGTCTTCATCCAACTGAAGCTGATTACAGTCTTCTAAAGCTGTCTTTATTCCACTGAAGCTGATTACAGTCTTCTAAAGCTGTCTTCAAACAACTGAAGCTGATTACATTCTCCTAAAGCTGGCTTAATCCCACTGAAGCTGATAACAGTCTTCTAAAAGTGTCTTCATCCCACTGAAACTGATTACATTCTTCTAAAGCTGTAATCATCCCATTGAAGCTGATACGTCTTCTAAAGCTGTCTTTATCAAACTGAAGCTGATTACAGTCTTCTAAAGCTGTCTTAATCCTTCTGAAGCTATTTACAGTCTTCTAAAGCTGTCTTCATCCCACTGAAGCTGATTACATTCTTCCAAAGCTTTCTTCATCCCACTGAAACTGATTACATTCTTCTAAAGCTGTCTTTATCCAACCGAAGCTGATTACAGTTATCTAAAGCTGTTTTCATCCTACTGAAGCTGATTACCGTGTTCTAAATCTTTCTTCATCCCACTGAAACTGATTACATTCTTCTAAAGCTGTCTTCATCCCACTGAAGCTGATTACAGTCTTCTAAAGCTGTCTTTATCAAACTGAAGCTGATAACAGTCTTCTAAACCTGTCTTCATCCAACTGAAACTGATTAAATTCTTCTAAAGCTTTCTTCATCCCACTGAAGCTGATTACAGTCTTCTAAAGCTGTCTTCATCCAACCAAAACTGATTACATTCTTCTAAAGCTGTCTTCATCCCACTCAAGCTGATTACAGTCTTCTAAAGCTGTCTTTATCCCACTGAAGCTGATTACAGTTATCTAAAGCTGTTTTCATCCTACTGAAGCTGATTACAGTGTTCTAAATCTT
Organism: Salmo salar; assembly: GCF_965601325.2. Taxonomy (NCBI): domain Eukaryota; kingdom Metazoa; phylum Chordata; class Actinopteri; order Salmoniformes; family Salmonidae; genus Salmo; species Salmo salar. Next base: position 91,316 of record NW_027675383.1, read on the forward strand.
TCTTCATCCCACTGAAACTGATTACATTCTTCTAAAGCTGTCTTCGTCACACAGAAACTGATTACATTATTATAAAGCTGTCTTTATCCCACTGAAACTGATTACATTCTTCTAAAGCTTTCTTCATCCCACTGAAACTGATTACATTCTTCTAAAGCTGTCTTCATCCCACTGAAACTGATTTCATTCTTCTACAACTTTCTTCATCCCACTGAAACTGATTACATTCTTCTAAAGCTGTCTTCGTCACACAGAAACTGATTACATTCTTCTAAAGCTGTCCTCATCCCACTGAGGCTGATTAGTTTTCTAAAGCTGTCTTCAAACAACTGAAACGGATTACATTCTTCTAAAGCTGGTTTCATTCCACTGAACCTGATAACAGTCTTCTAAAGCTGTCATTATCAAACTGAAGCTGATTACAGTCTTCTAAAGCTGTCTTCATACCAATGAAGCTGATTAGTCTTTTAAAGCTGTCTTCATCCCACTGAAGCTGATTACAGTCTTCTAAAGCTGTCTTCATCCCACTGAAGCTGATTACATTCTTCTAAAGCTGCCCTCATCCCACTGAAGCTAATTACTGTCTTCTAAAGCTGTCTTTATGCAACCGAAGCTGATTAGTCTTCTAAAGCTGTCTTCATCCCACTGAAACTGATTACATTCTTCTAAAGCTGTAATCATCCCATTGATGCTGATAAGTCTTCTAAAGCTGTCTTTATCCAACCGAAGCTGATTACATTCTTCTAAAGCTGTCTTCATCACACTGAAACTGATTGCATTATTCTAAAGCTGTATTTATCCCACTGAAACTGATTACATTCTTCTAAATCTTTCTTCATCCCACTGTAACTGATTACATTCTTCTAAAGCTGTCTTCATCCAACTGAAGCTGATTACAGTCTTCTAAAGCTGTCTTCATCCCACTGAAGCTAATTACAGTCTTCTAAAGCTTTCTTTATCCAACCGAAGCTGATTACAGTCTTCTAAAGCTGTCTTTATTCCACTGAAGCTGATTACAGTCTTCTAAAGCTGTCTTCATCCCACTGAAGCTGATAAGTCTTCTAAAGCTGTCTTTATCCCTCTGAAACTGATTACATTCTTCTAAATCTTTCTTCATCCCACTGTAACTGATTACATTCTTCTAAAGCTGTCTTCATCCAACTGAAGCTGATTACATTCTTCTAAAGCTGCCCTCATCCCACTGAAGCTAATTACTGTCTTCTAAAGCTGTCTTTATGCAACCGAAGCTGATTAGTCTTCTAAAGCTGTCTTCATCCCACTGAAACTGATTACATTCTTCTAAAGCTGTAATCATCCAACCGAATCTGATTACAGTCTTCAAATGCTGTCTTCATCCCACTGAAGCTGATTAGTCTTCTAAAGCTGTCTTTATCAAACTGAAGCTGATTACAGTCTTCTAAAGCTGTCTTCATCCCACTGAAACTGATTAAATTCTTCCAAAGCTTTCTTCATCCCACTGAAACTGATTACATTCTTCTAAAGCTGTCTTCATCCCACTGAAACTGATTTCATTCTTCTAAAGCTTTCTTTGTCCCATTGAAACTGATTACATTCTTCGAAAGCTGTCCTCATCCCACTGAGGTTGATTAGTTTTCTAAAGCTGTCATCATCCAACTGAAACTGATTACATTCTTCTAAAGCTGGTTTCATTCCATTGAAGCTGATAACAGTCTTCTAAAGTTGTCATTATCAAACTGAAGCTGATTACAGTCTTCTAAATTTGTCTTCAAACCACTGAAGCTGATTACAGTCTTTTAAAGCTGTCTTCATCCCACTGAAGCTGATTACAGTCTTCTAAAGCTGTCTTCATCCAACCGAAGCTCATTACAGTCTTCTAATGCTGTCTTCATCCCACTGAAGCTGATTACAGTCTTCTAAAGCTGTCTTCATCCCACTGAAACTGATTACATTCTTCCAAAGCTTTCTTCATCCCACTGAAACTGATTACATTCTTCTAAAGCTGTCTTAATCCAACCGAAGCTGATTACAGTCTCCTAAAGCTGTCTTTATTCCACTGAAACAGATTACATTATTCTAAAGCTGTCGTTATCCCACTGAAACTGAGTACAGTAGGATAAAGAAGTCTTCATCCCACTGAAGCTGATTACAGTCTTCTAAAGCTGTCTTTATCCAACCGAAGCTGATTACATTCTTCTAAAGCTGTCTTCATCCCACTGAAGCTGATAACAGTCTTCTAAAGCTGTCTTTATCCAACCGAAGCTGATTACATTCTTCTAAAGCTGTCTTCATCACACTGAAACTGATTACATTATTCTAAAGCTGTCTTCATCCCACTGAAGCTGATAACAGTCTTCTAAAGCTGTCTTTATCCAACCGAAGCTGATTACATTCTTCTAAAGCCGTCTTCATCACACTGAAACTGATTACATTATTCTAAAACTGTCTTTATCCGACTGAAACTGATTACATTCTTCTAAATCTTTCTTCATCCCACTGTAATTGATTACATTCTTCTAAAGCTGTCTTCATCCAACTGAAGCTGATTACAGTCTTCTAAAGCTGTCTTCATCCCACTGAAGCTAATTACAGTGTTCTAAAGCTTTCTTTATCCAACCGAAGCTGATTACAGTCTTCTAAAGCTGTCTTTATTCCACTGAAGCTGATTACAGTCTTCTAAAGCTGTCTTCAAACAACTGAAGCTGATTACATTCTCCTAAAGCTGGCTTAATCCCACTGAAGCTGATAACAGTCTTCTAAAAGTGTCTTCATCCCACTGAAACTGATTACATTCTTCTAAAGCTGTAATCATCCCATTGAAGCTGATACGTCTTCTAAAGCTGTCTTAATCCTTCTGAAGCTATTTACAGTCTTCTAAAGCTGTCTTCATCACACTGAAGCTGATTACAGTGGGATAAAGCTCTCTTCTAAAGCTGTCTTTATCCCACTGAAGCTGATTACAGTTATCTAAAGCTGTTTTCATCCTACTGAAGCTGATTACAGTGTTCTAAATCTTTCTTCATCCCACTGAAACTGATTACATTCTTCTAAAGCTGTCTTCGTCACACAGAAACTGATTACATTATTATAAAGCTGTCTTTATCCCACTGAAACTGATTACATTCTTCTAAAGCTTTCTTCATCCCACTGAAACTGATTACATTCTTCTAAAGCTGTCTTCATCCCACTGAAACTGATTTCATTCTTCTACAACTTTCTTCATCCCACTGAAACTGATTACATTCTTCTAAAGCTGTCTTCGTCACACAGAAACTGATTACATTCTTCTAAAGCTGTCCTCATCCCACTGAGGCTGATTTGTTTTCTAAAGCTGTCTTCAAACAACTGAAACGGATTACATTCTTCTAAAGCTGGTTTCATTCCACTGAACCTGATAACAGTCTTCTAAAGCTGTCATTATCAAACTGAAGCTGATTACAGTCTTCTAAAGCTGTCTTCATACCAATGAAGCTGATTAGTCTTTTAAAGCTGTCTTCATCCCACTGAAGCTGATTACAGTCTTCTAAAGCTGTCTTCATCCCACTGAAGCTGATTACATTCTTCTAAAGCTGCCCTCATCCCACTGAAGCTAATTACTGTCTTCTAAAGCTGTCTTTATGCAACCGAAGCTGATTAGTCTTCTAAAGCTGTCTACATCCCACTGAAACTGATTACATTCTTCTAAAGCTGTAATCATCCCATTGATGCTGATAAGTCTTCTAAAGCTGTCTATCAAACTGAAGCTGATTACAGTCTTCTAAAGCTGTCTTCATACCACTGAAGCAGATTACAGTCTTCTAAAGCTGTCCTCATCCAACCGAAGCTGATTACATTCTTCTAAAGCTGTCTTCATCCCACTGAAGCTGATAACAGTCTTCTAAAGCTGTCTTTATCCAACCGAAGCTGATTACATTCTTCTAAAGCTGTCTTCATCCCACTGAAGCTGATAACAGTCTTCTAAAGCTGTCTTTATCCAACCGAAGCTGATTACATTCTTCTAAAGCTGTCTTCATCACACTGAAACTGATTACATTATTCTAAAGCTGTCTTTATCCCACTGAAACTGATTACATTCTTCTAAATCTTTCTTCATCCCACTGTAACTGATTACATTCTTCTAAAGCTGTCTTCATCCAACTAAAGCTGATTACAGTCTTCTAAAGCTGTCTTCATCCCACTGAAGCTAATTACAGTCTTCTAAAGCTTTCTTTATCCAACCGAAGCTGATTACAGTCTTCTAAAGCTGTCTTTATTCCACTGAAGCTGATTACAGTCTTCTAAAGCTGTCTTCATCCCACTGAAGCTGATAAGTCTTCTAAAGCTGTCTTTATCCCTCTGAAACTGATTACATTCTTCTAAATCTTTCTTCATCCCACTGTAACTGATTACATTCTTCTAAAGCTGTCTTTATGCAACCGAAGCTGATTAGTCTTCTAAAGCTGTCTTCATCCCACTGAAACTGATTACATTCTTCTAAAGCTGTAATCATCCCATTGAAGCTGATAAGTCTTCTAAAGCTGTCTATCAAAGTGAAGCTGATTACAGTCTTCTAAAGCTGTCTTTACATTTACATTACATTTAAGTCATTTAGCAGACGCTCTTATCCAGAGCGACTTACAAAATGGTGCATTCACCTTATGATATCCAGTGGAACAACCACTTTACAATAGTGCATCTAAATCTTTTAAGGGGGGGGGGGGTTAGAAGGATTACTTTATCCTATCCTAGGTATTCCTTAAAGAGGTGGAGTTTCAGGTGTCTCCGGAAGGTGGTGATTGACTCCGCTGTCCTGGCGTCGTGAGGGAGCTTGTTCCACCATTGGGGTGCCAGAGCAGCAAACAGTTTTGACTGGGCTGAGCGGGAACTGTGCTTCCTCAGAGGTAGGGGGGCCAGCAGGCCAGTGGTGGATGAACGCAGTGCCCTTGTTTGGGTGTAGGGCCTGATCAGAGCCTGAAGGTATGGAGGTGCCGTTCCCTTCACAGCTCCGTAGGCAATCACCATGGTCTTGTAGCGGATGCGAGCTTCAACTGGAAGCCAGTGGAGAGAGCGGAGGAGCGGGGTGACGTGAGAGAACTTGGGAAGGTTGAACACCAGACGGGCTGCGGCGTTCTGGATGAGTTGTAGGGGTTTAATGGCACAGGCAGGGAGCCCAGCCAACAGCGAGTTGCAGTAATCCAGACGGGAGATGACAAGTGCCTGGATTAGGACCTGCGCCGCTTCCTGTGTGAGGCAGGGTCGTACTCTGCGAATGTTGTAGAGCATGAACCTACAGGATCGGGTCACCGCCTTGATGTTAGTGGAGAACGACAGGGTGTTGTCCAGGATCACGCCAAGGTTCTTAGCACTCTGGGAGGAGGACACAAGGGAGTTGTCAACCGTGATGGCGAGATCATGGAAGGGGCAGTCCTTCTCCGGGAGGAAGAGCAGCTCCGTCTTGCCGAGGTTCAGCTTGAGCTGGTGATCTGTCATCCACACTGATATGTCTGACAGACATACAGAGATGCGATTCGCCGCCTGGTTATCAGAAGGGGGAAAGGAGAAGATTAATTGTGTGTCGTCTGCATAGCAATGATAGGAGAGACCATGTGAGGATATGACAGAGCCAAGTGACTTGGTGTATAGCGAGAATAGGAGAGGGCCTAGAACAGAGCCCTGGGGGACACCAGTGGTGAGAGCGCATGGTGCGGAGACAGATTCTCGCCACGCCACCTGGTAGGAGCGACCTGTCAGGTAGGACGCAATCCAAGCGTGGGCCGCGCCGGAGATGCCCAACTCGGAGAGGGTGGAGAGGAGGATCTGATGGTTCACAGTATCAAAGGCAGCAGATAGGTCTAGAAGGATGAGAGCAGAGGAGAGAGAGTTAGCTTTAGCAGTGCGGAGAGCCTCCGTGACACAGAGAAGAGCAGTCTCAGTTGAATGCCCAGTCTTGAAACCTGACTGATTAGGATCAAGAAGGTCATTCTGAGAGAGATAGCAGGAGAGCTGGCCAAGGACGGCACGTTCAAGAGTTTTGGAGAGAAAAGAAAGAAGGGATACTGGTCTGTAGTTGTTGACATCGGAGGGATCGAGTGTAGGTTTTTTCAGAAGGGGTGCAACTCTCGCTCTCTTGAAGACGGAAGGGACGTAGCCAACGGTCAAGGATGAGTTGATGAGCGAGGTGAGGAAGGGGAGAAGGTCTCCGGAAATGGTCTGGAGAAGAGAGGAGGGGATAGGGTCAAGTGGGCAGGTTGTTGGGCGGCCGGCCGTCACAAGACGCGAGATTTCATCTGGAGAGAGAGGGGAGAAAGAGGTCAAAGCACAGGGTAGGGCAGTGTGAGCAGGACCAGCGGTGTCGTTTGACTTAGCAAACGAGGATCGGATATCGTCAACCTTCTTTTCAAAATGGTTGACGAAGTCATCCGCAGAGAGGGAGGAGGGGGGGGGGAGGGGGAGGAGGATTCAGGAGGGAGGAGAAGGTAGCAAAGAGCTTCCTAGGGTTAGAGGCAGATGCTTGGAATTTAGAGTGGTAGAAAGTGGTTTTAGCAGCAGAGACAGAAGAGGAGAATGTAGAGAGGAGTGAGTGAAAGGATGCCAGGTCCGCAGGGAGGCGAGTTTTCCTCCATTTCCGCTCGGCTGCCCGGAGCCTTGTTCTGTGAGCTCGTAGTGAGTCGTCGAGCCACGGAGCAGGAGGTGAGGACCGAGCCGGCCTGGAGGATAGGGGACAGAGAAAATCAAAGGATGCAGAAAGGGAGGAGAGGAGGGTTGAGGAGGCAGAATCAGGAGATAGGTTGGAGAAGGTTTGAGCAGAGGGAAGAGATGATAGGATGGAAGAGGAGAGAGTAGCGGGAGAGAGAGAGCGAAGGTTGGGACGGCGCAATACCATCCGAGTAGGGGCAGAGTGAGAAGTGTTGGATGAGAGCAAGAGGGAAAAGGATACAAGGTAGTGGTCGGAGATTTGGAGGGGAGTTGCAATGAGATTAGTGGAAGAACAGCATCTAGTAAAGATGAGGTCAAGCGTATTGCCTGCCTTGTGAGTAGGGGGGGAAGGTGAGAGGGTGAGGTCAAAAGAGGAGAGGAGTGGAAAGAAGGAGGCAGAGAGGAATGAGTCAAAGGTAGGCGTACTTAAAGTAAAGTAAAGTAAAGGTAGCTTTCTTCATCCCACTGAAACTGATTACAGTCTTCTAAAGCTGTCTTCATACCACTGAAGCAGATTACAGTCTTTTAAAGCTGTCTACATCCAACCGAAGCTGATTACAGTCTTCTAATGCTGTCTTCTTCCCACTGAAGCTGATTACAGTCTTCTAAAGCTGTCTTTATCAAACTGAATCTGATTACAGTCTTCTAAAGCTGTCTTCATCCCACTGAAACTGATTACAGTCTTCTAAAGCTGTCGTCATACCACTGAAGCTAATTACAGTCTTTTCAACCTGTCTTCATCCCACTGAAGCTTATTACAGTCTTCTAAAGCTGTCTTCAAACAACTGAAGCTGATTACATTCTCCTAAAGCTGGCTTCATCCCACTGAAACTGATTACATTCTTCTAAAGCTGTAATCATCCCATTGAAGCTGATACGTCTTCTAAAGCTGTCTATATCAAACTGAAGCTGATTACAGTCTTCTAAAGCTGTCTTAATCCTTCTGAAGCTATTTACAGTCTTCTAAAGCTGTCTTCATCACACTGAAGCTGATTACAGTGGGATAAAGCTCTCTTCTAAAGATGTCTTCATCCTACTGAAGCTGATTACAGTGTTCTAAATCTTTCTTCATCCCACTGAAACTGATTACATTCTTCTAAAGCTGTCTTCGTCACACAGAAACTGATTACATTATTATAAAGCTGTCTTTATCCAACTGAAACGGATTACATTCTTCTGAAGCTGGTTTCATTCCACTGAACCTGATAACAGTCTTCTAAAGCTGTCATTATCAAACTGAAGCTGATTACAGTCTTCTAAAGCTGTCTTCATACCAATGAAGCTGATTAGTCTTTTAAAGCTGTCTTCATCCCACTGAAGCTGATTACAGTCTTCTAAAGCTGTCTTCATCCCACTGAAGCTGATAAGTCTTCTAAAGCTGTCTTTATCCCTCTGAAACTGATTACATTCTTCTAAATCTTTCTTCATCCCACTGTAACTGATTACATTCTTCTAAAGCTGTCTTCATCCCACTGAAACTGATTACATTCTTCTAAAGCTGTCTTCATCCCACTCAAGCTGATTGCAGTCTTCTAAAGCTGTCTTCATCCCACTCAAGCTGATTACAGTCTTCTAAAGCTGTCTTTGTCCAACCAAAGCTGATTACAGTCTTTTAAAGCTGTCATCATCCCACTGAAGCTGATTACAGACTCCTAAAGCTGTATTTATTCCACTGAAGCTGATTACAGTCTTCTAAAGCTGTCTTCATCCAACTGAAACTGATTAAATTCTTCTAAAGCTGTCTTCATCCCACTGAAGCTGATTACAGTCTTCTAAAGCTGTCTTCATCCAACCGAAACTGATTACATTCTTCTAAAGCTGTCTTCATCCCACTGAAGCTGATAACAGTCTTCTAAAGCTGTCTTTATCCAACCGAAGCTGATTACATTCTTCTAAAGCTGTCTTCATCACACTGAAACTGATTACATTATTCTAAAGCTGTCTTCATCCCACTGAAGCTGATAACAGTCTTCTAAAGCTGTCTTTATCCAACCGAAGCTGATTACATTCTTCTAAAGCCGTCTTCATCACACTGAAACTGATTACATTATTCTAAAGCTGTCTTTATCCGACTGAAACTGATTACATTCTTCTAAATCTTTCTTCATCCCACTGTAATTGATTACATTCTTCTAAAGCTGTCTTCATCCAACTGAAGCTGATTACAGTCTTCTAAAGCTGTCTTCATCCCACTGAAGCTAATTACAGTGTTCTAAAGCTTTCTTTATCCAACCGAAGCTGATTACAGTCTTCTAAAGCTGTCTTTATTCCACTGAAGCTGATTACAGTCTTCTAAAGCTGTCTTCAAACAACTGAAGCTGATTACATTCTCCTAAAGCTGGCTTAATCCCACTGAAGCTGATAACAGTCTTCTAAAAGTGTCTTCATCCCACTGAAACTGATTACATTCTTCTAAAGCTGTAATCATCCCATTGAAGCTGATACGTCTTCTAAAGCTGTCTTTATCAAACTGAAGCTGATTACAGTCTTCTAAAGCTGTCTTAATCCTTCTGAAGCTATTTACAGTCTTCTAAAGCTGTCTTCATCCCACTGAAGCTGATTACATTCTTCCAAAGCTTTCTTCATCCCACTGAAACTGATTACATTCTTCTAAAGCTGTCTTTATCCAACCGAAGCTGATTACAGTTATCTAAAGCTGTTTTCATCCTACTGAAGCTGATTACCGTGTTCTAAATCTTTCTTCATCCCACTGAAACTGATTACATTCTTCTAAAGCTGTCTTCATCCCACTGAAGCTGATTACAGTCTTCTAAAGCTGTCTTTATCAAACTGAAGCTGATAACAGTCTTCTAAACCTGTCTTCATCCAACTGAAACTGATTAAATTCTATTAAAGCTTTCTTCATCCCACTGAAGCTGATTACAGTCTTCTAAAGCTGTCTTCATCCAACCAAAACTGATTACATTCTTCTAAAGCTGTCTTCATCCCACTCAAGCTGATTACAGTCTTCTAAAGCTGTCTTTATCCCACTGAAGCTGATTACAGTTATCTAAAGCTGTTTCCATCCTACTGAAGCTGATTACAGTGTTCTAAATCTTTCTTCATCCCACTGAAACTGATTACATTCTTCTAAAGCTGTCTTCGTCACACAGAAACTGATTACATTATTATAAAGCTGTCTTTATCCCACTGAAACTGATTACATTCTTCTAAAGCTTTCTTCATCCCACTGAAACTGATTACATTCTTCTAAAGCTGTCTTCATCCCACTGAAACTGATTTCATTCTTCTACAACTTTCTTCATCCCACTGAAACTGATTACATTCTTCTAAAGCTGTCTTCGTCACACAGAAACTGATTACATTCTTCTAAAGCTGTCCTCATCCCACTGAGGCTGATTTGTTTTCTAAAGCTGTCTTCAAACAACTGAAACGGATTACATTCTTCTAAAGCTGGTTTCATTCCACTGAACCTGATAACAGTCTTCTAAAGCTGTCATTATCAAACTGAAGCTGATTACAGTCTTCTAAAGCTGTCTTCATACCAATGAAGCTGATTAGTCTTTTAAAGCTGTCTTCATCCCACTGAAGCTGATTACAGTCTTCTAAAGCTGTCTTCATCCCACTGAAGCTGATTACATTCTTCTAAAGCTGTTTTCATCCCACTGAAGCTAATTACTGTCTTCTAAAGCTGTCTTTATGCAACCGAAGCTGATTAGTCTTCTAAAGCTGTCTACATCCCACTGAAACTGATTACATTCTTCTAAAGCTGTAATCATCCCATTGATGCTGATAAGTCTTCTAAAGCTGTCTATCAAACTGAAGCTGATTACAGTCTTCTAAAGCTGTCTTCATACCACTGAAGCAGATTACAGTCTTCTAAAGCTGTCCTCATCCAACCGAAGCTGATTACATTCTTCTAAAGCTGTCTTCATCCCACTGAAGCTGATAACAGTCTTCTAAAGCTGTCTTTATCCAACCGAAGCTGATTACATTCTTCTAAAGCTGTCTTCATCCCACTGAAGCTGATAACAGTCTTCTAAAGCTGTCTTTATCCAACCGAAGCTGATTACATTCTTCTAAAGCTGTCTTCATCACACTGAAACTGATTACATTATTCTAAAGCTGTCTTTATCCCACTGAAACTGATTACATTCTTCTAAATCTTTCTTCATCCCACTGTAACTGATTACATTCTTCTAAAGCTGTCTTCATCCAACTAAAGCTGATTACAGTCTTCTAAAGCTGTCTTCATCCCACTGAAGCTAATTACAGTCTTCTAAAGCTTTCTTTATCCAACCGAAGCTGATTACAGTCTTCTAAAGCTGTCTTTATTCCACTGAAGCTGATTACAGTCTTCTAAAGCTGTCTTCATCCCACTGAAGCTGATAAGTCTTCTAAAGCTGTCTTTATCCCTCTGAAACTGATTACATTCTTCTAAATCTTTCTTCATCCCACTGTAACTGATTACATTCTTCTAAAGCTGTCTTTATGCAACCGAAGCTGATTAGTCTTCTAAAGCTGTCTTCATCCCACTGAAACTGATTACATTCTTCTAAAGCTGTAATCATCCCATTGAAGCTGATAAGTCTTCTAAAGCTGTCTATCAAAGTGAAGCTGATTACAGTCTTCTAAAGCTGTCTTTACATTTACATTACATTTAAGTCATTTAGCAGACGCTCTTATCCAGAGCGACTTACAAAATGGTGCATTCACCTTATGATATCCAGTGGAACAACCACTTTACAATAGTGCATCTAAATCTTTTAAGGGGGGGGGGGGTTAGAAGGATTACTTTATCCTATCCTAGGTATTCCTTAAAGAGGTGGAGTTTCAGGTGTCTCCGGAAGGTGGTGATTGACTCCGCTGTCCTGGCGTCGTGAGGGAGCTTGTTCCACCATTGGGGTGCCAGAGCAGCAAACAGTTTTGACTGGGCTGAGCGGGAACTGTGCTTCCTCAGAGGTAGGGGGGCCAGCAGGCCAGTGGTGGATGAACGCAGTGCCCTTGTTTGGGTGTAGGGCCTGATCAGAGCCTGAAGGTATGGAGGTGCCGTTCCCTTCACAGCTCCGTAGGCAATCACCATGGTCTTGTAGCGGATGCGAGCTTCAACTGGAAGCCAGTGGAGAGAGCGGAGGAGCGGGGTGACGTGAGAGAACTTGGGAAGGTTGAACACCAGACGGGCTGCGGCGTTCTGGATGAGTTGTAGGGGTTTAATGGCACAGGCAGGGAGCCCAGCCAACAGCGAGTTGCAGTAATCCAGACGGGAGATGACAAGTGCCTGGATTAGGACCTGCGCCGCTTCCTGTGTGAGGCAGGGTCGTACTCTGCGAATGTTGTAGAGCATGAACCTACAGGATCGGGTCACCGCCTTGATGTTAGTGGAGAACGACAGGGTGTTGTCCAGGATCACGCCAAGGTTCTTAGCACTCTGGGAGGAGGACACAAGGGAGTTGTCAACCGTGATGGCGAGATCATGGAAGGGGCAGTCCTTCTCCGGGAGGAAGAGCAGCTCCGTCTTGCCGAGGTTCAGCTTGAGCTGGTGATCTGTCATCCACACTGATATGTCTGACAGACATACAGAGATGCGATTCGCCGCCTGGTTATCAGAAGGGGGAAAGGAGAAGATTAATTGTGTGTCGTCTGCATAGCAATGATAGGAGAGACCATGTGAGGATATGACAGAGCCAAGTGACTTGGTGTATAGCGAGAATAGGAGAGGGCCTAGAACAGAGCCCTGGGGGACACCAGTGGTGAGAGCGCATGGTGCGGAGACAGATTCTCGCCACGCCACCTGGTAGGAGCGACCTGTCAGGTAGGACGCAATCCAAGCGTGGGCCGCGCCGGAGATGCCCAACTCGGAGAGGGTGGAGAGGAGGATCTGATGGTTCACAGTATCAAAGGCAGCAGATAGGTCTAGAAGGATGAGAGCAGAGGAGAGAGAGTTAGCTTTAGCAGTGCGGAGAGCCTCCGTGACACAGAGAAGAGCAGTCTCAGTTGAATGCCCAGTCTTGAAACCTGACTGATTAGGATCAAGAAGGTCATTCTGAGAGAGATAGCAGGAGAGCTGGCCAAGGACGGCACGTTCAAGAGTTTTGGAGAGAAAAGAAAGAAGGGATACTGGTCTGTAGTTGTTGACATCGGAGGGATCGAGTGTAGGTTTTTTCAGAAGGGGTGCAACTCTCGCTCTCTTGAAGACGGAAGGGACGTAGCCAACGGTCAAGGATGAGTTGATGAGCGAGGTGAGGAAGGGGAGAAGGTCTCCGGAAATGGTCTGGAGAAGAGAGGAGGGGATAGGGTCAAGTGGGCAGGTTGTTGGGCGGCCGGCCGTCACAAGACGCGAGATTTCATCTGGAGAGAGAGGGGAGAAAGAGGTCAAAGCACAGGGTAGGGCAGTGTGAGCAGGACCAGCGGTGTCGTTTGACTTAGCAAACGAGGATCGGATATCGTCAACCTTCTTTTCAAAATGGTTGACGAAGTCATCCGCAGAGAGGGAGGAGGGGGGGGGAGGGGGAGGAGGATTCAGGAGGGAGGAGAAGGTAGCAAAGAGCTTCCTAGGGTTAGAGGCAGATGCTTGGAATTTAGAGTGGTAGAAAGTGGTTTTAGCAGCAGAGACAGAAGAGGAGAATGTAGAGAGGAGTGAGTGAAAGGATGCCAGGTCCGCAGGGAGGCGAGTTTTCCTCCATTTCCGCTCGGCTGCCCGGAGCCTTGTTCTGTGAGCTCGTAGTGAGTCGTCGAGCCACGGAGCAGGAGGTGAGGACCGAGCCGGCCTGGAGGATAGGGGACAGAGAAAATCAAAGGATGCAGAAAGGGAGGAGAGGAGGGTTGAGGAGGCAGAATCAGGAGATAGGTTGGAGAAGGTTTGAGCAGAGGGAAGAGATGATAGGATGGAAGAGGAGAGAGTAGCGGGAGAGAGAGAGCGAAGGTTGGGACGGCGCAATACCATCCGAGTAGGGGCAGAGTGAGAAGTGTTGGATGAGAGCAAGAGGGAAAAGGATACAAGGTAGTGGTCGGAGATTTGGAGGGGAGTTGCAATGAGATTAGTGGAAGAACAGCATCTAGTAAAGATGAGGTCAAGCGTATTGCCTGCCTTGTGAGTAGGGGGGGAAGGTGAGAGGGTGAGGTCAAAAGAGGAGAGGAGTGGAAAGAAGGAGGCAGAGAGGAATGAGTCAAAGGTAGGCGTACTTAAAGTAAAGTAAAGTAAAGGTAGCTTTCTTCATCCCACTGAAACTGATTACAGTCTTCTAAAGCTGTCTTCATACCACTGAAGCAGATTACAGTCTTTTAAAGCTGTCTACATCCAACCGAAGCTGATTACAGTCTTCTAATGCTGTCTTCTTCCCACTGAAGCTGATTACAGTCTTCTAAAGCTGTCTTTATCAAACTGAATCTGATTACAGTCTTCTAAAGCTGTCTTCATCCCACTGAAACTGATTACAGTCTTCTAAAGCTGTCGTCATACCACTGAAGCTAATTACAGTCTTTTCAACCTGTCTTCATCCCACTGAAGCTTATTACAGTCTTCTAAAGCTGTCTTCAAACAACTGAAGCTGATTACATTCTCCTAAAGCTGGCTTCATCCCACTGAAACTGATTACATTCTTCTAAAGCTGTAATCATCCCATTGAAGCTGATACGTCTTCTAAAGCTGTCTATATCAAACTGAAGCTGATTACAGTCTTCTAAAGCTGTCTTAATCCTACTGAAGCTATTTACAGTCTTCTAAAGCTGTCTTCATCACACTGAAGCTGATTACAGTGGGATAAAGCTCTCTTCTAAAGATGTCTTCATCCTACTGAAGCTGATTACAGTGTTCTAAATCTTTCTTCATCCCACTGAAACTGATTACATTCTTCTAAAGCTGTCTTCGTCACACAGAAACTGATTACATTATTATAAAGCTGTCTTTATCCAACTGAAACGGATTACATTCTTCTGAAGCTGGTTTCATTCCACTGAACCTGATAACAGTCTTCTAAAGCTGTCATTATCAAACTGAAGCTGATTACAGTCTTCTAAAGCTGTCTTCATACCAATGAAGCTGATTAGTCTTTTAAAGCTGTCTTCATCCCACTGAAGCTGATTACAGTCTTCTAAAGCTGTCTTCATCCCACTGAAGCTGATAAGTCTTCTAAAGCTGTCTTTATCCCTCTGAAACTGATTACATTCTTCTAAATCTTTCTTCATCCCACTGTAACTGATTACATTCTTCTAAAGCTGTCTTCATCCCACTGAAACTGATTACATTCTTCTAAAGCTGTCTTCATCCCACTCAAGCTGATTGCAGTCTTCTAAAGCTGTCTTCATCCCACTCAAGCTGATTACAGTCTTCTAAAGCTGTCTTTGTCCAACCAAAGCTGATTACAGTCTTTTAAAGCTGTCATCATCCCACTGAAGCTGATTACAGACTCCTAAAGCTGTATTTATTCCACTGAAGCTGATTACAGTCTTCTAAAGCTGTCTTCATCCAACTGAAACTGATTAAATTCTTCTAAAGCTGTCTTCATCCCACTGAAGCTGATTACAGTCTTCTAAAGCTGTCTTCATCCAACCGAAACTGATTACATTCTTCTAAAGCTGTCTTCATCCCACTGAAGCTGATAACAGTCTTCTAAAGCTGTCTTTATCCAACCGAAGCTGATTACATTCTTCTAAAGCTGTCTTCATCACACTGAAACTGATTACATTATTCTAAAGCTGTCTTCATCCCACTGAAGCTGATAACAGTCTTCTAAAGCTGTCTTTATCCAACCGAAGCTGATTACATTCTTCTAAAGCCGTCTTCATCACACTGAAACTGATTACATTATTCTAAAGCTGTCTTTATCCGACTGAAACTGATTACATTCTTCTAAATCTTTCTTCATCCCACTGTAATTGATTACATTCTTCTAAAGCTGTCTTCATCCAACTGAAGCTGATTACAGTCTTCTAAAGCTGTCTTCATCCCACTGAAGCTAATTACAGTGTTCTAAAGCTTTCTTTATCCAACCGAAGCTGATTACAGTCTTCTAAAGCTGTCTTTATTCCACTGAAGCTGATTACAGTCTTCTAAAGCTGTCTTCAAACAACTGAAGCTGATTACATTCTCCTAAAGCTGGCTTAATCCCACTGAAGCTGATAACAGTCTTCTAAAAGTGTCTTCATCCCACTGAAACTGATTACATTCTTCTAAAGCTGTAATCATCCCATTGAAGCTGATACGTCTTCTAAAGCTGTCTTTATCAAACTGAAGCTGATTACAGTCTTCTAAAGCTGTCTTAATCCTTCTGAAGCTATTTACAGTCTTCTAAAGCTGTCTTCATCCCACTGAAGCTGATTACATTCTTCCAAAGCTTTCTTCATCCCACTGAAACTGATTACATTCTTCTAAAGCTGTCTTTATCCAACCGAAGCTGATTACAGTTATCTAAAGCTGTTTTCATCCTACTGAAGCTGATTACCGTGTTCTAAATCTTTCTTCATCCCACTGAAACTGATTACATTCTTCTAAAGCTGTCTTCATCCCACTGAAGCTGATTACAGTCTTCTAAAGCTGTCTTTATCAAACTGAAGCTGATAACAGTCTTCTAAACCTGTCTTCATCCAACTGAAACTGATTAAATTCTATTAAAGCTTTCTTCATCCCACTGAAGCTGATTACAGTCTTCTAAAGCTGTCTTCATCCAACCAAAACTGATTACATTCTTCTAAAGCTGTCTTCATCCCACTCAAGCTGATTACAGTCTTCTAAAGCTGTCTTTATCCCACTGAAGCTGATTACAGTTATCTAAAGCTGTTTTCATCCTACTGAAGCTGATTACAGTGTTCTAAATCTTTCTTCATCCCACTGAAACTGATTACATTCTTCTAAAGCTGTCTTCGTCACACAGAAACTGATTACATTATTATAAAGCTGTCTTTATCCCACTGAAACTGATTACATTCTTCTAAAGCTTTCTTCATCCCACTGAAACTGATTACATTCTTCTAAAGCTGTCTTCATCCCACTGAAACTGATTTCATTCTTCTACAACTTTCTTCATCCCACTGAAACTGATTACATTCTTCTAAAGCTGTCTTCGTCACACAGAAACTGATTACATTCTTCTAAAGCTGTCCTCATCCCACTGAGGCTGATTTGTTTTCTAAAGCTGTCTTCAAACAACTGAAACGGATTACATTCTTCTAAAGCTGGTTTCATTCCACTGAACCTGATAACAGTCTTCTAAAGCTGTCATTATCAAACTGAAGCTGATTACAGTCTTCTAAAGCTGTCTTCATACCAATGAAGCTGATTAGTCTTTTAAAGCTGTCTTCATCCCACTGAAGCTGATTACAGTCTTCTAAAGCTGTCTTCATCCCACTGAAGCTGATTACATTCTTCTAAAGCTGCCCTCATCCCACTGAAGCTAATTACTGTCTTCTAAAGCTGTCTTTATGCAACCGAAGCTGATTAGTCTTCTAAAGCTGTCTACATCCCACTGAAACTGATTACATTCTTCTAAAGCTGTAATCATCCCATTGATGCTGATAAGTCTTCTAAAGCTGTCTATCAAACTGAAGCTGATTACAGTCTTCTAAAGCTGTCTTCATACCACTGAAGCAGATTACAGTCTTCTAAAGCTGTCCTCATCCAACCGAAGCTGATTACATTCTTCTAAAGCTGTCTTCATCCCACTGAAGCTGATAACAGTCTTCTAAAGCTGTCTTTATCCAACCGAAGCTGATTACATTCTTCTAAAGCTGTCTTCATCCCACTGAAGCTGATAACAGTCTTCTAAAGCTGTCTTTATCCAACCGAAGCTGATTACATTCTTCTAAAGCTGTCTTCATCACACTGAAACTGATTACATTATTCTAAAGCTGTCTTTATCCCACTGAAACTGATTACATTCTTCTAAATCTTTCTTCATCCCACTGTAACTGATTACATTCTTCTAAAGCTGTCTTCATCCAACTAAAGCTGATTACAGTCTTCTAAAGCTGTCTTCATCCCACTGAAGCTAATTACAGTCTTCTAAAGCTTTCTTTATCCAACCGAAGCTGATTACAGTCTTCTAAAGCTGTCTTTATTCCACTGAAGCTGATTACAGTCTTCTAAAGCTGTCTTCATCCCACTGAAGCTGATAAGTCTTCTAAAGCTGTCTTTATCCCTCTGAAACTGATTACATTCTTCTAAATCTTTCTTCATCCCACTGTAACTGATTACATTCTTCTAAAGCTGTCTTTATGCAACCGAAGCTGATTAGTCTTCTAAAGCTGTCTTCATCCCACTGAAACTGATTACATTCTTCTAAAGCTGTAATCATCCCATTGAAGCTGATAAGTCTTCTAAAGCTGTCTATCAAAGTGAAGCTGATTACAGTCTTCTAAAGCTGTCTTTACATTTACATTACATTTAAGTCATTTAGCAGACGCTCTTATCCAGAGCGACTTACAAAATGGTGCATTCACCTTATGATATCCAGTGGAACAACCACTTTACAATAGTGCATCTAAATCTTTTAAGGGGGGGGGGGGTTAGAAGGATTACTTTATCCTATCCTAGGTATTCCTTAAAGAGGTGGAGTTTCAGGTGTCTCCGGAAGGTGGTGATTGACTCCGCTGTCCTGGCGTCGTGAGGGAGCTTGTTCCACCATTGGGGTGCCAGAGCAGCAAACAGTTTTGACTGGGCTGAGCGGGAACTGTGCTTCCTCAGAGGTAGGGGGGCCAGCAGGCCAGTGGTGGATGAACGCAGTGCCCTTGTTTGGGTGTAGGGCCTGATCAGAGCCTGAAGGTATGGAGGTGCCGTTCCCTTCACAGCTCCGTAGGCAATCACCATGGTCTTGTAGCGGATGCGAGCTTCAACTGGAAGCCAGTGGAGAGAGCGGAGGAGCGGGGTGACGTGAGAGAACTTGGGAAGGTTGAACACCAGACGGGCTGCGGCGTTCTGGATGAGTTGTAGGGGTTTAATGGCACAGGCAGGGAGCCCAGCCAACAGCGAGTTGCAGTAATCCAGACGGGAGATGACAAGTGCCTGGATTAGGACCTGCGCCGCTTCCTGTGTGAGGCAGGGTCGTACTCTGCGAATGTTGTAGAGCATGAACCTACAGGATCGGGTCACCGCCTTGATGTTAGTGGAGAACGACAGGGTGTTGTCCAGGATCACGCCAAGGTTCTTAGCACTCTGGGAGGAGGACACAAGGGAGTTGTCAACCGTGATGGCGAGATCATGGAAGGGGCAGTCCTTCTCCGGGAGGAAGAGCAGCTCCGTCTTGCCGAGGTTCAGCTTGAGCTGGTGATCTGTCATCCACACTGATATGTCTGACAGACATACAGAGATGCGATTCGCCGCCTGGTTATCAGAAGGGGGAAAGGAGAAGATTAATTGTGTGTCGTCTGCATAGCAATGATAGGAGAGACCATGTGAGGATATGACAGAGCCAAGTGACTTGGTGTATAGCGAGAATAGGAGAGGGCCTAGAACAGAGCCCTGGGGGACACCAGTGGTGAGAGCGCATGGTGCGGAGACAGATTCTCGCCACGCCACCTGGTAGGAGCGACCTGTCAGGTAGGACGCAATCCAAGCGTGGGCCGCGCCGGAGATGCCCAACTCGGAGAGGGTGGAGAGGAGGATCTGATGGTTCACAGTATCAAAGGCAGCAGATAGGTCTAGAAGGATGAGAGCAGAGGAGAGAGAGTTAGCTTTAGCAGTGCGGAGAGCCTCCGTGACACAGAGAAGAGCAGTCTCAGTTGAATGCCCAGTCTTGAAACCTGACTGATTAGGATCAAGAAGGTCATTCTGAGAGAGATAGCAGGAGAGCTGGCCAAGGACGGCACGTTCAAGAGTTTTGGAGAGAAAAGAAAGAAGGGATACTGGTCTGTAGTTGTTGACATCGGAGGGATCGAGTGTAGGTTTTTTCAGAAGGGGTGCAACTCTCGCTCTCTTGAAGACGGAAGGGACGTAGCCAACGGTCAAGGATGAGTTGATGAGCGAGGTGAGGAAGGGGAGAAGGTCTCCGGAAATGGTCTGGAGAAGAGAGGAGGGGATAGGGTCAAGTGGGCAGGTTGTTGGGCGGCCGGCCGTCACAAGACGCGAGATTTCATCTGGAGAGAGAGGGGAGAAAGAGGTCAAAGCACAGGGTAGGGCAGTGTGAGCAGGACCAGCGGTGTCGTTTGACTTAGCAAACGAGGATCGGATATCGTCAACCTTCTTTTCAAAATGGTTGACGAAGTCATCCGCAGAGAGGGAGGAGGGGGGGGGGAGGGGGAGGAGGATTCAGGAGGGAGGAGAAGGTAGCAAAGAGCTTCCTAGGGTTAGAGGCAGATGCTTGGAATTTAGAGTGGTAGAAAGTGGTTTTAGCAGCAGAGACAGAAGAGGAGAATGTAGAGAGGAGTGAGTGAAAGGATGCCAGGTCCGCAGGGAGGCGAGTTTTCCTCCATTTCCGCTCGGCTGCCCGGAGCCTTGTTCTGTGAGCTCGTAGTGAGTCGTCGAGCCACGGAGCAGGAGGTGAGGACCGAGCCGGCCTGGAGGATAGGGGACAGAGAAAATCAAAGGATGCAGAAAGGGAGGAGAGGAGGGTTGAGGAGGCAGAATCAGGAGATAGGTTGGAGAAGGTTTGAGCAGAGGGAAGAGATGATAGGATGGAAGAGGAGAGAGTAGCGGGAGAGAGAGAGCGAAGGTTGGGACGGCGCAATACCATCCGAGTAGGGGCAGAGTGAGAAGTGTTGGATGAGAGCAAGAGGGAAAAGGATACAAGGTAGTGGTCGGAGATTTGGAGGGGAGTTGCAATGAGATTAGTGGAAGAACAGCATCTAGTAAAGATGAGGTCAAGCGTATTGCCTGCCTTGTGAGTAGGGGGGGAAGGTGAGAGGGTGAGGTCAAAAGAGGAGAGGAGTGGAAAGAAGGAGGCAGAGAGGAATGAGTCAAAGGTAGGCGTACTTAAAGTAAAGTAAAGTAAAGGTAGCTTTCTTCATCCCACTGAAACTGATTACAGTCTTCTAAAGCTGTCTTCATACCACTGAAGCAGATTACAGTCTTTTAAAGCTGTCTACATCCAACCGAAGCTGATTACAGTCTTCTAATGCTGTCTTCTTCCCACTGAAGCTGATTACAGTCTTCTAAAGCTGTCTTTATCAAACTGAATCTGATTACAGTCTTCTAAAGCTGTCTTCATCCCACTGAAACTGATTACAGTCTTCTAAAGCTGTCGTCATACCACTGAAGCTAATTACAGTCTTTTCAACCTGTCTTCATCCCACTGAAGCTTATTACAGTCTTCTAAAGCTGTCTTCAAACAACTGAAGCTGATTACATTCTCCTAAAGCTGGCTTCATCCCACTGAAACTGATTACATTCTTCTAAAGCTGTAATCATCCCATTGAAGCTGATACGTCTTCTAAAGCTGTCTATATCAAACTGAAGCTGATTACAGTCTTCTAAAGCTGTCTTAATCCTTCTGAAGCTATTTACAGTCTTCTAAAGCTGTCTTCATCACACTGAAGCTGATTACAGTGGGATAAAGCTCTCTTCTAAAGATGTCTTCATCCTACTGAAGCTGATTACAGTGTTCTAAATCTTTCTTCATCCCACTGAAACTGATTACATTCTTCTAAAGCTGTCTTCGTCACACAGAAACTGATTACATTATTATAAAGCTGTAATCATCCCATTGAAGCTGATACGTCTTCTAAAGCTGTCTATATCAAACTGAAGCTGATTACAGTCTTCTAAAGCTGTCTTAATCCTACTGAAGCTATTTACAGTCTTCTAAAGCTGTCTTCATCACACTGAAGCTGATTACAGTGGGATAAAGCTCTCTTCTAAAGATGTCTTCATCCTACTGAAGCTGATTACAGTGTTCTAAATCTTTCTTCATCCCACTGAAACTGATTACATTCTTCTAAAGCTGTCTTCGTCACACAGAAACTGATTACATTATTATAAAGCTGTCTTTATCCAACTGAAACGGATTACATTCTTCTGAAGCTGGTTTCATTCCACTGAACCTGATAACAGTCTTCTAAAGCTGTCATTATCAAACTGAAGCTGATTACAGTCTTCTAAAGCTGTCTTCATACCAATGAAGCTGATTAGTCTTTTAAAGCTGTCTTCATCCCACTGAAGCTGATTACAGTCTTCTAAAGCTGTCTTCATCCCACTGAAGCTGATAAGTCTTCTAAAGCTGTCTTTATCCCTCTGAAACTGATTACATTCTTCTAAATCTTTCTTCATCCCACTGTAACTGATTACATTCTTCTAAAGCTGTCTTCATCCCACTGAAACTGATTACATTCTTCTAAAGCTGTCTTCATCCCACTCAAGCTGATTGCAGTCTTCTAAAGCTGTCTTCATCCCACTCAAGCTGATTACAGTCTTCTAAAGCTGTCTTTGTCCAACCAAAGCTGATTACAGTCTTTTAAAGCTGTCATCATCCCACTGAAGCTGATTACAGACTCCTAAAGCTGTATTTATTCCACTGAAGCTGATTACAGTCTTCTAAAGCTGTCTTCATCCAACTGAAACTGATTAAATTCTTCTAAAGCTGTCTTCATCCCACTGAAGCTGATTACAGTCTTCTAAAGCTGTCTTCATCCAACCGAAACTGATTACATTCTTCTAAAGCTGTCTTCATCCCACTGAAGCTGATAACAGTCTTCTAAAGCTGTCTTTATCCAACCGAAGCTGATTACATTCTTCTAAAGCTGTCTTCATCACACTGAAACTGATTACATTATTCTAAAGCTGTCTTCATCCCACTGAAGCTGATAACAGTCTTCTAAAGCTGTCTTTATCCAACCGAAGCTGATTACATTCTTCTAAAGCCGTCTTCATCACACTGAAACTGATTACATTATTCTAAAGCTGTCTTTATCCGACTGAAACTGATTACATTCTTCTAAATCTTTCTTCATCCCACTGTAATTGATTACATTCTTCTAAAGCTGTCTTCATCCAACTGAAGCTGATTACAGTCTTCTAAAGCTGTCTTCATCCCACTGAAGCTAATTACAGTGTTCTAAAGCTTTCTTTATCCAACCGAAGCTGATTACAGTCTTCTAAAGCTGTCTTTATTCCACTGAAGCTGATTACAGTCTTCTAAAGCTGTCTTCAAACAACTGAAGCTGATTACATTCTCCTAAAGCTGGCTTAATCCCACTGAAGCTGATAACAGTCTTCTAAAAGTGTCTTCATCCCACTGAAACTGATTACATTCTTCTAAAGCTGTAATCATCCCATTGAAGCTGATACGTCTTCTAAAGCTGTCTTTATCAAACTGAAGCTGATTACAGTCTTCTAAAGCTGTCTTAATCCTTCTGAAGCTATTTACAGTCTTCTAAAGCTGTCTTCATCCCACTGAAGCTGATTACATTCTTCCAAAGCTTTCTTCATCCCACTGAAACTGATTACATTCTTCTAAAGCTGTCTTTATCCAACCGAAGCTGATTACAGTTATCTAAAGCTGTTTTCATCCTACTGAAGCTGATTACCGTGTTCTAAATCTTTCTTCATCCCACTGAAACTGATTACATTCTTCTAAAGCTGTCTTCATCCCACTGAAGCTGATTACAGTCTTCTAAAGCTGTCTTTATCAAACTGAAGCTGATAACAGTCTTCTAAACCTGTCTTCATCCAACTGAAACTGATTAAATTCTATTAAAGCTTTCTTCATCCCACTGAAGCTGATTACAGTCTTCTAAAGCTGTCTTCATCCAACCAAAACTGATTACATTCTTCTAAAGCTGTCTTCATCCCACTCAAGCTGATTACAGTCTTCTAAAGCTGTCTTTATCCCACTGAAGCTGATTACAGTTATCTAAAGCTGTTTTCATCCTACTGAAGCTGATTACAGTGTTCTAAATCTTTCTTCATCCCACTGAAACTGATTACATTCTTCTAAAGCTGTCTTCGTCACACAGAAACTGATTACATTATTATAAAGCTGTCTTTATCCCACTGAAACTGATTACATTCTTCTAAAGCTTTCTTCATCCCACTGAAACTGATTACATTCTTCTAAAGCTGTCTTCATCCCACTGAAACTGATTTCATTCTTCTACAACTTTCTTCATCCCACTGAAACTGATTACATTCTTCTAAAGCTGTCTTCGTCACACAGAAACTGATTACATTCTTCTAAAGCTGTCCTCATCCCACTGAGGCTGATTTGTTTTCTAAAGCTGTCTTCAAACAACTGAAACGGATTACATTCTTCTAAAGCTGGTTTCATTCCACTGAACCTGATAACAGTCTTCTAAAGCTGTCATTATCAAACTGAAGCTGATTACAGTCTTCTAAAGCTGTCTTCATACCAATGAAGCTGATTAGTCTTTTAAAGCTGTCTTCATCCCACTGAAGCTGATTACAGTCTTCTAAAGCTGTCTTCATCCCACTGAAGCTGATTAAATTCTTCTAAAGCTGCCCTCATCCCACTGAAGCTAATTACTGTCTTCTAAAGCTGTCTTTATGCAACCGAAGCTGATTAGTCTTCTAAAGCTGTCTACATCCCACTGAAACTGATTACATTCTTCTAAAGCTGTAATCATCCCATTGATGCTGATAAGTCTTCTAAAGCTGTCTATCAAACTGAAGCTGATTACAGTCTTCTAAAGCTGTCTTCATACCACTGAAGCAGATTACAGTCTTCTAAAGCTGTCCTCATCCAACCGAAGCTGATTACATTCTTCTAAAGCTGTCTTCATCCCACTGAAGCTGATAACAGTCTTCTAAAGCTGTCTTTATCCAACCGAAGCTGATTACATTCTTCTAAAGCTGTCTTCATCCCACTGAAGCTGATAACAGTCTTCTAAAGCTGTCTTTATCCAACCGAAGCTGATTACATTCTTCTAAAGCTGTCTTCATCACACTGAAACTGATTACATTATTCTAAAGCTGTCTTTATCCCACTGAAACTGATTACATTCTTCTAAATCTTTCTTCATCCCACTGTAACTGATTACATTCTTCTAAAGCTGTCTTCATCCAACTAAAGCTGATTACAGTCTTCTAAAGCTGTCTTCATCCCACTGAAGCTAATTACAGTCTTCTAAAGCTTTCTTTATCCAACCGAAGCTGATTACAGTCTTCTAAAGCTGTCTTTATTCCACTGAAGCTGATTACAGTCTTCTAAAGCTGTCTTCAAACAACTGAAGCTGATTACATTCTCCTAAAGCTGGCTTAATCCCACTGAAGCTGATAACAGTCTTCTAAAAGTGTCTTCATCCCACTGAAACTGATTACATTCTTCTAAAGCTGTAATCATCCCATTGAAGCTGATACGTCTTCTAAAGCTGTCTTTATCAAACTGAAGCTGATTACAGTCTTCTAAAGCTGTCTTAATCCTTCTGAAGCTATTTACAGTCTTCTAAAGCTGTCTTCATCCCACTGAAGCTGATTACATTCTTCCAAAGCTTTCTTCATCCCACTGAAACTGATTACATTCTTCTAAAGCTGTCTTTATCCAACCGAAGCTGATTACAGTTATCTAAAGCTGTTTTCATCCTACTGAAGCTGATTACCGTGTTCTAAATCTTTCTTCATCCCACTGAAACTGATTACATTCTTCTAAAGCTGTCTTCATCCCACTGAAGCTGATTACAGTCTTCTAAAGCTGTCTTTATCAAACTGAAGCTGATAACAGTCTTCTAAACCTGTCTTCATCCAACTGAAACTGATTAAATTCTATTAAAGCTTTCTTCATCCCACTGAAGCTGATTACAGTCTTCTAAAGCTGTCTTCATCCAACCAAAACTGATTACATTCTTCTAAAGCTGTCTTCATCCCACTCAAGCTGATTACAGTCTTCTAAAGCTGTCTTTATCCCACTGAAGCTGATTACAGTTATCTAAAGCTGTTTTCATCCTACTGAACCTGATAACAGTCTTCTAAAGCTGTCATTATCAAACTGAAGCTGATTACAGTCTTCTAAAGCTGTCTTCATACCAATGAAGCTGATTAGTCTTTTAAAGCTGTCTTCTTCCCACTGAAGCTGATTACAGTCTTCTAAAGCTGTCTTTATCAAACTGAATCTGATTACAGTCTTCTAAAGCTGTCTTCATCCCACTGAAACTGATTACAGTCTTCTAAAGCTGTCGTCATACCACTGAAGCTAATTACAGTCTTTTCAACCTGTCTTCATCCCACTGAAGCTTATTACAGTCTTCTAAAGCTGTCTTCAAACAACTGAAGCTGATTACATTCTCCTAAAGCTGGCTTCATCCCACTGAAACTGATTACATTCTTCTAAAGCTGTAATCATCCCATTGAAGCTGATACGTCTTCTAAAGCTGTCTATATCAAACTGAAGCTGATTACAGTCTTCTAAAGCTGTCTTAATCCTTCTGAAGCTATTTACAGTCTTCTAAAGCTGTCTTCATCACACTGAAGCTGATTACAGTGGGATAAAGCTCTCTTCTAAAGCTGTCTTCATCCTACTGAAGCTGATTACAGTGTTCTAAATCTTTCTTCATCCCACTGAAACTGATTACATTCTTCTAAAGCTGTCTTCGTCACACAGAAACTGATTACATTATTATAAAGCTGTCTTTATCCAACTGAAACGGATTACATTCTTCTGAAGCTGGTTTCATTCCACTGAACCTGATAACAGTCTTCTAAAGCTGTCATTATCAAACTGAAGCTGATTACAGTCTTCTAAAGCTGTCTTCATACCAATGAAGCTGATTAGTCTTTTAAAGCTGTCTTCATCCCACTGAAGCTGATTACAGTCTTCTAAAGCTGTCTTCATCCCACTGAAGCTGATAAGTCTTCTAAAGCTGTCTTTATCCCTCTGAAACTGATTACATTCTTCTAAATCTTTCTTCATCCCACTGTAACTGATTACATTCTTCTAAAGCTGTCTTCATCCCACTGAAACTGATTACATTCTTCTAAAGCTGTCTTCATCCCACTCAAGCTGATTGCAGTCTTCTAAAGCTGTCTTCATCCCACTCAAGCTGATTACAGTCTTCTAAAGCTGTCTTTGTCCAACCGAAGCTGATTACAGTCTTTTAAAGCTGTCATCATCCCACTGAAGCTGATTACAGACTCCTAAAGCTGTATTTATTCCACTGAAGCTGATTACAGTCTTCTAAAGCTGTCTTCATCCAACTGAAACTGATTAAATTCTTCTAAAGCTGTCTTCATCCCACTGAAGCTGATTACAGTCTTCTAAAGCTGTCTTCATCCAACCGAAACTGATTACATTCTTCTAAAGCTGTCTTCATCCCACTGAAGCTGATAACAGTCTTCTAAAGCTGTCTTTATCAAACTGAAGCTGATTATAGTCTTCTAAACCTGTCTTCATGCCACTGAAGCTGATCAGTCGTTTAAAGCTGTTTTCATCCCACTGAAGCTGATTACATTGTTCTAAAGCTGTCTTCATCCCACTGAAACTGATTATTTCTTCTAAAGCTGTCTTCATCACACTGAAACTGATTACATTCTTCTAAAGCTGTCTTCATCCCAATGAAACTGATTACATTCTTCTAAATCTTTCTTCATCCCACTGAAACTGATTACATTATTCTAAAGCTGTCTTCATCACACTGAAACAGATTACATTATTCCAAAGCTGTCTTTATCCCACTGAAACTTATTACATTCTTCTAAAGCTGTCTTCATCCCACTCAAGCTGATTAGAGTCTTCTAAAGCTGTCTTTATCCAACTGAAACTTATTAGATTCTTCTAAAGCTGTCTTCATCCCACTCAAGCTGAGTACAGTCTTCTAAAGCTGTCTTCATCCCACTCAAGCTGATTACAGTCTTCTATAGCTGTCTTAGTCCAACCGAAGCTGATTACAGTCTTCTAAAGCTGTCTTTATTCCACTGAAGCTGATTACAGTCTTCTAAAGCTGTCTTCATCCCACTGAAGCTGAGTACAGTCTTCTAATGCTGTCTTCATCCAATTGAAGCTGATTACAGTCTTCTAAAGCTGTCTTTATCAAACTGAAGCTGATTAGTCTTCTAAAGCTGTCTTCATCCCACTGAAACTGATTACATTCTTCTAAAGCTGTCTTCATCCCACTGAAGCTGATTACAGTCTTCTAAAGCTGTCTTCATCCAACTGAAACTGATTAAATTCTTCTAAAGCTGTCTTCATCCCACTGAAGCTGATTAAAGTCTTCTAAAGCTGTCTTCATCCAACCGAAACTGATTACATTCTTCTAAAGCTGTCTTCATCCCACTGAAGCTAATAACAGTCTTCTAAAGCTGTCTTTGACCAACCGAAGCTGATTACAGTCTTCTAAAGCTGTCTTTATTCCACTGAAGCTGATTACAGTCTTCTAAAGCTGTCTTCATCCCACTGAAGCTGAGTACAGTCTTCTAAAGCTGTCTTCATCCAACTGAAACTGATTACATTCTTCTAAAGCTGTCTTCATCCCACTGAAGCTGATTACAGTCTTCTAAAGCTGTCTTTACCAAACTGAAGCTGATAACAGTCTTCTAAACCTGTCGTCATGCCACTGAAGCTGGTCAGTCGTTTAAAGCTGTTTTCATCCCACTGAATCTGATTACAGTCTTCTAAAGCTGTCTTCATCCCACTGAAACTAATTATTTCTTCTAAAGCTGTCTTCATCACACTGAAACTGATTACATTCTTCTAAAGCTGTCTTCATCCCAATGAAACTGATTACATTCTTCTAAAGCTTTCTTCATCCCACTGAAACTGATTACATACTTCTAAAGCTGTCATCATCAAACTGAAACAGATTACATTATTCCAAAGCTGTCTTTATCCCACTGAAACGTATTACATTCTTCTAAAGCTGTCTTCATCCCACTCAAGCTGATTACAGTCTTCTAAACCTGTCTTTATTCCACTGAAGCTGATTACAGTCTTCTAAAGCTGTCTTCATCCCACTGAAGCTGAGTACAGTCTTCTAATGCTGTCTTCATCCAATTGAAGCTGATTACAGTCTTCTAAAGCTGTCTTTATCAAACTGAAGCTGATTACAGTCTTCTAAAGCTGTCTTCATCCCACTGAAACTGATTACATTCTTCTAAAGTTGTCTTCATCCCACTGAAGCTGATTACAGTCTTCTAAAGCTGTCTTCATCCAACTGAAACTGATTAAATTCTTCTAAAGCTGTCTTCATACCACTGAAGCTGATTACAGTCTTCTAAAGCTGTCTTCATCCAACCAAAACTGATTACATTCTTCTAAAGCTGTCTTCATCCCACTGAAGCTAATAACAGTCTTCTAAAGCTGTCTTTGACCAACCGAAGCTGATTACAGTCTTCTAAAGCTGTCTTTATTCCACTGAAGCTGATTACAGTCTTCTAAAGCTGTCTTCATCCCACTGAAGCTGAGTACAGTCTTCTAAAGCTGTCTTCATCCAACTGAAACTGATTACATTCTTCTAAAGCTGTCTTCATTCCACTGAAGCTGATTACAGTCTTCTAAAGCTGTCTTTATCAAACTGAAGCTGATAACAGTCTTCTAAACCTGTCTTCATGCCACTGAAGCTGATCAGTCGTTTAAAGCTGTTTTCATCCCACTGAAGCTGATGACAGTCTTCTAAAGCTGTCTTCATCCCACTGAAACTAATTATTTCTTCTAAAGCTGTCTTCATCACACTGAAACTGATTACATTCTTGTAAAGCTGTCTTCATCCCAATGAAACTGATTACATTCTTCTAAAACTTTCTTCATCCCACTGAAACTGATTACATTATTCTAAAGCTGTCTTCATCAAACTGAAACAGATTACATTATTCCAAAGCTGTCTTTATCCCACTGAAACGTATTACATTCTTCTAAAGCTGTCTTCATCCCACTCAAGCTGATTACAGTCTTCTAAAGCTGTCTTCATCCCACTGAAACTGATTACATTCTTCTAAAGCTGTCTTCATCCCACTGAAGCTGATTACAGTCTTCTTAAGCTGTCTTCATCCAACTGAAACTGATTAAATTCTTCTAAAGCTGTCTTCATCCCACTGAAGCTGATTACAGTCTTCTAAAGCTGTCTTCATCCCACTGAAGCTGATAAGTCTTCTAAAGCTGTCTTTATCCCTCTGAAACTGATTACATTCTTCTAAATCTTTCTTCATCCCACTGTAACTGATTACATTCTTCTAAAGCTGTCTTCATCCCACTGAAACTGATTACATTCTTCTAAAGCTGTCTTCATCCCACTCAAGCTGATTGCAGTCTTCTAAAGCTGTCTTCATCCCACTCAAGCTGATTACAGTCTTCTAAAGCTGTCTTTGTCCAACCCGAAGCTGATTACAGTCTTTTAAAGCTGTCATCATCCCACTGAAGCTGATTACAGACTCCTAAAGCTGTATTTATTCCACTGAAGCTGATTACAGTCTTCTAAAGCTGTCTTCATCCAACTGAAACTGATTAAATTCTTCTAAAGCTGTCTTCATCCCACTGAAGCTGATTACAGTCTTCTAAAGCTGTCTTCATCCAACCGAAACTGATTACATTCTTCTAAAGCTGTCTTCATCCCACTGAAGCTGATAACAGTCTTCTAAAGCTGTCTTTATCAAACTGAAGCTGATTATAGTCTTCTAAACCTGTCTTCATGCCACTGAAGCTGATCAGTCGTTTAAAGCTGTTTTCATCCCACTGAAGCTGATTACAGTGTTCTAAAGCTGTCTTCATCCCACTGAAACTGATTATTTCTTCTAAAGCTGTCTTCATCACACTGAAACTGATTACATTCTTCTAAAGCTGTCTTCATCCCAATGAAACTGATTACATTCTTCTAAATCTTTCTTCATCCCACTGAAACTGATTACATTATTCTAAAGCTGTCTTCATCACACTGAAACAGATTACATTATTCCAAAGCTGTCTTTATCCCACTGAAACTTATTACATTCTTCTAAAGCTGTCTTCATCCCACTCAAGCTGATTAGAGTCTTCTAAAGCTGTCTTTATCCAACTGAAACTTATTAGATTCTTCTAAAGCTGTCTTCATCCCACTCAAGCTGAGTACAGTCTTCTAAAGCTGTCTTCATCCCACTCAAGCTGATTACAGTCTTCTATAGCTGTCTTAGTCCAACCGAAGCTGATTACAGTCTTCTAAAGCTGTCTTTATTCCACTGAAGCTGATTACAGTCTTCTAAAGCTGTCTTCATCCCACTGAAGCTGAGTACAGTCTTCTAATGCTGTCTTCATCCAATTGAAGCTGATTACAGTCTTCTAAAGCTGTCTTTATCAAACTGAAGCTGATTACAGTCTTCTAAAGCTGTCTTCATCCCACTGAAACTGATTACATTCTTCTAAAGCTGTCTTCATCCCACTGAAGCTGATTACAGTCTTCTAAAGCTGTCTTCATCCAACTGAAACTGATTAAATTCTTCTAAAGCTGTCTTCATCCCACTGAAGCTGATTAAAGTCTTCTAAAGCTGTCTTCATCCAACCGAAACTGATTACATTCTTCTAAAGCTGTCTTCATCCCACTGAAGCTAATAACAGTCTTCTAAAGCTGTCTTTGACCAACCGAAGCTGATTACAGTCTTCTAAAGCTGTCTTTATTCCACTGAAGCTGATTACAGTCTTCTAAAGCTGTCTTCATCCCACTGAAGCTGAGTACAGTCTTCTAAAGCTGTCTTCATCCAACTGAAACTGATTACATTCTTCTAAAGCTGTCTTCATCCCACTGAAGCTGATTACAGTCTTCTAAAGCTGTCTTTATCAAACTGAAGCTGATAACAGTCTTCTAAACCTGTCGTCATGCCACTGAAGCTGGTCAGTCGTTTAAAGCTGTTTTCATCCCACTGAATCTGATTACAGTCTTCTAAAGCTGTCTTCATCCCACTGAAACTAATTATTTCTTCTAAAGCTGTCTTCATCACACTGAAACTGATTACATTCTTCTAAAGCTGTCTTCATCCCAATGAAACTGATTACATTCTTCTAAAGCTTTCTTCATCCCACTGAAACTGATTACATTCTTCTAAAGCTGTCATCATCAAACTGAAACAGATTACATTATTCCAAAGCTGTCTTTATCCCACTGAAACGTATTACATTCTTCTAAAGCTGTCTTCATCCCACTCAAGCTGATTACAGTCTTCTAAACCTGTCTTTATTCCACTGAAGCTGATTACAGTCTTCTAAAGCTGTCTTCATCCCACTGAAGCTGAGTACAGTCTTCTAATGCTGTCTTCATCCAATTGAAGCTGATTACAGTCTTCTAAAGCTGTCTTTATCAAACTGAAGCTGATTACAGTCTTCTAAAGCTGTCTTCATCCCACTGAAACTGATTACATTCTTCTAAAGTTGTCTTCATCCCACTGAAGCTGATTACAGTCTTCTAAAGCTGTCTTCATCCAACTGAAGCTGATTACAGACTCCTAAAGCTGTATTTATTCCACTGAAGCTGATTACAGTCTTCTAAAGCTGTCTTCATCCAACTGAAACTGATTAAATTCTTCTAAAGCTGTCTTCATCCCACTGAAGCTGATTACAGTCTTCTAAAGTTGTCTTCATCCAACCGAAACTGATTACATTCTTCTAAAGCTGTCTTCATCCCACTGAAGCTGATAACAGTCTTCTAAAGCTGTCTTTATCAAACTGAAGCTGATTATAGTCTTCTAAACCTGTCTTCATGCCACTGAAGCTGATCAGTCGTTTAAAGCTGTTTTCATCCCACTGAAGCTGATTACAGTGTTCTAAAGCTGTCTTCATCCCACTGAAACTGATTATTTCTTCTAAAGCTGTCTTCATCACACTGAAACTGATTACATTCTTCTAAAGCTGTCTTCATCCCAATGAAACTGATTACATTCTTCTAAATCTTTCTTCATCCCACTGAAACTGATTACATTATTCTAAAGCTGTCTTCATCACACTGAAACAGATTACATTATTCCAAAGCTGTCTTTATCCCACTGAAACTTATTACATTCTTCTAAAGCTGTCTTCATCCCACTCAAGCTGATTAGAGTCTTCTAAAGCTGTCTTTATCCAACTGAAACTTATTAGATTCTTCTAAAGCTGTCTTCATCCCACTCAAGCTGAGTACAGTCTTCTAAAGCTGTCTTCATCCCACTCAAGCTGATTACAGTCTTCTATAGCTGTCTTAGTCCAACCGAAGCTGATTACAGTCTTCTAAAGCTGTCTTTATTCCACTGAAGCTGATTACAGTCTTCTAAAGCTGTCTTCATCCCACTGAAGCTGAGTACAGTCTTCTAATGCTGTCTTCATCCAATTGAAGCTGATTACAGTCTTCTAAAGCTGTCTTTATCAAACTGAAGCTGATTACAGTCTTCTAAAGCTGTCTTTATCAAACTGAAGCTGATAACAGTCTTCTAAACCTGTCGTCATGCCACTGAAGCTGGTCAGTCGTTTAAAGCTGTTTTCATCCCACTGAATCTGATGACAGTCTTCTAAAGCTGTCTTCATCCCACTGAAACTAATTATTTCTTCTAAAGCTGTCTTCATCACACTGAAACTGATTACATTCTTCTAAAGCTGTCTTCATCCCAATGAAACTGATTACATTCTTCTAAAACTTTCTTCATCCCACTGAAACTGATTACATTATTCTAAAGCTGTCTTCATCAAACTGAAACAGATTACATTATTCCAAAGCTGTCTTTATCCCACTGAAACGTATTACATTCTTCTAAAGCTGTCTTCATCCCACTCAAGCTGATTACAGTCTTCTAAAGCTGTCTTCATCCCACTGAAACTGATTACATTCTTCTAAAGCTGTCTTCATCCCACTGAAGCTGATTACAGTCTTCTAAAGCTGTCTTCATCCAACCGAAACTGATTACATTCTTCTAAAGCTGTCTTCATCCCACTGAAGCTAATAACAGTCTTCTAAAGCTGTCTTTGACCAACCGAAGCTGATTACAGTCTTCTAAAGCTGTCTTTATTCCACTGAAGCTGATTACAGTCTTCTAAAGCTGTCTTCATCCCACTGAAGCTGAGTACAGTCTTCTAAAGCTGTCTTCATCCAACTGAAACTGATTACATTCTTCTAAAGCTGTCTTCATCCCACTGAAGCTGATTACAGTCTTCTAAAGCTGTCTTTATCAAACTGAAGCTGATAACAGTCTTCTAAACCTGTCGTCATGCCACTGAAGCTGGTCAGTCGTTTAAAGCTGTTTTCATCCCACTGAAGCTGATTACAGTCTTCTAAAGCTGTCTTCATCCCACTGAAACTAATTATTTCTTCTAAAGCTGTCTTCATCACACTGAAACTGATTACATTCTTCTAAAGCTGTCTTCATCCCAATGAAACTGATTACATTCTTCTAAAACTTTCTTCATCCCACTGAAACTGATTACATTATTCTAAAGCTGTCTTCATCAAACTGAAACAGATTACATTATTCCAAAGCTGTCTTTATCCCACTGAAACGTATTACATTCTTCTAAAGCTGTCTTCATCCCACTCAAGCTGATTGCAGTCTTCTAAAGCTGTCTTCATCCCACTCAAGCTGATTACAGTCTTCTATTTCTGTCTTAGTCCAACCGAAGCTGATTACCGTCTTCTAAAGCTGTCTTTATTCCACTGAAGCTGATTACAGTCTTCTAAAGCTGTCTTTATCCCACTGAAGCTGAGTACAGTCTTCTAATGCTGTCTTCATCCAATTGAAGGTGATTACAGTCTTCTAAAGCTGTCTTTATCAAACTGAAGCTGATTACAGTCTTCTAAAGCTGTCTTCATCCCACTGAAACTGATTACATTCTTCTAAAGCTGTCTTCATCCCACTGAAGCTGATTACAGTCTTCTAAAGCTGTCTTCATCCAACTAAAACTGATTAAATTCTTCTAAAGCTGTCTTCATCCCACTGAAGCTGATTACAGTCTTCTAAAGCTGTCTTCATCCAACCGAAACTGATTACATTCTTCTAAAGCTGTCTTCATGCCACTGAAGCTGATCAGTCGTTTAAAGCTGTTTTCATCCCACTGAAGCTGATTACAGTCTTCTAAAGCTGTCTTCATCCCACTGAAACTGATTACATT
Organism: Salmo salar; assembly: GCF_965601325.2. Taxonomy (NCBI): domain Eukaryota; kingdom Metazoa; phylum Chordata; class Actinopteri; order Salmoniformes; family Salmonidae; genus Salmo; species Salmo salar. The sequence goes on from NW_027675383.1 coordinate 125,827, forward strand.
CTTCTAAAGCTGTCTTCATCCCACTGAAGCTGATTACAGTCTTCTGAAGCTGTCGTCATGCCACTGAAGCTGGTCAGTCGTTTAAAGCTGTTTTCATCCCACTGAAGCTGATTACAGTCTTCTAAAGCTGTCTTCATCCCACTGAAACTAATTATTTCTTCTAAAGCTGTCTTCATCACACTGAAACTGATTACATTCTTCTAAAGCTGTCTTCATCCCAATGAAACTGATTACATTCTTCTAAAACTTTCTTCATCCCACTGAAACTGATTACATTATTCTAAAGCTGTCTTCATCAAACTGAAACAGATTACATTATTCCAAAGCTGTCTTTATCCCACTGAAACGTATTACATTCTTCTAAAGCTGTCTTCATCCCACTCAAGCTGATTGCAGTCTTCTAAAGCTGTCTTCATCCCACTCAAGCTGATTACAGTCTTCTATAGCTGTCTTAGTCCAACCGAAGCTGATTACCGTCTTCTAAAGCTGTCTTTATTCCACTGAAGCTGATTACAGTCTTCTAAAGCTGTCTTTATCCCACTGAAGCTGACTACAGTCTTCTAATGCTGTCTTCATCCAATTGAAGCTGATTACAGTCTTCTAAAGCTGTCTTTATCAAACTGAAGCTGATTACAGTCTTCTAAAGCTGTCTTCATCCCACTGAAACTGATTACATTCTTCTAAAGCTGTCTTCATCCCACTGAAGCTGATTACAGTCTTCTAAAGCTGTCTTCATCCAACTAAAACTGATTAAATTCTTCTAAAGCTGTCTTCATCCCACTGAAGCTGATTACAGTCTTCTAAAGCTGTCTTCATCCAACCGAAACTGATTACATTCTTCTAAAGCTGTCTTCATGCCACTGAAGCTGATCAGTCGTTTAAAGCTGTTTTCATCCCACTGAAGCTGATTACAGTCTTCTAAAGCTGTCTTCATCCCACTGAAACTGATTACATTCTTCTAAAGCTGTCTTCATCCCACTGAAGCTGATTACAGTCTTCTAAAGCTGTCTTCATCCCACTGAAACTAATTATTTCTTCTAAAGCTGTCTTCATCACACTGAAACTGATTACATTCTTCTAAAGCTGTCTTCATCCCAATGAAACTGATTACATTCTTCTAAAACTTTCTTCATCCCACTGAAACTGATTACATTATTCTAAAGCTGTCTTCATCAAACTGAAACAGATTACATTATTCCAAAGCTGTCTTTATCCCACTGAAACGTATTACATTCTTCTAAAGCTGTCTTCATCCCACTCAAGCTGATTGCAGTCTTCTAAAGCTGTCTTCATCCCACTCAAGCTGATTACAGTCTTCTATAGCTGTCTTAGTCCAACCGAAGCTGATTACAGTCTTCTAAAGCTGTCTTTATTCCACTGAAGCTGATTACAGTCTTCTAAAGCTGTCTTTATCCCACTGAAGCTGAGTACAGTCTTCTAATGCTGTCTTCATCCAATTGAAGCTGATTACAGTCTTCTAAAGCTGTCTTTATCAAACTGAAGCTGATTACAGTCTTCTAAAGCTGTCTTCATCCAACCGAAACTGATTACATTCTTCTAAAGCTGTCTTCATGCCACTGAAGCTGATCAGTCGTTTAAAGCTGTTTTCATCCCACTGAAGCTGATTACAGTCTTCTAAAGCTGTCTTCATCCCACTGAAACTGATTACATTCTTCTAAAGCTGTCTTCATCCCACTGAAGCTGATTACAGTCTTCTAAAGCTGTCTTCATCCAACCGAAACTGATTACATTCTTCTAAAGCTGTCTTCATCCCACTGAAGCTAATAACAGTCTTCTAAAGCTGTCTTTGACCAACCGAAGCTGATTAAAGTCTTCTAAAGCTGTCTTTATTCCACTGAAGCTGATTACAGTCTTCTAAAGCTGTCTTCATCCCACTGAAGCTGAGTACAGTCTTCTAAAGCTGTCTTCATCCAACTGAAACTGATTACATTCTTCTAAAGCTGTCTTCATCCCACTGAAGCTGATTACAGTATTCTAAAGCTGTCTTTATCAAACTGAAGCTGATAACAGTCTTCTAAACCTGTCTTCATCACACTGAAACTGATTACATTCTTCTAAAGCTGTCTTCATCCCAATGAAACTGATTACATTCTTCTAAAGCTTTCTTCATCCCACTGAAACTGATTACATTATTCTAAAGCTGTCATCATCAAACTGAAACAGATTACATTATTCCAAAGCTGTCTTTATCCCACTGAAACGTATTACATTCTTCTAAAGCTGTCTTCATCCCACTCAAGCTGATTACAGTCTTCTAAACCTGTCTTTATTCCACTGAAGCTGATTACAGTCTTCTAAAGCTGTCTTCATCCCACTGAAGCTGAGTACAGTCTTCTAATGCTGTCTTCATCCAATTGAAGCTGATTACAGTCTTCTAAAGCTGTCTTTATCAAACTGAAGCTGATTACAGTCTTCTAAAGCTGTCTTCATCCCACTGAAACTGATTATATTCTTCTAAAGTTGTCTTCATCCCACTGAAGCTGATTACAGTCTTCTAAAGCTGTCTTCATCCAACTGAAACTGATTAAATTCTTCTAAAGCTGTCTTCATCCCACTGAAGCTGATTACAGTCTTCTAAAGCTGTCTTCATCCAACCGAAACTGATTACATTCTTCTAAAGCTGTCTTCATCCCACTGAAGCTAATAACAGTCTTCTAAAGCTGTCTTTGACCAACCGAAGCTGATTACAGTCTTCTAAAGCTGTCTTTATTCCACTGAAGCTGATTACATTCTTCTAAAGCTGTCTTCATCCCAATGAAACTGATTACATTCTTCTAAAACTTTCTTCATCCCACTGAAACTGATTACATTATTCTAAAGCTGTCTTCATCAAACTGAAACAGATTACATTATTCCAAAGCTGTCTTTATCCCACTGAAACGTATTACATTCTTCTAAAGCTGTCTTCATCCCACTCAAGCTGATTGCAGTCTTCTAAAGCTGTCTTCATCCCACTCAAGCTGATTACAGTCTTCTAAAGCTGTCTTTGTCCAACCGAAGCTGATTACAGTCTTTTAAAGCTGTCATCATCCCACTGAAGCTGATTACAGACTCCTAAAGCTGTATTTATTCCACTGAAGCTGATTACAGTCTTCTAAAGCTGTCTTCATCCAATTGAAACTGATTAAATTCTTCTAAAGCTGTCTTCATCCCACTGAAGCTGATTACAGTCTTCTAAAGCTGTCTTCATCCAACCGAAACTGATTACATTCTTCTAAAGCTGTCTTCATCCCACTGAAGCTGATAACAGTCTTCTAAAGCTGTCTTTATCAAACTGAAGCTGATTACAGTCTTCTAAACCTGTCTTCATGCCACTGAAGCTGATCAGTCGTTTAAAGCTGTTTTCATCCCACTGAAGCTGATTACAGTCTTCTAAAGCTGTCTTCATCCCACTAAAACTGATTATTTCTTCTAAAGCTGTCTTCATCACACTGAAACTGATTACATTCTTCTAAAGCTGTCTTCATCCCAATGAAACTGATTACATTCTTCTAAATCTTTCTTCATCCCACTGAAACTGATTACATTATTCTAAAGCTGTCTTCATCACACTGAAACAGATTACATTATTCCAAAGCTGTCTTTATCCCACTGAAACTTATTACATTCTTCTAAAGCTGTCTTCATCCCACTCAAGCTGAGTACAGTCTTCTAAAGCTGTCTTCATCCCACTCAAGCTGATTACAGTCTTCTAAAGCTGTCTTAGTCCAACCGAAGCTGATTACAGTCTTCTAAAGCTGTCTTTATTCCACTGAAGCTGATTACAGTCTTCTAAAGCTGTCTTCATCCCACTGAAGCTGAGTACAGTCTTCTAATGCTGTCTTCATCCAATTGAAGCTGATTACAGTCTTCTAAAGCTGTCTTTATCAAACTGAAGCTGATTACAGTCTTCTAAAGCTGTCTTCATCCCACTGAAACTGATTACATTCTTCTAAAGCTGTCTTCATCCCACTGAAGCTGATTACAGTCTTCTAAAGCTGTCTTCATCCAACTGAAACTGATTAAATTCTTCTAAAGCTGTCTTCATCCCACTGAAGCTGATTACAGTCTTCTAAAGCTGTCTTCATCCAACCGAAACTGATTACATTCTTCTAAAGCTGTCTTCATCCCACTGAAGCTAATAACAGTCTTCTAAAGCTGTCTTTGACCAACCGAAGCTGATTACAGTCTTCTAAAGCTGTCTTTATTCCACTGAAGCTGATTACAGTCTTCTAAAGCTGTCTTCATCCAACTGAAACTGATTACATTCTTCTAAAGCTGTCTTCATCCCACTGAAGCTGATTACAGTCTTCTAAAGCTGTCTTTATCAAACTGAAGCTGATAACAGTCTTCTAAAGCTTTCTTCATCCCACTGAAACTGATTACATTATTCTAAAGCTGTCATCATCAAACTGAAACAGATTACATTATTCCAAAGCTGTCTTTATCCCACTGAAACGTATTACATTCTTCTAAAGCTGTCTTCATCCCACTCAAGCTGATTACAGTCTTCTAAACCTGTCTTTATTCCACTGAAGCTGATTACAGTCTTCTAAAGCTGTCTTCATCCCACTGAAGCTGAGTACAGTCTTCTAATGCTGTCTTCATCCAATTGAAGCTGATTACAGTCTTCTAAAGCTGTCTTTATCAAACTGAAGCTGATTACAGTCTTCTAAAGCTGTCTTCATCCCACTGAAACTGATTACATTCTTCTAAAGTTGTCTTCATCCCACTGAAGCTGATTACAGTCTTCTAAAGCTGTCTTCATCCAACTGAAACTGATTAAATTCTTCTAAAGCTGTCTTCATCCCACTGAAGCTGATTACAGTCTTCTAAAGCTGTCTTCATCCAACCGAAACTGAATACATTCTTCTAAAGCTGTCTTCATCCCACTGAAGCTAATAACAGTCTTCTAAAGCTGTCTTTGACCAACCGAAGCTGATTACAGTCTTCTAAAGCTGTCTTTATTCCACTGAAGCTGATTACATTCTTCTAAAGCTGTCTTCATCCCAATGAAACTGATTACATTCTTCTAAAACTTTCTTCATCCCACTGAAACTGATTACATTATTCTAAAGCTGTCTTCATCAAACTGAAACAGATTACATTATTCCAAAGCTGTCTTTATCCCACTGAAACGTATTACATTCTTCTAAAGCTGTCTTCATCCCACTCAAGCTGATTGCAGTCTTCTAAAGCTGTCTTCATCCCACTCAAGCTGATTACAGTCTTCTAAAGCTGTCTTTGTCCAACCGAAGCTGATTACAGTCTTTTAAAGCTGTCATCATCCCACTGAAGCTGATTACAGACTCCTAAAGCTGTATTTATTCCACTGAAGCTGATTACAGTCTTCTAAAGCTGTCTTCATCCAACTGAAACTGATTAAATTCTTCTAAAGCTGTCTTCATCCCACTGAAGCTGATTACAGTCTTCTAAAGCTGTCTTCATCCAACCGAAACTGATTACATTCTTCTAAAGCTGTCTTCATCCCACTGAAGCTGATAACAGTCTTCTAAAGCTGTCTTTATCAAACTGAAGCTGATTACAGTCTTCTAAACCTGTCTTCATGCCACTGAAGCTGATCAGTCGTTTAAAGCTGTTTTCATCCCACTGAAGCTGATTACAGTCTTCTAAAGCTGTCTTCATCCCACTGATACTGATTATTTCTTCTAAAGCTGTCTTCATCACACTGAAACTGATTACATTCTTCTAAAGCTGTCTTCATCCCAATGAAACTGATTACATTCTTCTAAATCTTTCTTCATCCCACTGAAACTGATTACATTATTCTAAAGCTGTCTTCATCACACTGAAACAGATTACATTATTCCAAAGCTGTCTTTATCCCACTGAAACTTATTACATTCTTCTAAAGCTGTCATCATCCCACTCAAGCTGATTAGAGTCTTCTAAAGCTGTCTTTATCCAAATGAAACGTATTAGATTCTTCTAAAGCTGTCTTCATCCCACTCAAGCTGAGTACAGTCTTCTAAAGCTGTCTTCATCCCACTCAAGCTGATTACAGTCTTCTAAAGCTGTCTTAGTCCAACCGAAGCTGATTGCAGTCTTCTAAAGCTGTCTTTATTCCACTGAAGCTGATTACAGTCTTCTAAAGCTGTCTTCATCCCACTGAAGCTGAGTACAGTCTTCTAATGCTGTCTTCATCCAATTGAAGCTGATTACATTCTTCTAAAGCTGTCTTTATCAAACTGAAGCTGATTACAGTCTTCTAAAGCTGTCTTCATCCCACTGAAACTGATTACATTCTTCTAAAGCTGTCTTCATCCTACTGAAGCTGATTACAGTCTTCTAAAGCTGTCTTCATCCAACTGAAACTGATTACATTCTTCTAAAGCTGTCTTCATCCCACTGAAGCTGATTACAGTCTTCTAAAGCTGTCTTCATCCAACCAAAACTGATTACATTCTTCTAAAGGTGTCTTCATCCCACTGAAGCTGATAACAGTCTTCTAAAGCTGTCTTTATTCCACTGAAGCTGATTACAGTCTTCTAAAGCTGTCTTCATCCCACTGAAGCTGAGTACAGTCTTCTAAAGCTGTCTTCATCCAACTGAAACTGATTACATTCTTCTAAAGCTGTCTTCATCCCACTGAAGCTGTTTACAGTCTTCTAAAGCTGTCTTTATCAAACTGAAGCTGATAACAGTCTTCTAAACCTGTCTTCATGCCACTGAAGCTGATCAGTCGTTTAAAGCTGTCTTCATCCCAATGAAACTGATTACATTCTTCTAAATCTTTCTTCATCCCACTGAAACTGATTACATTATTCTAAAGCTGTCTTCATCACACTGAAACAGATTACATTATTCCAAAGCTGTCTTTATCCCACTGAAACTTATTAGATTCTTCTAAAGCTGTCTTCATCCCACTCAAGCTGAGTACAGTCTTCTAAAGCTGTCTTCATCCCACTCAAGCTGATTACAGTCTTCTAAAGCTGTCTTCATCCAACCGAAACTGATTACATTCTTCTAAAGCTGTCTTCATCCCACTGAAGCTAATAACAGTCTTCTAAAGCTGTCTTTGACCAACCGAAGCTGATTACAGTCTTCTAAATCTGTCTTTATTCCACTGAAGCTGATTACAGTCTTCTAAAGCTGTCTTCATCCCACTGAAGCTGAGTACAGTCTTCTAAAGCTGTCTTCATCCAACTGAAACTGATTACATTCTTCTAAAGCTGTCTTCATCCCACTGAAGCTGATTACAGTCTTCTAAAGCTGTCTTCATCCCACTGAAACTGATTACATTCTTCTAAAATTGTCTTCATCCCACTGAAGCTGATTACAGTCTTCTAAAGCTGTCTTCATCCAACTGAAACTGATTACATTCTTCTAAAGCTGTCTTCATCCCACTGAAGCTGATTACAGTCTTCTAAAGCTGTCTTCATCCAACTGAAACTGATTAAATTCTTCTAAAGCTTTCTTCATCCCACTGAAGCTGATTACAGTCTTCTAAAGCTGTCTTCATCCAACCGAAACTGATTACATTCTTCTAAAGCTGTCTTCATCCCACTCAAGCTGATTACAGTCTTCTAAAGCTGTCTTTATCCAACTGAAACTTATTACATTCTTCTAAAGCTGTCTTCATCCCACTCAAACTGATTCTTTGTTTTAAACCTGTCTTCATCACACTGAAACTGATTACAGTCTTTTAAAGCTGTCTTCATCCCACTGATGCTGATTACAGTCTTCTAAAGCTGTCTTCATCCCACTGAAACTGATTCTTTCTTTTAAACCTGTCTTCATCACACTGAAACTGATTACATTCTTCTAAAGCTTCCTCCATCCCACTAAAGCTGATTACCTTCTTCTAAAGCTGTCTTCATCCCACTGAAGCTGATTACAGTCTTCTACAGCTGTCTTCATCCCACTGAAGGTGATTACAGTATCTAAAGCTGTCTTCATCCAACCGCAGCTGATTACAGTCTTCTAAAGCTGTCTTTATTCCACTGAAGCTGATTACAGTCTTCTAAAGCTGTCTTCATCCCACTGAAGCTGAGTACAGTCTTCTAAAGCTGTATTCATCCAACTGAAACTGATTACATTCTTCTAAAGCTGTCTTCATCCCACTGAAGCTGATTACAGTCTTCTAAAGCTGTCTTTATCAAACTGAAGCTGATAACAGTCTTCTAAACCTGTCTTCATCCAACTGAAACTGATTAAATTCTTCTAAAGCTTTCTTCATCCCACTGAAGCTGATTACAGTCTTCTAAAGCTGTATTCATCCAACCGAAACTGATTACATTCTTCTAAAGCTGTCTTCATCCCACTCAAGCTGATTACAGTCTTCTAAAGCTGTCTTTATCCAACTGAAACGTATTACATTCTTCTAAAGCTGTCTTCATCCCACTCAAACTGATTACAGTCTTCTAAAGCTGTCTTCATCCCACTCAAGCTGATTACAGTCTTCTAAAGCTGTCTCAGTCCAACCGAAGCTGATTACAGTCTTCTAAAGCTGTCTTTATTCCACTGAAGCTGATTACAGTCGTCTAAAGCTGTCTTCATCCCACTGAAGCTGAGTACAGTCTTCTAATGCTTTCTTCATCCAACCGAAGCTGATTACAGTCTTCTAATGCTGTCTTGATCCCATTGAAGCTGTTAAGTCTTTTAAAGCTGTCTTCATCCCACTGATGCTGATTACAGTCTTCTAAAGCTGTCTTCATCCCACTGAAACTGATTCTTTGTTTTAAACCTGTCTTCATCACACTGAAACTGATTACAGTCTTTTAAAGCTGTCTTCATCCCACTGATGCTGATTACAGTCTTCTAAAGCTGTCTTCATCCCACTGAAACTGATTCTTTCTTTTAAACCTGTCTTCATCACACTGAAACTGATTACATTCTTCTAAAGCTTCCTCCATCCCACTAAAGCTGATTACCTTCTTCTAAAGCTGTCTTCATCCCACTGAAGCTGATTACAGTCTTCTAAAGCTGTCTTCATCCCACTGAAGGTGATTACAGTATCTAAAGCTGTCTTCATCGAACCGCAGCTGATTACAGTCTTCTAAAGCTGTCTTTATTCCACTGAAGCTGATTACAGTCTTCTAAAGCTGTCTTCATCCCACTGAAGCTGAGTACAGTCTTCTAAAGCTGTCTTCATCCAACCGAAACTGATTACATTCTTCTAAAGCTGTCTTCATCCCACTGAAGCTAATAACAGTCTTCTAAAGCTTTCTTTGACCAACCGAAGCTGATTACAGTCTTCTAAAGCTGTCTTTATTCCACTGAAGCTGATTACAGTCTTCTAAAGCTGTCTTTATTCCACTGAAGCTGATTACAGTCTTCTAAAGCTGTCTTCATCCCACTGAAGATGAGTACAGTCTTCTAAAGCTGTCTTCATCCAACTGAAACTGATTACATTCTTCTAAAGCTGTCTTCATCCCACTGAAGCTGATTACAGTCTTCTAAAGCTGTCTTTATCAAACTGAAGCTGATAACAGTCTTCTAATCCTGTCTTCATGCCACTGAAGCTGATCAGTCGTTTAAAGCTGTTTTCATCCCACTGAAGCTGATTACAGTCTTCTAAAGCTGTCTTCATCCCACTGAAGCTGAGTACAGTCTTCTAATGCTGTCTTCATCCAATTGAAGCTGATTACAGTCTTCTAAAGCTGTCTTTATCAAACTGAAGCTGATTACAGTCTTCTAAAGCTGTCTTCATCCCACTGAAACTGATTACATTCTTCTAAAGCTGTCTTCATCCCACTGAAGCTGATTACGGTCTTCTAAAGCTGTCTTCATCCAACTGAAACTGATTAAATTCTTCTAAAGCTGTCTTCATCCCACTGAAGCTGATTACAGTCTTCTAAAGCTGTCTTCGTCCCAATGAAAGTGATTACATTCTTCTAAAGCTTTCTTCATCCCACTGAAACTGATTACATTATTCTAAAGCTGTCTTCATCAAACTGAAACAGATTACATTATTCCAAAGCTGTCTTTATCCCACTGAAACGTATTACATTCTTCTAAAGCTGTCTTCATCCCACTCAAGCTGATTACAGTCCTCTAAAGCTGTCTTCATCCCACTCAAGCTTATTACAGTCTTCTATAGCTGTCTTAGTCCAACCGAAGCTAATTACACTCTTCTAAAGCTGTCTTTATTCCACTGAAGCTGATTACAGTCTTCTAAAGCTGTCTTCATCCCACGGAAGCTGAGTACAGTCTTCTAATGCTGTCTTCATCCAATTGAAGCTGATTACAGTCTTCTAAAGCTGTCTTTATCAAACTGAAGCTGATTACAGTCTTCTAAAGCTGTCTTCATCCCACTGAAACTGATTACATTCTTCTAAAGCTGTCTTCATCCCACTGAAGCTGATTACAGTCTTCTAAAGCTGTCTTCATCCAACCGAAACTGATTACATTCTTCTAAAGCTGTCTTCATCCCACTGAAGCTAATAACAGTCTTCTAAAGCTGTCTTTGACCAACCGAAGCTGATTACAGTCTTCTAAAGCTGTCTTTATTCCACTGAAGCTGATTACAGTCTTCTAAAGCTGTCTTCATCCCACTGAAGCTGAGTACAGTCTTCTAAAGCTGTCTTCATCCAACTGAAACTGATTAATTCTTCTAAAGCTGTCTTCATCCCACTGAAGCTGATTACAGTCTTCTAAAGCTGTCTTCATCCCACTGAAACTGATTACATTCTTCTAAAGCTGTCTTCATCCCACTGAAGCTGATTACAGTCTTCTAAAGCTGTCTTCATCCAACTGAAACTGATTACATTCTTCTAAAGCTGTCTTCATCCCACTGAAGCTGATTACAGTCTTCTAAAGCTGTCTTTATCCAACTGAAACTTATTACATTCTTCTAAAGCTGTCTTCATCCCACTCAAACTGATTACAGTCTTCTAAAGCTGTCTTCATCCCACTCAAGCTGATTACAGTCTTCTAAAGCTGTCTTAGTCCAACCGAAGCTGATTACAGTCTTCTAAAGCTGTCTTCATCCCACTGAAACTAATTATTTCTTCTAAAGCTGTCTTCATCACACTGAAACTGATTACATTCTTCTAAAGCTGTCTTCGTCCCAATGAAAGTGATTACATTCTTCTAAAGCTTTCTTCATCCCACTGAAACTGATTACATTATTCTAAAGCTGTCTTCATCAAACTGAAACAGATTACATTATTCCAAAGCTGTCTTTATCCCACTGAAACGTATTACATTCTTCTAAAGCTGTCTTCATCCCACTCAAGCTGATTCAAGTCCTCTAAAGCTGTCTTCATCCCACTCAAGCTTATTACAGTCTTCTATAGCTGTCTTAGTCCAACCGAAGCTAATTACACTCTTCTAAAGCTGTCTTTATTCCACTGAAGCTGATTACAGTCTTCTAAAGCTGTCTTCATCCCACTGAAGCTGAGTACAGTCTTCTAAAGCTGTCTTCATCCAACCGAAGCTGATTACAGTCTTCTAATGCTGTCTTGATCCCATTGAAGCTGTTAAGTCTTTTAAAGCTGTCTTCATCCCACTGATGCTGATTACAGTCTTCTACAGCTGTCTTCATCCCACTGAAACTGATTCTTTGTTTTAAACCTGTCTTCATCACACTGAAACTGATTACAGTCTTTTAAAGCTGTCTTCATCCCACTGATGCTGATTACAGTCTTCTAAAGCTGTCTTCATCCCACTGAAACTGATTCTTTCTTTTAAACCTGTCTTCATCACACTGAAACTCATTACATTCTTCTAAAGCTTCCTCCATCCCACTAAAGCTGATTACCTTCTTCTAAAGCTGTCTTCATCCCACTGAAGCTGATTACAGTCTTCTAAAGCTGTCTTCATCCCACTGAAGGTGATTACAGTATCTAAAGCTGTCTTCATCCAACCGCAGCTGATTACAGTCTTCTAAAGCTGTCTTTATTCCACTGAAGCTGATTACAGTCTTCTAAAGCTGTCTTCATCCCACTGAAGCTGAGTACAGTCTTCTAAAGCTGTCTTCATCCAACTGAAACTGATTACATTCTTCTAAAGCTGTCTTCATCCCACTGAAGCTGATTACAGTCTTCTAAAGCTGTCTTTATCAAACTGAAGCTGATAACAGTCTTCTAAACCTGTCTTCATCCAACTGAAACTGATTAAATTCTTCTAAAGCTTTCTTCATCCCACTGAAGCTGATTACAGTCTTCTAAAGCTGTATTCATCCAACCGAAACTGATTACATTCTTCTAAAGCTGTCTTCATCCCACTCAAGCTGATTACAGTCTTCTAAAGCTGTCTTTATCCAACTGAAACGTATTACATTCTTCTAAAGCTGTCTTCATCCCACTCAAACTAATTACAGTCTTCTAAAGCTGTCTTCATCCCACTCAAGCTGATTACAGTCTTCTAAAGCTGTCTTAGTCCAACCGAAGCTGATTACAGTCTTCTAAAGCTGTCTTTATTCCACTGAAGCTGATTACAGTCTTCTAAAGCTGTCTTCATCCCACTGAAGCTGAGTACAGTCTTCTAAAGCTGTCTTCATCCAACCGAAACTGATTACATTCTTCTAAAGCTGTCTTCATCCCACTGAAGCTAATAACAGTCTTCTAAAGCTGTCTTTGACCAACCGAAGCTGATTACAGTCTTCTAAAGCTGTCTTTATTCCACTGAAGCTGATTACAGTCTTCTAAAGCTGTCTTTATTCCACTGAAGCTGATTACAGTCTTCTAAAGCTGTCTTCATCCCACTGAAGATGAGTACAGTCTTCTAAAGCTGTCTTCATCCAACTGAAACTGATTACATTCTTCTAAAGCTGTCTTCATCCCACTGAAGCTGATTACAGTCTTCTAAAGCTGTCTTTATCAAACTGAAGCTGATAACAGTCTTCTAATCCTGTCTTCATGCCACTGAAGCTGATCAGTCGTTTAAAGCTGTTTTCATCACACTGAAGCTGATTACAGTCTTCTAAAGCTGTCTTCATCCCACTGAAACTAATTATTTCTTCTAAAGCTGTCTTCATCACACTGAAACTGATTACATTCTTCTAAAGCTATCTTCATCCCAATGAAAGTGATTACATTCTTCTAAAGCTTTCTTCATCCCACTGAAACTGATTACATTATTCTAAAGCTGTCTTCATCAAACTGAAACAGATTACATTATTCCAAAACTGTCTTTATCCCACTGAAACGTATTACATTCATCTAAAGCTGTCTTCATCCCACTCAAGCTGATTACAGTCCTCTAAAGCTGTCTTCATCCCACTCAAGCTTATTACAGTCTTCTAAAGCTGTCTTTATCCAACTGAAACTTATTACATTCTTCTAAAGCTGTCTTCATCCCACTCAAACTGATTACAGTCTTCTAAAGCTGTCTTCATCCCACTCAAGCTGATTACAGTCTTCTAAAGCTGTCTTAGTCCAACCGAAGCTGATTACAGTCTTCTAAAGCTGTCTTTATTCCACTGAAGCTGATTACAGTCTTCTAAAGCTGTCTTCATCCCACTGAAGCTGAGTACAGTCTTCTAAAGCTGTCTTCATCCCACTGATGCTGATTACAGTCTTCTACAGCTGTCTTCATCCCACTGAAACTGATTCTTTGTTTTAAACCTGTCTTCATCACACTGAAACTGATTACAGTCTTTTAAAGCTGTCTTCATCCCACTGATGCTGATTACAGTCTTCTAAAGCTGTCTTCATCCCACTGAAACTGATTCTTTCTTTTAAACCTGTCTTCATCACACTGAAACTGATTACATTCTTCTAAAGCTTCCTCCATCCCACTAAAGCTGATTACCTTCTTCTAAAGGTGTCTTCATCCCACTGAAGCTGATTACAGTCTTCTAAAGCTGTCTTCATCCCACAGAAGGTGATTACAGTATCTAAAGCTGTCTTCATCCAACCGCAGCTGATTACAGTCTTCTAAAGCTGTCTTTATTCCACTGAAGCTGATTACAGTCTTCTAAAGCTGTCTCCCACTGAAGCTGAGTACAGTCTTCTAAAGCTGTCTTCATCCAACTGAAACTGATTACATTCTTCTAAAGCTGTCTTCATCCCACTGAAGCTGATTACAGTCTTCTAAAGCTGTCTATATCAAACTGAAGCAGATAACAGTCTTCTAAACCTGTCTTCATCCAACTGAAACTGATTAAATTCTTCTAAAGCTTTCTTCATCCCACTGAAGCTGATTACAGTCTTCTAAAGCTGTCTTCATCCAACCGAAACTGATTACATTCTTCTAAAGCTGTCTTCATCCCGCTCAAGCTGATTACAGTCTTCTAAAGCTGTCTTTATCCAACTGAAACTTATTACATTCTTCTAAAGCTGTCTTCATCCCACTCAAACTGATTACAGTCTTCTAAAGCTGTCTTCATCCCACTCAAGCTGATTACAGTCTTCTAAAGCTGTCTTAGTCCAACCGAAGCAGATTACAGTCTTCTAAAGCTGTCTTTATTCCACTGAAGCTGATTACAGTCTTCTAAAGCTGTCTTCATCCCACTGAAGCTGAGTACAGTCTTCTAAAGCTGTCTTCATCCAACCGAAGCTGATTACAGTCTTCTAATGCTGTCTTGATCCCATTGAAGCTGTTAAGTCTTTTAAAGCTGTCTTCATCCCACTGATGCTGATTACAGTCTTCTAAAGCTGTCTTCATCCCACTGAAACTGATTCTTTGTTTTAAACCTGTCTTCATCACACTGAAACTGATTACAGTCTTTTAAAGCTGTCTTCATCCCACTGATGCTGATTACAGTCTTCTAAAGCTGTCTTCATCCCACTGAAACTGATTCTTTCTTTTAAACCTGTCTTCATCACACTGAAACTGATTACATTCTTCTAAAGCTTCCTCCATCCCACTAAAGCTGATTACCTTCTTCTAAAGCTGTCTTCATCCCACTGAAGCTGATTACAGTCTTCTAAAGCTGTCTTCATCCCACTGAAGGTGATTACAGTATCTAAAGCTGTCTTCATCGAACCGCAGCTGATTACAGTCTTCTAAAGCTGTCTTTATTCCACTGAAGCTGATTACAGTCTTCTAAAGCTGTCTTCATCCCACTGAAGCTGAGTACAGTCTTCTAAAGCTGTCTTCATCCAACCGAAACTGATTACATTCTTCTAAAGCTGTCTTCATCCCACTGAAGCTAATAACAGTCTTCTAAAGCTTTCTTTGACCAACCGAAGCTGATTACAGTCTTCTAAAGCTGTCTTTATTCCACTGAAGCTGATTACAGTCTTCTAAAGCTGTCTTTATTCCACTGAAGCTGATTACAGTCTTCTAAAGCTGTCTTCATCCCACTGAAGATGAGTACAGTCTTCTAAAGCTGTCTTCATCCAACTGAAACTGATTACATTCTTCTAAAGCTGTCTTCATCCCACTGAAGCTGATTACAGTCTTCTAAAGCTGTCTTTATCAAACTGAAGCTGATAACAGTCTTCTAATCCTGTCTTCATGCCACTGAAGCTGATCAGTCGTTTAAAGCTGTTTTCATCCCACTGAAGCTGATTACAGTCTTCTAAAGCTGTCTTCATCCCACTGAAGCTGAGTACAGTCTTCTAATGCTGTCTTCATCCAATTGAAGCTGATTACAGTCTTCTAAAGCTGTCTTTATCAAACTGAAGCTGATTACAGTCTTCTAAAGCTGTCTTCATCCCACT
The DNA here is from genome assembly GCF_965601325.2 of Salmo salar. Classification (NCBI taxonomy): domain Eukaryota; kingdom Metazoa; phylum Chordata; class Actinopteri; order Salmoniformes; family Salmonidae; genus Salmo; species Salmo salar. The sequence goes on from NW_027675383.1 coordinate 141,402, forward strand.
GAAACTGATTACATTCTTCTAAAGCTGTCTTCATCCCACTGAAGCTGATTACGGTCTTCTAAAGCTGTCTTCATCCAACTGAAACTGATTAAATTCTTCTAAAGCTGTCTTCATCCCACTGAAGCTGATTACAGTCTTCTAAAGCTGTCTTCGTCCCAATGAAAGTGATTACATTCTTCTAAAGCTTTCTTCATCCCACTGAAACTGATTACATTATTCTAAAGCTGTCTTCATCAAACTGAAACAGATTACATTATTCCAAAGCTGTCTTTATCCCACTGAAACGTATTACATTCTTCTAAAGCTGTCTTCATCCCACTCAAGCTGATTACAGTCCTCTAAAGCTGTCTTCATCCCACTCAAGCTTATTACAGTCTTCTATAGCTGTCTTAGTCCAACCGAAGCTAATTACACTCTTCTAAAGCTGTCTTTATTCCACTGAAGCTGATTACAGTCTTCTAAAGCTGTCTTCATCCCACGGAAGCTGAGTACAGTCTTCTAATGCTGTCTTCATCCAATTGAAGCTGATTACAGTCTTCTAAAGCTGTCTTTATCAAACTGAAGCTGATTACAGTCTTCTAAAGCTGTCTTCATCCCACTGAAACTGATTACATTCTTCTAAAGCTGTCTTCATCCCACTGAAGCTGATTACAGTCTTCTAAAGCTGTCTTCATCCAACCGAAACTGATTACATTCTTCTAAAGCTGTCTTCATCCCACTGAAGCTAATAACAGTCTTCTAAAGCTGTCTTTGACCAACCGAAGCTGATTACAGTCTTCTAAAGCTGTCTTCATCCCACGGAAGCTGAGTACAGTCTTCTAATGCTGTCTTCATCCAATTGAAGCTGATTACAGTCTTCTAAAGCTGTCTTTATCAAACTGAAGCTGATTACAGTCTTCTAAAGCTGTCTTTATTCCACTGAAGCTGATTACAGTCTTCTAAAGCTGTCTTCATCCCACTGAAGCTGAGTACAGTCTTCTAAAGCTGTCTTCATCCAACTGAAACTGATTAATTCTTCTAAAGCTGTCTTCATCCCACTGAAGCTGATTACAGTCTTCTAAAGCTGTCTTCATCCCACTGAAACTGATTACATTCTTCTAAAGCTGTCTTCATCCCACTGAAGCTGATTACAGTCTTCTAAAGCTGTCTTCATCCAACTGAAACTGATTACATTCTTCTAAAGCTGTCTTCATCCCACTGAAGCTGATTACAGTCTTCTAAAGCTGTCTTTATCCAACTGAAACTTATTACATTCTTCTAAAGCTGTCTTCATCCCACTCAAACTGATTACAGTCTTCTAAAGCTGTCTTCATCCCACTCAAGCTGATTACAGTCTTCTAAAGCTGTCTTAGTCCAACCGAAGCTGATTACAGTCTTCTAAAGCTGTCTTCATCCCACTGAAACTAATTATTTCTTCTAAAGCTGTCTTCATCACACTGAAACTGATTACATTCTTCTAAAGCTGTCTTCGTCCCAATGAAAGTGATTACATTCTTCTAAAGCTTTCTTCATCCCACTGAAACTGATTACATTATTCTAAAGCTGTCTTCATCAAACTGAAACAGATTACATTATTCCAAAGCTGTCTTTATCCCACTGAAACGTATTACATTCTTCTAAAGCTGTCTTCATCCCACTCAAGCTGATTCAAGTCCTCTAAAGCTGTCTTCATCCCACTCAAGCTTATTACAGTCTTCTATAGCTGTCTTAGTCCAACCGAAGCTAATTACACTCTTCTAAAGCTGTCTTTATTCCACTGAAGCTGATTACAGTCTTCTAAAGCTGTCTTCATCCCACTGAAGCTGAGTACAGTCTTCTAAAGCTGTCTTCATCCAACCGAAGCTGATTACAGTCTTCTAATGCTGTCTTGATCCCATTGAAGCTGTTAAGTCTTTTAAAGCTGTCTTCATCCCACTGATGCTGATTACAGTCTTCTACAGCTGTCTTCATCCCACTGAAACTGATTCTTTGTTTTAAACCTGTCTTCATCACACTGAAACTGATTACAGTCTTTTAAAGCTGTCTTCATCCCACTGATGCTGATTACAGTCTTCTAAAGCTGTCTTCATCCCACTGAAACTGATTCTTTCTTTTAAACCTGTCTTCATCACACTGAAACTCATTACATTCTTCTAAAGCTTCCTCCATCCCACTAAAGCTGATTACCTTCTTCTAAAGCTGTCTTCATCCCACTGAAGCTGATTACAGTCTTCTAAAGCTGTCTTCATCCCACTGAAGGTGATTACAGTATCTAAAGCTGTCTTCATCCAACCGCAGCTGATTACAGTCTTCTAAAGCTGTCTTTATTCCACTGAAGCTGATTACAGTCTTCTAAAGCTGTCTTCATCCCACTGAAGCTGAGTACAGTCTTCTAAAGCTGTCTTCATCCAACTGAAACTGATTACATTCTTCTAAAGCTGTCTTCATCCCACTGAAGCTGATTACAGTCTTCTAAAGCTGTCTTTATCAAACTGAAGCTGATAACAGTCTTCTAAACCTGTCTTCATCCAACTGAAACTGATTAAATTCTTCTAAAGCTTTCTTCATCCCACTGAAGCTGATTACAGTCTTCTAAAGCTGTATTCATCCAACCGAAACTGATTACATTCTTCTAAAGCTGTCTTCATCCCACTCAAGCTGATTACAGTCTTCTAAAGCTGTCTTTATCCAACTGAAACGTATTACATTCTTCTAAAGCTGTCTTCATCCCACTCAAACTAATTACAGTCTTCTAAAGCTGTCTTCATCCCACTCAAGCTGATTACAGTCTTCTAAAGCTGTCTTAGTCCAACCGAAGCTGATTACAGTCTTCTAAAGCTGTCTTTATTCCACTGAAGCTGATTACAGTCTTCTAAAGCTGTCTTCATCCCACTGAAGCTGAGTACAGTCTTCTAATGCTGTCTTCATCCAACCGAAGCTGATTACAGTCTTCTAATGCTGTCTTGATCCCATTGAAGCTGTTAAGTCTTTTAAAGCTGTCTTCATCCCACTGATGCTGATTACAGTCTTCTAAAGCTGTCTTCATCCCACTGAAACTGATTCTTTCTTTTAAACCTGTCTTCATCACACTGAAACTGATTACATTCTTCTAAAGTTTCCTCCATCCCACTAAAGCTGATTACCTTCTTCTAAAGCTGTCTTCATCCCACTGAAGCTGATTACAGTCTTCTAAAGCTGTCTTCATCCCACTGAAGGTGATTACAGTATCTAAAGCTGTCTTCATCGAACCGCAGCTGATTACAGTCTTCTAAAGCTGTCTTTATTCCACTGAAGCTGATTACAGTCTTCTAAAGCTGTCTTCATCCCACTGAAGCTGAGTACAGTCTTCTAAAGCTGTCTTCATCCAACCGAAACTGATTACATTCTTCTAAAGCTGTCTTCATCCCACTGAAGCTAATAACAGTCTTCTAAAGCTGTCTTTGACCAACCGAAGCTGATTACAGTCTTCTAAAGCTGTCTTTATTCCACTGAAGCTGATTACAGTCTTCTAAAGCTGTCTTTATTCCACTGAAGCTGATTACAGTCTTCTAAAGCTGTCTTCATCCCACTGAAGATGAGTACAGTCTTCTAAAGCTGTCTTCATCCAACTGAAACTGATTACATTCTTCTAAAGCTGTCTTCATCCCACTGAAGCTGATTACAGTCTTCTAAAGCTGTCTTTATCAAACTGAAGCTGATAACAGTCTTCTAATCCTGTCTTCATGCCACTGAAGCTGATCAGTCGTTTAAAGCTGTTTTCATCACACTGAAGCTGATTACAGTCTTCTAAAGCTGTCTTCATCCCACTGAAACTAATTATTTCTTCTAAAGCTGTCTTCATCACACTGAAACTGATTACATTCTTCTAAAGCTATCTTCATCCCAATGAAAGTGATTACATTCTTCTAAAGCTTTCTTCATCCCACTGAAACTGATTACATTATTCTAAAGCTGTCTTCATCAAACTGAAACAGATTACATTATTCCAAAACTGTCTTTATCCCACTGAAACGTATTACATTCATCTAAAGCTGTCTTCATCCCACTCAAGCTGATTACAGTCCTCTAAAGCTGTCTTCATCCCACTCAAGCTTATTACAGTCTTCTAAAGCTGTCTTTATCCAACTGAAACTTATTACATTCTTCTAAAGCTGTCTTCATCCCACTCAAACTGATTACAGTCTTCTAAAGCTGTCTTCATCCCACTCAAGCTGATTACAGTCTTCTAAAGCTGTCTTAGTCCAACCGAAGCTGATTACAGTCTTCTAAAGCTGTCTTTATTCCACTGAAGCTGATTACAGTCTTCTAAAGCTGTCTTCATCCCACTGAAGCTGAGTACAGTCTTCTAAAGCTGTCTTCATCCCACTGATGCTGATTACAGTCTTCTACAGCTGTCTTCATCCCACTGAAACTGATTCTTTGTTTTAAACCTGTCTTCATCACACTGAAACTGATTACAGTCTTTTAAAGCTGTCTTCATCCCACTGATGCTGATTACAGTCTTCTAAAGCTGTCTTCATCCCACTGAAACTGATTCTTTCTTTTAAACCTGTCTTCATCACACTGAAACTGATTACATTCTTCTAAAGCTTCCTCCATCCCACTAAAGCTGATTACCTTCTTCTAAAGCTGTCTTCATCCCACTGAAGCTGATTACAGTCTTCTAAAGCTGTCTTCATCCCACTGAAGCTGATTACAGTCTTCTAAAGCTGTCTTTATAAAACTGAAGCTGATAACAGTCTTCTAAACCTGTCTTCATCCAACTGAAACTGATTAAATTCTTCTAAAGCTTTCTTCATCCCACTGAAGCTGATTACAGTCTTCTAAAGCTGTATTCATCCAACCGAAACTGATTACATTCTTCTAAAGCTGTCTTCATCCCACTCAAGCTGATTACAGTCTTCTAAAGCTGTCTTTATCCAACTGAAACTTATTACATTCTTCTAAAGCTGTCTTCATCCCACTCAAACTGATTACAGTCTTCTAAAGCTGTCTTCATCCCACTCAAGCTTATTACAGTCTTCTAAAGCTGTCTTTATCCAACTGAAACTTATTACATTCTTCTAAAGCTGTCTTCATCCCACTCAAACTGATTACAGTCTTCTAAAGCTGTCTTCATCCCACTCAAGCTGATTACAGTCTTCTAAAGCTGTCTTAGTCCAACCGAAGCTGATTACAGTCTTCTAAAGCTGTCTTTATTCCACTGAAGCTGATTACAGTCTTCTAAAGCTGTCTTCATCCCACTGATGCTGATTACAGTCTTCTACAGCTGTCTTCATCCCACTGAAACTGATTCTTTGTTTTAAACCTGTCTTCATCACACTGAAACTGATTACAGTCTTTTAAAGCTGTCTTCATCCCACTGATGCTGATTACAGTCTTCTAAAGCTGTCTTTATCCAACTGAAACTTATTACATTCTTCTAAAGCTGTCTTCATCCCACTCAAACTGATTACAGTCTTCTAAAGCTGTCTTCATCCCACTCAAGCTGATTACAGTCTTCTAAAGCTGTCTTAGTCCAACCGAAGCTGATTACAGTCTTCTAAAGCTGTCTTCATCCCACTGAAACTAATTATTTCTTCTAAAGCTGTCTTCATCACACTGAAACTGATTACATTCTTCTAAAGCTGTCTTCGTCCCAATGAAAGTGATTACATTCTTCTAAAGCTTTCTTCATCCCACTGAAACTGATTACATTATTCTAAAGCTGTCTTCATCAAACTGAAACAGATTACATTATTCCAAAGCTGTCTTTATCCCACTGAAACGTATTACATTCTTCTAAAGCTGTCTTCATCCCACTCAAGCTGATTCAAGTCCTCTAAAGCTGTCTTCATCCCACTCAAGCTTATTACAGTCTTCTATAGCTGTCTTAGTCCAACCGAAGCTAATTACACTCTTCTAAAGCTGTCTTTATTCCACTGAAGCTGATTACAGTCTTCTAAAGCTGTCTTCATCCCACTGAAGCTGAGTACAGTCTTCTAAAGCTGTCTTCATCCAACCGAAGCTGATTACAGTCTTCTAATGCTGTCTTGATCCCATTGAAGCTGTTAAGTCTTTTAAAGCTGTCTTCATCCCACTGATGCTGATTACAGTCTTCTACAGCTGTCTTCATCCCACTGAAACTGATTCTTTGTTTTAAACCTGTCTTCATCACACTGAAACTGATTACAGTCTTTTAAAGCTGTCTTCATCCCACTGATGCTGATTACAGTCTTCTAAAGCTGTCTTCATCCCACTGAAACTGATTCTTTCTTTTAAACCTGTCTTCATCACACTGAAACTGATTACATTCTTCTAAAGCTTCCTCCATCCCACTAAAGCTGATTACCTTCTTCTAAAGCTGTCTTCATCCCACTGAAGCTGATTACAGTCTTCTAAAGCTGTCTTCATCCCACTGAAGGTGATTACAGTATCTAAAGCTGTCTTCATCGAACCGCAGCTGATTACAGTCTTCTAAAGCTGTCTTTATTCCACTGAAGCTGATTACAGTCTTCTAAAGCTGTCTTCATCCCACTGAAGCTGAGTACAGTCTTCTAAAGCTGTCTTCATCCAACCGAAACTGATTACATTCTTCTAAAGCTGTCTTCATCCCACTGAAGCTAATAACAGTCTTCTAAAGCTTTCTTTGACCAACCGAAGCTGATTACAGTCTTCTAAAGCTGTCTTTATTCCACTGAAGCTGATTACAGTCTTCTAAAGCTGTCTTTATTCCACTGAAGCTGATTACAGTCTTCTAAAGCTGTCTTCATCCCACTGAAGATGAGTACAGTCTTCTAAAGCTGTCTTCATCCAACTGAAACTGATTACATTCTTCTAAAGCTGTCTTCATCCCACTGAAGCTGATTACAGTCTTATAAAGCTGTCTTTATCAAACTGAAGCTGATAACAGTCTTCTAATCCTGTCTTCATGCCACTGAAGCTGATCAGTCGTTTAAAGCTGTTTTCATCCCACTGAAGCTGATTACAGTCTTCTAAAGCTGTCTTCATCCCACTGAAGCTGAGTACAGTCTTCTAATGCTGTCTTCATCCAATTGAAGCTGATTACAGTCTTCTAAAGCTGTCTTTATCAAACTGAAGCTGATTACAGTCTTCTAAAGCTGTCTTCATCCCACTGAAACTGATTACATTCTTCTAAAGCTGTCTTCATCCCACTGAAGCTGATTACGGTCTTCTAAAGCTGTCTTCATCCAACTGAAACTGATTAAATTCTTCTAAAGCTGTCTTCATCCCACTGAAGCTGATTACAGTCTTCTAAAGCTGTCTTCGTCCCAATGAAAGTGATTACATTCTTCTAAAGCTTTCTTCATCCCACTGAAACTGATTACATTATTCTAAAGCTGTCTTCATCAAACTGAAACAGATTACATTATTCCAAAGCTGTCTTTATCCCACTGAAACGTATTACATTCTTCTAAAGCTGTCTTCATCCCACTCAAGCTGATTACAGTCCTCTAAAGCTGTCTTCATCCCACTCAAGCTTATTACAGTCTTCTATAGCTGTCTTAGTCCAACCGAAGCTAATTACACTCTTCTAAAGCTGTCTTTATTCCACTGAAGCTGATTACAGTCTTCTAAAGCTGTCTTCATCCCACGGAAGCTGAGTACAGTCTTCTAATGCTGTCTTCATCCAATTGAAGCTGATTACAGTCTTCTAAAGCTGTCTTTATCAAACTGAAGCTGATTACAGTCTTCTAAAGCTGTCTTCATCCCACTGAAACTGATTACATTCTTCTAAAGCTGTCTTCATCCCACTGAAGCTGATTACAGTCTTCTAAAGCTGTCTTCATCCAACCGAAACTGATTACATTCTTCTAAAGCTGTCTTCATCCCACTGAAGCTAATAACAGTCTTCTAAAGCTGTCTTTGACCAACCGAAGCTGATTACAGTCTTCTAAAGCTGTCTTCATCCCACGGAAGCTGAGTACAGTCTTCTAATGCTGTCTTCATCCAATTGAAGCTGATTACAGTCTTCTAAAGCTGTCTTTATCAAACTGAAGCTGATTACAGTCTTCTAAAGCTGTCTTTATTCCACTGAAGCTGATTACAGTCTTCTAAAGCTGTCTTCATCCCACTGAAGCTGAGTACAGTCTTCTAAAGCTGTCTTCATCCAACTGAAACTGATTAATTCTTCTAAAGCTGTCTTCATCCCACTGAAGCTGATTACAGTCTTCTAAAGCTGTCTTCATCCCACTGAAACTGATTACATTCTTCTAAAGCTGTCTTCATCCCACTGAAGCTGATTACAGTCTTCTAAAGCTGTCTTCATCCAACTGAAACTGATTACATTCTTCTAAAGCTGTCTTCATCCCACTGAAGCTGATTACAGTCTTCTAAAGCTGTCTTTATCCAACTGAAACTTATTACATTCTTCTAAAGCTGTCTTCATCCCACTCAAACTGATTACAGTCTTCTAAAGCTGTCTTCATCCCACTCAAGCTGATTACAGTCTTCTAAAGCTGTCTTAGTCCAACCGAAGCTGATTACAGTCTTCTAAAGCTGTCTTCATCCCACTGAAACTAATTATTTCTTCTAAAGCTGTCTTCATCACACTGAAACTGATTACATTCTTCTAAAGCTGTCTTCGTCCCAATGAAAGTGATTACATTCTTCTAAAGCTTTCTTCATCCCACTGAAACTGATTACATTATTCTAAAGCTGTCTTCATCAAACTGAAACAGATTACATTATTCCAAAGCTGTCTTTATCCCACTGAAACGTATTACATTCTTCTAAAGCTGTCTTCATCCCACTCAAGCTGATTCAAGTCCTCTAAAGCTGTCTTCATCCCACTCAAGCTTATTACAGTCTTCTATAGCTGTCTTAGTCCAACCGAAGCTAATTACACTCTTCTAAAGCTGTCTTTATTCCACTGAAGCTGATTACAGTCTTCTAAAGCTGTCTTCATCCCACTGAAGCTGAGTACAGTCTTCTAAAGCTGTCTTCATCCAACCGAAGCTGATTACAGTCTTCTAATGCTGTCTTGATCCCATTGAAACTGTTAAGTCTTTTAAAGCTGTCTTCATCCCACTGATGCTGATTACAGTCTTCTACAGCTGTCTTCATCCCACTGAAACTGATTCTTTGTTTTAAACCTGTCTTCATCACACTGAAACTGATTACAGTCTTTTAAAGCTGTCTTCATCCCACTGATGCTGATTACAGTCTTCTAAAGCTGTCTTCATCCCACTGAAACTGATTCTTTCTTTTAAACCTGTCTTCATCACACTGAAACTCATTACATTCTTCTAAAGCTTCCTCCATCCCACTAAAGCTGATTACCTTCTTCTAAAGCTGTCTTCATCCCACTGAAGCTGATTACAGTCTTCTAAAGCTGTCTTCATCCCACTGAAGGTGATTACAGTATCTAAAGCTGTCTTCATCCAACCGCAGCTGATTACAGTCTTCTAAAGCTGTCTTTATTCCACTGAAGCTGATTACAGTCTTCTAAAGCTGTCTTCATCCCACTGAAGCTGAGTACAGTCTTCTAAAGCTGTCTTCATCCAACTGAAACTGATTACATTCTTCTAAAGCTGTCTTCATCCCACTGAAGCTGATTACAGTCTTCTAAAGCTGTCTTTATCAAACTGAAGCTGATAACAGTCTTCTAAACCTGTCTTCATCCAACTGAAACTGATTAAATTCTTCTAAAGCTTTCTTCATCCCACTGAAGCTGATTACAGTCTTCTAAAGCTGTATTCATCCAACCGAAACTGATTACATTCTTCTAAAGCTGTCTTCATCCCACTCAAGCTGATTACAGTCTTCTAAAGCTGTCTTTATCCAACTGAAACGTATTACATTCTTCTAAAGCTGTCTTCATCCCACTCAAACTAATTACAGTCTTCTAAAGCTGTCTTCATCCCACTCAAGCTGATTACAGTCTTCTAAAGCTGTCTTAGTCCAACCGAAGCTGATTACAGTCTTCTAAAGCTGTCTTTATTCCACTGAAGCTGATTACAGTCTTCTAAAGCTGTCTTCATCCCACTGAAGCTGAGTACAGTCTTCTAATGCTGTCTTCATCCAACCGAAGCTGATTACAGTCTTCTAATGCTGTCTTGATCCCATTGAAGCTGTTAAGTCTTTTAAAGCTGTCTTCATCCCACTGATGCTGATTACAGTCTTCTAAAGCTGTCTTCATCCCACTGAAACTGATTCTTTCTTTTAAACCTGTCTTCATCACACTGAAACTGATTACATTCTTCTAAAGTTTCCTCCATCCCACTAAAGCTGATTACCTTCTTCTAAAGCTGTCTTCATCCCACTGAAGCTGATTACAGTCTTCTAAAGCTGTCTTCATCCCACTGAAGGTGATTACAGTATCTAAAGCTGTCTTCATCGAACCGCAGCTGATTACAGTCTTCTAAAGCTGTCTTTATTCCACTGAAGCTGATTACAGTCTTCTAAAGCTGTCTTCATCCCACTGAAGCTGAGTACAGTCTTCTAAAGCTGTCTTCATCCAACCGAAACTGATTACATTCTTCTAAAGCTGTCTTCATCCCACTGAAGCTAATAACAGTCTTCTAAAGCTGTCTTTGACCAACCGAAGCTGATTACAGTCTTCTAAAGCTGTCTTTATTCCACTGAAGCTGATTACAGTCTTCTAAAGCTGTCTTTATTCCACTGAAGCTGATTACAGTCTTCTAAAGCTGTCTTCATCCCACTGAAGATGAGTACAGTCTTCTAAAGCTGTCTTCATCCAACTGAAACTGATTACATTCTTCTAAAGCTGTCTTCATCCCACTGAAGCTGATTACAGTCTTCTAAAGCTGTCTTTATCAAACTGAAGCTGATAACAGTCTTCTAATCCTGTCTTCATGCCACTGAAGCTGATCAGTCGTTTAAAGCTGTTTTCATCCCACTGAAGCTGATTACAGTCTTCTAAAGCTGTCTTCATCCCACTGAAAGTAATTATTTCTTCTAAAGCTGTCTTCATCACACTGAAACTGATTACATTCTTCTAAAGCTATCTTCATCCCAATGAAAGTGATTACATTCTTCTAAAGCTTTCTTCATCCCACTGAAACTGATTACATTATTCTAAAGCTGTCTTCATCAAACTGAAACAGATTACATTATTCCAAAACTGTCTTTATCCCACTGAAACGTATTACATTCATCTAAAGCTGTCTTCATCCCACTCAAGCTGATTACAGTCCTCTAAAGCTGTCTTCATCCCACTCAAGCTTATTACAGTCTTCTAAAGCTGTCTTTATCCAACTGAAACTTATTACATTCTTCTAAAGCTGTCTTCATCCCACTCAAACTGATTACAGTCTTCTAAAGCTGTCTTCATCCCACTCAAGCTGATTACAGTCTTCTAAAGCTGTCTTAGTCCAACCGAAGCTGATTACAGTCTTCTAAAGCTGTCTTTATTCCACTGAAGCTGATTACAGTCTTCTAAAGCTGTCTTCATCCCACTGAAGCTGAGTACAGTCTTCTAAAGCTGTCTTCATCCCACTGATGCTGATTACAGTCTTCTACAGCTGTCTTCATCCCACTGAAACTGATTCTTTGTTTTAAACCTGTCTTCATCACACTGAAACTGATTACAGTCTTTTAAAGCTGTCTTCATCCCACTGATGCTGATTACAGTCTTCTAAAGCTGTCTTCATCCCACTGAAACTGATTCTTTCTTTTAAACCTGTCTTCATCACACTGAAACTGATTACATTCTTCTAAAGCTTCCTCCATCCCACTAAAGCTGATTACCTTCTTCTAAAGCTGTCTTCATCCCACTGAAGCTGATTACAGTCTTCTAAAGCTGTCTTCATCCCACTGAAGCTGATTACAGTCTTCTAAAGCTGTCTTTATAAAACTGAAGCTGATAACAGTCTTCTAAACCTGTCTTCATCCAACTGAAACTGATTAAATTCTTCTAAAGCTTTCTTCATCCCACTGAAGCTGATTACAGTCTTCTAAAGCTGTATTCATCCAACCGAAACTGATTACATTCTTCTAAAGCTGTCTTCATCCCACTCAAGCTGATTACAGTCTTCTAAAGCTGTCTTTATCCAACTGAAACTTATTACATTCTTCTAAAGCTGTCTTCATCCCACTCAAACTGATTACAGTCTTCTAAAGCTGTCTTCATCCCACTCAAGCTTATTACAGTCTTCTAAAGCTGTCTTTATCCAACTGAAACTTATTACATTCTTCTAAAGCTGTCTTCATCCCACTCAAACTGATTACAGTCTTCTAAAGCTGTCTTCATCCCACTCAAGCTGATTACAGTCTTCTAAAGCTGTCTTAGTCCAACCGAAGCTGATTACAGTCTTCTAAAGCTGTCTTTATTCCACTGAAGCTGATTACAGTCTTCTAAAGCTGTCTTCATCCCACTGATGCTGATTACAGTCTTCTACAGCTGTCTTCATCCCACTGAAACTGATTCTTTGTTTTAAACCTGTCTTCATCACACTGAAACTGATTACAGTCTTTTAAAGCTGTCTTCATCCCACTGATGCTGATTACAGTCTTCTAAAGCTGTCTTCATCCCACTGAAACTGATTCTTTCTTTTAAACCTGTCTTCATCACACTGAAACTGATTACATTCTTCTAAAGCTTCCTCCATCCCACTAAAGCTGATTACCTTCTTCTAAAGGTGTCTTCATCCCACTGAAGCTGATTACAGTCTTCTAAAGCTGTCTTCATCCCACAGAAGGTGATTACAGTATCTAAAGCTGTCTTCATCCAACCGCAGCTGATTACAGTCTTCTAAAGCTGTCTTTATTCCACTGAAGCTGATTACAGTCTTCTAAAGCTGTCTCCCACTGAAGCTGAGTACAGTCTTCTAAAGCTGTCTTCATCCAACTGAAACTGATTACATTCTTCTAAAGCTGTCTTCATCCCACTGAAGCTGATTACAGTCTTCTAAAACTGTCTATATCAAACTGAAGCAGATAACAGTCTTCTAAACCTGTCTTCATCCAACTGAAACTGATTAAATTCTTCTAAAGCTTTCTTCATCCCACTGAAGCTGATTACAGTCTTCTAAAGCTGTCTTCATCCAACCGAAACTGATTACATTCTTCTAAAGCTGTCTTCATCCCGCTCAAGCTGATTACAGTCTTCTAAAGCTGTCTTTATCCAACTGAAACTTATTACATTCTTCTAAAGCTGTCTTCATCCCACTCAAACTGATTACAGTCTTCTAAAGCTGTCTTCATCCCACTCAAGCTGATTACAGTCTTCTAAAGCTGTCTTAGTCCAACCGAAGCAGATTACAGTCTTCTAAAGCTGTCTTTATTCCACTGAAGCTGATTACAGTCTTCTAAAGCTGTCTTCATCCCACTGAAGCTGAGTACAGTCTTCTAAAGCTGTCTTCATCCAACCGAAGCTGATTACAGTCTTCTAATGCTGTCTTGATCCCATTGAAGCTGTTAAGTCTTTTAAAGCTGTCTTAATCCCTCTGATGCTGATTACAGTCTTCTAAAGCTGTCTTCATCCCACTGAAACTGATTCTTTGTTTTAAACCTGTCTTCATCACACTGAAACTGATTACAGTCTTTTAAAGCTGTCTTCATCCCACTGATGCTGATTACAGTCTTCTAAAGCTGTCTTCATCCCACTGAAACTGATTCTTTCTTTTAAACCTGTCTTCATCACACTGAAACTGATTACATTCTTCTAAAGCTTCCTCCATCCCACTAAAGCTGATTACCTTCTTCTAAAGCTGTCTTCATCCCACTGAAGCTGATTACAGTCTTCTAAAGCTGTCTTCATCCCACTGAAGCTGATTACAGTCTTCTAAAGCTGTCTTTATAAAACTGAAGCTGATAACAGTCTTCTAAATCTGTCTTCATCCAACTGAAACTGATTAAATTCTTCTAAAGCTTTCTTCATCCCACTGAAGCTGATTACAGTCTTCTAAAGCTGTATTCATCCAACCGAAACTGATTACATTCTTCTAAAGCTGTCTTCATCCCACTCAAGCTGATTACAGTCTTCTAAAGCTGTCTTAGTCCAACCGAAGCTGATTACAGTCTTCTAAAGCTGTCTTTATTCCACTGAAGCTGATTACAGTCTTCTAAAGCTGTCTTCATCCCACTGAAGCTGAGTACAGTCTTCTAAAGCTGTCTTCATCCAACCGAAGCTGATTACAGTCTTCTAATGCTGTCTTGATCCCATTGAAGCTGTTAAGTCTTTTAAAGCTGTCTTCATCCCACTGATGCTGATTACAGTCTTCTACAGCTGTCTTCATCCCACTGAAACTGATTCTTTGTTTTAAACCTGTCTTCATCACACTGAAACTGATTACAGTCTTTTAAAGCTGTCTTCATCCCACTGATGCTGATTACAGTCTTCTAAAGCTGTCTTCATCCCACTGAAACTGATTCTTTCTTTTAAACCTGTCTTCATCACACTGAAACTGATTACATTCTTCTAAAGCTTCCTCCATCCCACTAAAGCTGATTACCTTCTTCTAAAGCTGTCTTCATCCCACTGAAGCTGATTACAGTCTTCTAAAGCTGTCTTCATCCCACTGAAGGTGATTACAGTATCTAAAGCTGTCTTCATCCAACCGCAGCTGATTACAGTCTTCTAAAGCTGTCTTTATTCCACTGAAGCTGATTACAGTCTTCTAAAGCTGTCTTCATCCCACTGAAGCTGAGTACAGTCTTCTAAAGCTGTCTTCATCCAACTGAAACTGATTACATTCTTCTAAAGCTGTCTTCATCCCACTGAAGCTGATTACAGTCTTCTAAAGCTGTCTTTATCAAACTGAAGCTGATAACAGTCTTCTAAACCTGTCTTCATCCAACTGAAACTGATTAAATTCTTCTAAAGCTTTCTTCATCCCACTGAAGCTGATTACAGTCTTCTAAAGCTGTATTCATCCAACCGAAACTGATTACATTCTTCTAAAGCTGTCTTCATCCCACTCAAGCTGATTACAGTCTTCTAAAGCTGTCTTTATCCAACTGAAACGTATTACATTCTTCTAAAGCTGTCTTCATCCCACTCAAACTAATTACAGTCTTCTAAAGCTGTCTTCATCCCACTCAAGCTGATTACAGTCTTCTAAAGCTGTCTTAGTCCAACCGAAGCTGATTACAGTCTTCTAAAGCTGTCTTTATTCCACTGAAGCTGATTACAGTCTTCTAAAGCTGTCTTCATCCCACTGAAGCTGAGTACAGTCTTCTAATGCTGTCTTCATCCAACCGAAGCTGATTACAGTCTTCTAATGCTGTCTTGATCCCATTGAAGCTGTTAAGTCTTTTAAAGCTGTCTTCATCCCACTGATGCTGATTACAGTCTTCTAAAGCTGTCTTCATCCCACTGAAACTGATTCTTTCTTTTAAACCTGTCTTCATCACACTGAAACTGATTACATTCTTCTAAAGTTTCCTCCATCCCACTAAAGCTGATTACCTTCTTCTAAAGCTGTCTTCATCCCACTGAAGCTGATTACAGTCTTCTAAAGCTGTCTTCATCCCACTGAAGGTGATTACAGTATCTAAAGCTGTCTTCATCGAACCGCAGCTGATTACAGTCTTCTAAAGCTGTCTTTATTCCACTGAAGCTGATTACAGTCTTCTAAAGCTGTCTTCATCCCACTGAAGCTGAGTACAGTCTTCTAAAGCTGTCTTCATCCAACCGAAACTGATTACATTCTTCTAAAGCTGTCTTCATCCCACTGAAGCTAATAACAGTCTTCTAAAGCTGTCTTTGACCAACCGAAGCTGATTACAGTCTTCTAAAGCTGTCTTTATTCCACTGAAGCTGATTACAGTCTTCTAAAGCTGTCTTTATTCCACTGAAGCTGATTACAGTCTTCTAAAGCTGTCTTCATCCCACTGAAGATGAGTACAGTCTTCTAAAGCTGTCTTCATCCAACTGAAACTGATTACATTCTTCTAAAGCTGTCTCCATCCCACTGAAGCTGATTACAGTCTTCTAAAGCTGTCTTTATCAAACTGAAGCTGATAACAGTCTTCTAATCCTGTCTTCATGCCACTGAAGCTGATCAGTCGTTTAAAGCTGTTTTCATCCCACTGAAGCTGATTACAGTCTTCTAAAGCTGTCTTCATCCCACTGAAAGTAATTATTTCTTCTAAAGCTGTCTTCATCACACTGAAACTGATTACATTCTTCTAAAGCTATCTTCATCCCAATGAAAGTGATTACATTCTTCTAAAGCTTTCTTCATCCCACTGAAACTGATTACATTATTCTAAAGCTGTCTTCATCAAACTGAAACAGATTACATTATTCCAAAACTGTCTTTATCCCACTGAAACGTATTACATTCTTCTAAAGCTGTCTTCATCCCACTCAAGCTGATTACAGTCCTCTAAAGCTGTCTTCATCCCACTCAAGCTTATTACAGTCTTCTAAAGCTGTCTTTATCCAACTGAAACTTATTACATTCTTCTAAAGCTGTCTTCATCCCACTCAAACTGATTACAGTCTTCTAAAGCTGTCTTCATCCCACTCAAGCTGATTACAGTCTTCTAAAGCTGTCTTAGTCCAACCGAAGCTGATTACAGTCTTCTAAAGCTGTCTTTATTCCACTGAAGCTGATTACAGTCTTCTAAAGCTGTCTTCATCCCACTGAAGCTGAGTACAGTCTTCTAAAGCTGTCTTCATCCCACTGATGCTGATTACAGTCTTCTACAGCTGTCTTCATCCCACTGAAACTGATTCTTTGTTTTAAACCTGTCTTCATCACACTGAAACTGATTACAGTCTTTTAAAGCTGTCTTCATCCCACTGATGCTGATTACAGTCTTCTAAAGCTGTCTTCATCCCACTGAAACTGATTCTTTCTTTTAAACCTGTCTTCATGCCACTGAAGCTGATCAGTCGTTTAAAGCTGTTTTCATCCCACTGAAGCTGATTACAGTCTTCTAAAGCTGTCTTCATCCCACTGAAACTAATTATTTCTTCTAAAGCTGTCTTCATCACACTGAAACTGATTACATTCTTCTAAAGCTATCTTCATCCCAATGAAAGTGATTACATTCTTCTAAAGCTTTCTTCATCCCACTGAAACTGATTACATTATTCTAAAGCTGTCTTCATCAAACTGAAACAGATTACATTATTCCAAAACTGTCTTTATCCCACTGAAACGTATTACATTCTTCTAAAGCTGTCTTCATCCCACTCAAGCTGATTACAGTCCTCTAAAGCTGTCTTCATCCCACTCAAGCTTATTACAGTCTTCTAAAGCTGTCTTTATCCAACTGAAACTTATTACATTCTTCTAAAGCTGTCTTCATCCCACTCAAACTGATTACAGTCTTCTAAAGCTGTCTTCATCCCACTCAAGCTGATTACAGTCTTCTAAAGCTGTCTTAGTCCAACCGAAGCTGATTACAGTCTTCTAAAGCTGTCTTTATTCCACTGAAGCTGATTACAGTCTTCTAAAGCTGTCTTCATCCCACTGAAGCTGAGTACAGTCTTCTAAAGCTGTCTTCATCCCACTGATGCTGATTACAGTCTTCTACAGCTGTCTTCATCCCACTGAAACTGATTCTTTGTTTTAAACCTGTCTTCATCACACTGAAACTGATTACAGTCTTTTAAAGCTGTCTTCATCCCACTGATGCTGATTACAGTCTTCTAAAGCTGTCTTCATCCCACTGAAACTGATTCTTTCTTTTAAACCTGTCTTCATCACACTGAAACTGATTACATTCTTCTAAAGCTTCCTCCATCCCACTAAAGCTGATTACCTTCTTCTAAAGGTGTCTTCATCCCACTGAAGCTGATTACAGTCTTCTAAAGCTGTCTTTATTCCACTGAAGCTGATTACAGTCTTCTAAAGCTGTCTTCATCCCACTGAAGCTGAGTACAGTCTTCTAAAGCTGTCTTCATCCAACTGAAACTGATTACATTCTTCTAAAGCTGTCTTCATCCCACTGAAGCTGATTACAGTCTTCTAAAGCTGTCTTTATCAAACTGAAGCTGATAACAGTCTTCTAAACCTGTCTTCATCCAACTGAAACTGATTAAATTCTTCTAAAGCTTTCTTCATCCCACTGAAGCTGATTACAGTCTTCTAAAGCTGTATTCATCCAACCGAAACTGATTACATTCTTCTAAAGCTGTCTTCATCCCACTCAAGCTGATTACAGTCTTCTAAAGCTGTCTTTATCCAACTGAAACGTATTACATTCTTCTAAAGCTGTCTTCATCCCACTCAAACTAATTACAGTCTTCTAAAGCTGTCTTCATCCCACTCAAGCTGATTACAGTCTTCTAAAGCTGTCTTAGTCCAACCGAAGCTGATTACAGTCTTCTAAAGCTGTCTTTATTCCACTGAAGCTGATTACAGTCTTCTAAAGCTGTCTTCATCCCACTGAAGCTGAGTACAGTCTTCTAATGCTGTCTTCATCCAACCGAAGCTGATTACAGTCTTCTAATGCTGTCTTGATCCCATTGAAGCTGTTAAGTCTTTTAAAGCTGTCTTCATCCCACTGATGCTGATTACAGTCTTCTAAAGCTGTCTTCATCCCACTGAAACTGATTCTTTCTTTTAAACCTGTCTTCATCACACTGAAACTGATTACATTCTTCTAAAGTTTCCTCCATCCCACTAAAGCTGATTACCTTCTTCTAAAGCTGTCTTCATCCCACTGAAGCTGATTACAGTCTTCTAAAGCTGTCTTCATCCCACTGAAGGTGATTACAGTATCTAAAGCTGTCTTCATCGAACCGCAGCTGATTACAGTCTTCTAAAGCTGTCTTTATTCCACTGAAGCTGATTACAGTCTTCTAAAGCTGTCTTCATCCCACTGAAGCTGAGTACAGTCTTCTAAAGCTGTCTTCATCCAACCGAAACTGATTACATTCTTCTAAAGCTGTCTTCATCCCACTGAAGCTAATAACAGTCTTCTAAAGCTGTCTTTGACCAACCGAAGCTGATTACAGTCTTCTAAAGCTGTCTTTATTCCACTGAAGCTGATTACAGTCTTCTAAAGCTGTCTTTATTCCACTGAAGCTGATTACAGTCTTCTAAAGCTGTCTTCATCCCACTGAAGATGAGTACAGTCTTCTAAAGCTGTCTTCATCCAACTGAAACTGATTACATTCTTCTAAAGCTTCCTCCATCCCACTAAAGCTGATTACCTTCTTCTAAAGGTGTCTTCATCCCACTGAAGCTGATTACAGTCTTCTAAAGCTGTCTTCATCCCACTGAAGGTGATTACAGTATCTAAAGCTGTCTTCATCCAACCGCAGCTGATTACAGTCTTCTAAAGCTGTCTTTATTCCACTGAAGCTGATTACAGTCTTCTAAAGCTGTCTCCCACTGAAGCTGAGTACAGTCTTCTAAAGCTGTCTTCATCCAACTGAAACTGATTACATTCTTCTAAAGCTGTCTTCATCCCACTGAAGCTGATTACAGTCTTCTAAAGCTGTCTATATCAAACTGAAGCAGATAACAGTCTTCTAAACCTGTCTTCATCCAACTGAAACTGATTAAATTCTTCTAAAGCTTTCTTCATCCCACTGAAGCTGATTACAGTCTTCTAAAGCTGTCTTCATCCAACCGAAACTGATTACATTCTTCTAAAGCTGTCTTCATCCCGCTCAAGCTGATTACAGTCTTCTAAAGCTGTCTTTATCCAACTGAAACTTATTACATTCTTCTAAAGCTGTCTTCATCCCACTCAAACTGATTACAGTCTTCTAAAGCTGTCTTCATCCCACTCAAGCTGATTACAGTCTTCTAAAGCTGTCTTAGTCCAACCGAAGCAGATTACAGTCTTCTAAAGCTGTCTTTATTCCACTGAAGCTGATTACAGTCTTCTAAAGCTGTCTTCATCCCACTGAAGCTGAGTACAGTCTTCTAAAGCTGTCTTCATCCAACCGAAGCTGATTACAGTCTTCTAATGCTGTCTTGATCCCATTGAAGCTGTTAAGTCTTTTAAAGCTGTCTTCATCCCACTGATGCTGATTACAGTCTTCTAAAGCTGTCTTCATCCCACTGAAACTGATTCTTTGTTTTAAACCTGTCTTCATCACACTGAAACTGATTACAGTCTTTTAAAGCTGTCTTCATCCCACTGATGCTGATTACAGTCTTCTAAAGCTGTCTTCATCCCACTGAAACTGATTCTTTCTTTTAAACCTGTCTTCATCACACTGAAACTGATTACATTCTTCTAAAGCTTCCTCCATCCCACTAAAGCTGATTACCTTCTTCTAAAGCTGTCTTCATCCCACTGAAGCTGATTACAGTCTTCTAAAGCTGTCTTCATCCCACTGAAGCTGATTACAGTCTTCTAAAGCTGTCTTTATAAAACTGAAGCTGATAACAGTCTTCTAAACCTGTCTTCATCCAACTGAAACTGATTAAATTCTTCTAAAGCTTTCTTCATCCCACTGAAGCTGATTACAGTCTTCTAAAGCTGTATTCATCCAACCGAAACTGATTACATTCTTCTAAAGCTGTCTTCATCCCACTGAAGCTGATTACAGTCTTCTAAAGCTGTTTATATCAAACTGAAGCAGATAACAGTCTTCTAAACCTGTCTTCATCCAACTGAAACTGATTAAATTCTTCTAAAGCTTTCTTCATCCCACTGAAGCTGATTACAGTCTTCTAAAGCTGTCTTCATCCAACCGAAACTGATTACATTCTTCTAAAGCTGTCTTCATCCCGCTCAAGCTGATTACAGTCTTCTAAAGCTGTCTTTATCCAACTGAAACTTATTACATTCTTCTAAAGCTGTCTTCATCCCACTCAAACTGATTACAGTCTTCTAAAGCTGTCTTTATCCAACTGAAACGTATTACATTCTTCTAAAGCTGTCTTCATCCCACTCAAACTAATTACAGTCTTCTAAAGCTGTCTTCATCCCACTCAAGCTGATTACAGTCTTCTAAAGCTGTCTTAGTCCAACCGAAGCTGATTACAGTCTTCTAAAGCTGTCTTTATTCCACTGAAGCTGATTACAGTCTTCTAAAGCTGTCTTCATCCCACTGAAGCTGAGTACAGTCTTCTAATGCTGTCTTCATCCAACCGAAGCTGATTACAGTCTTCTAATGCTGTCTTGATCCCATTGAAGCTGTTAAGTCTTTTAAAGCTGTCTTCATCCCACTGATGCTGATTACAGTCTTCTAAAGCTGTCTTCATCCCACTGAAACTGATTCTTTCTTTTAAACCTGTCTTCATCACACTGAAACTGATTACATTCTTCTAAAGTTTCCTCCATCCCACTAAAGCTGATTACCTTCTTCTAAAGCTGTCTTCATCCCACTGAAGCTGATTACAGTCTTCTAAAGCTGTCTTCATCCCACTGAAGGTGATTACAGTATCTAAAGCTGTCTTCATCGAACCGCAGCTGATTACAGTCTTCTAAAGCTGTCTTTATTCCACTGAAGCTGATTACAGTCTTCTAAAGCTGTCTTCATCCCACTGAAGCTGAGTACAGTCTTCTAAAGCTGTCTTCATCCAACCGAAACTGATTACATTCTTCTAAAGCTGTCTTCATCCCACTGAAGCTAATAACAGTCTTCTAAAGCTGTCTTTGACCAACCGAAGCTGATTACAGTCTTCTAAAGCTGTCTTTATTCCACTGAAGCTGATTACAGTCTTCTAAAGCTGTCTTTATTCCACTGAAGCTGATTACAGTCTTCTAAAGCTGTCTTCATCCCACTGAAGATGAGTACAGTCTTCTAAAGCTGTCTTCATCCAACTGAAACTGATTACATTCTTCTAAAGCTTCCTCCATCCCACTAAAGCTGATTACCTTCTTCTAAAGGTGTCTTCATCCCACTGAAGCTGATTACAGTCTTCTAAAGCTGTCTTCATCCCACTGAAGGTGATTACAGTATCTAAAGCTGTCTTCATCCAACCGCAGCTGATTACAGTCTTCTAAAGCTGTCTTTATTCCACTGAAGCTGATTACAGTCTTCTAAAGCTGTCTCCCACTGAAGCTGAGTACAGTCTTCTAAAGCTGTCTTCATCCAACTGAAACTGATTACATTCTTCTAAAGCTGTCTTCATCCCACTGAAGCTGATTACAGTCTTCTAAAGCTGTCTATATCAAACTGAAGCAGATAACAGTCTTCTAAACCTGTCTTCATCCAACTGAAACTGATTAAATTCTTCTAAAGCTTTCTTCATCCCACTGAAGCTGATTACAGTCTTCTAAAGCTGTCTTCATCCAACCGAAACTGATTACATTCTTCTAAAGCTGTCTTCATCCCGCTCAAGCTGATTACAGTCTTCTAAAGCTGTCTTTATCCAACTGAAACTTATTACATTCTTCTAAAGCTGTCTTCATCCCACTCAAACTGATTACAGTCTTCTAAAGCTGTCTTCATCCCACTCAAGCTGATTACAGTCTTCTAAAGCTGTCTTAGTCCAACCGAAGCAGATTACAGTCTTCTAAAGCTGTCTTTATTCCACTGAAGCTGATTACAGTCTTCTAAAGCTGTCTTCATCCCACTGAAGCTGAGTACAGTCTTCTAAAGCTGTCTTCATCCAACCGAAGCTGATTACAGTCTTCTAATGCTGTCTTGATCCCATTGAAGCTGTTAAGTCTTTTAAAGCTGTCTTCATCCCACTGATGCTGATTACAGTCTTCTAAAGCTGTCTTCATCCCACTGAAACTGATTCTTTGTTTTAAACCTGTCTTCATCACACTGAAACTGATTACAGTCTTTTAAAGCTGTCTTCATCCCACTGATGCTGATTACAGTCTTCTAAAGCTGTCTTCATCCCACTGAAACTGATTCTTTCTTTTAAACCTGTCTTCATCACACTGAAACTGATTACATTCTTCTAAAGCTTCCTCCATCCCACTAAAGCTGATTACCTTCTTCTAAAGCTGTCTTCATCCCACTGAAGCTGATTACAGTCTTCTAAAGCTGTCTTCATCCCACTGAAGCTGATTACAGTCTTCTAAAGCTGTCTTTATAAAACTGAAGCTGATAACAGTCTTCTAAACCTGTCTTCATCCAACTGAAACTGATTAAATTCTTCTAAAGCTTTCTTCATCCCACTGAAGCTGATTACAGTCTTCTAAAGCTGTATTCATCCAACCGAAACTGATTACATTCTTCTAAAGCTGTCTTCATCCCACTGAAGCTGATTACAGTCTTCTAAAGCTGTTTATATCAAACTGAAGCAGATAACAGTCTTCTAAACCTGTCTTCATCCAACTGAAACTGATTAAATTCTTCTAAAGCTTTCTTCATCCCACTGAAGCTGATTACAGTCTTCTAAAGCTGTCTTCATCCAACCGAAACTGATTACATTCTTCTAAAGCTGTCTTCATCCCGCTCAAGCTGATTACAGTCTTCTAAAGCTGTCTTTATCCAACTGAAACTTATTACATTCTTCTAAAGCTGTCTTCATCCCACTCAAACTGATTACAGTCTTCTAAAGCTGTCTTCATCCCACTCAAGCTGATTACAGTCTTCTAAAGCTGTCTTAGTCCAACCGAAGCAGATTACAGTCTTCTAAAGCTGTCTTTATTCCACTGAAGCTGATTACACTCTTCTAAAGCTGTCTTCATCCCACTGAAGCTGAGTACAGTCTTCTAAAGCTGTCTTCATCCAACCGAAGCTGATTACAGTCTTCTAATGCTGTCTTGATCCCATTGAAGCTGTTAAGTCTTTTAAAGCTGTCTTCATCCCACTGATGCTGATTACAGTCTTCTAAAGCTGTCTTCATCCCACTGAAACTGATTCTTTGTTTTAAACCTGTCTTCATCACACTGAAACTGATTACAGTCTTTTAAAGCTGTCTTCATCCCACTGATGCTGATTACAGTCTTCTAAAGCTGTCTTCATCCCACTGAAACTGATTCTTTCTTTTAAACCTGTCTTCATCACACTGAAACTGATTACATTCTTCTAAAGCTTCCTCCATCCCACTAAAGCTGATTACCTTCTTCTAAAGCTGTCTTCATCCCACTGAAGCTGATTACAGTCTTCTAAAGCTGTCTTCATCCCACTGAAGCTGATTACAGTCTTCTAAAGCTGTCTTTATAAAACTGAAGCTGATAACAGTCTTCTAAACCTGTCTTCATCCAACTGAAACTGATTAAATTCTTCTAAAGCTTTTTTCATCCCACTGAAGCTGATTACAGTCTTCTAAAGCTGTATTCATCCAACCGAAACTGATTACATTCTTCTAAAGCTGTCTTCATCCCACTCAAGCTGATTACAGTCTTCTAAAGCTGTCTTTATCCAACTGAAACTTATTACATTCTTCTAAAGCTGTCTTCATCCCACTCAAACTGATTACAGTCTTCTAAAGCTGTCTTCATCCCACTCAAGCTGATTGCAGTCTTCTAAAGCTGTCTTAGTCCAACCGAAGCTGATTACAGTCTTCTAAAGCTGTCTTTATTCCACTGAAGCTGATTACAGTCTTCTAAAGCTGTCTTCATCCCACTGAAGCTGAGTACAGTCTTCTAAAGCTGTCTTCATCCAACCGAAGCTGATTACAGTCTTCTAATGCTGTCTTGATCCCATTGAAGCTGTTAAGTCTTTTAAAGCTGTCTTCATCCCACTGATGCTGATTACAGTCTTCTAAAGCTGTCTTCATCCCACTGAAACTGGTTCTTTGTTTTAAACCTGTCTTCATCACACTGAAACTGATTACAGTCTTTTAAAGCTGTCTTCATCCCACTGATGCTGATTACAGTCTTCTAAAGCTGTCTTCATCCCACTGAAACTGATTCTTTGTTTTAAACCTGTCTTCATCACACTGAAACTGATTACCTTCTTCTAAAGCTGTCTTCATCCCACTAAAGCTGATTACAGTCTTCTAAAGCTGTCTTTATTCCACTGAAGCTGATTACAGTCTTCTAAAGCTGTCTTCATCCAACCGAAACTGATTACATTCTTCTAAAGCTGTCTTCATCCCACTGAAGCTAATAACAGTCTTCTAAAGCTGTCTTTGACCAACCGAAGCTGATTACAGTCTTCTAAAGCTGTCTTTATTCCACTGAAGCTGATTACAGTCTTCTAAAGCTGTCTTCATCCAACTGAAACTGATTACATTCTTCTAAAGCTGTCTTCATCCCACTGAAGCTGATTACAGTCTTCTAACGCTGTCTTTATCAAACTGAAGCTGATAACAGTCTTCTAATCCTGTCTTCATGCCACTGAATCTGATCAGTCGTTTAAAGCTGTTTTCATCCCACTGAAGCTGATTACAGTCTTCTAAAGCTGTCTTCATCCCACTGAAACTGATTACATTCTTCTAAAGCTGTCTTCATCCCAATGAAACTGATTACATTCTTCTAAAGCTTTCTTCATCCCACTGAAACTGATTACATTCTTCTAAAGCTTTCTTCATCCCACTGAAACTGATTACATTATTCTAAAGCTGTCTTCATCAAACTGAAACAGATTACATTATTCAAAAGCTGTCTTTATCCCACTGAAACGTATTACATTCTTCTAAAGCTTTCTTCATCCCACTGAAACTGATTACATTATTCTAAAGCTGTCTTCATCAAACTGAAACAGATTACATTATTCCAAAGCTGTCTTTATCCCACTGAAAAGTATTACATTCTTCTAAAGCTGTCTTCATCCCACTCAAGCTGATTACAGTCCTCTAAAGCTGTCTTCATCCCACTCAAGCTGATTACAGTCTTCTAAAGCTGTCTTTATCCAACTGAAACTTATTACATTCTTCTAAAGCTGTCTTCATACCACTGAAGGTGATTACAGTATCTAAAGCTGTCTTCATCCAACCGCAGCTGATTACAGTCTTCTAAAGCTGTCTTTATTCCACTGAAGCTGATTACAGTCTTCTAAAGCTGTCTTCATCCCACTGAAGCTGAGTACAGTCTTCTAAAGCTGTCTTCATCCAACCGAAACTGATTACATTCTTCTAAAGCTGTCTTCATCCCACTGAAGCTGATTACAGTCTTCTAAAGCTGTCTATGATCAAACTGAAGCAGATAACAGTCTTCTAAACCTGTCTTCATCCAACTGAAACTGATTAAATTCTTCTAAAGCTTTCTTCATCCCACTGAAGCTGATTACAGTCTTCTAAAGCTGTATTCATCCAACCGAAACTGATTACATTCTTCTAAAGCTGTCTTCATCCCACTCAAGCTGAGTACAGTCTTCTAAAGCTGTCTTCATCCCACTGAAGGTGATTACAGTATCTAAAGCTGTCTTCATCCAACCGCAGCTGATTACAGTCTTCTAAAGCTGTCTTTATTCCACTGAAGCTGATTACAGTCTTCTAAAGCTGTCTTCATCCCACTGAAGCTGAGTACAGTCTTCTAAAGCTGTCTTCATCCAACCGAAACTGATTACATTCTTCTAAAGCTGTCTTCATCCCACTGAAGCTAATAACAGTCTTCTAAAGCTGTCTTTGACCAACCGAAGCTGATTACAGTCTTCTAAAGCTGTCTTTATTCCACTGAAGCTGATTACAGTCTTCTAAAGCTGTCTTCATCCCACTGAAGCTGAGTACAGTCTTCTAAAGCTGTCTTCATCCAACCGAAACTGATTACATTCTTCTAAAGCTGTCTTCATCCCACTGAAGCTAATAACAGTCTTCTAAAGCTGTCTTTGACCAACCGAAGCTGATTACAGTCTTCTAAAGCTGTCTTTATTCCACTGAAGCTGATTACAGTCTTCTAAAGCTGTCTTCATCCAACTGAAACTGATTACATTCTTCTAAAGCTGTCTTCATCCCACTGAAGCTGATTACAGTCTTCTAACGCTGTCTTTATCAAACTGAAGCTGATAACAGTCTTCTAATCCTGTCTTCATGCCACTGAATCTGATCAGTCGTTTAAAGCTGTTTTCATCCCACTGAAGCTGATTACAGTCTTCTAAAGCTGTCTTCATCCCACTGAAACTGATTACATTCTTCTAAAGCTGTCTTCATCCCAATGAAACTGATTACATTCTTCTAAAGCTTTCTTCATCCCACTGAAACTGATTACATTCTTCTAAAGCTTTCTTCATCCCACTGAAACTGATTACATTATTCTAAAGCTGTCTTCATCAAACTGAAACAGATTACATTATTCAAAAGCTGTCTTTATCCCACTGAAACGTATTACATTCTTCTAAAGCTTTCTTCATCCCACTGAAACTGATTACATTATTCTAAAGCTGTCTTCATCAAACTGAAACTGATTACATTATTCCAAAGCTGTCTTTATCCCACTGAAAAGTATTACATTCTTCTAAAGCTGTCTTCATCCCACTCAAGCTGATTACAGTCCTCTAAAGCTGTCTTCATCCCACTCAAGCTGATTACAGTCCTCTAAAGCTGTCTTCATCCCACTCAAGCTGATTACAGTCTTCTAAAGCTGTCTTTATCCAACTGAAACTTATTACATTCTTCTAAAGCTGTCTTCATACCACTGAAACTGATTACAGTCTTCTAAAGCTGTCTTCATCCCACTCGAAGCTGATTACAGTCTTCTAAAGCTGTCTTCATCCAACCGAAGCTGATTACAGTCTTCTAATGCTGTCTTGATCCCATTGAAGCTGTTAAGTCTTTTAAAGCTGTCTTCATCCCACTGATGCTGATTACAGTCTTCTAAAGCTGTCTTCATCCCACTGAAACTGATTCTTTGTTTTAAACCTGTCTTCATCACACTGAAACTGATTACAGTATTTTAAAGCTGTCTTCATCCCACTGATGCTGATTACAGTCTTCTAAAGCTGTCTTCATCCCACTGAAACTGATTACTTTCTTTTAAACCTGTCTTCATCACACTGAAACTGATTACAGTCTTCTAAAGCTGTCCTCCATCCCACTAAAGCTGATTACTTTCTTCTAAAGCTGTCTTCATCCCACTGAAGCTGATTACAGTCTTCTAAAGCTGTCTTCATCCCACTGAAGGTGATTACAGTATCTAAAGCTGTCTTCATCCAACCGCAGCTTATTACAGTCTTCTAAAGCTGTCTTTATTCCACTGAAGCTGATTACAGTCTTCTAAAGCTGTCTTCATCCCACTGAAGCTGAGTACAGTCTTCTAAAGCTGTCTTCATCCAACCGAAACTGATTACATTCTTCTAAAGCTGTCTTCATCCCACTGAAGCTAATAAAAGTCTTCTAAAGCTGTCTTTGACCAACCGAAGCTGATTACAGTCTTCTAAAGCTGTCTTCATCCCACTGAAGCTAATAACAGTCTTCTAAAGCTGTCTTTGACCAACCGAAGCTGATTACAGTCTTCTAAAGCTGTCTTTATTCCACTGAAGCTGATTACAGTCTTCTAAAGCTGTCTTCATCCCACTGAAGCTGAGTACAGTCTTCTAAAGCTGTCTTCATCCAACTGAAACTGATTACATTCTTCTAAAGCTGTCTTCATCCCACTGAAGCTGATTACAGTCTTCTAAAGCTGTCTTTATCAAACTGAAACTGATTACATTCTTCTAAAGCTGTCTTCATCCCAATGAAACTGATTACATTCTTCTAAAGCTTTCTTCATCCCACTGAAACTGATTACATTCTTCTAAACCTTTCTTCATCCCACTGAAACTGATTACATTATTCTAAAGCTGTCTTCATCAAACTGAAACAGATTACATTATTCAAAAGCTGTCTTTATCCCACTGAAACGTATTACATTCTTCTAAAGCTTTCTTCATCCCACTGAAACTGATTACATTATTCTAAAGCTGTCTTCATCAAACTGAAACAGATTACATTATTCCAAAGCTGTCTTTATCCCACTGAAAAGTATTACATTCTTCTAAAGCTGTCTTCATCCCACTCAAGCTGATTACAGTCCTCTAAAGCTGTCTTCATCCCACTCAAGCTGATTACAGTCTTCTAAAGCTGTCTTTATCCAACTGAAACTTATTACATTCTTCTAAAGCTGTCTTCATCCCACTCAAGCTGATTACAGTCTTCTAAAGCTGTCTTAGTCCAACCGAAGCTGATTACAGTCTTCTAAAGCTGTCTTTATTCCACTGAAGCTGATTACAGTCTTCTAAAGCTGTCTTCATCCCACTGAAGCTGAGTACAGTCTTCTAAAGCTGTCTTCATCCAACCGAAACTGATTACATTCTTCTAAAGCTGTCTTCATCCCACTGAAGCTAATAACAGTCTTCTAAAGGTGGCTTTGACCAACCGAAGCTGATTACAGTCTTCTAAAGCTGTCTTTATTCCACTGAAGCTGATTACAGTCTTCTAAAGCTGTCTTCATCCCACTGAAGCTGAGTACAGTCTTCTAAAGCTGTCTTCATACCACTCAAACTGATTACAGTCTTCTAAAGCTGTCTTCATCCCACTGAAACTGATTACATTCTTCTAAAGCTTTCTTCATCCCACTGAAACTGATTACATTATTCTAAAGCTGTCTTCATCAAACTGAAACAGATTACATTATTCAAAAGCTGTCTTTATCCCACTGAAACGTATTACATTCTTCTAAAGCTTTCTTCATCCCACTGAAACTGATTACATTATTCTAAAGCTGTCTTCATCAAACTGAAACTGATTACATTATTCCAAAGCTGTCTTTATCCCACTGAAAAGTATTACATTCTT
Source organism: Salmo salar (assembly GCF_965601325.2). Taxonomy (NCBI): domain Eukaryota; kingdom Metazoa; phylum Chordata; class Actinopteri; order Salmoniformes; family Salmonidae; genus Salmo; species Salmo salar. The sequence goes on from NW_027675383.1 coordinate 170,828, forward strand.
CTAAAGCTGTCTTCATCCCACTCAAGCTGATTACAGTCCTCTAAAGCTGTCTTCATCCCACTCAAGCTGATTACAGTCTTCTAAAGCTGTCTTTATCCAACTGAAACGTATTACATTCTTCTAAAGCTGTCTTCATACCACTCAAACTGATTACAGTCTTCTAAAGCTGTCTTCATCCCACTCAAGCTGATTACAGTCTTCTAAAGCTGTCTTAGTCCAACCGAAGCTGATTACAGTCTTCTAAAGCTGTCTTTATTCCACTGAAGCTGATTACAGTCTTCTAAAGCTGTCTTCATCCCACTGAAGCTGAGTACAGTCTTCTAAAGCTGTCTTCATCCAACCGAAGCTGATTACAGTCTTCTAATGCTGTCTTGATCCCATTGAAGCTGTTAAGTCTTTTAAAGCTGTCTTCATCCCACTGATGCTGATTACAGTCTTCTAAAGCTGTCTTCATCCCACTGAAACTGATTCTTTGTTTTAAACCTGTCTTCATCACACTGAAACTGATTACAGTATTTTAAAGCTGTCTTCATCCCACTGATGCTGATTACAGTCTTCTAAAGCTGTCTTCATCCCACTGAAACTGATTCTTTCTTTTAAACCTGTCTTCATCACACTGAAACTGATTACATTCTTCTAAAGCTTCCTCCATCCCACTAAAGCTGATTACTTTCTTCTAAAGCTGTCTTCATCCCACTGAAGCTGATTACAGTCTTCTAAAGCTGTCTTCATCCCACTGAAGGTGATTACAGTATCTAAAGCTGTCTTCATCCAACCGCAGCTTATTACAGTCTTCTAAAGCTGTCTTTATTCCACTGAAGCTGATTACAGTCTTCTAAAGCTGTCTTCATCCCACTGAAGCTGAGTACAGTCTTCTAAAGCTGTCTTCATCCAACCGAAACTGATTACATTCTTCTAAAGCTGTCTTCATCCCACTGAAGCTAATAAAAGTCTTCTAAAGCTGTCTTTGACCAACCGAAGCTGATTACAGTCTTCTAAAGCTGTCTTTATTCCCGAGCGTCGCCAAGCGCCCCCCTGAGCTGGTACAGTCTTCTAAAGCTGTCTTCATCCAACTGAAACTGATTACATTCTTCTAAAGCTGTCTTCATCCCACTGAAGCTGATTACAGTCTTCTAAAGCTGTCTTTATCAAACTGAAGCTGATTACATTCTTCTAAAGCTGTCTTCATCCCACTGAAGCTAATAACAGTCTTCTAAAGCTGTCTTTGACCAACCGAAGCTGATTACAGTCTTCTAAAGCTGTCTTTATTCCACTGAAGCTGATTACAGTCTTCTAAAGCTGTCTTCATCCCACTGAAGCTGAGTACAGTCTTCTAAAGCTGTCTTCATCCCACTGAAGCTGATTACAGTCTTTTAAAGCTGTCTTCATGCCACTGAAGCTGATCAGTCGTTTAAAGCTGTTTTCATCCCACTGAAGCTGATTACAGTCTTCTAAAGCTGTCTTCATCCCACTGAAACTAATTATTTCTTCTAAAGCTGTCTTCATCACACTGAAACTGATTACATTCTTCTAAAGCTGTCTTCATCCCAATGAAACTGATTACATTCTTCTAAAGCTTTCTTCATCCCACTGAAACTGATTACATTATTCTAAAGCTGTCTTCATCAAACTGAAACAGATTACATTATTCCAAAGCTGTCTTTATCCCACTGAAACGTATTACATTCTTCTAAAGCTGTCTTCATCCCACTCAAGCTGATTACAGTCTTTTAAAGCTGTCTTTGTCCAACCGAAGCTGATTACAGTCTTTTAAAGCTGTCATCATCCCACTGAAGCAGATTACAGACTCCTAAAGCTGTATTTATTCCACTGAAGCTGATTACAGTCTTCTAAAGCTGTCTTCATCCAACTGAAACTGATTAAATTCTTCTAAAGCTGTCTTCATCCCACTGAAGCTGATTACAGTCTTCTAAAGCTGTCTTCATCCCACTGAAACTAATTATTTCTTCTAAAGCTGTCTTCATCACACTGAAACTGATTACATTCTTCTAAAGCTGTCTTCATCCCAATGAAACTGATTACATTCTTCTAAATCTTTCTTCATCCCACTGAAACTGATTACATTATTCTAAAGCTGTCTTCATCACACCGAAACTGATTACATTCTTCTAAAGCTGTCTTCATCCCACTGAAGCTGATTACAGTCTTCTAAAGCTGTCTTCATCCAACCGAAACTGATTACATTCTTCTAAAGCTGTCTTCATCCCACTCAAGCTGATTACAGTCTTCTAAAGCTGTCTTCATCCCACTCAAGCTGATTACAGTCTTCTAAAGCTGTCTTTGTCCAACCGAAGCTGATTACAGTCTTTTAAAGCTGTCATCATCCCACTGAAGCTGATTACAGACTCCTAAAGATGTATTTATTCCACTGAAGCTGATTACAGTCTTCTAAAGCTGTCTTCATCCAACTGAAACTGATTAAATTCTTCTAAAGCTGTCTTCATCCCACTGAAGCTGATTACAGTCTTCTAAAGCTGTCTTCATCCAACCGAAACAAATTACATTCTTCTAAAGCTGTCTTCATCCCACTGAAGCTGATTACAGTCTTCTAAAGCTGTCTTTGTCAAACTGAAGCTGATTACAGTCTTCTAAACCTGTCTTCATGCCACTGAAGATGATCAGTCGTTTAAAGCTGTTTTCATCCCACTGAAGCTGATTACAGTCTTCTAAAGCTGTCTTCATCCCACTGAAACTGTTTATTTCTTCTAAAGCTGTCTTCATCCCACTCAAGCTGAGTACAGTCTTCTAAAGCTGTCTTCATCCCACTCAAGCTGATTACAGTCTTCTAAAGCTGTCTTAGTCCAACCGAAGCTGATTACAGTCTTCTAAAGCTGTCTTTATTCCACTGAAGCTGATTACAGTCTTCTAAAGCTGTCTTCATCCCACTGAAGCTGAGTACAGTCTTCTAATGCTGTCTTCATCCAATTGAAGCTGATTACAGTCTTCTAAAGCTGTCTTTATCAAACTGAAGCTGATTACAGTCTTCTAAAGCTGTCTTCATCCCACTGAAACTGATTACATTCTTCTAAAGCTGTCTTCATCCCACTGAAGCTGATTACAGTCTTCTAAAGCTGTCTTCATCCCACTGCAGCTGATAAGTCTTTTAAAGCTGTCTTCATCCCACTGATGCTGATTACAGTCTTCTAAAGCTGTCTTCATCCCACTGAAACTGATTCTTTCTTTTAAACCTGTCTTCATCACACTGAAACTGATTACATTCTTCTAAAGCTGTCTTCATCCCACTGAAGCTGATTACAGTCTTCTAAAGCTGTCTTCATCCAACTGAAACTGATTACATTCTTCTAAAGCTGTCTTCATCCCACTGAAGCTGATAACAGTCTTCTAAAGCTGTCTTTATCAAACTGAAGCTGATTACAGTCTTCTAAACCTGTCTTCATGCCACTGAAGCTGATCAGTCGTTTAAAGCTGTTTTCATCCCACTGAAGCTGATTACAGTCTTCTAAAGCTGTCTTCATCCCACTGAAACTGATTACATTCTTCTAAAGCTGTCTTCATCCCACTGAAGCTGATTACAGTCTTCTAAAGCTGTCTTCATCCAACTGAAACAGATTACATTATTCCAAAGCTGTCTTTATCCCACTGAAACGTATTACATTCTTCTAAAGCTGTCTTCATCCCACTCAAGCTGATTAGAGTCTTCTAAAGCTGTCTTTATCCACCTGAAACTTATTACATTCTTCTAAAGCTGTCTTCATCCCACTCAAGCTGATTACAGTCTTCTAAAGCTGTCTTCATCCCACTCAAGTTGATTACAGTCTTCTAAAGCTGTCTTTGTCCAACCGAAGCTGATTACAGTCTTTTAAAGCTGTCATCATCCCACTGAAGCTGATTACAGACTCCTAAAGCTGTATTTATTCCACTGAAGCTGATTACAGTCTTCTAAAGCTGTCTTCATCCAACTGAAACTGATTAAATTCTTCTAAAGCTGTCTTCATCCCACTGAAGCTGATTACAGTCTTCTAAAGCTGTCTTCATCCAACCGAAACTGATTACATTCTTCTAAAGCTGTCTTCATCCCACTGAAGCTGATTACAGTCTTCTAAAGCTGTCTTCATCCAACCGAAACTGATTACATTCTTCTAAAGCTGTCTTCATCCCACTCAAGCTGATTACAGTCTTCTAAAGCTGTCTTCATCCCACTCAAGCTGATTACAGTCTTCTAAAGCTGTCTTTGTCCAACCGAAGCTGATTACAGTCTTTTAAAGCTGTCATCATCCCACTGAAGCTGATTACAGACTCCTAAAGCTGTATTTATTCCACTGAAGCTGATCAGTCGTTTAAAGCTGTTTTCATCCCACTGAAGCTGATTACAGTCTTCTAAAGCTGTCTTCATCCCACTGAAACTGATTATTTCTTCTAAAGCTGTCTTCATCACACTGAAACTGATTACATTCTTCTAAAGCTGTCTTCATCCCACTGAAACGTATTACATTCTTCTAAAGCTTTCTTCATCCCACTGAAACTGATTACATTATTCTAAAGCTGTCTTCATCAAACTGAAACAGATTACATTATTCCAAAGCTGTCTTTATCCCACTGAAAAGTATTACATTCTTCTAAAGCTGTCTTCATCCCACTCAAGCTGATTACAGTCCTCTAAAGCTGTCTTCATCCCACTCAAGCTGATTACAGTCTTCTAAAGCTGTCTTTATCCAACTGAAACTTATTACATTCTTCTAAAGCTGTCTTCATCCCACTCAAGCTGATTACAGTCTTCTAAAGCTGTCTTAGTCCAACCGAAGCTGATTACAGTCTTCTAAAGCTGTCTTTATTCCACTGAAGCTGATTACAGTCTTCTAAAGCTGTCTTCATCCCACTGAAGCTGAGTACAGTCTTCTAAAGCTGTCTTCATCCAACCGAAACTGATTACATTCTTCTAAAGCTGTCTTCATCCCACTGAAGCTAATAACAGTCTTCTAAAGGTGGCTTTGACCAACCGAAGCTGATTACAGTCTTCTAAAGCTGTCTTTATTCCACTGAAGCTGATTACAGTCTTCTAAAGCTGTCTTCATCCCACTGAAGCTGAGTACAGTCTTCTAAAGCTGTCTTCATTCTAAAGCTGTCTCATCCCACTCAAGCTGATTAGAGTCTTCTAAAGCTGTCTTCATCCAACCGAAACTGATTACATTCTTCTAAAGCTGTCTTCATCCCACTCAAGCTGATTACAGTCTTCTAAAGCTGTCTTCATCCCACTCAAGCTGATTACAGTCTTCTAAAGCTGTCTTTGTCCAACCGAAGCTGATTACAGTCTTTTAAAGCTGTCATCATCCCACTGAAGCTGATTACAGACTACTAAAGATTTATTTATTCCACTGAAGCTGATTACAGTCTTCTAAAGCTGTCTTCATCCAACCGAAACTGATTACATTCTTCTAAAGCTGTCTTCATCCCACTGAAGCTGATAACAGTCTTCTAAAGCTGTCTTTATCAAACTGAAGCTGATTACAGTCTTCTAAACCTGTCTTCATGCCACTGAAGCTGATCAGTCGTTTAAAGCTGTTTCATCCCACTGAAGCTGATTAAAGTCTTCTAAAGCTGTCTTCATCCCACTGAAACTAATTATTTCTTCTAAAGCTGTCTTCATCACACTGAAACTGATTACATTCTTCTAAAGCTGTCTTCATCCCAATGAAACTGATTACATTCTTCTAAATCTTTCTTCATCCCACTGAAACTGATTACATTATTCTAAAGCTGTCTTCATCACACCGAAACTGATTACATTCTTCTAAAGCTGTCTTCATCCCACTGAAGCTGATTACAGTCTTCTAAAGCTGTCTTCATCCAACCGAAACTGATTACATTCTTCTAAAGCTGTCTTCATCCCACTCAAGCTGATTACAGTCTTCTAAAGCTGTCTTCATCCCACTCAAGCTGATTACAGTCTTCTAAAGCTGTCTTTGTCCAACCGAAGCTGATTACAGTCTTTTAAAGCTGTCATCATCCCACTGAAGCTGATTACAGACTACTAAAGATGTATTTATTCCACTGAAGCTGATTACAGTCTTCTAAAGCTGTCTTCATCCAACTGAAACTGATTAAATTCTTCTAAAGCTGTCTTCATCCCACTGAAGCTGATTACAGTCTTCTAAAGCTGTCTTCATCCAACCGAAACAAATTACATTCTTCTAAAGCTGTCTTCATCCCACTGAAGCTGATTACAGTCTTCTAAAGCTGTCTTTGTCAAACTGAAGCTGATTACAGTCTTCTAAACCTGTCTTCATGCCACTGAAGCTGATCAGTCGTTTAAAGCTGTTTTCATCCCACTGAAGCTGATTACAGTCTTCTAAAGCTGTCTTCATCCCACTGAAACTGATTATTTCTTCTAAAGCTGTCTTCATCACACTGAAACTGATTACATTCTTCTAAAGCTGTCTTCATCCCAATGAAACTGATTACATTCTTCTAAATCTTTCTTCATCCCACTGAAACTGATTACATTATTCTAAAGCTGTCTTCATCACACTGAAACAGATTACAATATTCCAAAGCTGTCTTTATCCCACTGAAACTTATTACATTCTTCTAAAGCTGTCATCATCCCACTCAAGCTGATTAGAGTCTTCTAAAGCTGTCTTTATCCAACTGAAACGTATTAGATTCTTCTAAAGCTGTCTTCATCCCACTCAAGCTGAGTACAGTCTTCTAAAGCTGTCTTCATCCCACTCAAGCTGATTACAGTCTTCTAAAGCTGTCTTAGTCCAACCGAAGCTGATTACAGTCTTCTAATGCTGTCTTCATCCAATTGAAGCTGATTACAGTCTTCTAAAGCTGTCTTTATCAAACTGAAGCTGATTACAGTCTTCTAAAGCTGTCTTCATCCCACTGAAACTGATTACATTCTTCTAAAGCTGTCTTCATCCCACTGAAGCTGATTACAGTCTTCTAAAGCTGTCTTCATCCCACTGCAGCTGATAAGTCTTTTAAAGCTGTCTTCATCCCACTGATGCTGATTACAGTCTTCTAAAGCTGTCTTCATCCCACTGAAACTGATTCTTTCTTTTAAACCTGTCTTCATCACACTGAAACTGATTACATTCTTCTAAAGCTGTCTTCATCCCACTGAAGCTGATTACAGTCTTCTAAAGCTGTCTTCATCCAACTGAAACTGATTACATTCTTCTAAAGCTGTCTTCATCCCACTGAAGCTGATTACAGTCTTCTAAAGCTGTCTTCATCCAACTGAAACTGATTACATTCTTCTAAAGCTGTCTTCATCCCACTGAAGCTGATAACAGTCTTCTAAAGCTGTCTTTATCAAACTGAAGCTGATTACAGTCTTCTAAACCTGTCTTCATGCCACTGAAGCTGATCAGTCGTTTAAAGCTGTTTTCATCCCACTGAAGCTGATTACAGTCTTCTAAAGCTGTCTTCATCCCACTGAAACTGATTACATTCTTCTAAAGCTGTCTTCATCCCACTGAAGCTGATTACAGTCTTCTAAAGCTGTCTTCATCCAACTGAAACAGATTACATTATTCCAAAGCTGTCTTTATCCCACTGAAACGTATTACATTCTTCTAAAGCTGTCTTCATCCCACTCAAGCTGATTAGAGTCTTCTAAAGCTGTCTTTATCCACCTGAAACTTATTACATTCTTCTAAAGCTGTCTTCATCCCACTCAAGCTGATTACAGTCTTCTAAAGCTGTCTTCATCCCACTCAAGTTGATTACAGTCTTCTAAAGCTGTCTTTGTCCAACCGAAGCTGATTACAGTCTTTTAAAGCTGTCATCATCCCACTGAAGCTGATTACAGACTCCTAAAGCTGTATTTATTCCACTGAAGCTGATTACAGTCTTCTAAAGCTGTCTTCATCCAACTGAAACTGATTAAATTCTTCTAAAGCTGTCTTCATCCCACTGAAGCTGATTACAGTCTTCTAAAGCTGTCTTCATCCAACCGAAACTGATTACATTCTTCTAAAGCTGTCTTCATCCCACTGAAGCTGATTACAGTCTTCTAAAGCTGTCTTCATCCAACCGAAACTGATTACATTCTTCTAAAGCTGTCTTCATCCCACTCAAGCTGATTACAGTCTTCTAAAGCTGTCTTCATCCCACTCAAGCTGATTACAGTCTTCTAAAGCTGTCTTTGTCCAACCGAAGCTGATTACAGTCTTTTAAAGCTGTCATCATCCCACTGAAGCTGATTACAGACTCCTAAAGCTGTATTTATTCCACTGAAGCTGATCAGTCGTTTAAAGCTGTTTTCATCCCACTGAAGCTGATTACAGTCTTCTAAAGCTGTCTTCATCCCACTGAAACTGATTATTTCTTCTAAAGCTGTCTTCATCACACTGAAACTGATTACATTCTTCTAAAGCTGTCTTCATCCCACTGAAACTGATTACATTATTCTAAAGCTGTCTTCATCACACTGAAACAGATTACATTATTCCAAAGCTGTCTTTATCCCACTGAAACTTATTACATTCTTCTAAAGCTGTCTTCATCCCACTCAAGCTGAGTACAGTCTTCTAAAGCTGTCTTCATCCCACTCAAGCTGATTACAGTCTTCTAAAGCTGTCTTAGTCCAACCGAAGCTGATTACAGTCTTCTAAAGCTGTCTTTATTCCACTGAAGCTGATTACAGTCTTCTAAAGCTGTCTTCAACCCACTGAAGCTGAGTACAGTCTTCTAATGCTGTCTTTATCAAACTGAAGCTGATTACAGTCTTCTAAAGCTGTCTTCATCCCACTGAAACTGATTACATTCTTCTAAAGCTGTCATCATCCCACTGAAGCTGATTACAGTCTTCTAAAGCTGTCTTCATCCCACTGCAGCTGATAAGACTTTTAAAGCTTACTTCATCCCACTGATGCTGATTACAGTCTTCTAAAGCTGTCTTCATCCAACCAAAACTGATTACATTCTTCTAAAGCTGTCTTCATCCCACTGAAGCTGATAACAGTCTTCTAAAGCTGTCTTTATCAAACTGAAGCTGATTACAGTCTTCTAAACTTGTCTTCATGCCACTGAAGCTGATCAGTCGTTTAAAGCTGTTTTCATCCCACTGAAGCTGATTACAGTCTTCTAAAGCTGTCTTCATCCCACTGAAACTGATTACATTCTTCTAAAGCTGTCTTCATCCCACTGAAGCTGATTACAGTCTTCTAAAGCTGTCTTTATTCCACTGAAGCTGATTACAGTCTTCTAAAGCTGTCTTCATCCCACTGAAGCTGAGTACAGTCTTCTAAAGCTGTCTTCATCCCACTGATGCTGATTACATTCTTCTAAAGCTGTCTTCATCCCACTCAAGCTGATTACAGTCTTCTAAAGCTGTCTTTGTCCAACCGAAGCTGATTACAGTCTTTTAAAGCTGTCATCATCCCACTGAAGCTGATTACAGACTCCTAAAGCTGTATTTATTCCACTGAAGCTGATCAGTCGTTTAAAGCTGTTTTCATCCCACTGAAGCTGATTACAGTCTTCTAAAGCTGTCTTCATCCCACTGAAACTGATTATTTCTTCTAAAGCTGTCTTCATCACACTGAAACTGATTACATTCTTCTAAAGCTGTCTTCATCCCACTGAAACTGATTACATTATTCTAAAGCTGTCTTCATCACACTGAAACAGATTACATTATTCCAAAGCTGTCTTTATCCCACTGAAACTTATTACATTCTTCTAAAGCTGTCTTCATCCCACTCAAGCTGAGTACAGTCTTCTAAAGCTGTCTTCATCCCACTCAAGCTGATTACAGTCTTCTAAAGCTGTCTTAGTCCAACCGAAGCTGATTACAGTCTTCTAAAGCTGTCTTTATTCCACTGAAGCTGATTACAGTCTTCTAAAGCTGTCTTCAACCCACTGAAGCTGAGTACAGTCTTCTAATGCTGTCTTTATCAAACTGAAGCTGATTACAGTCTTCTAAAGCTGTCTTCATCCCACTGAAACTGATTACATTCTTCTAAAGCTGTCATCATCCCACTGAAGCTGATTACAGTCTTCTAAAGCTGTCTTCATCCCACTGCAGCTGATAAGACTTTTAAAGCTTACTTCATCCCACTGATGCTGATTACAGTCTTCTAAAGCTGTCTTCATCCAACCAAAACTGATTACATTCTTCTAAAGCTGTCTTCATCCCACTGAAGCTGATAACAGTCTTCTAAAGCTGTCTTTATCAAACTGAAGCTGATTACAGTCTTCTAAACTTGTCTTCATGCCACTGAAGCTGATCAGTCGTTTAAAGCTGTTTTCATCCCACTGAAGCTGATTACAGTCTTCTAAAGCTGTCTTCATCCCACTGAAACTGATTACATTCTTCTAAAGCTGTCTTCATCCCACTGAAGCTGATTACAGTCTTCTAAAGCTGTCTTCATCCAACTGAAACTGATTACATTCTTCTAAAGCTGTCTTCATCCCACTCAAGCTGATTACAGTCTTCTAAAGCTGTCTTTATCCAACTGAAAATTATTACATTCTTCTAAAGCTGTCTTCATCCCACTCAAGCTGATTACAGTCTTCTAAAGCTGTCTTTATCCAACTGAAACTTATTACATTCTTCTAAAGCTGTCTTCATCCCACTCAAACTGATTACAGTCTTCTAAAGCTGTCTTCATCCCACTGAAGCTGAGTACAGTCTTCTAAAGCTGTCTTCATCCAACCGAAGCTGATTACAGTCTTCTAATGCTGTCTTGATCCCATTGAAGCTGTTAAGTCTTTTAAAGCTGTCTTCATCCCACAGATGCTGATTACAGTCTTCTAAAGCTGTCTTCATCCCACTGAAACTGATTCTTTGTTTTAAACCTGTCTTCATCACACTGAAACTGATTACAGTCTTTTAAAGCTGTCTTCATCCCACTGATGCTGATTACAGTCTTCTAAAGCTGTCTTCATCCCACTGAAACTGATTCTTTCTTTTAAACCTGTCTTCATCACACTGAAACTGATTACATTCTTCTAAAGCTTTCTCCATCCCACTAAAGCTGATTACCTTCTTCTAAAGGTGTCTTCATCCCACTGAAGCTGATTACAGTCTTCTAAAGCTGTCTTCATCCCACTGAAGGTGATTACAGTATCTAAAGCTGTCTTCATCCAACCGCAGCTGATTACAGTCTTCTAAAGCTGTCTTTATTCCACTGAAGCTGATTACAGTCTTCTAAAGCTGTCTTCATCCAACCGAAACTGATTACATTCTTCTAAAGCTGTCTTCATCCCACTCAAGCTGATTACAGTCTTCTAAAGCTGTCTTCATCCCACTCAAGCTGATTACAGTCTTCTAAAGCTGTCTTTGTCCAACCGAAGCTGATTACAGTCTTTTAAAGCTGTCATCATCCCACTGAAGCTGATTACAGACTCCTAAAGATTTATTTATTCCACTGAAGCTGATTACAGTCTTCTAAAGCTGTCTTCATCCAACTGAAACTGATTAAATTCTTCTAAAGCTGTCTTCATCCCACTGAAGCTGATTACAGTCTTCTAAAGCTGTCTTCATCCAACCGAAACAAATTACATTCTTCTAAAGCTGTCTTCATCCCACTGAAGCTGATTACAGTCTTCTAAAGCTGTCTTTGTCAAACTGAAGCTGATTACAGTCTTCTAAACCTGTCTTCATGCCACTGAAGATGATCAGTCGTTTAAAGCTGTTTTCATCCCACTGAAGCTGATTACAGTCTTCTAAAGCTGTCTTCATCCCACTGAAACTGATTATTTCTTCTAAAGCTGTCTTCATCACAGTGAAACTGATTACATTCTTCTAAAGCTGTCTTCATCCCAATGAAACTGATTACATTCTTCTAAATCTTTCTTCATCCCACTGAAACTGATTACATTATTCTAAAGCTGTCTTCATCACACTGAAACAGATTACAATATTCCAAAGCTGTCTTTATCCCACTGAAACTTATTACATTCTTCTAAAGCTGTCATCATCCCACTCAAGCTGATTAGAGTCTTCTAAAGCTGTCTTTATCCAACTGAAACGTATTAGATTCTTCTAAAGCTGTCTTCATCCCACTCAAGCTGAGTACAGTCTTCTAAAGCTGTCTTCATCCCACTCAAGCTGATTACAGTCTTCTAAAGCTGTCTTAGTCCAACCGAAGCTGATTACAGTCTTCTAAAGCTGTCTTTATTCCACTGAAGCTGATTACAGTCTTCTAAAGCTGTCTTCATCCCACTGAAGCTGAGTACAGTCTTCTAATGCTGTCTTCATCCAATTGAAGCTGATTACAGTCTTCTAAAGCTGTCTTCATCCCACTGAAGCTGATTACAGTCTTCTAAAGCTGTCTTCATCCCACTGCAGCTGATAAGTCTTTTAAAGCTGTCTTCATCCCACTGATGCTGATTACAGTCTTCTAAAGCTGTCTTCATCCCACTGAAACTGATTCTTTCTTTTAAACCTGTCTTCATCACACTGAAACTGATTACATTCTTCTAAAGCTGTCTTCATCCCACTGAAGCTGATTACAGTCTTCTAAAGCTGTCTTTGTCCAACCGAAGCTGATTACAGTCTTTTAAAGCTGTCATCATCCCACTGAAGCTGATTACAGACTCCTAAAGCTGTATTTATTCCACTGAAGCTGATTACAGTCTTCTAAAGCTGTCTTCATCCAACTGAAACTGATTAAATTCTTCTAAAGCTGTCTTCATCCCACTGAAGCTGATTACAGTCTTCTAAAGCTGTCTTCATCCAACCGAAACTGATTACATTCTTCTAAAGCTGTCTTCATCCCACTGAAGCTGATTACAGTCTTCTAAAGCTGTCTTCATCCAACCGAAACTGATTACATTCTTCTAAAGCTGTCTTCATCCCACTCAAGCTGATTACAGTCTTCTAAAGCTGTCTTCATCCCACTCAAGCTGATTACAGTCTTCTAAAGCTGTCTTTGTCCAACCGAAGCTGATTACAGTCTTTTAAAGCTGTCATCATCCCACTGAAGCTGATTACAGACTCCTAAAGCTGTATTTATTCCACTGAAGCTGATTACAGTCTTCTAAAGCTGTCTTCATCCAACTGAAACTGATTAAATTCTTCTAAAGCTGTCTTCATCCCACTGAAGCTGATTACAGTCTTCTAAAGCTGTCTTCATCCAACCGAAACTGATTACATTCTTCTAAAGCTGTCTTCATCCCACTGAAGCTGATAACAGTCTTCTAAAGCTGTCTTTATCAAACTGAAGCTGATTACAGTCTTCTAAACCTGTCTTCATGCCACTGAAGCTGATCAGTCGTTTAAAGCTGTTTTCATCCCACTGAAGCTGATTACAGTCTTCTAAAGCTGTCTTCATCCCACTGAAACTGATTATTTCTTCTAAAGCTGTCTTCATCACACTGAAACTGATTACATTCTTCTAAAGCTGTCTTCATCCCACTGAAACTGATTACATTATTCTAAAGCTGTCTTCATCACACTGAAACAGATTACATTATTCCAAAGCTGTCTTTATCCCACTGAAACTTATTACATTCTTCTAAAGCTGTCTTCATCCCACTCAAGCTGAGTACAGTCTTCTAAAGCTGTCTTCATCCCACTCAAGCTGATTACAGTCTTCTAAAGCTGTCTTAGTCCAACTGAAGCTGATTACAGTCTTCTAAAGCTGTCTTTATTCCACTGAAGCTGATTACAGTCTTCTAAAGCTGTCTTCAACCCACTGAAGCTGAGTACAGTCTTCTAATGCTGTCTTTATCAAACTGAAGCTGATTACAGTCTTCTAAAGCTGTCTTCATCCCACTGAAACTGATTACATTCTTCTAAAGCTGTCATCATCCCACTGAAGCTGATTACAGTCTTCTAAAGCTGTCTTCATCCCACTGAAGCTGATTACAGTCTTCTAAAGCTGTCTTCATCCAACTGAAACTGATTACATTCTTCTAAAGCTGTCTTCATCCCACTCAAGCTGATTACAGTCTTCTAAAGCTGTCTTTATCCAACTGAAACTTATTACATTCTTCTAAAGCTGTCTTCATCCCACTGAAGCTGATTACAGTCTTCTAAAGCTGTCTTCATCCAACCAAAACTGATTACATTCTTCTAAAGCTGTCTTCATCCCACTGAAGCTGATAACAGTCTTCTAAAGCTGTCTTTATCAAACTGAAGCTGATTACAGTCTTCTAAACCTGTCTTCATGCCACTGAAGCTGATCAGTCGTTTAAAGCTGTTTTCATCCCACTGAAGCTGATTACAGTCTTCTAAAGCTGTCTTCATCCCACTGAAACTGATTACATTCTTCTAAAGCTGTCTTCATCCCACTGAAGCTGATTACAGTCTTCTAAAGCTGTCTTCATCCAACTGAAACTGATTACATTCTTCTAAAGCTGTCTTCATCCCACTCAAGCTGATTACAGTCTTCTAAAGCTGTCTTTATCCAACTGAAACTTATTACATTCTTCTAAAGCTGTCTTCATCCCACTCAAGCTGATTACAGTCTTCTAAAGCTGTCTTTATCCAACTGAAACTTATTACATTCTTCTAAAGCTGTCTTCATCCCACTCAAACTGATTACAGTCTTCTAAAGCTGTCTTCATCCCACTGAAGCTGAGTACAGTCTTCTAAAGCTGTCTTCATCCAACCGAAGCTGATTACAGTCTTCTAATGCTGTCTTGATCCCATTGAAGCTGTTAAGTCTTTTAAAGCTGTCTTCATCCCACAGATGCTGATTACAGTCTTCTAAAGCTGTCTTCATCCCACTGAAACTGATTCTTTCTTTTAAACCTGTCTTCATCACACTGAAACTGATTACAGTCTTTTAAAGCTGTCTTCATCCCACTGATGCTGATTACAGTCTTCTAAAGCTGTCTTCATCCCACTGAAACTGATTCTTTCTTTTAAACCTGTCTTCATCACACTGAAACTGATTACATTCTTCTAAAGCTTCCTCCATCCCACTAAAGCTGATTACCTTCTTCTAAAGGTGTCTTCATCCCACTGAAGCTGATTACAGTCTTCTAAAGCTGTCTTCATCCCACTGAAGGTGATTACAGTATCTAAAGCTGTCTTCATCCAACCGCAGCTGATTACAGTCTTCTAAAGCTGTCTTTATTCCACTGAAGCTGATTACAGTCTTCTAAAGCTGTCTTCATCCCACTGAAACTGATTACATTATTCTAAAGCTGTCTTCATCACACTGAAACAGATTACATTATTCCAAAGCTGTCTTTATCCCACTGAAACTTATTACATTCTTCTAAAGCTGTCTTCATCCCACTCAAGCTGAGTACAGTCTTCTAAAGCTGTCTTCATCCCACTCAAGCTGATTACAGTCTTCTAAAGCTGTCTTAGTCCAACCGAAGCTGATTACAGTCTTCTAAAGCTGTCATTATTCCACTGAAGCTGATTACAGTCTTCTAAAGCTGTCTTCAACCCACTGAAGCTGAGTACAGTCTTCTAATGCTGTCTTTATCAAACTGAAGCTGATTACAGTCTTCTAAAGCTGTCTTCATCCCACTGAAACTGATTACATTCTTCTAAAGCTGTCATCATCCCACTGAAGCTGATTACAGTCTTCTAAAGCTGTCTTCATCCCACTGCAGCTGATAAGACTTTTAAAGCTTACTTCATCCCACTGATGCTGATTACAGTCTTCTAAAGCTGTCTTCATCCCACTGAAACTGATTCTTTCTTTTAAACCTGTCTTCATCACACTGAAACTGATTACATTCTTCTAAAGCTGTCTTCATCCCACTGAAGCTGATTACAGTCTTCTAAAGCTGTCTTCATCCAACTGAAACTGATTACATTCTTCTAAAGCTGTCTTCATCCCACTCAAGCTGATTACAGTCTTCTAAAGCTGTCTTTATCCAACTGAAACTTATTACATTCTTCTAAAGCTGTCTTCATCCCACTGAAGCTGATTACAGTCTTCTAAAGCTGTCTTCATCCAACCAAAACTGATTACATTCTTCTAAAGCTGTCTTCATCCCACTGAAGCTGATAACAGTCTTCTAAAGCTGTCTTTATCAAACTGAAGCTGATTACAGTCTTCTAAACCTGTCTTCATGCCACTGAAGCTGATCAGTCGTTTAAAGCTGTTTTCATCCCACTGAAGCTGATTACAGTCTTCTAAAGCTGTCTTCATCCCACTGAAACTGATTACATTCTTCTAAAGCTGTCTTCATCCCACTGAAGCTGATTACAGTCTTCTAAAGCTGTCTTCATCCAACTGAAACTGATTACATTCTTCTAAAGCTGTCTTCATCCCACTCAAGCTGATTACAGTCTTCTAAAGCTGTCTTTATCCAACTGAAACTTATTACATTCTTCTAAAGCTGTCTTCATCCCACTCAAGCTGATTACAGTCTTCTAAAGCTGTCTTTATCCAACTGAAACTTATTACATTCTTCTAAAGCTGTCTTCATCCCACTCAAACTGATTACAGTCTTCTAAAGCTGTCTTCATCCCACTGAAGCTGAGTACAGTCTTCTAAAGCTGTCTTCATCCAACCGAAGCTGATTACAGTCTTCTAATGCTGTCTTGATCCCATTGAAGCTGTTAAGTCTTTTAAAGCTGTCTTCATCCCACAGATGCTGATTACAGTCTTCTAAAGCTGTCTTCATCCCACTGAAACTGATTCTTTCTTTTAAACCTGTCTTCATCACACTGAAACTGATTACAGTCTTTTAAAGCTGTCTTCATCCCACTGATGCTGATTACAGTCTTCTAAAGCTGTCTTCATCCCACTGAAACTGATTCTTTCTTTTAAACCTGTCTTCATCACACTGAAACTGATTACATTCTTCTAAAGCTTCCTCCATCCCACTAAAGCTGATTACCTTCTTCTAAAGGTGTCTTCATCCCACTGAAGCTGATTACATTCTTCTAAAGCTGTCTTCATCCCACTGAAGCTGATTACAGTCTTCTAAAGCTGTCTTTATCAAACTGAAGCTGATAACAGTCTTCTAAACCTGTCTTCATGCCACTGAAGCTGATCAGTCGTTTAAAGCTGTTTTCATCCCACTGAAGCTGATTACAGTCTTCAAAAGCTGTCTTCATCCCACTGAAACTACTTATTTCTTCTAAAGCTGTCTTCATCACACTGAAACTGATTACATTCTTCCAAAGCTGTCTTCATCCCAATGAAACTGATTACATTCTTCTAAAGCTTTCTTCATCCCACTGAAACTGATTACATTATTCTAAAGCTGTCTTCATCAAACTGAAACAGATTACATTATTCCAAAGCTGTCTTTATCCCACTGAAACGTATTACATTCTCCTAAAGCTGTCTTCATCCCACTCAAGCTGATTAGAGTCTTCTAAAGCTGTCTTTATCCAACTGAAACTTATTACATTCTTCTAAAGCTGTCTTCATCCCACTCAAGCTGATTACAGTCTTCTAAAGCTGTCTTCATCCCACTCAAGCTGATTACAGTCTTCTAAAGCTGTCTTCATCCAACTGAAACTGATTAAATTCTTCTAAAGCTGTCTTCATCCCACTGAAGCTGATTACAGTCTTCTAAAGCTGTCTTCATCCCACTGAAGCTGAGTACAGTCTTCTAAAGCTGTCTTCATCCAACCGAAGCTGATTACAGTCTTCTAATGCTGTCTTGATCCCATTGAAGCTGTTAAGTCTTTTAAAGCTGTCTTCATCCCACAGATGCTGATTACAGTCTTCTAAAGCTGTCTTCATCCCACTGAAACTGATTCTTTCTTTTAAACCTGTCTTCATCACACTGAAACTGATTACAGTCTTTTAAAGCTGTCTTCATCCCACTGATGCTGATTACAGTCTTCTAAAGCTGTCTTCATCCCACTGAAACTGATTCTTTCTTTTAAACCTGTCTTCATCACACTGAAACTGATTACATTCTTCTAAAGCTTCCTCCATCCCACTAAAGCTGATTACCTTCTTCTAAAGGTGTCTTCATCCCACTGAAGCTGATTACAGTCTTCTAAAGCTGTCTTCATCCCACTGAAGGTGATTACAGTATCTAAAGCTGTCTTCATCCAACCGCAGCTGATTACAGTCTTCTAAAGCTGTCTTTATTCCACTGAAGCTGATTACAGTCTTCTAAAGCTGTCTTCATCCCACTGAAACTGATTACATTATTCTAAAGCTGTCTTCATCACACTGAAACAGATTACATTATTCCAAAGCTGTCTTTATCCCACTGAAACTTATTACATTCTTCTAAAGCTGTCTTCATCCCACTCAAGCTGAGTACAGTCTTCTAAAGCTGTCTTCATCCCACTCAAGCTGATTACAGTCTTCTAAAGCTGTCTTAGTCCAACCGAAGCTGATTACAGTCTTCTAAAGCTGTCATTATTCCACTGAAGCTGATTACAGTCTTCTAAAGCTGTCTTCAACCCACTGAAGCTGAGTACAGTCTTCTAATGCTGTCTTTATCAAACTGAAGCTGATTACAGTCTTCTAAAGCTGTCTTCATCCCACTGAAACTGATTACATTCTTCTAAAGCTGTCATCATCCCACTGAAGCTGATTACAGTCTTCTAAAGCTGTCTTCATCCCACTGCAGCTGATAAGACTTTTAAAGCTTACTTCATCCCACTGATGCTGATTACAGTCTTCTAAAGCTGTCTTCATCCCACTGAAACTGATTCTTTCTTTTAAACCTGTCTTCATCACACTGAAACTGATTACATTCTTCTAAAGCTGTCTTCATCCCACTGAAGCTGATTACAGTCTTCTAAAGCTGTCTTCATCCAACTGAAACTGATTACATTCTTCTAAAGCTGTCTTCATCCCACTCAAGCTGATTACAGTCTTCTAAAGCTGTCTTTATCCAACTGAAACTTATTACATTCTTCTAAAGCTGTCTTCATCCCACTGAAGCTGATTACAGTCTTCTAAAGCTGTCTTCATCCAACCAAAACTGATTACATTCTTCTAAAGCTGTCTTCATCCCACTGAAGCTGATAACAGTCTTCTAAAGCTGTCTTTATCAAACTGAAGCTGATTACAGTCTTCTAAACCTGTCTTCATGCCACTGAAGCTGATCAGTCGTTTAAAGCTGTTTTCATCCCACTGAAGCTGATTACAGTCTTCTAAAGCTGTCTTCATCCCACTGAAACTGATTACATTCTTCTAAAGCTGTCTTCATCCCACTGAAGCTGATTACAGTCTTCTAAAGCTGTCTTCATCCAACTGAAACTGATTACATTCTTCTAAAGCTGTCTTCATCCCACTCAAGCTGATTACAGTCTTCTAAAGCTGTCTTTATCCAACTGAAACTTATTACATTCTTCTAAAGCTGTCTTCATCCCACTCAAGCTGATTACAGTCTTCTAAAGCTGTCTTTATCCAACTGAAACTTATTACATTCTTCTAAAGCTGTCTTCATCCCACTCAAACTGATTACAGTCTTCTAAAGCTGTCTTCATCCCACTGAAGCTGAGTACAGTCTTCTAAAGCTGTCTTCATCCAACCGAAGCTGATTACAGTCTTCTAATGCTGTCTTGATCCCATTGAAGCTGTTAAGTCTTTTAAAGCTGTCTTCATCCCACAGATGCTGATTACAGTCTTCTAAAGCTGTCTTCATCCCACTGAAACTGATTCTTTCTTTTAAACCTGTCTTCATCACACTGAAACTGATTACAGTCTTTTAAAGCTGTCTTCATCCCACTGATGCTGATTACAGTCTTCTAAAGCTGTCTTCATCCCACTGAAACTGATTCTTTCTTTTAAACCTGTCTTCATCACACTGAAACTGATTACATTCTTCTAAAGCTTCCTCCATCCCACTAAAGCTGATTACCTTCTTCTAAAGGTGTCTTCATCCCACTGAAGCTGATTACATTCTTCTAAAGCTGTCTTCATCCCACTGAAGCTGATTACAGTCTTCTAAAGCTGTCTTTATCAAACTGAAGCTGATAACAGTCTTCTAAACCTGTCTTCATGCCACTGAAGCTGATCAGTCGTTTAAAGCTGTTTTCATCCCACTGAAGCTGATTACAGTCTTCAAAAGCTGTCTTCATCCCACTGAAACTACTTATTTCTTCTAAAGCTGTCTTCATCACACTGAAACTGATTACATTCTTCCAAAGCTGTCTTCATCCCAATGAAACTGATTACATTCTTCTAAAGCTTTCTTCATCCCACTGAAACTGATTACATTATTCTAAAGCTGTCTTCATCAAACTGAAACAGATTACATTATTCCAAAGCTGTCTTTATCCCACTGAAACGTATTACATTCTCCTAAAGCTGTCTTCATCCCACTCAAGCTGATTAGAGTCTTCTAAAGCTGTCTTTATCCAACTGAAACTTATTACATTCTTCTAAAGCTGTCTTCATCCCACTCAAGCTGATTACAGTCTTCTAAAGCTGTCTTCATCCCACTCAAGCTGATTACAGTCTTCTAAAGCTGTCTTCATCCAACTGAAACTGATTAAATTCTTCTAAAGCTGTCTTCATCCCACTGAAGCTGATTACAGTCTTCTAAAGCTGTCTTCATCCCACTGAAGCTGAGTACAGTCTTCTAAAGCTGTCTTCATCCAACCGAAGCTGATTACAGTCTTCTAATGCTGTCTTGATCCCATTGAAGCTGTTAAGTCTTTTAAAGCTGTCTTCATCCCACAGATGCTGATTACAGTCTTCTAAAGCTGTCTTCATCCCACTGAAACTGATTCTTTCTTTTAAACCTGTCTTCATCACACTGAAACTGATTACAGTCTTTTAAAGCTGTCTTCATCCCACTGATGCTGATTACAGTCTTCTAAAGCTGTCTTCATCCCACTGAAACTGATTCTTTCTTTTAAACCTGTCTTCATCACACTGAAACTGATTACATTCTTCTAAAGCTTCCTCCATCCCACTAAAGCTGATTACCTTCTTCTAAAGGTGTCTTCATCCCACTGAAGCTGATTACAGTCTTCTAAAGCTGTCTTCATCCCACTGAAGGTGATTACAGTATCTAAAGCTGTCTTCATCCAACCGCAGCTGATTACAGTCTTCTAAAGCTGTCTTTATTCCACTGAAGCTGATTACAGTCTTCTAAAGCTGTCTTCATCCAACTGAAACTGATTACATTCTTCTAAAGCTGTCTTCATCCCACTGAAGCTGATTACAGTCTTCTAAAGCTGTCTTTATCAAACTGAAGCTGATAACAGTCTTCTAAACCTGTCTTCATGCCACTGAAGCTGATCAGTCGTTTAAAGCTGTTTTCATCCCACTGAAGCTGATTACAGTCTTCAAAAGCTGTCTTCATCCCACTGAAACTACTTATTTCTTCTAAAGCTGTCTTCATCACACTGAAACTGATTACATTCTTCCAAAGCTGTCTTCATCCCAATGAAACTGATTACATTCTTCTAAAGCTTTCTTCATCCCACTGAAACTGATTACATTATTCTAAAGCTGTCTTCATCAAACTGAAACAGATTACATTATTCCAAAGCTGTCTTTATCCCACTGAAACGTATTACATTCTCCTAAAGCTGTCTTCATCCCACTCAAGCTGATTAGAGTCTTCTAAAGCTGTCTTTATCCAACTGAAACTTATTACATTCTTCTAAAGCTGTCTTCATCCCACTCAAGCTGATTACAGTCTTCTAAAGCTGTCTTCATCCCACTCAAGCTGATTACAGTCTTCTAAAGCTGTCTTCATCCAACTGAAACTGATTAAATTCTTCTAAAGCTGTCTTCATCCCACTGAAGCTGATTACAGTCTTCTAAAGCTGTCTTCATCCCACTGAAACTGATTATTTCTTCTAAAGCTGTCTTCATCACACTGAAACTGATTACATTTTTCTAAAGCTGTCTTCATCCCAATGAAACTGATTACATTCTTCTAAATCTTTCTTCATCCCACTGAAACTGATTACATTATTCTAAAGCTGTCTTCATCACACTGAAACAGATTACATTATTCCAAAGCTGTCTTTATCCCACTGAAACTTATTACATTCTTCTAAAGCTGTCTTCATCCCACTGAAGCTGATTACAGTCTTCTAAAGCTGTCTTCATCCAACTGAAACTGATTAAATTCTTCTAAAGCTGTCTTCATCCCACTGAAGCTGATTACAGTCTTCTAAAGCTGTCTTCATCCAACCGAAACTGATTACATTCTTCTAAAGCTGTCTTCATCCTACTGAAGCTGATTACAGTCTTCTAAAGCTGTCTTCATCCAACTGAAACTGATTAAATTCTTCTAAAGCTGTCTTCATCCCACTGAAGCTGATTACAGTCTTCTAAAGCTGTCTTCATCCAACCGAAACTGATTACATTCTTCTAAAGCTGTCTTCATCCCACTGAAGCTAATAACAGTCTTCTAAAGCTGTCTTTGACCAACCGAAGCTGATTACAGTCTTCTAAAGCTGTCTTTATTCCACTGAAGCTGATTACAGTCTTCTAAAGCTGTCTTCATCCCACTGAAGCTGAGTACAGTCTTCTAAAGCTGTCTTCATCCAACTGAAACTGATTACATTCTTCTAAAGCTGTCTTCATCCTACTGAAGCTGATTACAGTCTTCTAAAGCTGTCTTCATCCCACTGAAACTGATTACATTCTTCTAAAGCTGTCTTCATCCCACTGAAGCTGATTACAGTCTTCTAAAGCTGTCTTCATCCAACTGAAACTGATTACATTCTTCTAAAGCTGTCTTCATCCCACTGAAGCTGATTACAGTCTTCTAAAGCTGTCTTCATCCAACTGAAACTGATTAAATTATTCTAAAGCTTTCTTCATCCCACTGAAGCTGATTACAGTCTTCTAAAGCTGTCTTCATCCAACCGAAACTGATTACATTCTTCTAAAGCTGTCTTCATCCCACTCAAGCTGATTACAGTCTTCTAAAGCTGTCTTTATCCAACTGAAACCTATTACATTCTTCTAAAGCTGTCTTTATTCCACTGAAGCTGATTACAGTCTTCTAAAGCTGTCTTCATCCCACTGAAGCTGAGTACAGTCTTCTAAAGCTGTCTTCATCCAACCGAAGCTGATTACAGTCTTCTAATGCTGTCTTGATCCCATTGAAGCTGTTAAGTCTTTTAAAGCTGTCTTCATCCCACTGATGCTGATTACAGTCTTCTACAGCTGTCTTCATCCCACTGAAACTGATTCTTTCTTTTAAACCTGTCTTCATCACACTGAAACTGATTACATTCTTCTAAAGCTGTCTTCATCCCACTGAAGCTGATTACAGTCTTCTAAAGCTGTCTTCATCCAACTGAAACTGATTACATTCTTCTAAAGCTTCCTCCATCCCACTAAAGCTGATTACCTTCTTCTAAAGCTGTCTTCATCCCACTGAAGCTGATTACAGTCTTCTAAAGCTGTCTTCATCCCACTGAAGGTGATTACAGTATCTAAAGCTGTCTTCATCCAACCGCAGCTGATTACAGTCTTCTAAAGCTGTCTTTATTCCACTGAAGCTGATTACAGTCTTCTAAAGCTGTCTTCATCCCACTGAAGCTGAGTACAGTCTTCTAAAGCTGTCTTCATCCAACTGAAACTGATTACATTCTTCTAAAGCTGTCTTCATCCCACTGAAGCTGATTACAGTCTTCTAAAGCTGTCTTTATCAAACTGAAGCTGATAACAGTCTTCTAAACCTGTCTTCATCCAACTGAAACTGATTAAATTCTTCTAAAGCTTTCTTCATCCCACTGAAGCTGATTACAGTCTTCTAAAGCTGTCTTCATCCAACCAAAACTGATTACATTCTTCTAAAGCTGTCTTCATCCCACTCAAGCTGATTACAGTCTTCTAAAGCTGTCTTTATCCAACTGAAACTTGTTACATTCTTCTAAAGCTGTCTTCATCCCACTCAAACTGATTACAGTCTTCTAAAGCTGTCTTCATCCCACTCAAGCTGATTACAGTCTTCTAAAGCTGTCTTAGTCCAACCGAAGCTGATTACAGTCTTCTAAAGCTGTCTTTATTCCACTGAAGCTGATTACAGTCTTCTAAAGCTGTCTTCATTTTACTGAAGCTGAGTACAGTCTTCTAAAGCTGTCTTCATCCAACCGAAGCTGATTACAGTCTTCTAATGCTGTCTTGATCCCATTGAAGCTGTTAAGTCTTTTAAAGCTGTCTTCATCCCACTGATGCTGATTCTTTGTTTTAAACCTGTCTTCATCACACTGAAACTGATTACAGTCTTTTAAAGCTGTCTTCATCCCACTGAAACTGATTCTTTCTTTTAAACCTGTCTTCATCACACTGAAACTGATTACATTCTTCTAAAGCTTCCTCCATCCCACTAAAGCTGATTACCTTCTTCTAAAGCTGTCTTCATCCCACTGAAGCTGATTACAGTCTTCTAAAGCTGTCCTCCATCCCACTAAAGCTGATTACAGTCTTCTAAAGCTGTCTTCATCCCACTGAAGCTGATTACAGTCTTCTAAAGCTGTCTTCATCCAACTCGAAGCTGATTACAGTCTTCTAAAGCTGTCTTTATCCCACTGAAGCTGATTACAGTCTTCTAAAGCTGTCTTCATCCCACTGAAGCTGATTACAGTCTTCTAAAGCTGTCTTCATCCCACTCAAGCTGATTACAGTCTTCTAAAGCTGTCTTTATCCAACCGAAGCTGATTACAGTCTTCTAAAGCTGTCTTCATCCCACTGAAGCTGATTACAGTCTTCTAAAGCTGTCTTTATCAAACTGAAGCTGATTACAGTCTTCTAAACCTGTCTTCATGCCACTGAAGCTGATCAGTCGTTTAAAGCTGTTTTCATCCCACTGAAGCTGATTACAGTCTTCTAAACCTGTCTTCATGCCACTGAAGCTGATCAGTCGTTTAAAGCTGTTTTCATCCCACTGAAGCTGATTACAGTCTTCTAAAGCTGTCTTCATCCCACTGAAACTGATTATTTCTTCTAAAGCTGTCTTCATCACACTGAAACTGATTACATTCTTCTAAAGCTGTCTTCATCCCAATGAAACTGATTACATTCTTCTAAATCTTTCTTCATCCCACTGAAACTGATTACATTATTCTAAAGCTGTCTTCATCACACTGAAACAGATTACATTATTCCAAAGCTGTCTTTATCCCACTGAAACTTATTACATTCTTCTAAAGCTGTCTTCATCCCACTCAAGCTGATTAGAGTCTTCTAAAGCTGTCTTTATCCAACTGAAACTTATTAGATTCTTCTAAAGCTGTCTTCATCCCACTCAAGCTGAGTACTGTCTTCTAAAGCTGTCTTCATCCCACTCAAGCTGATTACAGTCTTCTATAGCTGTCTTAGTCCAACCAAAGCTAATTACACTCTTCTAAAGCTGTCTTTATTCCACTGAAGCTGATTACAGTCTTCTAAAGCTGTCTTCATCCCACTGAAGCTGAGTACAGTCTTCTAATGCTTTCTTCATCCAATTGAAGCTGATTACAGTCTTCTAAAGCTGTCTTTATCAAACTGAAGCTGATTACAGTCTTCTAAAGCTGTCTTCATCCCACTGAAGCTGATTACATTCTTCTAAAGCTGTCTTCATCCCACTGAAGCTGATTACAGTCTTCTAAAGCTGTCTTCATCCAACTGAAACTGATTAAATTCTTCTAAAGCTGTCTTCATCCCACTGAAGCTGATTACAGTCTTCTAAAGCTGTCTTTGACCAACCGAAGCTGATTACAGTCTTCTAAAGCTGTCTTTATTCCACTGAAGCTGATTACAGTCTTCTAAAGCTGTCTTCATCCCACTGAAGCTGAGTACAGTCTTCTAAAGCTGTCTTCATCCAACTGAAACTGATTACATTCTTCTAAAGCTGTCTTCATCCCACTGAAGCTGATTACAGTCTTCTAAAGCTGTCTTCATCCCACTGAAACTGATTACATTCTTCTAAAGCTGTCTTCATCCAACCGAAGCTGATTACAGTCTTCTAAAGCTGTCTTTATTCCACTGAAGCTGATTACAGTCTTCTAAAGCTGTCTTCATCCCACTGAAGCTGAGTACAGTCTTCTAAAGCTGTCTTCATCCAACCGAAGCTGATTACAGTCTTCTAAAGCTGTCTTGATCCCATTGAAGCTGTTAAGTCTTTTAAAGCTGTCTTCATCCCACTGATGCTGATTACAGTCTTCTAAAGCTGTCGTCATCCCACTGAAACTGATTCTTTGTTTTAAACCTGTCTTCATCACACTGAAACTGATTACAGTCTTTTAAAGCTGTCTTCATCCCACTGATGCTGATTACAGTCTTCTAAAGCTCTCTTCATCCCACTGAAACTGATTCTTTCTTTTAAACCTGTCTTCATCACACTGAAACTGATTACATTCTTCTAAAGCTTCCTCCATCCCACTAAAGCTGATTACCTTCTTCTAAAGCTGTCTTCATCCCACTGAAGCTGATTACAGTCTTCTAAAGCTGTCTTCATCCCACTGAAGGTGATTACAGTATCTAAAGCTGTCTTCATCCAACCGCAGCTGATTACAGTCTTCTAAAGCTGTCTTTATTCCACTGAAGCTGATTACAGTCTTCTAAAGCTGTCTTAATCCCACTGAAGCTGAGTACAGTCTTCTAAAGCTGTCTTCATCCAACTGAAACTGATTACATTCTTCTAAAGCTGTCTTCATCCCACTGAAGCTGATTACAGTCTTCTAAAGCTGTCTTTATCAATCTGAAGCTGATAACAGTCTTCTAAACCTGTCTTCATGCCACTGAAGCTGATCAGTCGTTTAAAGCTGTTTTCATCCCACTGAAGCTGATTACAGTCTTCTAAAGCTGTCTTCATCCCACTGAAATTAATTATTTCTTCTAAAGCTGTCTTCATCACACTGAAACTGATTACATTCTTCTAAAGCTGTCTTCATCCCACTGAAGCTAATAACAGTCTTCTAAAGCTGTCTTTGACCAACCGAAGCTGATTACAGTCTTCTAAAGCTGTCTTTATTCCACTGAAGCTGATTACAGTCTTCTAAAGCTGTCTTCATCCCACTGAAGCTGAGTACAGTCTTCTAAAGCTGTCTTCATCCAACTGAAACTGATTACATTCTTCTAAAGCTGTCTTCATCCCACTGAAGCTGATTACAGTCTTCTAAAGCTGTCTTCATCCCACTGAAACTGATTACATTCTTCTAAAGCTGTCTTCATCCCACTGAAGCTGATTACAGTCTTCTAAAGCTGTCTTCATCCAACTGAAACTGATTACATTCTTCTAAAGCTGTCTTCATCCCACTGAAGCTGATTACAGTCTTCTAAAGCTGTCTTCATCCAACTGAAACTGATTAAATTCTTCTAAAGCTTTCTTCATCCCACTGAAGCTGATTACAGTCTTCTAAAGCTGTCTTCATCCAACCGAAACTGATTACATTCTTCTAAAGCTGTCTTCATCCCACTCAAGCTGATTACAGTCTTCTAAAGCTGTCTTCATCCCACTCAAGCTGATTACAGTCTTCTAAAGCTGTCTTAGTCCAACCGAAGCTGATTACAGTCTTCTAAAGCTGTCTTTATTCCACTGAAGCTGATTACAGTCTTCTAAAGCTGTCTTCATCCCACTGAAGCTGAGTACAGTCTTCTAAAGCTGTCTTCATCCAACCGAAGCTGATTACAGTCTTCTAAAGCTGTCTTGATCCCATTGAAGCTGTTAAGTCTTTTAAAGCTGTCTTCATCCCACTGATGCTGATTACAGTCTTCTAAAGCTGTCGTCATCCCACTGAAACTGATTCTTTGTTTTAAACCTGTCTTCATCACACTGAAACTGATTACAGTCTTTTAAAGCTGTCTTCATCCCACTGATGCTGATTACAGTCTTCTAAAGCTGTCTTCATCCCACTGAAACGGATTCTTTCTTTTAAACCTGTCTTCATCACACTGAAACTGATTACATTCTTCTAAAGCTTCCTCCATCCCACTAAAGCTGATTACCTTCTTCTAAAGCTGTCTTCATCCCACTGAAGCTGATTACAGTCTTCTAAAGCTGTCTTCATCCCACTGAAGGTGATTACAGTATCTAAAGCTGTCTTCATCCAACCGCAGCTGATTACAGTCTTCTAAAGCTGTCTTTATTCCACTGAAGCTGATTACAGTCTTCTAAAGCTGTCTTAATCCCACTGAAGCTGAGTACAGTCTTCTAAAGCTGTCTTCATCAAACTGAAACTGATTACATTCTTCTAAAGCTGTCTTCATCCCACTGAAGCTGATTACAGTCTTCTAAAGCTGTCTTTATCAATCTGAAGCTGATAACAGTCTTCTAAACCTGTCTTCATGCCACTGAAGCTGATCAGTCGTTTAAAGCTGTTTTCATCCCACTGAAGCTGATTACAGTCTTCTAAAGCTGTCTTCATCCCACTGAAACTAATTATTTCTTCTAAAGCTGTCTTCATCACACTGAAACTGATTACATTCTTCTAAAGCTGTCTTCATCCCAATGAAACTGATTACATTCTTCTAAAGCTTTCTTCATCCCAATGAAACTGATTACATTATTCTAAAGCTGTCTTCATCAAACTGAAACAGATTACATTATTCCAAAGCTGTCTTTATCCCACTGAAACGTATTACATTCTTCTAAAGCTGTCTTCATCCCACTCAAGCTGATTAGAGTCTTCTAAAGCTGTCTTTATCCAACTGAAACTTATTACATTCTTCTAAAGCTGTCTTCATCCCACTCAAGCTGATTACAGTCTTCTAAAGCTGTCTTCATCCCACTCAAGCTGATTACAGTCTTCTAAAGCTGTTTTTGTCCAACCGAAGCTGATTACAGTCTTTTAAAGCTGTCATCATCCCACTGAAGCTGATTACAGACTCCTAAAGCTGTCTTTATTCCACTGAAGCTGATTACAGTCTTCTAAAGCTGTCTTCATCCAACTGAAACTGATTAAATTCTTCTAAAGCTGTCTTCATCCCACTGAAGCTGATTACAGTCTTCTAAAGCTGTCTTTATCAAACTGAAGCTGATTACAGTCTTCTAAACCTGTCTTCATGCCACTGAAGCTGATCAGTCGTTTAAAGCTGTTTTCATCCCACTGAAGCTGATTACAGTCTTCTAAAGCTGTCTTCATCCCACTGAAACTGATTATTTCTTCTAAAGCTGTCTTCATCACACTGAAACTGATTACATTCTTCTAAAGCTGTCTTCATCCCAATGAAACTGATTACATTCTTCTAAATCTTTCTTCATCCCACTGAAACTGATTACATTATTCTAAAGCTGTCTTCATCACACTGAAACAGATTACATTATTCCAAAGCTGTCTTTATCCCACTGAAACGTATTACATTCTTCTAAAGCTGTCTTCATCCCACTCAAGCTGATTAGAGTCTTCTAAAGCTGTCTTTATCCAACTGAAACTTATTAGATTCTTCTAAAGCTGTCTTCATCCCACTCAAGCTGAGTACTGTCTTCTAAAGCTGTCTTCATCCCACTCAAGCTGATTACAGTCTTCTATAGCTGTCTTAGTCCAACCGAAGCTAATTACACTCTTCTAAAGCTGTCTTTATTCCACTGAAGCTGATTACAGTCTTCTAAAGCTGTCTTCATCCCACTGAAGCTGAGTACAGTCTTCTAATGCTTTCTTCATCCAATTGAAGCTGATTACAGTCTTCTAAAGCTGTCTTTATCAAACTGAAGCTGATTACAGTCTTCTAAAGCTGTCTTCATCCCACTGAAGCTGATTTCATTCTTCTAAAGCTGTCTTCATCCCACTGAAGCTGATTACAGTCTTCTAAAGCTGTCTTCATCCAACTGAAACTGATTAAATTCTTCTAAAGCTGTCTTCATCCCACTGAAGCTGATTACAGTCTTCTAAAGCTGTCATT
The DNA here is from genome assembly GCF_965601325.2 of Salmo salar. Classification (NCBI taxonomy): domain Eukaryota; kingdom Metazoa; phylum Chordata; class Actinopteri; order Salmoniformes; family Salmonidae; genus Salmo; species Salmo salar. Next base: position 200,461 of record NW_027675383.1, read on the forward strand.
ATCAAACTGAAGCTGATTACACTCTTCTAAACCTGTCTTCATGCCACTGAAGATTATCAGTCGTTTAAAGCTGTTTTCATCCCACTGAAGCTGATTACAGTCTTCTAAAGCTGTCTTCATCCCACTGAAACTGATTATTTCTTCTAAAGCTGTCTTCATCACACTGAAACTGATTACATTCTTCTAAAGCTGTCTTCATCCCAATGAAACTGATTACATTCTTCTAAATCTTTCTTCATCCCAATGAAACTGATTACATTATTCTAAATCTTTCTTCATCCCACTGAAACTGATTACATTCTTCTAAAGCTGTCTTCATCCCACTCAAGCTGATTAGAGTCTTCTAAAGCTGTCTTTATCCAACTGAAACTTATTAGATTCTTCTAAAGCTGTCTTCATCCCACTCAAGCTGAGTACTGTCTTCTAAAGCTGTCTTCATCCCACTCAAGCTGATTACAGTCTTCTATAGCTGTCTTCAGTCCAACCGAAGCTGATTACACTCTTCTAAAGCTGTCTTCATTCCACTGAAGCTGATTACAGTCTTCTAAAGCTGTCTTCATCCCACTGAAGCTGAGTACAGTCTTCTAATGCTTTCTTCATCCAACTGAAGCTGATTACAGTCTTCTAAAGCTGTCTTTATCAAACTGAAGCTGATTACAGTCTTCTAAAGCTGTCTTCATCCCACTGAAGCTGATTACATTCTTCTAAAGCTGTCTTCATCCCACTGAAGCTGATTACAGTCTTCTAAAGCTGTCTTCATCCAACTGAAGCTGATTAAATTCTTCTAAAGCTGTCTTCATCCCACTGAAGCTGATTACAGTCTTCTAAAGCTGGCTTCATCCAACAGAAGCTGATTACAGTCTTCTAAAGCTGTCTTCATCCCACTGAAGCTGAATAACAGTCTTCTAAAGCTGTCTTCGATCCCACCGAAGCTGATTACACTCTTCTAAAGCTGTCTTCATTCCACTGAAGCTGATTACAGTCTTCTAAAGCTGTCTTCATCCCACTGAAGCTGAGAACAGTCTTCTAATGCTGTCTTCATCCAACTGAAGCTGATTACAGTCTTCTAAAGCTGTCTTTATCCAACTGAAGCTGATTACAGTCTTCTAAAGCTGTCTTCATCCCACTGAAGCTGATTACAGTCTTCTAAAGCTGTCTTCATCCCACTGAAGCTGATTACAGTCTTCTAAAGCTGTCTTCATCCAACTGAAACTGATTAAATTCTTCTAAAGCTGTCTTCATCCCACTGAAGCTGATTACAGTCTTCTAAAGCTGGCTTCATCCAACAGAAACTGATTACATTCTTCTAAAGCTGTCTTCATCCCACTGAAGCTAATAACAGTCTTCTAAAGCTGTCTTTGACCAACCGAAGCTGATTACAGTCTTCTAAAGCTGTCTTTATTCCACTGAAGCTGATTACAGTCTTCTAAAGCTGTTTTCATCCCACTGAAGCTGAGTACAGTCTTCTAAAGCTGTCTTCATCCAACTGAAACTGATTACATTCTTCTAAAGCTGTCTTCATCCCACTGAAGCTGATTACAGTCTTCTAAAGCTGTCTTCATCCCACTGAAACTGATTACATTCTTCTAAAGCTGTCTTCATCCCACTGAAGCTGATTACAGTCTTCTAAAGCTGTCTTCATCCAACTGAAACTGATTACAGTCTTCTAAAGCTGTCTTGATCCCATTGAAGCTGCTAAGTCTTTTAAAGCTGTCTTCATCCCACTGATGCTGATTACAGTCTTCTAAAGCTGTCTTCATCCCACTGAAACTGATTCTTTGTTTTAAACCTGTCTTCATCACACTGAAACTGATTACAGTCTTTTAAAGCTGTCTTCATCCCACTGAAGCTGAGTACAGTCTTCTAATGCTTTCTTCATCCAATTGAAGCTGATTACAGTCTTCTAAAGCTGTCTTTATCAAACTGAAGCTGATTACAGTCTTCTAAAGCTGTCTTCATCCCACTGAAGCTGATTACATTCTTCTAAAGCTGTCTTCATCCCACTGAAGCTGATTACAGTCTTCTAAAGCTGTCTTCATCCAACTGAAACTGATTAAATTCTTCTAAAGCTGTCTTCATCCCACTGAAGCTGATTACAGTCTTCTAAAGCTGGCTTCATCCAACAGAAACTGATTACATTCTTCTAAAGCTGTCTTCATCCCACTGAAGCTAATAACAGTCTTCTAAAGCTGTCTTTGACCAACCGAAGCTGATTACAGTCTTCTAAAGCTGTCTTTATTCCACTGAAGCTGATTACAGTCTTCTAAAGCTGTTTTCATCCAACTGAAACTGATTACATTCTTCTAAAGCTGTCTTCATCCCACTGAAGCTGATTACAGTCTTCTAAAGCTGTCTTCATCACACTGAAACTGATTACATTCTTCTAAAGCTGTCTTCATCCCACTGAAGCTGATTACAGTCTTCTAAAGCTGTCTTCATCCAACTGAAACTGATTACAGTCTTCTAAAGCTGTCTTCATCCCACTGAAACTGATTCTTTGTTTTAAACCTGTCTTCATCACACTGAAACTGATTACAGTCTTTTAAAGCTGTCTTCATCCCACTGATGCTGATTACAGTCTTCTAAAGCTGTCTTCATCCCACTGAAACTGATTCTTTCTTCTAAACCTGTCTTCATCACACTGAAACTGATTACATTCTTCTAAAGCTTCCTCCATCCCACTAAAGCTGATTACCTTCTTCTAAAGCTGTCTTCATCCCACTGAAGCTGATTACAGTCTTCTAAAGCTGTCTTCATCCCACTGAAGCTGATTACAGTCTTCTAAAGCTGTCTTCATCCAACCGCAGCTGATTACAGTCTTCTAAAGCTGTCTTTATTCCACTGAAGCTGATTACAGTCTTCTAAAGCTGTCTTCATCCCACTGAAGCTGAGTACAGTCTTCTAAAGCTGTCTTCATCCCAACTGAAACTGATTACATTCTTCTAAAGCTGTCTTCACCCCACTGAAGCTGATTACATTCTTCTAAAGCTGTCTTCATCAAACTGAAGCTGATAACAGTCTTCTAAACCTGTCTTCATGCCACTGAAGCTGATTACAGTCGTTCTAAAGCTGTCTTCATCCCACTGAAGCTGATTACAGTCTTCTAAAGCTGTCTTCATCCCACTGAAACTAATTATATTCCTCTAAAGCTGTCTTCATCACACTGAAACTGATTACATTCTTCTAAAGCTGTCTTCATCCCACTGAAACTGATTACATTATTCTAAAGCTGTCTTCATCAAACTGAAACAGATTACATTCTTCCAAAGCTGTCTTCATCCCACTGAAGCGTATTACATTCTTCTAAAGCTGTCTTCATCCCACTCAAGCTGATTACAGTCTTCTAAAGCTGTCTTTGTCCAACCGAAGCTGATTACAGTCTTCTAAAGCTGTCATCATCCCACTGAAGCTGATTACAGACTCCTAAAGCTGTCTTTATTCCACTGCAGCTGATTACAGTCTTCTAAAGCTGTCTTCATCCAACTGAAACTGATTAAATTCTTCTAAAGCTGTCTTCATCCCACTGAAGCTGATTACAGTCTTCTAAAGCTGTCTTCATCCAACCGAAACTGATTACATTCTTCTAAAGCTGCCTTCATCCCACTGAAGCTGATAACAGTCTTCTAAAGCTGTCTTTATCAAACTGAAGCTGATTACAGTCTTCTAAACCTGTCTTCATGCCACTGAAGCTGATCAGTCGTTTAAAGCTGTTTTCATCCCACTGAAGCTGATTACAGTCTTCTAAAGCTGTCTTCATCCCACTGAAACTGATTATTTCTTCTAAAGCTGTCTTTATCAAACTGAAACGTATTACATTCTTCTAAAGCTGTCTTCATCCCACTCAAGCTGATTAGAGTCTTCTAAAGCTGTCTTTATCCAACTGAAACTTATTAGATTATTCTAAAGCTGTCTTCATCCCACTCAAGCTGAGTAAAGTCTTCTAAAGCTGTCTTCATCCCACTCAAGCTGATTACATTCTTCTATAGCTGTCTTAGTCCAACCGAAGCTGATTACAGTCTTCTAAAGCTGTCTTTATTCCACTGAAGCTGATTACAGTCTTCTAAAGCTGTCTTCATCTCACTGAAGCTGAGAACAGTCTTCTAATGCTGTCTTCATCCAATTGAAGCTGATTACAGTCTTCTAAAGCTGTCTTTATCAAACTGAAGCTGATTACAGTCTTCTAAAGCTGTCTTCATCCCACTGAAACTGATTACATTCTTCTAAAGCTGTCTTCATCCCACTGAAGCTGATTACAGTCTTCTAAAGCTGTCTTCATCCAACTGAAACTGATTAAATTCTAATAAAGCTGTCTTCATCCCACTGAAGCTGATTACAGTCTTCTAAAGCTGTCTTCATCCAACCGAAACTGATTACATTCTTCTAAAGCTGTCTTCATCCCACTGAAACTGATTACATTCTTCTAAAGCTGTCTTCATCCCACTGAAGCTGATTACAGTCTTCTAAAGCTGTCTTTATTCCACTGAAGCTGATTACAGTCTTCTAAAGCTGTCTTCATCCCACTGAAGCTGAGTACAGTCTTCTAAAGCTGTCTTCATCCAACCGAAACTGATTACATTCTTCTAAAGCTGTCTTCATCCCACTGAAGCTGATAACAGTCTTCTAAAGCTGTCTTTATCAAACTGAAGCTGATTACAGTCTTCTAAACCTGTCTTCATGCCACTGAAGCTGATCAGTCGTTTAAAGCTGTTTTCATCCCACTGAAGCTGATTACAGTCTTCTAAAGCTGTCTTCATCCCACTGAAACTGATTATTTCTTCTAAAGCTGTCTTCATCACACTGAAACTGATTACATTCTTCTAAAGCTGTCTTCATCCCACTGAAACTGATTACATTCTTCTAAAGCTGTCTTCATCCCACTGAAACTGATTACATTATTCTAAAGCTGTCTTCATCCCACTCAAGCTGAGTAAAGTCTTCTAAAGCTGTCTTCATCCCACTCAAGCTGATTACAGTCTTCTAAAGCTGTCTTATCCAACCGAAACTGATTACATTCTTCTAAAGCTGTCTTCATCCCACTCAAGCTGATTACAGTCTTCTAAAGCTGTCTTCATCCCACTGAAGCTGATTACAGTCTTCTAAAGCTGTCTTCATCCCATTGAAGCTGATTACAGTCTTCTAAAGCTGTCTTTATCACACTGAAGCTGATTACAGTCTTCTAAAGCTGTCTTCATCCAACTGAAACTGATTACATTCTTCTAAAGCTGTCTTCATCCCACTGAAGCTGATTACAGTCTTCTAAAGCTGTCTTCATCCAACCGAAACTGATTACATTCTTCTAAAGCTGTCTTCATCCCACTGAAGCTGATAACAGTCTTCTAAAGCTGTCTTTATCAAACTGAAGCTGATTACAGTCTTCTAAACCTGTCTTCATGCCACTGAAGCTGATAAGTCGTTTAAAGCTGTTTTCATCCCACTGAAGCTGATTACAGTCTTCTAAAGCTGTCTTCATCCCACTGAAACTGATTATTTCTTCTAAAGCTGTCTTCATCACACTGAAACTGATTACATTCTTCTAAAGCTGTCTTCATCCCAATGAAACTGATTACATTCTTCTAAATCTTTCTTCATCCCACTGAAACTGATTACATTATTCTAAAGCTGTCTTCATCACACTGAAACAGATTACATTATTCCAAAGCTGTCTTTATCCCACTGAAACTTATTACATTCTTCTAAAGCTGTCTTCATCCCACTCAAGCTGATTAGAGTCTTCTAAAGCTGTCTTTATCCAACTGAAACTTATTAGATTCTTCTAAAGCTGTCTTCATCCCACTCAAGCTGAGTACAGTCTTCTAAAGCTGTCTTCATCCCACTCAAGCTGATTACAGTCTTCTAAAGCTGTCTTAGTCCAACCGAAGCTGATTACAGTCTTCTAAAGCTGTCTTCATCCCACTGAAACTGATTACATTCTTCTAAAGCTGTCTTCATCCCACTGAAGCTAATAACAGTCTTCTAAAGCTGTCTTTGACCAACCGAAGCTGATTACAGTCTTCTAAAGCTGTCTTTATTCCGCTGAAGCTGATTACAGTCTTCTAAAGCTGTCTTCATCCCACTGAAGCTGAGTACAGTCTTCTAAAGCTGTCTTCATCCAACTGAAACTGATTACATTCTTCTAAAGCTGTCTTCATCCCACTGAAGCTGATTACAGTCTTTTAAGCTGTCTTCATGCCACTGAAGCTGATCAGTCGTTTAAAGCTGTTTTCATCCCACTGAAGCTGATTACAGTCTTCTAAAGCTGTCTTCATCCCACTGAAACTAATTATTTCTTCTAAAGCTGTCTTCATCACACTGAAACTGATTACATTCTTCTAAAGCTGTCTTCATCCCATTGAAACTGATTACATTCTTCTAAAGCTTTCTTCATCCCACTGAAACTGATTACATTATTCTAAAGCTGTCTTCGTCAAACTGAAACAGATTACATTATTCCAAAGCTGTCTTTATCTCATTGAAACGTATTACATTCTTCTAAAGCTGTCTTCATCCCACTCAAGCTGATTAGAGTCTTCTAAAGCTGTCTTTATCCAACTGAAACTTATTACATTCTTCTAAAGCTGTCTTCATCCCACTCAAGCTGATTACAGTCTTCTAAAGCTGTCTTCATCCCACTCAAGCTGATTACAGTCTTCTAAAGCTGTCTTTGTCCAACCGAAGCTGATTACAGTCTTCTAACGCTGTCTTCATCCCACTGAAACTGATTATTTCTTCTAAAGCTGTCTTCATCACACTGAAACATTCTTCTAAAGCTGTCTTCATCCCAATGAAACTGATTACATTCTTCTAAATCTTTCTTCATCCCACTGAAACTGATTACATTATTCTAAAGCTGTCTTCATCACACTGAAACAGATTACATTATTCCAAAGCTGTCTTTATCCCACTGAAACTTATTACATTCTTCTAAAGCTGTCTTCATCCCACTCAAGCTGATTAGAGTCTTCTAAAGCTGTCTTTATCCAACTGAAACGTATTAGATTCTTCTAAAGCTGTCTTCATCCCACTCAAGCTGAGTACAGTCTTCTAAAGCTGTCTTCATCCCACTCAAAATGATTACAGTCTTCTAAAGCTGTCTTAGTCCAACCGAAGCTGATTACAGTCTTCTAAAGCTGTCTTTATTCCACTGAAGCTGATTACAGTCTTCTAAAGCTGTCTTCATCCCACTGAAGCTGAGTACAGTCTTCTAATGCTGTCTTCATCCAATTGAAGCTGATTACAGTCTTCTAAAGCTGTCTTTATCAAACTGAAGCTGATTACAGTCTTCTAAAGCTGTCTTCATCCCACTGAAACTGATTACATTCTTCTAAAGCTGTCTTCATCCCACTGAAGCTGATTACAGTCTTCTAAAGCTGTCTTCATCCAACTGAAACTGATTACATTCTTCTAAAGCTGTCTTCATCCCACTGAAGCTGATTACAGTCTTCTAAAGCTGTCTTCATCCACCCGAAACTGATTACATTCTTCTAAAGCTGTCTTCATCCCACAGAAGCTGATAACAGTCTTCTAAAGCTGTCTTTATCAAACTGAAGCTGATTACAGTCTTCTAAACCTGTCTTCATGCCACTGAAGCTGATCAGTCGTTTAAAGCTGTTTTCATCCCACTGAAGCTGATTAAGTCTTCTAAAGCTGTCTTCATCCCACTGAAACTGATTACATTCTTCTAAAGCTGTCTTCATCCCACTGAAGCTGATTACAGTCTTCTAAAGCTGTCTTCATCCAACTGAAACTTATTACATTCTTCTAAAGCTGTCTTCAGTCCACTGAAGCTGATTACAGTCTTCTAAAGCTGTCTTCATCCCACTGAAACTGATTAAATTCTTCTAAAGCTGTCTTCATCCCACTGAAGCTGATTACAGTCTTCTAAAGCTGTCTTCATCCAACTGAAACTGATTACATTCTTCTAAAGCTGTCTTCATCCCACTCAAGCTGATTACAGTCTTCTAAAGCTGTCTTTATCCAACTGAAACTTATTACATTCTTCTAAAGCTGTCTTCATCCCACTCAAACTGATTACAGTCTTCTAAAGCTGTCTTCATCCCACTCAAGCTGATTACAGTCTTCTAAAGCTGTCTTCATCCAACTGAAACTGATTACATTCTTCTAAAGCTGTCTTCATCCCACTGAAGCTGATTACAGTCTTCTAAAGCTGTCTTCATCCAACCGAAACTGATTACATTCTTCTAAAGCTGTCTTCATCCCACAGAAGCTGATAACAGTCTTCTAAAGCTGTCTTTATCAAACTGAAGCTGATTACAGTCTTCTAAACCTGTCTTCATGCCACTGAAGCTGATCAGTCGTTTAAAGCTGTTTTCATCCCACTGAACCTGATTAGTCTTCTAAAGCTGTCTTCATCCCACTGAAACTGATTACATTCTTCTAAAGCTGTCTTCATCCCACTGAAGCTGATTACAGTCTTCTAAAGCTGTCTTCATCCAACTGAAACTTATTACATTCTTCTAAAGCTGTCTTCATCCCACTGAAGCTGATTACAGTCTTCTAAAGCTGTCTTCATCCAACTGAAACTGATTAAATTCTTCTAAAGCTTTCTTCATCCCACTGAAGCTGATTACAGTCTTCTAAAGCTGTCTTCATCCAACCGAAACTTATTACATTCTTCTAAAGCTGTCTTCATTACACTCAAACTGATTACAGTCTTCTAAAGCTGTCTTCATCCCACTCAAGCTGATTACAGTCTTCTAAAGCTGTCATAGTCCAACCGAAGCTGATTACAGTCTTCTAAAGCTGTCTTTATTCCACTGAAGCTGATTACAGTCTTCTAAAGCTGTCTTCATCCCACTGAAGCTGAGTACAGTCTTCTAAAGCTGTCTTCATCCAACCGAAGCTGATTACAGTCTTCTAATGCTGTCTTGATCCCATTGAAGCTGTTAAGTCTTTTAAAGCTGTCTTCATCCCACTGATGCTGATTACAGTGTTCTAAAGCTGTCTTCATCCCACTGAAACTGATTCTTTGTTTTAAACCTGTCTTCATCACACTGAAACTGATTACAGTCTTTTAAAGCTGTCTTCATCCCACTGATTCTGATTACAGTCTTCTAAAGCTGTCTTCAACCCACTGAAACTGATTCTTTCTTTTAAACCTGTCTTCATCACACTGAAACTGATTACATTCTTCTAAAGCTTCCTCCATCCCACTAAAGCTGATTACCTTCTTCTAAAGCTGTCTTCATCCCACTGAAGCTGATTACAGTCTTCTAAAGCTGTCTTCATCCCACTGAAGGTGATTACAGTATCTAAAGCTGTCTTCATCCAACCGCAGCTGATTACAGTCTTCTAAAGCTGACTTCATCCCACTGAAGCTGATTACATTCTTCTAAAGCTGTCTTTATCCAACCGAAGCTGATTACTGTCTTCTAAAGCTGTCTTCATCCAACCGAAACTGATTACATTCTTCTAAAGCTGTCTTCATCCCACTGAAGCTGATAACAGTCTTCTAAAGCTGTCTTTATCCAACTGAAACTTATTACATTCTTCTAAAGCTGTCTTCATCACACTCAAGCTGATTACAGTCTTCTAAAGCTGTCTTCATCCCACTCAAGCTGATTACAGTCTTCTAAAGCTGTCTTTGTCCAACCGAAGCTGATTACAGTCTTCTAAAGCTGTCTTCATCCCACTGAAACTGATTATTTCTTCTAAAGCTGTCTTCATCACACTGAAACATTCTTCTAAATCTTTCTTCATCCCACTGAAACTGATTACATTATTCTAAAGCTGTCTTCATCACACTGAAACAGATTACATTATTCCAAAGCTGTCTTTATCCCACTGAAACTTATTACATTCTTCTAAAGCTGTCTTCATCCCACTCAAGCTGATTAGAGTCTTCTAAAGCTGTCTTTATCCAACAGAAACGTATTAGATTATTCTAAAGCTGTCTTCATCCCACTCAAGCTGACTACAGTCTTCTAAAGCTGTCTTCATCCCACTCAAGCTGATTACAGTCTTCTAAAGCTGTCTTAGTCCAACCGAAGCTGATTACAGTCTTCTAAAGCTGTCTTTATTCCACTGAAGCTGATTACAGTCTTCTAAAGCTGTCTTCATCCCACTGAAGCTGAGTACAGTCTTCTAATGCTGTCTTCATCCAATTGAAGCTGATTACAGTCTTCTAAAGCTGTCTTTATCAAACTGAAGCTGATTACAGTCTTCTAAAGCTGTCTTCATCCCACTGAAACTGATTACATTCTTCTAAAGCTGTCTTCATCCCAATGAAGCTGATTACAGTCTTCTAAAGCTGTCTTCATCCCACTGAAACTGATTCTTTCTTTTAAACCTGTCTTCATCACACTGAAACTGATTACATTCTTCTAAAGCTGTCTTCATCCCACTGAAGCTGATTACAGTCTTCTAAAGCTGTCTTCATCCAACCGAAACTGATTACATTCTTCTAAAGCTGTCTTCATCCCACTGAAGCTGATAACAGTCTTCTAAAGCTGTCTTTATCAAACTGAAGCTGATTACAGTCTTCTAAACCTGTCTTCATGCCACTGAAGCTGATCAGTCGTTTAAAGCTGTTTTCATCCCACTGAAGCTGATTAGTCTTCTAAAGCTGTCTTCATCCCACTGAAACTGATTACATTCTTCTAAAGCTGTCTTCATCCCACTGAAGCTGATTACAGTCTTCTAAAGCTGTCTTCATCCAACTGAAACTGATTAAATTCTTCTAAAGCTGTCTTCATCCCACTGAAACTGGATTACAGTCTTCTAAAGCTGTCTTCATCCAACCGAAACTGATTACAATCTTCTAAAGCTGTCTTCATCCCACTGAAGCTAATAACAGTCTTCTAAAGCTGTCTTTGACCAACCGAAGCTGATTACAGTCTTCTAAAGCTGTCTTTATTCCGCTGAAGCTGATTACAGTCTTCTAAAGCTGTCTTCATCCCACTGAAACTGATTACATTCTTCTAAAGCTGTCTTCATCCCAATGAAGCTGATTACAGTCTTCTAAAGCTGTCTTCATCCCACTGAAACTGATTCTTTCTTTTAAACCTGTCTTCATCACACTGAAACTGATTACATTCTTCTAAAGCTGTCTTCATCCCACTGAAGCTGATTACAGTCTTCTAAAGCTGTCTTCATCCAACCGAAACTGATTACATTCTTCTAAAGCTGTCTTCATCCCACTGAAGCTGATAACAGTCTTCTAAAGCTGTCTTTATCAAACTGAAGCTGATTACAGTCTTCTAAACCTGTCTTCATGCCACTGAAGCTGATCAGTCGTTTAAAGCTGTTTTCATCCCACTGAAGCTGATTAGTCTTCTAAAGCTGTCTTCATCCCACTGAAACTGATTACATTCTTCTAAAGCTGTCTTCATCCCACTGAAGCTGATTACAGTCTTCTAAAGCTGTGTTCATCCAACTGAAACTGATTAAATTCTTCTAAAGCTGTCTTCATCCCACTGAAGCTGATTACAGTCTTCTAAAGCTGTCTTCATCCAACCGAAACTGATTACATTCTTCTAAAGCTGTCTTCATCCCACTGAAGCTAATAACAGTCTTCTAAAGCTGTCTTTGACCAACCGAAGCTGATTACAGTCTTCTAAAGCTGTCTTTATTCCGCTGAAGCTGATTACAGTCTTCTAAAGCTGTCTTCATCCCACTGAAGCTGAGTACAGTCTTCTAAAGCTGTCTTCATCCAACTGAAACTGATTACATTCTTCTAAAGCTGTCTTCATCCCACTGAAGCTGATTACAGTCTTCTAAAGCTGTCTTCATGCCACTGAAGCTGATCAGTCGTTTAAAGCTGTTTTCATCCCACTGAAGCTGATTACAGTCTTCTAAAGCTGTCTTCATCCCACTGAAACTGATTACATTCTTCTAAAGCTGTCTTCATCCCATTGAAACTGATTACATTCTTCTAAAGCTTTCTTCATCCCACTGAAACTGATTACATTATTCTTATGCTGTCTTCATCAAACTGAAACAGATTACATTATTCCAAAGCTGTCTTTATCCCATTGAAACGTATTACATTCTTCTAAAGCTGTCTTCATCCCACTCAAGCTGATTAGAGTCTTCTAAAGCTTTCTTTATCCAACTGAAACTTATTACATTCTTCTAAAGCTGTCTTCATCCCACTCAAGCTGATTACAGTCTTCTAAAGCTGTCTTCATCCCACTCAAGCTGATTACAGTCTTCTAAAGCTGTCTTTGTCCAACCGAAGCTGATTACAGTCTTCTAAAGCTGTCTTCATCCCACTGAAACTGATTATTTCTTCTAAAGCTGTCTTCATCACACTGAAACATTCTTCTAAAGCTGTCTTCATCCCAATGAAACTGATTACATTCTTCTAAATCTTTCTTCGTCCCACTGAAACTGATTACATTATTCTAAAGCTGTCTTCATCACACTGAAACAGATTACATTATTCCAAAGCTGTCTTTATCCCACTGAAACTTATTACATTCTTCTAAAGCTGTCTTCATCCCACTCAAGCTGATTAGAGTCTTCTAAAGCTGTCTTTATCCAACTGAAACGTATTAGATTCTTCTAAAGCTGTCTTCATCCCAATCAAGCTGAGTACAGTCTTCTAAAGCTGTCTTCATCCCACTCAAGCTGATTACAGTCTTCTAAAGCTGTCTTAGTCCAACCGAAGCTGATTACAGTCTTCTAAAGCTGTCTTTATTCCACTGAAGCTGATTACAGTCTTCTAAAGCTGTCTTCATCCCACTGAAGCTGAGTACAGTCTTCTAATGCTGTCATCATCCAATTGAAGCTGATTACAGTCTTCTAAAGCTGTCTTTATCAAACTGAAGCTGATTACAGTCTTCTAAAGCTGTCTTCATCCCACTGAAACTGATTACATTGTTCTAAAGCTGTCTTCATCCCAATGAAGCTGATTACAGTCTTCTAAAGCTGTCTTCATCCCACTGAAACTGATTCTTTCTTTTAAACCTGTCTTCATCACACTGAAACTGATTACATTCTTCTAAAGCTTTCTTCATCCCACTGAAGCTGATTACAGTCTTCTAAAGCTGTCTTCATCCAACCGAAACTGATTACATTCTTCTAAAGCTGTCTTTATCCAACTGAAACTTATTACATTCTTCTAAAGCTGTCTTCATCCCACTCAAGCTGATTACAGTCTTCTAAAGCTGTCTTCATCCCACTCAAGCTGATTACAGTCTTCTAAAGCTGTCTTTGTCCAACCGAAGCTGATTACAGTCTTCTAAAGCTGTCTTCATCCCACTGAAACTGATTATTTCTTCTAAAGCTGTCTTCATCACACTGAAACATTCTTCTAAAGCTGTCTTCATCCCAATGAAACTGATTACATTCTTCTAAATCTTTCTTCATCCCACTGAAACTGATTACATTATTCTAAAGCTGTCTTCATCACACTGAAACAGATTACATTATTCCAAAGCTGTCTTTATCCCACTGAAACTTATTACATTCTTCTAAAGCTGTCTTCATCCCACTGAAGCTGATTAGAGTCTTCTAAAGCTGTCTTTATCCAACTGAAACGTATTAGATTCTTCTAAAGCTGTCTTCATCCCACTCAAGCTGATTACAGTCTTCTAAAGCTGTCTTAGTCCAACCGAAGCTGATTACATTCTTCTAAAGCTGTCTTCATCCCACTCAAGCTGATTACAGTCTTCTAAAGCTGTCTTTGTCCAACCGAAGCTGATTACAGTCTTCTAAAGCTGTCTTCATCCCACTGAAACTGATTATTTCTTCTAAAGCTGTCTTCATCACACTGAAACATTCTTCTAAAGCTGTCTTCATCCCAATGAAACTGATTACATTCTTCTAAATCTTTCTTCGTCCCACTGAAACTGATTACATTATTCTAAAGCTGTCTTCATCACACTGAAACAGATTACATTATTCCAAAGCTGTCTTTATCCCACTGAAACTTATTACATTCTTCTAAAGCTGTCTTCATCCCACTCAAGCTGATTAGAGTCTTCTAAAGCTGTCTTTATCCAACTGAAACGTATTAGATTCTTCTAAAGCTGTCTTCATCCCAATCAAGCTGAGTACAGTCTTCTAAAGCTGTCTTCATCCCACTCAAGCTGATTACAGTCTTCTAAAGCTGTCTTAGTCCAACCGAAGCTGATTACAGTCTTCTAAAGCTGTCTTTATTCCACTGAAGCTGATTACAGTCTTCTAAAGCTGTCTTCATCCCACTGAAGCTGAGTACAGTCTTCTAATGCTGTCTTCATCCAATTGAAGCTGATTACAGTCTTCTAAAGCTGTCTTTATCAAACTGAAGCTGATTACAGTCTTCTAAAGCTGTCTTCATCCCACTGAAACTGATTACATTCTTCTAAAGCTGTCTTCATCCCAATGAAGCTGATTACAGTCTTCTAAAGCTGTCTTCATCCCACTGAAACTGATTCTTTCTTTTAAACCTGTCTTCATCACACTGAAACTGATTACATTCTTCTAAAGCTGTCTTCATCCCACTGAAGCTGATTACAGTCTTCTAAAGCTGTCTTCATCCAACCGAAACTGATTACATTCTTCTAAAGCTGTCTTCATCCCACTGAAGATGATAACAGTCTTCTAAAGCTGTCTTTATCCAACTGAAACTTATTACATTCTTCTAAAGCTGTCTTCATCCCACTCAAGCTGATTACAGTCTTCTAAAGCTGTCTTCATCCCACTCAAGCTGATTACAGTCTTCTAAAGCTGTCTTTGTCCAACCGAAGCTGATTACAGTCTTCTAAAGCTGTCTTCATCCCATTGAAACTGATTATTTCTTCTAAAGCTGTCTTCATCACACTGAAACATTCTTCTAAAGCTGTCTTCATCCCAATGAAACTGATTACATTCTTCTAAATCTTTCTTCATCCCACTGAAACTGATTACATTATTCTAAAGCTGTCTTCATCACACTGAAACAGATTACATTATTCCAAAGCTGTCTTTATCCCACTGAAACTTATTACATTCTTCTAAAGCTGTCTTCATCCCACTCAAGCTGATTAGAGTCTTCTAAAGCTGTCTTTATCCAACTGAAACGTATTAGATTCTTCTAAAGCTGTCTTCATCCCACTCAAGCTGATTACAGTCTTCTAAAGCTGTCTTAGTCCAACCGAAGCTGATTACATTCTTCTAAAGCTGTCTTCATCCCACTCTAGCTGATTACAGTCTTCTAAAGCTGTCTTCATCCCACTCAAGCTGATTACAGTCTTCTAAAGCTGTCTTTGTCCAACCGAAGCTGATTACAGTCTTCTAAAGCTGTCTTCATCCCACTGAAACTGATTATTTCTTCTAAAGCTGTCTTCATCACACTGAAACATTCTTCTAAAGCTGTCTTCATCCCAATGAAACTGATTACATTCTTCTAAATCTTTCTTCGTCCCACTGAAACTGATTACATTATTCTAAAGCTGTCTTCATCACACTGAAACAGATTACATTATTCCAAAGCTGTCTTTATCCCACTGAAACTTATTACATTCTTCTAAAGCTGTCTTCATCCCACTCAAGCTGATTAGAGTCTTCTAAAGCTGTCTTTATCCAACTGAAACGTATTAGATTCTTCTAAAGCTGTCTTCATCCCAATCAAGCTGAGTACAGTCTTCTAAAGCTGTCTTCATCCCACTCAAGCTGATTACAGTCTTCTAAAGCTGTCTTAGTCCAACCGAAGCTGATTACAGTCTTCTAAAGCTGTCTTCATCCCACTGAAGCTGAGTACAGTCTTCTAATGCTGTCTTCATCCAATTGAAGCTGATTACAGTCTTCTAAAGCTGTCTTTATCAAACTGAAGCTGATTACAGTCTTCTAAAGCTGTCTTCATCCCACTGAAACTGATTACATTCTTCTAAAGCTGTCTTCATCCCAATGAAGCTGATTACAGTCTTCTAAAGCTGTCTTCATCCCACTGAAACTGATTCTTTCTTTTAAACCTGTCTTCATCACACTGAAACTGATTACATTCTTCTAAAGCTGTCTTCATCCCACTGAAGCTGATTACAGTCTTCTAAAGCTGTCTTCATCCAACCGAAACTGATTACATTCTTCTAAAGCTGTCTTCATCCCACTGAAGCTGATAACAGTCTTCTAAAGCTGTCTTTATCCAACTGAAACTTATTACATTCTTCTAAAGCTGTCTTCATCCCACTCAAGCTGATTACAGTCTTCTAAAGCTGTCTTCATCCCACTCAAGCTGATTACAGTCTTCTAAAGCTGTCTTTGTCCAACCGAAGCTGATTACAGTCTTCTAAAGCTGTCTTCATCCCACTGAAACTGATTATTTCTTCTAAAGCTGTCTTCATCACACTGAAACATTCTTCTAAAGCTGTCTTCATCCCAATGAAACTGATTACATTCTTCTAAATCTTTCTTCATCCCACTGAAACTGATTACATTATTCTAAAGCTATCTTCATCACACTGAAACAGATTACATTATTCCAAAGCTGTCTTTATCCCACTGAAACTTATTACATTCTTCTAAAGCTGTCTTCATCCCACTCAAGCTGATTAGAGTCTTCTAAAGCTGTCTTTATCCAACTGAAACGTATTAGATTCTTCTAAAGCTGTCTTCATCCCACTCAAGCTGATTACAGTCTTCTAAAGCTGTCTTAGTCCAACCGAAGCTGATTACATTCTTCTAAAGCTGTCTTCATCCCACTCAAGCTGATTACAGTCTTCTAAAGCTGTCTTCATCCCACTCAAGCTGATTACAGTCTTCTAAAGCTGTCTTTGTCCAACCGAAGCTGATTACAGTCTTCTAAAGCTGTCTTCATCCCACTGAAACTGATTATTTCTTCTAAAGCTGTCTTCATCACACTGAAACATTCTTCTAAAGCTGTCTTCATCCCAATGAAACTGATTACATTCTTCTAAATCTTTCTTCGTCCCACTGAAACTGATTACATTATTCTAAAGCTGTCTTCATCACACTGAAACAGATTACATTATTCCAAAGCTGTCTTTATCCCACTGAAACTTATTACATTCTTCTAAAGCTGTCTTCATCCCACTCAAGCTGATTAGAGTCTTCTAAAGCTGTCTTTATCCAACTGAAACGTATTAGATTCTTCTAAAGCTGTCTTCATCCCAATCAAGCTGAGTACAGTCTTCTAAAGCTGTCTTCATCCCACTCAAGCTGATTACAGTCTTCTAAAGCTGTCTTAGTCCAACCGAAGCTGATTACAGTCTTCTAAAGCTGTCTTTATTCCACTGAAGCTGATTACAGTCTTCTAAAGCTGTCTTCATCCCACTGAAGCTGAGTACAGTCTTCTAATGCTGTCTTCATCCAATTGAAGCTGATTACAGTCTTCTAAAGCTGTCTTTATCAAACTGAAGCTGATTACAGTCTTCTAAAGCTGTCTTCATCCCACTGAAACTGATTACATTCTTCTAAAGCTGTCTTCATCCCAATGAAGCTGATTACAGTCTTCTAAAGCTGTCTTCATCCCACTGAAACTGATTCTTTCTTTTAAACCTGTCTTCATCACACTGAAGCTGATTACAGTCTTCTAAAGCTGTCTTTATCAAACTGAAGCTGATTACAGTCTTCTAAAGCTGTCTTCATCCCACTGAAACTGATTACATTCTTCTAAAGCTGTCTTCATCCCAATGAAGCTGATTACAGTCTTCTAAAGCTGTCTTCATCCCACTGAAACTGATTCTTTCTTTTAAACCTGTCTTCATCACACTGAAACAGATTACATTCTTCTAAAGCTGTCTTCATCCCACTGAAGCTGATTACAGTCTTCTAAAGCTGTCTTCATCCAACCGAAACTGATTACATTCTTCTAAAGCTGTCTTCATCCCACTGAAGATGATAACAGTCTTCTAAAGCTGTCTTTATCCAACTGAAACTTATTACATTCTTCTAAAGCTGTCTTCATCCCACTCAAGCTGATTACAGTCTTCTAAAGCTGTCTTCATCCCACTCAAGCTGATTACAGTCTTCTAAAGCTGTCTTTGTCCAACCGAAGCTGATTACAGTCTTCTAAAGCTGTCTTCATCCCACTGAAACTGATTATTTCTTCTAAAGCTGTCTTCATCACACTGAAACATTCTTCTAAAGCTGTCTTCATCCCAATGAAACTGATTACATTCTTCTAAATCTTTCTTCATCCCACTGAAACTGATTACATTATTCTAAAGCTGTCTTCATCACACTGAAACAGATTACATTATTCCAAAGCTGTCTTTATCCCACTGAAACTTATTACATTCTTCTAAAGCTGTCTTCATCCCACTCAAGCTGATTAGAGTCTTCTAAAGCTGTCTTTATCCAACTGAAACGTATTAGATTCTTCTAAAGCTGTCTTCATCCCACTCAAGCTGATTACAGTCTTCTAAAGCTGTCTTAGTCCAACCGAAGCTGATTACATTCTTCTAAAGCTGTCTTCATCCCACTCAAGCTGATTACAGTCTTCTAAAGCTGTCTTCATCCCACTCAAGCTGATTACAGTCTTCTAAAGCTGTCTTTGTCCAACCGAAGCTGATTACAGTCTTCTAAAGCTGTCTTCATCCCACTGAAACTGATTATTTCTTCTAAAGCTGTCTTCATTGCACTGAAACATTCTTCTAAAGCTGTCTTCATCCCAATGAAACTGATTACATTCTTCTAAATCTTTCTTCGTCCCACTGAAACTGATTACATTATTCTAAAGCTGTCTTCATCACACTGAAACAGATTACATTATTCCAAAGCTGTCTTTATCCCACTGAAACTTATTACATTCTTCTAAAGCTGTCTTCATCCCACTCAAGCTGATTAGAGTCTTCTAAAGCTGTCTTTATCCAACTGAAACGTATTAGATTCTTCTAAAGCTGTCTTCATCCCAATCAAGCTGAGTACAGTCTTCTAAAGCTGTCTTCATCCCACTCAAGCTGATTACAGTCTTCTAAAGCTGTCTTAGTCCAACCGAAGCTGATTACAGTCTTCTAAAGCTGTCTTCATCCCACTGAAGCTGAGTACAGTCTTCTAATGCTGTCTTCATCCAATTGAAGCTGATTACAGTCTTCTAAAGCTGTCTTTATCAAACTGAAGCTGATTACAGTCTTCTAAAGCTGTCTTCATCCCACTGAAACTGATTACATTCTTCTAAAGCTGTCTTCATCCCAATGAAGCTGATTACAGTCTTCTAAAGCTGTCTTCATCCCACTGAAACTGATTCTTTCTTTTAAACCTGTCTTCATCACACTGAAACTGATTACATTCTTCTAAAGCTGTCTTCATCCCACTGAAGCTGATTACAGTCTTCTAAAGCTGTCTTCATCCAACCGAAACTGATTACATTCTTCTAAAGCTGTCTTCATCCCACTGAAGCTGATAACAGTCTTCTAAAGCTGTCTTTATCCAACTGAAACTTATTACATTCTTCTAAAGCTGTCTTCATCCCACTCAAGCTGATTACAGTCTTCTAAAGCTGTCTTCATCCCACTCAAGCTGATTACAGTCTTCTAAAGCTGTCTTTGTCCAACCGAAGCTGATTACAGTCTTCTAAAGCTGTCTTCATCCCACTGAAACTGATTATTTCTTCTAAAGCTGTCTTCATCACACTGAAACATTCTTCTAAAGCTGTCTTCATCCCAATGAAACTGATTACATTCTTCTAAATCTTTCTTCATCCCACTGAAACTGATTACATTATTCTAAAGCTGTCTTCATCACACTGAAACAGATTACATTATTCCAAAGCTGTCTTTATCCCACTGAAACTTATTACATTCTTCTAAAGCTGTCTTCATCCCACTCAAGCTGATTAGAGTCTTCTAAAGCTGTCTTTATCCAACTGAAACGTATTAGATTCTTCTAAAGCTGTCTTCATCCCAATCAAGCTGAGTACAGTCTTCTAAAGCTGTCTTTATCCAACTGAAACTTATTACATTCTTCTAAAGCTGTCTTCATCCCACTCAAGCTGATTACAGTCTTCTAAAGCTGTCTTCATCCCACTCAAGCTGATTACAGTCTTCTAAAGCTGTCTTTGTCCAACCGAAGCTGATTACAGTCTTCTAAAGCTGTCTTCATCCCACTGAAACTGATTATTTCTTCTAAAGCTGTCTTCATCACACTGAAACATTCTTCTAAAGCTGTCTTCATCCCAATGAAACTGATTACATTCTTCTAAATCTTTCTTCATCCCACTGAAACTGATTACATTATTCTAAAGCTGTCTTCATCACACTGAAACAGATTACATTATTCCAAAGCTGTCTTTATCCCACTGAAACTTATTACATTCTTCTAAAGCTGTCTTCATCCCACTCAAGCTGATTAGAGTCTTCTAAAGCTGTCTTTATCCAACTGAAACGTATTAGATTCTTCTAAAGCTGTCTTCATCCCACTCAAGCTGATTACAGTCTTCTAAAGCTGTCTTAGTCCAACCGAAGCTGATTACATTCTTCTAAAGCTGTCTTCATCCCACTCAAGCTGATTACAGTCTTCTAAAGCTGTCTTCATCCCACTCAAGCTGATTACAGTCTTCTAAAGCTGTCTTTGTCCAACCGAAGCTGATTACAGTCTTCTAAAGCTGTCTTCATCCCACTGAAACTGATTATTTCTTCTAAAGCTGTCTTCATCACACTGAAACATTCTTCTAAAGCTGTCTTCATCCCAATGAAACTGATTACATTCTTCTAAATCTTTCTTCGTCCCACTGAAACTGATTACATTATTCTAAAGCTGTCTTCATCACACTGAAACAGATTACATTATTCCAAAGCTGTCTTTATCCCACTGAAACTTATTACATTCTTCTAAAGCTGTCTTCATCCCACTCAAGCTGATTAGAGTCTTCTAAAGCTGTCTTTATCCAACTGAAACGTATTAGATTCTTCTAAAGCTGTCTTCATCCCAATCAAGCTGAGTACAGTCTTCTAAAGCTGTCTTCATCCCACTCAAGCTGATTACAGTCTTCTAAAGCTGTCTTAGTCCAACCGAAGCTGATTACAGTCTTCTAAAGCTGTCTTTATTCCACTGAAGCTGATTACAGTCTTCTAAAGCTGTCTTCATCCCACTGAAGCTGAGTACAGTCTTCTAATGCTGTCTTCATCCAATTGAAGCTGATTACAGTCTTCTAAAGCTGTCTTTATCAAACTGAAGCTGATTACAGTCTTCTAAAGCTGTCTTCATCCCACTGAAACTGATTACATTCTTCTAAAGCTGTCTTCATCCCAATGAAGCTGATTACAGTCTTCTAAAGCTGTCTTCATCCCACTGAAACTGATTCTTTCTTTTAAACCTGTCTTCATCACACTGAAACTGATTACATTCTTCTAAAGCTGTCTTCATCCCACTGAAGCTGATTACAGTCTTCTAAAGCTGTCTTCATCCAACCGAAACTGATTACATTCTTCTAAAGCTGTCTTCATCCCACTGAAGCTGATAACAGTCTTCTAAAGCTGTCTTTATCCAACTGAAACTTATTACATTCTTCTAAAGCTGTCTTCATCCCACTCAAGCTGATTACAGTCTTCTAAAGCTGTCTTCATCCCACTCAAGCTGATTACAGTCTTCTAAAGCTGTCTTTGTCCAACCGAAGCTGATTACAGTCTTCTAAAGCTGTCTTCATCCCACTGAAACTGATTATTTCTTCTAAAGCTGTCTTCATCACACTGAAACATTCTTCTAAAGCTGTCTTCATCCCAATGAAACTGATTACATTCTTCTAAATCTTTCTTCATCCCACTGAAACTGATTACATTATTCTAAAGCTGTCTTCATCACACTGAAACAGATTACATTATTCCAAAGTTGTCTTTATCACACTGAAACTTATTACATTCTTCTAAAGCTGTCTTCATCCCACTCAAGCTGATTAGAGTCTTCTAAAGCTGTCTTTATCCAACTGAAACGTATTAGATTCTTCTAAAGCTGTCTTCATCCCACTCAAGCTGATTACAGTCTTCTAAAGCTGTCTTAGTCCAACCGAAGCTGATTACAGTCTTCTAAAGCTGTCTTTATTCCACTGAAGCTGATTACAGTCTTCTAAAGCTGTCTTCATCCCACTGAAGCTGAGTACAGTCTTCTAAAGCTGTCTTCATCCAACCGAAGCTGATTACAGTCTTCTAATGCTGTCTTGATCCCATTGAAGCTGTTAAGTCTTTTAAAGCTGTCTTCATCCCACTGATGCTGATTACAGTCTTCTAAAGCTGTCTTCATCCCACTGAAACTGATTCTTTGTTTTAAAACTGTCTTCATCACACTGAAACTGATTACAGTCTTTTAAAGCTGTCTTCATCCCACTGATGCTGATTACAGTCTTCTAAAGCTGTCTTCATCCTACTGAAACTGATTCTTTCTTTTAAACCTGTCTTCATCACACTGAAACTGATTACATTCTTCTAAAGCTTCCTCCATCCCACTAAAGCTGATTACCTTCTTCTAAAGCTGTCTTCATCCCACTGAAGGTGATTACAGTATCTAAAGCTGTCTTCATCCAACCGCAGCTGATTACAGTCTTCTAAAGCTGACTTCATCCCACTGAAGCTGATTACATTCTTCTAAAGCTGTCTTTATCCAACCGAAGCTGATTACTGTCTTCTAAATCTGTCTTCATCCCAATGAAGCTGATTACAGTCTTCTAAAGCTGTCTTCATCCAACCGAAACTGATTACATTCTTCTAAAGCTGTCTTCATCCCACTGAAGCTGATAAAAGTCTTCTAAAGCTGTCTTTATCCAACTGAAACTTATTACATTCTTCTAAAGCTGTCTTCATCCCACTCAAGCTGATTACAGTCTTCTAAAGCTGTCTTCATCCCACTCAAGCTGATTACAGTCTTCTAAAGCTGTCTTTGTCCAACCGAAGCTGATTACAGTCTTCTAAAGCTGTCTTCATCCCACTGAAACAGATTATTTCTTCTAAAGCTGTCTTCATCACACTGAAACATTCTTCTAAAGCTGTCTTCATCCCAATGAAACTGATTACATTCTTCTAAATCTTTCTTCATCCCACTGAAACTGATTACATTATTCTAAAGCTGTCTTCATCACACTGAAACAGATTACATTATTCCAAAGCTGTCTTTATCCCACTGAAACTTATTACATTCTTCTAAAGCTGTCTTCATCCCACTCCAGCTGATTAGAGTCTTCTAAAGCTGTCTTTATCCAACAGAAACGTATTAGATTCTTCTAAAGCTGTCTTCATCCCACTCAAGCTGACTACAGTCTTCTAAAGCTGTCTTCATCCCACTCAAGCTGATTACAGTCTTCTAAAGCTGTCTTAGTCCAACCGAAGCTGATTACAGTCTTCTAAAGCTGTCTTTATTCCACTGAAGCTGATTACAGTCTTCTAAAGCTGTCTTCATCCCACTGAAGCTGAGTACGGTCTTCTAATGCTGTCTTCATCCAATTGAAGCTGATTACAGTCTTCTAAAGCTGTCTTTATCAAACTGAAGCTGATTACAGTCTTCTAAAGCTGTCTTCATCCCACTGAAACTGATTACATTCTTCTAAAGCTGTCTTCATCCCAATGAAGCTGATTACAGTCTTCTAAAGCTGTCTTCATCCCACTGAAACTGATTCTTTCTTTTAAACCTGTCTTCATCACACTGAAACTGATTACATTCTTCTAAAGCTGTCTTTATCAAACTGAAGCTGATTACAGTCTTCTAAAGCTGTCTTCATCCCACTGAAACTGATTACATTCTTCTAAAGCTGTCTTCATCCCAATGAAGCTGATTACAGTCTTCTAAAGCTGTCTTCATCCCACTGAAACTGATTCTTTCTTTTAAACCTGTCTTCATCACACTGAAACTGATTACATTCTTCTAAAGCTGTCTTCATCCCACTGAAGCTGATTACAGTCTTCTAAAGCTGTCTTCATCCAACCGAAACTGATTACATTCTTCTAAAGCTGTCTTCATCCCACTGAAGCTGATAACAGTCTTCTAAAGCTGTCTTTATCCAACTGAAACTTATTACATTCTTCTAAAGCTGTCTTCATCCCACTCAAGCTGATTACAGTCTTCTAAAGCTGTCTTCATCCCACTCAAGCTGATTACAGTCTTCTAAAGCTGTCTTTGTCCAACCGAAGCTGATTACAGTCTTCTAAAGCTGTCTTCATCCCACTGAAACTGATTATTTCTTCTAAAGCTGTCTTCATCACACTGAAACATTCTTCTAAAGCTGTCTTCATCCCAATGAAACTGATTACATTCTTCTAAATCTTTCTTCATCCCACTGAAACTGATTACATTATTCTAAAGCTGTCTTCATCACACTGAAACAGATTACATTATTCCAAAGCTGTCTTTATCCCACTGAAACTGATTACATTCTTCTAAAGCTGTCTTCATCCCACTGAAGCTGATTACAGTCTTCTAAAGCTGTCTTCATCCAACCGAAACTGATTACATTCTTCTAAAGCTGTCTTCATCCCACTGAAGCTTATAACAGTCTTCTAAAGCTGTCTTTATCAAACTGAAGCTGATTACAGTCTTCTAAACCTGTCTTCATGCCACTGAAGCTGATCAGTCGTTTAAAGCTGTTTTCATCCCACTGAAGCTGATTAGTCTTCTAAAGCTGTCTTCATCCCACTGAAACTGATTACATTCTTCTAAAGCTGTCTTCATCCCACTGAAGCTGATTACAGTCTTCTAAAGCTGTCTTCATCCAACTGAAACTGATTAAATTCTTCTAAAGCTGTCTTCATCCCACTGAAGCTGATTACAGTCTTCTAAAGCTGTCTTCATCCAACCGAAACTGATTACATTCTTCTAAAGCTGTCTTCATCCCACTGAAGCTAATAACAGTCTTCTAAAGCTGTCTTTGACCAACCGAAGCTGATTACAGTCTTCTAAAGCTGTCTTCATCCAACTGAAACTGATTACATTCTTCTAAAGCTGTCTTCATCCCACTGAAGCTGATTACAGTCTTCTAAAGCTGTCTTCATGCCACTGAAGCTGATCAGTCGTTTAAAGCTGTTTTCATCCCACTGAAGCTGATTACAGTCTTCTAAAGCTGTCTTCATCCCACTGAAACTAATTATTTCTTCTAAAGCTGTCTTCATCACACTGAAACTGATTACATTCTTCTAAAGCTGTCTTCATCCCATTGAAACTGATTACATTCTTCTAAAGCTTTCTTCATCCCACTGAAACTGATTACATTATTCTAAAGCTGTCTTCATCAAACTGAAACAGATTACATTATTGCAAAGCTGTCTTTATCCCATTGAAACATATTACATTCTTCTAAAGCTGTCTTCATCCCACTCAAGCTGATTACAGTCTTCTAAAGCTGTTTTTATCCAACTGAAACTTATTACATTCTTCTAAAGCTGTCTTCATCCCACTCAAGCTGATTACAGTCTTCTAAAGCTGTCTTCATCCCACTCAAGCTGATTACAGTCTTCTAAAGCTGTCTTTGTCCAACCGAAGCTGATTACAGTCTTCTAAAGCTGTCTTCATCCCACTGAAACTGATTATTTCTTCTAAAGCTGTCTTCATCACACTGAAACATTCTTCTAAAGCTGTCTTCATCCCAATGAAACGGATTACATTCTTCTAAATCTTTCTTCATCCCACTGAAACTGAGTACAGTCTTCTAATGCTGTCTTCATCCAACCGAAGCTGATTACAGTCTTCTAAAGCTGTCTTTATTCCACTGAAGCTGATTACAGTCTTCTAAAGCTGTCTTCATCCCACTGAAGCTGAGTACAGTCTTCTAATGCTGTCTTCATCCAATTGAAGCTGATTACAGTCTTCTAAAGCTGTCTTTATCAAACTGAAGCTGATTACAGTCTTCTAAAGCTGTCTTCATCCCACTGAAACTGATTACATTCTTCTAAAGCTGTCTTCATCCCAATGAAGCTGATTACAGTCTTCTAAAGCTGTCTTCATCCAACCGAAACTGATTACATTCTTCTAAAGCTGTCTTCATCCCACTGAAGCTGATAACAGTCTTCTAAAGCTGTCTTTATCCAACTGAAACTGATTACATTCTTCTAAAGCTGTCTTCATCCCACTGAAGCTGATAACAGTCTTCTAAAGCTGTCTTTGTCCAACCGAAGCTGATTACAGTCTTCTAAAGCTGTCTTCATCCCACTGAAACTGATTATTTCTTCTAAAGCTGTCTTCATCACACTGAAACATTCTTCTAAAGCTGTCTTCATCCCAATGAAACTGATTACATTCTTCTAAATCTTTCTTCATCCCACTGAAACTGATTACATTATTCTAAAGCTGTCTTCATCACACTGAAACAGATTACATTATTCCAAAGCTGTCTTTATCCCACTGAAACTTATTACATTCTTCTAAAGCTGTCTTCATCCCACTCAAGCTGATTAGAGTCTTCTAAAGCTGTCTTTATCCAACTGAAACGTATTAGATTCTTCTAAAGCTGTCTTCATCCCACTCAAGCTGAGTACAGTCTTCTAAAGCTGTCTTCATCCCACTCAAGCTGATTACAGTCTTCTAAAGCTGTCTTAGTCCAACCGAATCTGATTACAGTCTTCTAAAGCTGTCTTTATTCCACTGAAGCTGATAACAGTCTTCTAAAGCTGTCTTTATCAAACTGAAGCTGATTACAGTCTTCTAAACCTGTCTTCATGCCACTGAAGCTGATCAGTCGTTTAAAGCTGTTTTCATCCCACTGAAGCTGATTAGTCTTCTAAAGCTGTCTTCATCCCACTGAAACTGATTACATTCTTCTAAAGCTGTCTTCATCCCACTGAAGCTGATTACAGTCTTCTAAAGCTGTCTTCATCCAACTGAAACTTATTACATTCTTCTAAAGCTGTCTTCATCCCACTGAAGCTGATTACAGTCTTCTAAAGCTGTCTTCATCCAACTGAAACTGATTAAATTCTTCTAAAGCTTTCTTCATCCCACTGAAGCTGATTACAGTCTTCTAAAGCTGTCTTCATCCAACCGAAACTGATTACATTCTTCTAAAGCTGTCTTCATCCCACTCAAGCTGATTACAGTCTTCTAAAGCTGTCTTTATCCAACTGAAACTTATTACATTCTTCTAAAGCTGTCTTCATCCCACTCAAACTGATTACAGTCTTCTAAAGCTGTCTTCATCCCACTCAAGCTGATTACAGTCTTCTAAAGCTGTCTTAGTCCAACCGAAGCTGATTACAGTCTTCTAAAGCTGTCTTTATTCCACTGAAGCTGATTACAGTCTTCTAAAGCTGTCTTCATCCCACTGAAGCTGAGTACAGTCTTCTAAAGCTGTCTTCATCCAACCGAAGCTGATTACAGTCTTCTAATGCTGTCTTGATCCCATTGAAGCTGTTAAGTCTTTTAAAGCTGTCTTCATCCCACTGAAGCTGATTACAGTCTTTTAAAGCTGTCTTCATCCCACTGAAACTGATTCTTTGTTTTAAACCTGTCTTCATCACACTGAAACTGATTACAGTCTTTTAAAGCTGTCTTCATCCCACTGATGCTGATTACAGTCTTCTAAAGCTGTCTTCATCCCACTGAAACTGATTCTTTCTTTTAAACCTGTCTTCATCACACTGAAACTGATTACATTCTTCTAAAGCTTCCTCCATCCCACTAAAGCTGATTACCTTCTTCTAAAGCTGTCTTCCTCCCACTGAAGCTGATTACAGTCTTCTAAAGCTGTCTTCATCCCACAGAAGGTGATTACAGTATCTAAAGCTGTCTTCATCCAACCGCAGCTGATTACAGTCTTCTAAAGCTGACTTCATCCCACTGAAGCTGATTACATTCTTCTAAAGCTGTCTTTATCCAACCGAAGCTGATTACTGTCTTCTAAAGCTGTCTTCATCCCACTGAAGCTGATTACAGTCTTCTAAAGCTGTCTTAATCATTCTGAAGCTGATTACAGTCTTCTAAAGCTGTCTTCATCCCACTGAAGCTGAATACAGTAGGATAAAGCTGTCTTCTGAAGCTGTCTTTATCCCACTGAAGCTAATAACAGTCTTCTGAAGCTGTCTTCCTCCCACTGATGCTGATTACAGTCATCTAAAGCTGTTTTCATTCCACTGAAGCTGATTACAGTCTCCTAAAGCTGTCTTCATCCCACTGAAGCTGATTACAGTCTTCTAAAGCTGTCTTCATCCAACCGAAACTGATTACATTATTGTAAAGCTGTCTTCATCACACTGAAACTTATTACATTCTTCTAAAGCTGTCTTCATCCCACTCAAGCTGATTACAGTCTTCTAAAGCTGTCTTCATCCCACTCAAGCTGATTACAGTCTTCTAAAGCTGTCTTAGTCCAACCGAAGCTGATTACAGTGTTCTAAAGCTGTCTTTATTCCACTGAAGCTGATTACAGTCTTCTAAAGCTGTCTTCATCCCATTTAGCTGAGTACAGTCTTCTAAAGTTGTCTTCATCCCACTGAAGCTGAGTACAGTCTTCTAAAGCTGTCTTTATCAAACTGAAGCTGATTACAGTCTTCTAAACCTGTCTTCATGCCACTGAAGCTGATCAGTCGTTTAAAGCTGTTTTCATCCCACTGAAGCTGATTACAGTCTTCTAAAGCTGTCTTCATCCCACTGAAACTGATTATTTCTTCTGAAGCTGTCTTCATCACACTGAAACTGATTACATTCTTCTAAAGCTGTCTTCATCCCAATGAAACTGATTACATTCTTCTAAATCTGTCTTCATCCAACTGAAGCTGATAACAGTCTTCTAAAGCTGTCTTTATCAAACTGAAGCTGATTACAGTCTTCTAAACCTGTCTTCATGCCAATGAAGCTGATCAGTCGTTTAAAGCTGTTTTCATCCCACTGAAGCTGATTAGTCTTCTAAAGCTGTCTTCATCCCACTGAAACTGATTACATTCTTCTAAAGCTGTCTTCATCCCACTGAAGCTGATTACAGTCTTCTAAAGCTGTCTTCATCCAACTGAAACTGATTACATTCTTCTAAAGCTGACTTCATCCCACTGAAGCTGATTACATTCTTCTAAAGCTGTCTTTATCCAACCGAAGCTGATTACTGTCTTCTAAAGCTGTCTTCATCCCACTGAAGCTGATTACAGTCTTCTAAAGCTGTCTTAATCCTTCTGAAGCTGATTACAGTCTTCTAAAGCTGTCTTCATCCCACTGAAGCTGAATACAGTAGGATAAAGCTGTCTTCTGAAGCTGTCTTTATCCCACTGAAGCTAATAACAGTCTTCTGAAGCTGTCTTCCTCCCACTGATGCTGATTACAGTCATCTAAAGCTGTTTTCATTCCACTGAAGCTGATTACAGTCTCCTAAAGCTGTCTTCATCCCACTGAAGCTGATTACAGTCTTCTAAAGCTGTCTTCATCCAACCGAAACTGATTACATTATTCTAAAGCTGTCTTCATCACACTGAAACTTATTACATTCTTCTAAAGCTGTCTTCATCCCACTCAAGCTGATTACAGTCTTCTAAAGCTGTCTTCATCCCACTCAAGCTGATTACAGTCTTCTAAAGCTGTCTTCATCACACTGAAACTTATTACATTCTTCTAAAGCTGTCTTCATCCCACTGAAGCTAATAACAGTCTTCTAAAGCTGTCTTTGACCAACCGAAGCTGATTACAGTCTTCTAAAGCTGTCTTTATTCCGCTGAAGATGATTACAGTCTTCTAAAGCTGTCTTCATCCCACTGAAGCTGAGTACAGTCTTCTAAAGCTGTCTTCATCAAACTGAAACTGATTACATTCTTCTAAAGCTGTCTTCATCCCACTGAAGCTGATTACAGTCTTCTAAAGCTGTCTTCATGCCACTGAAGCTGATCAGTCGTTTAAAGCTGTTTTCATCCCACTGAAGCTGATTACAGTCTTCTAAAGCTGTCTTCATCCCACTGAAACTAATTATTTCTTCTAAAGCTGTCTTCATCACACTGAAACTGATTACATTCTTCTAAAGCTGTCTTCATCCCATTGAAACTGATTACATTCTTCTAAAGCTTTCTTCATCCCACTGAAACTGATTACATTATTCTAAAGCTGTCTTCATCAAACTGAAACAGATTACATTATTGCAAAGCTGTCTTTATCCCATTGAAACATATTACATTCTTCTAAAGCTGTCTTCATCCCACTCAAGCTGATTACAGTCTTCTAAAGCTGTTTTTATCCAACTGAAACTTATTACATTCTTCTAAAGCTGTCTTCATCCCACTCAAGCTGATTACAGTCTTCTAAAGCTGTCTTCATCCCACTCAAGCTGATTACAATCTTCTAAAGCTGTCTTTGTCCAACCGAAGCTGATTACAGTCTTCTAAAGCTGTCTTCATCCCACTGAAACTGATTATTTCTTCTAAAGCTGTCTTCATCACACTGAAACATTCTTCTAAAGCTGTCTTCATCCCAATGAAACTGATTACATTCTTCTAAATCTTTCTTCATCCCACTGAAACTGAGTACAGTCTTCTAATGCTGTCTTCATCCAACCTAAGCTGATTACAGTCTTCTAAAGCTGTCTTTATTCCACTGAAGCTGATTACAGTCTTCTAAAGCTGTCTTCATCCCACTGAAGCTGAGTACAGTCTTCTAATGCTGTCTTCATCCAATTGAAGCTGATTACAGTCTTCTAAAGCTGTCTTTATCAAACTGAAGCTGATTACAGTCTTCTAAAGCTGTCTTCATCCCACTGAAACTGATTACATTCTTCTAAAGCTGTCTTCATCCCAATGAAGCTGATTACAGTCTTCTAAAGCTGTCTTCATCCAACCGAAACTGATTACATTCTTCTAAAGCTG
Source organism: Salmo salar (assembly GCF_965601325.2). Lineage (NCBI taxonomy): Eukaryota > Metazoa > Chordata > Actinopteri > Salmoniformes > Salmonidae > Salmo > Salmo salar. The sequence goes on from NW_027675383.1 coordinate 231,081, forward strand.
TCTTCATCCCACTGAAGCTGATAACAGTCTTCTAAAGCTGTCTTTATCCAACTGAAACTTATTACATTCTTCTAAAGCTGTCTTCATCCCACTCAAGCTGATTACAGTCTTCTAAAGCTGTCTTCATCCCACTCAAGCTGATTACAGTCTTCTAAAGCTGTCTTTGTCCAACCGAAGCTGATTACAGTCTTCTAAAGCTGTCTTCATCCCACTGAAACTGATTATTTCTTCTAAAGCTGTCTTCATCACACTGAAACATTCTTCTAAAGCTGTCTTCATCCCAATGAAACTGATTACATTCTTCTAAATCTTTCTTCATCCCACTGAAACTGATTACATTATTCTAAAGCTGTCTTCATCACACTGAAACAGATTACATTATTCCAAAGCTGTCTTTATCCCACTGAAACTTATTACATTCTTCTAAAGCTGTCTTCATCCCACTCAAGCTGATTAGAGTCTTCTAAAGCTGTCTTTATCCAACTGAAACGTATTAGATTCTTCTAAAGCTGTCTTCATCCCACTCAAGCTGAGTACAGTCTTCTAAAGCTGTCTTCATCCCACTCAAGCTGATTACAGTCTTCTAAAGCTGTCTTAGTCCAACCGAATCTGATTACAGTCTTCTAAAGCTGTCTTTATTCCACTGAAGCTGATAACAGTCTTCTAAAGCTGTCTTCATCCCAATGAAACTGATTACATTCTTCTAAATCTTTCTTCATCCCACTGAAACTGATTACATTATTCTAAAGCTGTCTTCATCACACTGAAACAGATTACATTATTCCAAAGCTGTCTTTATCCCACTGAAACTTATTACATTCTTCTAAAGCTGTCTTCATCCCACTCAAGCTGATTAGAGTCTTCTAAAGCTGTCTTTATCCAACTGAAACGTATTAGATTCTTCTAAAGCTGTCTTCATCCCACTCAAGCTGATTACAGTCTTCTAAAGCTGTCTTAGTCCAACCGAAGCTGATTACATTCTTCTAAAGCTGTCTTCATCCCACTCAAGCTGATTACAGTCTTCTAAAGCTGTCTTCATCCCACTCAAGCTGATTACAGTCTTCTAAAGCTGTCTTTGTCCAACCGAAGCTGATTACAGTCTTCTAAAGCTGTCTTCATCCCACTGAAACTGATTATTTCTTCTAAAGCTGTCTTCATCACACTGAAACATTCTTCTAAAGCTGTCTTCATCCCAATGAAACTGATTACATTCTTCTAAATCTTTCTTCGTCCCACTGAAACTGATTACATTATTCTAAAGCTGTCTTCATCCCACTCAAGCTGATTAGAGTCTTCTAAAGCTGTCTTTATCCAACTGAAACGTATTAGATTCTTCTAAAGCTGTCTTCATCCCAATCAAGCTGAGTACAGTCTTCTAAAGCTGTCTTCATCCCACTCAAGCTGATTACAGTCTTCTAAAGCTGTCTTAGTCCAACCGAAGCTGATTACAGTCTTCTAAAGCTGTCTTTATTCCACTGAAGCTGATTACAGTCTTCTAAAGCTGTCTTCATCCCACTGAAGCTGAGTACAGTCTTCTAATGCTGTCTTCATCCAATTGAAGCTGATTACAGTCTTCTAAAGCTGTCTTTATCAAACTGAAGCTGATTACAGTCTTCTAAAGCTGTCTTCATCCCACTGAAACTGATTACATTCTTCTAAAGCTGTCTTCATCCCAATGAAGCTGATTACAGTCTTCTAAAGCTGTCTTCATCCCACTGAAACTGATTCTTTCTTTTAAACCTGTCTTCATCACACTGAAACTGATTACATTCTTCTAAAGCTGTCTTCATCCCACTGAAGCTGATTACAGTCTTCTAAAGCTGTCTTCATCCAACCGAAACTGATTACATTCTTCTAAAGCTGTCTTCATCCCACTGAAGCTGATAACAGTCTTCTAAAGCTGTCTTTATCCAACTGAAACTTATTACATTCTTCTAAAGCTGTCTTCATCCCACTCAAGCTGATTACAGTCTTCTAAAGCTGTCTTCATCCCACTCAAGCTGATTACAGTCTTCTAAAGCTGTCTTTGTCCAACCGAAGCTGATTACAGTCTTCTAAAGCTGTCTTCATCCCACTGAAACTGATTATTTCTTCTAAAGCTGTCTTCATCACACTGAAACATTCTTCTAAAGCTGTCTTCATCCCAATGAAACTGATTACATTCTTCTAAATCTTTCTTCATCCCACTGAAACTGATTACATTATTCTAAAGCTGTCTTCATCACACTGAAACAGATTACATTATTCCAAAGTTGTCTTTATCACACTGAAACTTATTACATTCTTCTAAAGCTGTCTTCATCCCACTCAAGCTGATTAGAGTCTTCTAAAGCTGTCTTTATCCAACTGAAACGTATTAGATTCTTCTAAAGCTGTCTTCATCCCACTCAAGCTGATTACAGTCTTCTAAAGCTGTCTTAGTCCAACCGAAGCTGATTACAGTCTTCTAAAGCTGTCTTTATTCCACTGAAGCTGATTACAGTCTTCTAAAGCTGTCTTCATCCCACTGAAGCTGAGTACAGTCTTCTAAAGCTGTCTTCATCCAACCGAAGCTGATTACAGTCTTCTAATGCTGTCTTGATCCCATTGAAGCTGTTAAGTCTTTTAAAGCTGTCTTCATCCCACTGATGCTGATTACAGTCTTCTAAAGCTGTCTTCATCCCACTGAAACTGATTCTTTGTTTTAAAACTGTCTTCATCACACTGAAACTGATTACAGTCTTTTAAAGCTGTCTTCATCCCACTGATGCTGATTACAGTCTTCTAAAGCTGTCTTCATCCTACTGAAACTGATTCTTTCTTTTAAACCTGTCTTCATCACACTGAAACTGATTACATTCTTCTAAAGCTTCCTCCATCCCACTAAAGCTGATTACCTTCTTCTAAAGCTGTCTTCATCCCACTGAAGGTGATTACAGTATCTAAAGCTGTCTTCATCCAACCGCAGCTGATTACAGTCTTCTAAAGCTGACTTCATCCCACTGAAGCTGATTACATTCTTCTAAAGCTGTCTTTATCCAACCGAAGCTGATTACTGTCTTCTAAATCTGTCTTCATCCCAATGAAGCTGATTACAGTCTTCTAAAGCTGTCTTCATCCAACCGAAACTGATTACATTCTTCTAAAGCTGTCTTCATCCCACTGAAGCTGATAAAAGTCTTCTAAAGCTGTCTTTATCCAACTGAAACTTATTACATTCTTCTAAAGCTGTCTTCATCCCACTCAAGCTGATTACAGTCTTCTAAAGCTGTCTTCATCCCACTCAAGCTGATTACAGTCTTCTAAAGCTGTCTTTGTCCAACCGAAGCTGATTACAGTCTTCTAAAGCTGTCTTCATCCCACTGAAACAGATTATTTCTTCTAAAGCTGTCTTCATCACACTGAAACATTCTTCTAAAGCTGTCTTCATCCCAATGAAACTGATTACATTCTTCTAAATCTTTCTTCATCCCACTGAAACTGATTACATTATTCTAAAGCTGTCTTCATCACACTGAAACAGATTACATTATTCCAAAGCTGTCTTTATCCCACTGAAACTTATTACATTCTTCTAAAGCTGTCTTCATCCCACTCCAGCTGATTAGAGTCTTCTAAAGCTGTCTTTATCCAACAGAAACGTATTAGATTCTTCTAAAGCTGTCTTCATCCCACTCAAGCTGACTACAGTCTTCTAAAGCTGTCTTCATCCCACTCAAGCTGATTACAGTCTTCTAAAGCTGTCTTAGTCCAACCGAAGCTGATTACAGTCTTCTAAAGCTGTCTTTATTCCACTGAAGCTGATTACAGTCTTCTAAAGCTGTCTTCATCCCACTGAAGCTGAGTACGGTCTTCTAATGCTGTCTTCATCCAATTGAAGCTGATTACAGTCTTCTAAAGCTGTCTTTATCAAACTGAAGCTGATTACAGTCTTCTAAAGCTGTCTTCATCCCACTGAAACTGATTACATTCTTCTAAAGCTGTCTTCATCCCAATGAAGCTGATTACAGTCTTCTAAAGCTGTCTTCATCCCACTGAAACTGATTCTTTCTTTTAAACCTGTCTTCATCACACTGAAACTGATTACATTCTTCTAAAGCTGTCTTTATCAAACTGAAGCTGATTACAGTCTTCTAAAGCTGTCTTCATCCCACTGAAACTGATTACATTCTTCTAAAGCTGTCTTCATCCCAATGAAGCTGATTACAGTCTTCTAAAGCTGTCTTCATCCCACTGAAACTGATTCTTTCTTTTAAACCTGTCTTCATCACACTGAAACTGATTACATTCTTCTAAAGCTGTCTTCATCCCACTGAAGCTGATTACAGTCTTCTAAAGCTGTCTTCATCCAACCGAAACTGATTACATTCTTCTAAAGCTGTCTTCATCCCACTGAAGCTGATAACAGTCTTCTAAAGCTGTCTTTATCCAACTGAAACTTATTACATTCTTCTAAAGCTGTCTTCATCCCACTCAAGCTGATTACAGTCTTCTAAAGCTGTCTTTGTCCAACCGAAGCTGATTACAGTCTTCTAAAGCTGTCTTCATCCCACTGAAACTGATTATTTCTTCTAAAGCTGTCTTCATCACACTGAAACATTCTTCTAAAGCTGTCTTCATCCCAATGAAACTGATTACATTCTTCTAAATCTTTCTTCATCCCACTGAAACTGATTACATTATTCTAAAGCTGTCTTCATCACACTGAAACAGATTACATTATTCCAAAGCTGTCTTTATCCCACTGAAACTGATTACATTCTTCTAAAGCTGTCTTCATCCCACTGAAGCTGATTACAGTCTTCTAAAGCTGTCTTCATCCAACCGAAACTGATTACATTCTTCTAAAGCTGTCTTCATCCCACTGAAGCTTATAACAGTCTTCTAAAGCTGTCTTTATCAAACTGAAGCTGATTACAGTCTTCTAAACCTGTCTTCATGCCACTGAAGCTGATCAGTCGTTTAAAGCTGTTTTCATCCCACTGAAGCTGATTAGTCTTCTAAAGCTGTCTTCATCCCACTGAAACTGATTACATTCTTCTAAAGCTGTCTTCATCCCACTGAAGCTGATTACAGTCTTCTAAAGCTGTCTTCATCCAACTGAAACTGATTAAATTCTTCTAAAGCTGTCTTCATCCCACTGAAGCTGATTACAGTCTTCTAAAGCTGTCTTCATCCAACCGAAACTGATTACATTCTTCTAAAGCTGTCTTCATCCCACTGAAGCTAATAACAGTCTTCTAAAGCTGTCTTTGACCAACCGAAGCTGATTACAGTCTTCTAAAGCTGTCTTCATCCAACTGAAACTGATTACATTCTTCTAAAGCTGTCTTCATCCCACTGAAGCTGATTACAGTCTTCTAAAGCTGTCTTCATGCCACTGAAGCTGATCAGTCGTTTAAAGCTGTTTTCATCCCACTGAAGCTGATTACAGTCTTCTAAAGCTGTCTTCATCCCACTGAAACTAATTATTTCTTCTAAAGCTGTCTTCATCACACTGAAACTGATTACATTCTTCTAAAGCTGTCTTCATCCCATTGAAACTGATTACATTCTTCTAAAGCTTTCTTCATCCCACTGAAACTGATTACATTATTCTAAAGCTGTCTTCATCAAACTGAAACAGATTACATTATTGCAAAGCTGTCTTTATCCCATTGAAACATATTACATTCTTCTAAAGCTGTCTTCATCCCACTCAAGCTGATTACAGTCTTCTAAAGCTGTTTTTATCCAACTGAAACTTATTACATTCTTCTAAAGCTGTCTTCATCCCACTCAAGCTGATTACAGTCTTCTAAAGCTGTCTTCATCCCACTCAAGCTGATTACAGTCTTCTAAAGCTGTCTTTGTCCAACCGAAGCTGATTACAGTCTTCTAAAGCTGTCTTCATCCCACTGAAACTGATTATTTCTTCTAAAGCTGTCTTCATCACACTGAAACATTCTTCTAAAGCTGTCTTCATCCCAATGAAACGGATTACATTCTTCTAAATCTTTCTTCATCCCACTGAAACTGAGTACAGTCTTCTAATGCTGTCTTCATCCAACCGAAGCTGATTACAGTCTTCTAAAGCTGTCTTTATTCCACTGAAGCTGATTACAGTCTTCTAAAGCTGTCTTCATCCCACTGAAGCTGAGTACAGTCTTCTAATGCTGTCTTCATCCAATTGAAGCTGATTACAGTCTTCTAAAGCTGTCTTTATCAAACTGAAGCTGATTACAGTCTTCTAAAGCTGTCTTCATCCCACTGAAACTGATTACATTCTTCTAAAGCTGTCTTCATCCCAATGAAGCTGATTACAGTCTTCTAAAGCTGTCTTCATCCAACCGAAACTGATTACATTCTTCTAAAGCTGTCTTCATCCCACTGAAGCTGATAACAGTCTTCTAAAGCTGTCTTTATCCAACTGAAACTGATTACATTCTTCTAAAGCTGTCTTCATCCCACTGAAGCTGATAACAGTCTTCTAAAGCTGTCTTTGTCCAACCGAAGCTGATTACAGTCTTCTAAAGCTGTCTTCATCCCACTGAAACTGATTATTTCTTCTAAAGCTGTCTTCATCACACTGAAACATTCTTCTAAAGCTGTCTTCATCCCAATGAAACTGATTACATTCTTCTAAATCTTTCTTCATCCCACTGAAACTGATTACATTATTCTAAAGCTGTCTTCATCACACTGAAACAGATTACATTATTCCAAAGCTGTCTTTATCCCACTGAAACTTATTACATTCTTCTAAAGCTGTCTTCATCCCACTCAAGCTGATTAGAGTCTTCTAAAGCTGTCTTTATCCAACTGAAACGTATTAGATTCTTCTAAAGCTGTCTTCATCCCACTCAAGCTGAGTACAGTCTTCTAAAGCTGTCTTCATCCCACTCAAGCTGATTACAGTCTTCTAAAGCTGTCTTAGTCCAACCGAATCTGATTACAGTCTTCTAAAGCTGTCTTTATTCCACTGAAGCTGATAACAGTCTTCTAAAGCTGTCTTTATCAAACTGAAGCTGATTACAGTCTTCTAAACCTGTCTTCATGCCACTGAAGCTGATCAGTCGTTTAAAGCTGTTTTCATCCCACTGAAGCTGATTAGTCTTCTAAAGCTGTCTTCATCCCACTGAAACTGATTACATTCTTCTAAAGCTGTCTTCATCCCACTGAAGCTGATTACAGTCTTCTAAAGCTGTCTTCATCCAACTGAAACTTATTACATTCTTCTAAAGCTGTCTTCATCCCACTGAAGCTGATTACAGTCTTCTAAAGCTGTCTTCATCCAACTGAAACTGATTAAATTCTTCTAAAGCTTTCTTCATCCCACTGAAGCTGATTACAGTCTTCTAAAGCTGTCTTCATCCAACCGAAACTGATTACATTCTTCTAAAGCTGTCTTCATCCCACTCAAGCTGATTACAGTCTTCTAAAGCTGTCTTTATCCAACTGAAACTTATTACATTCTTCTAAAGCTGTCTTCATCCCACTCAAACTGATTACAGTCTTCTAAAGCTGTCTTCATCCCACTCAAGCTGATTACAGTCTTCTAAAGCTGTCTTAGTCCAACCGAAGCTGATTACAGTCTTCTAAAGCTGTCTTTATTCCACTGAAGCTGATTACAGTCTTCTAAAGCTGTCTTCATCCCACTGAAGCTGAGTACAGTCTTCTAAAGCTGTCTTCATCCAACCGAAGCTGATTACAGTCTTCTAATGCTGTCTTGATCCCATTGAAGCTGTTAAGTCTTTTAAAGCTGTCTTCATCCCACTGAAGCTGATTACAGTCTTTTAAAGCTGTCTTCATCCCACTGAAACTGATTCTTTGTTTTAAACCTGTCTTCATCACACTGAAACTGATTACAGTCTTTTAAAGCTGTCTTCATCCCACTGATGCTGATTACAGTCTTCTAAAGCTGTCTTCATCCCACTGAAACTGATTCTTTCTTTTAAACCTGTCTTCATCACACTGAAACTGATTACATTCTTCTAAAGCTTCCTCCATCCCACTAAAGCTGATTACCTTCTTCTAAAGCTGTCTTCCTCCCACTGAAGCTGATTACAGTCTTCTAAAGCTGTCTTCATCCCACAGAAGGTGATTACAGTATCTAAAGCTGTCTTCATCCAACCGCAGCTGATTACAGTCTTCTAAAGCTGACTTCATCCCACTGAAGCTGATTACATTCTTCTAAAGCTGTCTTTATCCAACCGAAGCTGATTACTGTCTTCTAAAGCTGTCTTCATCCCACTGAAGCTGATTACAGTCTTCTAAAGCTGTCTTAATCATTCTGAAGCTGATTACAGTCTTCTAAAGCTGTCTTCATCCCACTGAAGCTGAATACAGTAGGATAAAGCTGTCTTCTGAAGCTGTCTTTATCCCACTGAAGCTAATAACAGTCTTCTGAAGCTGTCTTCCTCCCACTGATGCTGATTACAGTCATCTAAAGCTGTTTTCATTCCACTGAAGCTGATTACAGTCTCCTAAAGCTGTCTTCATCCCACTGAAGCTGATTACAGTCTTCTAAAGCTGTCTTCATCCAACCGAAACTGATTACATTATTGTAAAGCTGTCTTCATCACACTGAAACTTATTACATTCTTCTAAAGCTGTCTTCATCCCACTCAAGCTGATTACAGTCTTCTAAAGCTGTCTTCATCCCACTCAAGCTGATTACAGTCTTCTAAAGCTGTCTTAGTCCAACCGAAGCTGATTACAGTGTTCTAAAGCTGTCTTTATTCCACTGAAGCTGATTACAGTCTTCTAAAGCTGTCTTCATCCCATTTAGCTGAGTACAGTCTTCTAAAGTTGTCTTCATCCCACTGAAGCTGAGTACAGTCTTCTAAAGCTGTCTTTATCAAACTGAAGCTGATTACAGTCTTCTAAACCTGTCTTCATGCCACTGAAGCTGATCAGTCGTTTAAAGCTGTTTTCATCCCACTGAAGCTGATTACAGTCTTCTAAAGCTGTCTTCATCCCACTGAAACTGATTATTTCTTCTGAAGCTGTCTTCATCACACTGAAACTGATTACATTCTTCTAAAGCTGTCTTCATCCCAATGAAACTGATTACATTCTTCTAAATCTGTCTTCATCCAACTGAAGCTGATAACAGTCTTCTAAAGCTGTCTTTATCAAACTGAAGCTGATTACAGTCTTCTAAACCTGTCTTCATGCCAATGAAGCTGATCAGTCGTTTAAAGCTGTTTTCATCCCACTGAAGCTGATTAGTCTTCTAAAGCTGTCTTCATCCCACTGAAACTGATTACATTCTTCTAAAGCTGTCTTCATCCCACTGAAGCTGATTACAGTCTTCTAAAGCTGTCTTCATCCAACTGAAACTGATTACATTCTTCTAAAGCTGACTTCATCCCACTGAAGCTGATTACATTCTTCTAAAGCTGTCTTTATCCAACCGAAGCTGATTACTGTCTTCTAAAGCTGTCTTCATCCCACTGAAGCTGATTACAGTCTTCTAAAGCTGTCTTAATCCTTCTGAAGCTGATTACAGTCTTCTAAAGCTGTCTTCATCCCACTGAAGCTGAATACAGTAGGATAAAGCTGTCTTCTGAAGCTGTCTTTATCCCACTGAAGCTAATAACAGTCTTCTGAAGCTGTCTTCCTCCCACTGATGCTGATTACAGTCATCTAAAGCTGTTTTCATTCCACTGAAGCTGATTACAGTCTCCTAAAGCTGTCTTCATCCCACTGAAGCTGATTACAGTCTTCTAAAGCTGTCTTCATCCAACCGAAACTGATTACATTATTCTAAAGCTGTCTTCATCACACTGAAACTTATTACATTCTTCTAAAGCTGTCTTCATCCCACTCAAGCTGATTACAGTCTTCTAAAGCTGTCTTCATCCCACTCAAGCTGATTACAGTCTTCTAAAGCTGTCTTCATCACACTGAAACTTATTACATTCTTCTAAAGCTGTCTTCATCCCACTGAAGCTAATAACAGTCTTCTAAAGCTGTCTTTGACCAACCGAAGCTGATTACAGTCTTCTAAAGCTGTCTTTATTCCGCTGAAGATGATTACAGTCTTCTAAAGCTGTCTTCATCCCACTGAAGCTGAGTACAGTCTTCTAAAGCTGTCTTCATCAAACTGAAACTGATTACATTCTTCTAAAGCTGTCTTCATCCCACTGAAGCTGATTACAGTCTTCTAAAGCTGTCTTCATGCCACTGAAGCTGATCAGTCGTTTAAAGCTGTTTTCATCCCACTGAAGCTGATTACAGTCTTCTAAAGCTGTCTTCATCCCACTGAAACTAATTATTTCTTCTAAAGCTGTCTTCATCACACTGAAACTGATTACATTCTTCTAAAGCTGTCTTCATCCCATTGAAACTGATTACATTCTTCTAAAGCTTTCTTCATCCCACTGAAACTGATTACATTATTCTAAAGCTGTCTTCATCAAACTGAAACAGATTACATTATTGCAAAGCTGTCTTTATCCCATTGAAACATATTACATTCTTCTAAAGCTGTCTTCATCCCACTCAAGCTGATTACAGTCTTCTAAAGCTGTTTTTATCCAACTGAAACTTATTACATTCTTCTAAAGCTGTCTTCATCCCACTCAAGCTGATTACAGTCTTCTAAAGCTGTCTTCATCCCACTCAAGCTGATTACAATCTTCTAAAGCTGTCTTTGTCCAACCGAAGCTGATTACAGTCTTCTAAAGCTGTCTTCATCCCACTGAAACTGATTATTTCTTCTAAAGCTGTCTTCATCACACTGAAACATTCTTCTAAAGCTGTCTTCATCCCAATGAAACTGATTACATTCTTCTAAATCTTTCTTCATCCCACTGAAACTGATTACATTATTCTAAAGCTGTCTTCATCACACTGAAACAGATTACATTATTCCAAAGCTGTCTTTATCCCACTGAAACTTATTACATTCTTCTAAAGCTGTCTTCATCCCACTCAAGCTGATTAGAGTCTTCTAAAGCTGTCTTTATCCAACTGAAACGTATTAGATTCTTCTAAAGCTGTCTTCATCCCACTCAAGCTGAGTACAGTCTTCTAAAGCTGTCTTCATCCCACTCAAGCTGATTACAGTCTTCTAAAGCTGTCTTAGTCCAACCGAATCTGATTACAGTCTTCTAAAGCTGTCTTTATTCCACTGAAGCTGATAACAGTCTTCTAAAGCTGTCTTTATCAAACTGAAGCTGATTACAGTCTTCTAAACCTGTCTTCATGCCACTGAAGCTGATCAGTCGTTTAAAGCTGTTTTCATCCCACTGAAGCTGATTAGTCTTCTAAAGCTGTCTTCATCCCACTGAAACTGATTACATTCTTCTAAAGCTGTCTTCATCCCACTGAAGCTGATTACAGTCTTCTAAAGCTGTCTTCATCCAACTGAAACTTATTACATTCTTCTAAAGCTGTCTTCATCCCACTGAAGCTGATTACAGTCTTCTAAAGCTGTCTTCATCCAACCGAAACTGATTACATTCTTCTAAAGCTGTCTTCATCCCACTGAAGCTGATAACAGTCTTCTAAAGCTGTCTTTATCCAACTGAAACTTATTACATTCTTCTAAAGCTGTCTTCATCCCACTCAAGCTGATTACAGTCTTCTAAAGCTGTCTTCATCCCACTCAAGCTGATTACAGTCTTCTAAAGCTGTCTTTGTCCAACCGAAGCTGATTACAGTCTTCTAAAGCTGTCTTCATCCCACTGAAACTGATTATTTCTTCTAAAGCTGTCTTCATCACACTGAAACATTCTTCTAAAGCTGTCTTCATCCCAATGAAACTGATTACATTCTTCTAAATCTTTCTTCATCCCACTGAAACTGATTACATTATTCTAAAGCTGTCTTCATCCCACTCAAGCTGATTAGAGTCTTCTAAAGCTGTCTTTATCCAACTGAAACGTATTAGATTCTTCTAAAGCTGTCTTCATCCCACTCAAGCTGAGTACAGTCTTCTAAAGCTGTCTTCATCCCACTCAAGCTGATTACAGTCTTCTAAAGCTGTCTTAGTCCAACCGAATCTGATTACAGTCTTCTAAAGCTGTCTTTATTCCACTGAAGCTGATAACAGTCTTCTAAAGCTGTCTTTATCAAACTGAAGCTGATTACAGTCTTCTAAACCTGTCTTCATGCCACTGAAGCTGATCAGTCGTTTAAAGCTGTTTTCATCCCACTGAAGCTGATTAGTCTTCTAAAGCTGTCTTCATCCCACTGAAACTGATTACATTCTTCTAAAGCTGTCTTCATCCCACTGAAGCTGATTACAGTCTTCTAAAGCTGTCTTCATCCAACTGAAACTTATTACATTCTTCTAAAGCTGTCTTCATCCCACTGAAGCTGATTACAGTCTTCTAAAGCTGTCTTCATCCAACTGAAACTGATTAAATTCTTCTAAAGCTTTCTTCATCCCACTGAAGCTGATTACAGTCTTCTAAAGCTGTCTTCATCCAACCGAAACTGATTACATTCTTCTAAAGCTGTCTTCATCCCACTCAAGCTGATTACAGTCTTCTAAAGCTGTCTTTATCCAACTGAAACTTATTACATTCTTCTAAAGCTGTCTTCATCCCACTCAAACTGATTACAGTCTTCTAAAGCTGTCTTCATCCCACTCAAGCTGATTACAGTCTTCTAAAGCTGTCTTAGTCCAACCGAAGCTGATTACAGTCTTCTAAAGCTGTCTTTATTCCACTGAAGCTGATTACAGTCTTCTAAAGCTGTCTTCATCCCACTGAAGCTGAGTACAGTCTTCTAAAGCTGTCTTCATCCAACCGAAGCTGATTACAGTCTTCTAATGCTGTCTTGATCCCATTGAAGCTGTTAAGTCTTTTAAAGCTGTCTTCATCCCACTGAAGCTGATTACAGTCTTTTAAAGCTGTCTTCATCCCACTGAAACTGATTCTTTGTTTTAAACCTGTCTTCATCACACTGAAACTGATTACAGTCTTTTAAAGCTGTCTTCATCCCACTGATGCTGATTACAGTCTTCTAAAGCTGTCTTCATCCCACTGAAACTGATTCTTTCTTTTAAACCTGTCTTCATCACACTGAAACTGATTACATTCTTCTAAAGCTTCCTCCATCCCACTAAAGCTGATTACCTTCTTCTAAAGCTGTCTTCCTCCCACTGAAGCTGATTACAGTCTTCTAAAGCTGTCTTCATCCCACAGAAGGTGATTACAGTATCTAAAGCTGTCTTCATCCAACCGCAGCTGATTACAGTCTTCTAAAGCTGACTTCATCCCACTGAAGCTGATTACATTCTTCTAAAGCTGTCTTTATCCAACCGAAGCTGATTACTGTCTTCTAAAGCTGTCTTCATCCCACTGAAGCTGATTACAGTCTTCTAAAGCTGTCTTAATCATTCTGAAGCTGATTACAGTCTTCTAAAGCTGTCTTCATCCCACTGAAGCTGAATACAGTAGGATAAAGCTGTCTTCTGAAGCTGTCTTTATCCCACTGAAGCTAATAACAGTCTTCTGAAGCTGTCTTCCTCCCACTGATGCTGATTACAGTCATCTAAAGCTGTTTTCATTCCACTGAAGCTGATTACAGTCTCCTAAAGCTGTCTTCATCCCACTGAAGCTGATTACAGTCTTCTAAAGCTGTCTTCATCCAACCGAAACTGATTACATTATTGTAAAGCTGTCTTCATCACACTGAAACTTATTACATTCTTCTAAAGCTGTCTTCATCCCACTCAAGCTGATTACAGTCTTCTAAAGCTGTCTTCATCCCACTCAAGCTGATTACAGTCTTCTAAAGCTGTCTTAGTCCAACCGAAGCTGATTACAGTGTTCTAAAGCTGTCTTTATTCCACTGAAGCAGATTACAGTCTTCTAAAGCTGTCTTCATCCCATTTAGCTGAGTACAGTCTTCTAAAGCTGTCTTCATCCCACTGAAGCTGAGTACAGTCTTCTAAAGCTGTCTTTATCAAACTGAAGCTGATTACAGTCTTCTAAACCTGTCTTCATGCCACTGAAGCTGATCAGTCGTTTAAAGCTGTTTTCATCCCACTGAAGCTGATTACAGTCTTCTAAAGCTGTCTTCATCCCACTGAAACTGATTATTTCTTCTGAAGCTGTCTTCATCACACTGAAACTGATTACATTCTTCTAAAGCTGTCTTCATCCCAATGAAACTGATTACATTCTTCTAAATCTGTCTTCATCCAACTGAAGCTGATAACAGTCTTCTAAAGCTGTCTTTATCAAACTGAAGCTGATTACAGTCTTCTAAACCTGTCTTCATGCCAATGAAGCTGATCAGTCGTTTAAAGCTGTTTTCATCCCACTGAAGCTGATTAGTCTTCTAAAGCTGTCTTCATCCCACTGAAACTGATTACATTCTTCTAAAGCTGTCTTCATCCCACTGAAGCTGATTACAGTCTTCTAAAGCTGTCTTCATCCAACTGAAACTGATTACATTCTTCTAAAGCTGACTTCATCCCACTGAAGCTGATTACATTCTTCTAAAGCTGTCTTTATCCAACCGAAGCTGATTACTGTCTTCTAAAGCTGTCTTCATCCCACTGAAGCTGATTACAGTCTTCTAAAGCTGTCTTAATCCTTCTGAAGCTGATTACAGTCTTCTAAAGCTGTCTTCATCCCACTGAAGCTGAATACAGTAGGATAAAGCTGTCTTCTGAAACTGTCTTTATCCCACTGAAGCTAATAACAGTCTTCTGAAGCTGTCTTCCTCCCACTGATGCTGATTACAGTCATCTAAAGCTGTTTTCATTCCACTGAAGCTGATTACAGTCTCCTAAAGCTGTCTTCATCCCACTGAAGCTGATTACAGTCTTCTAAAGCTGTCTTCATCCAACCGAAACTGATTACATTATTCTAAAGCTGTCTTCATCACACTGAAACTTATTACATTCTTCTAAAGCTGTCTTCATCCCACTCAAGCTGATTACAGTCTTCTAAAGCTGTCTTCATCCCACTCAAGCTGATTACAGTCTTCTAAAGCTGTCTTAGTCCAACCGAAGCTGATTACAGTGTTCTAAAGCTGTCTTTATTCCACTGAAGCTGATTACAGTCTTCTAAAGCTGTTTTCATCCCACTGAAGCTGAGTACAGTCTTCTAAAGCTGTCTTCATCCCACTGAAGCTGAGTACAGTCTTCTAAAGCTGTCTTTATCAAACTGAAGCTGATTACAGTCTTCTAAACCTGTCTTCATGCCACTGAAGCTGATCAGTCGTTTAAAGCTGTTTTCATCCCACTGAAGCTGATTACAGTCTTCTAAAGCTGTCTTCATCCCACTGAAACTGATTATTTCTTCTAAAGCTGTCTTCATCACACTGAAACTGATTACATTCTTCTAAAGCTGTCTTCATCCCAATGAAACTGATTACATTCTTCTAAATCTGTCTTCATCCCACTGAAGCTGATAACAGTCTTCTAAAGCTGTCTTCATCCCACTGAAGCTGATAACAGTCTTCTAAAGCTGTCTTTATCAAACTGAAGCTGATTACAGTCTTCTAAACCTGTCTTCATGCCACTGAAGCTGATCAGTCGTTTAAAGCTGTTTTCATCCCACTGAAGCTGATTAGTCTTCTAAAGCTGTCTTCATCCCACTGAAACTGATTACATTCTTCTAAAGCTGTCTTCATCCCACTGAAGCTGATTACAGTCTTCTAAAGCTGTCTTTATCCAACTGAAACTGATTACATTCTTCTAAAGCTGTCTTCATCCCACTGAAGCTGATTACAGTCTTCTAAAGCTGTCTTCATCCAACTGAAACTGATTAAATTCTTCTAAAGCTTTCTTCATCCCACTGAAGCTGATTACAGTCTTCTAAAGCTGTCTTCATCCAACCAAAACTGATTACATTCTTCTAAAGCTGTCTTCATCCCACTCAAGCTGATTACAGTCTTCTAAAGCTGTCTTTATCCAACTGAAACTTATTACATTCTTCTAAAGCTGTCTTCATCCCACTCAAACTGATTACAGTCTTCTAAAGCTGTCTTCATCCCACTCAAGCTGATTACAGTCTTCTAAAGCTGTCTTAGTCCAACCGAAGCTGATTACAGTCTTCTAAAGCTGTCTTTATTCCACTGAAGCTGATTACAGTCTTCTAAAGCTGTCTTCATCCCACTGAAGCTGAGTACAGTCTTCTAAAGCTGTCTTCATCCAACCGAAGCTGATTACAGTCTTCTAATGCTGTCTTGATCCCATTGAAGATGTTAAGTCTTTTAAAGCTGTCTTCATCCCACTGATGCTGATTACAGTCTTCTAAAGCTGTCTTCATCCCACTGAAACTGATTCTTTGTTTTAAACCTGTCTTCATCACACTGAAACTGATTACAGTCTTTTAAAGCTGTCTTCATCCCACTGATGCTGATTACAGTCTTCTAAAGCTGTCTTCATCCCACTGAAACTGATTCTTTCTTTTAAACCTGTCTTCATCACACTGAAACTGATTACATTCTTCTAAAGCTGTCTTCATCCCACTGAAGCTGATAACAGTCTTCTAAAGCTGTCTTTATCCAACTGAAACTTATTACATTCTTCTAAAGCTGTCTTCATCCCACTCAAACTGATTACAGTCTTCTAAAGCTGTCTTCATCCCACTCAAGCTGATTACAGTCTTCTAAAGCTGTCTTAGTCCAACCGAAGCTGATTACAGTCTTCTAAAGCTGTCTTTATTCCACTGAAGCTGATTACAGTCTTCTAAAGCTGTCTTCATCCCACTGAAGCTGAGTACAGTCTTCTAAAGCTGTCTTCATCCCACTGATGCTGATTACAGTCTTCTAAAGCTGTCTTCATCCCACTGAAACTGATTCTTTGTTTTAAACCTGTCTTCATCACACTGAAACTGATTACAGTCTTTTAAAGCTGTCTTCATCCCACTGATGCTGATTACAGTCTTCTAAAGCTGTCTTCATCCCACTGAAACTGATTCTTTCTTTTAAACCTGTCTTCATCACACTGAAACTGATTACATTCTTCTAAAGCTTCCTCCATCCCACTAAAGCTGATTACCTTCTTCTAAAGCTGTCTTCATCCCACTGAAGCTGATTACAGTCTTCTAAAGCTGTCTTCATCCCACTGAAGGTGATTACAGTATCTAAAGCTGTCTTCATCCAACCGCAGCTGATTACAGTCTTCTAAAGCTGACTTCATCCCACTGAAGCTGATTACATTCTTCTAAAGCTATCTTTATCCAACCGAAGCTGATTACTGTCTTCTAAAGCTGTCTTCATCCCACTGAAGCTGATTACAGTCTTCTAAAGCTGTCTTAATCCTTCTGAAGCTGATTACAGTCTTCTAAAGCTGTCTTCATCCCACTGAAGCTGAATACAGTAGGATAAAGCTGTCTTCTGAAGCTGTCTTTATCCCACTGAAGCTAATAACAGTCTTCTGAAGCTGTCTTCCTCCCACTGATGCTGATTACAGTCTTCTAAAGCTGTCTTCATCCAACCAAAACTGATTACATTCTTCTAAAGCTGTCTTCATCCCACTCAAGCTGATTACAGTAATCTAAAGCTGTCTTTATCCAACTGAAACTTATTACATTCTTCTAAAGCTGTCTTCATCCCACTCAAACTGATTACAGTCTTCTAAAGCTGTCTTCATCCCACTCAAGCTGATTACAGTCTTCTAAAGCTGTCTTAGTCCAACCGAAGCTGATTGCAGTCTTCTAAAGCTGTCTTTATTCCACTGAAGCTGATTACAGTCTTCTAAAGCTGTCTTCATCCCATTGAAGATGTTAAGTCTTTTAAAGCTGTCTTCATCCCACTGATGCTGATTACAGTCTTCTAAAGCTGTCTTCATCCCACTGAAACTGATTCTTTGTTTTAAACCTGTCTTCATCACACTGAAACTGATTACAGTCTTTTAAAGCTGTCTTCATCCCACTGATGCTGATTACAGTCTTCTAAAGCTGTCTTCATCCCACTGAAACTGATTCTTTCTTTTAAACCTGTCTTCATCACACTAAAGCTGATTACCTTCTTCTAAAGCTGTCTTCATCCCACTGAAGCTGATTACAGTCTTCTAAAGCTGTCTTCATCCCACTGAAGGTGATTACAGTATCTAAAGCTGTCTTCATCCAACCGCAGCTGATTACAGTCTTCTAAAGCTGACTTCATCCCACTGAAGCTGATTACATTCTTCTAAAGCTGTCTTTATCCAACCGAAGCTGATTACTGTCTTCTAAAGCTGTCTTCATCCCACTGAAGCTGATTACAGTCTTCTAAAGCTGTCTTAATCCTTCTGAAGCTGAATACAGTCTTCTAAAGCTGTCTTCATCCCACTGAAGCTGAATACAGTAGGATAAAGCTGTCTTCTGAAGCTGTCTTTATCACACTGAAGCTAATAACAGTCTTCTGAAGCTGTCTTCCTCCCACTGATGCTGATTACAGTCATCTAAAGCTGTTTTCATTCCACTGAAGCTGATTACAGTCTCCTAAAGCTGTCTTTATTCCACTGAAGCTGATTACAGTCTTCTAAAGCTGTTATCATCCCACTGAAGCTGATTACAGTCTTCTAAAGCTGTCTTCATCACACTGAAACAGATTACATTATTCCAAAGCTGTCTTTATCCCACTGAAACTTATTACATTCTTCTAAAGCTGTCTTCATCCCACTCAAGCTGATTAGAGTCTTCTAAAGCTGTCTTTATCCAACAGAAACTTATTAGATTCTTCTAAAGCTGTCTTCATCCCACTCAAGCTGAGTACAGTCTTCTAAAGCTGTCTTCATCCCACTCAAGCTGATTACAGTCTTCTAAAGCTGTCTTTATTCCACTGAAGCTGATTACAGTCTTCTAAAGCTGTCTTCATCCCACTGAAGCTGAGTACAGTCTTCTAATGCTGTCTTCATCCAATTGAAGCTGATTACAGTCTTCTAAAGCTGTCTTTATCAAACTGAAGCTGATTACAGTCTTCTAAAGCTGTCTTCATCACACTGAAACTGATTACAATCTTCAAAAGCTGTCTTCATCCCACTGAAGCTAATAACAGTCTTCTAAAGCTGTCTTTGACCAACCGAAGCTGATTACAGTCTTCTAAAGCTGTCTTTATTCCACTGAAGCTGATTACAGTCTTCTAAAGCTGTCTTTATCAAACTGAAGCTGATAACAGTCTTCTAAAGCTGTCTTCATCCCACTGAATCTAATTATTTCTTCTAAAGCTGTCTTCATCCCACTGAAACTGATTACATTCTTCTAAAGCTGTCTTCATCCCAATGAAACTGATTACATTCTTCTAAAGCTTTCTTCATCCCACTGAAACTGATTACATTAATCTAAAGCTGTCTTCATCAAACTGAAACAGATTACATTATTCCAAAGCTGTCTTTATCCCACTGAAACGTATTACATTCTTCTAAAGCTGTCTTCATCCCACTCAAGCTGATTAGAGTCTTCTAAAGCTGTCTTTATCCAACTGAAACTTATTACATTCTTCTAAAGCTGTCTTCATCCCACTCAAGCTGATTACAGTCTTCTAAAGCTGTCTTCATCCCACTCAAGCTGATTACAGTCTTCTAAAGCTGTCTTCATCCCACTGAAGCTGATTACAGTCTTCTAAAGCTGTCTTCATCCCACTGAAGGTGATTACAGTATCTAAAGCTGTCTTCATCCAACCGCAGCTGATTACAGTCTTCTAAAGCTGACTTCATCCCACTGAAGCTGATTACATTCTTCTAAAGCTGTCTTTATCCAACCGAAGCTGATTACTGTCTTCTAAAGCTGTCTTCATCCCACTGAAGCTGATTACAGTCTTCTAAAGCTGTCTTAATCCTTCTGAAGCTGAATACAGTCTTCTAAAGCTGTCTTCATCCCACTGAAGCTGAATACAGTAGGATAAAGCTGTCTTCTGAAGCTGTCTTTATCACACTGAAGCTAATAACAGTCTTCTGAAGCTGTCTTCCTCCCACTGATGCTGATTACAGTCATCTAAAGCTGTTTTCATTCCACTGAAGCTGATTACAGTCTCCTAAAGCTGTCTTTATTCCACTGAAGCTGATTACAGTCTTCTAAAGCTGTTATCATCCCACTGAAGCTGATTACAGTCTTCTGAAGCTGTCTTCCTCCCACTGATGCTGATTACAGTCTTCTAAAGCTGTCTTCATCACACTGAAACAGATTACATTATTCCAAAGCTGTCTTTATCCCACTGAAACTTATTACATTCTTCTAAAGCTGTCTTCATCCCACTCAAGCTGATTAGAGTCTTCTAAAGCTGTCTTTATCCAACTGAAACTTATTAGATTCTTCTAAAGCTGTCTTCATCCCACTCAAGCTGAGTACAGTCTTCTAAAGCTGTCTTCATCCCACTCAAGCTGATTACAGTCTTCTAAAGCTGTCTTTATTCCACTGAAGCTGATTACAGTCTTCTAAAGCTGTCTTCATCCCACTGAAGCTGAGTACAGTCTTCTAATGCTGTCTTCATCCAATTGAAGCTGATTACAGTCTTCTAAAGCTGTCTTTATCAAACTGAAGCTGATTACAGTCTTCTAAAGCTGTCTTTATCAAACTGAAGCTGATTACAGTCTTCTAAAGCTGTCTTCATCACACTGAAACTGATTACAATCTTCAAAAGCTGTCTTCATCCCACTGAAGCTAATAACAGTCTTCTAAAGCTGTCTTTGACCAACCGAAGCTGATTACAGTCTTCTAAAGCTGTCTTTATTCCACTGAAGCTGATTACAGTCTTCTAAAGCTGTCTTTATCAAACTGAAGCTGATAACAGTCTTCTAAAGCTGTCTTCATCCCACTGAATCTAATTATTTCTTCTAAAGCTGTCTTCATCCCACTGAAACTGATTACATTCTTCTAAAGCTGTCTTCATCCCAATAAAACTGATTACATTCTTCTAAAGCTTTCTTCATCCCACTGAAACTGATTACATTAATCTAAAGCTGTCTTCATCAAACTGAAACAGATTACATTATTCCAAAGCTGTCTTTATCCCACTGAAACGTATTACATTCTTCTAAAGCTGTCTTCATCCCACTGAAGCTGATTAGAGTCTTCTAAAGCTGTCTTTATCCAACTGAAACTTATTACATTCTTCTAAAGCTGTCTTCATCCCACTCAAGCTGATTACAGTCTTCTAAAGCTGTCTTCATCACACTCAAGCTGATTACAGTCTTCTAAAGCTGTCTTTGTCCAACCGAAGCTGATTACAGTCTTTTAAAGCTGTCATCATCCCACTGAAGCTGATTACAGACTCCTAAAGCTGTATTTATTCCACTTTAGCTGATTACAGTCTTCCAAAGCTGTCTTCATCCAACTGAAACTGATTAAATTCTTCTAAAGCTGTCTTCATCCCACTGAAGCTGATTACAGTCTTCTAAAACTGTCTTCATCCAACCGAAACTGATTACATTCTTCTAAAGCTGTCTTCATCCCACTGAAGCTGATAACAGTCTTCTAAAGCTGTCTTTATCCAACTGAAACTTATTACATTCTTCTAAAGCTGTCTTCATCCCACTCAAACTGATTACAGTCTTCTAAAGCTGTCTTCATCCCACTCAAGCTGATTACAGTCTTCTAAAGCTGTCTTTATTCCACTGAAGCTGATTACAGTCTTCTAAAGCTGTCTTCATCCCACTGAAGCTGAGTACAGTCTTCTAAAGCTGTCTTCATCCTACCGAAGCTGATTACAGTCTTCTAATGCTGTCTTGATCCCATTGAAGCTGTTAAGTCTTTTAAAGCTGTCTTCATCCCACTGATGCTGATTACAGTCTTCTAAAGCTGTCTTCATCCCACTGAAACTGATTCTTTCTTTTAAACCTGTCTTCCTCCCACTGATGCTGATTACAGTCATCTAAAGCTGTTTTCATTCCACTGAAGCTGATTACAGTCTCCTAAAGCTGTCTTTATTCCACTGAAGCTGATTACAGTCTTCTAAAGCTGTTATCATCCCACTGAAGCTGATTACAGTCTTCTGAAGCTGTCTTCCTCCCACTGATGCTGATTACAGTCTTCTAAAGCTGTCTTCATCACACTGAAACAGATTACATTATTCCAAAGCTGTCTTTATCCCACTGAAACTTATTACATTCTTCTAAAGCTGTCTTCATCCCACTCAAGCTGATTAGAGTCTTCTAAAGCTGTCTTTATCCAACTGAAACTTATTAGATTCTTCTAAAGCTGTCTTCATCCCACTCAAGCTGAGTACAGTCTTCTAAAGCTGTCTTCATCCCACTCAAGCTGATTACAGTCTTCTAAAGCTGTCTTTATTCCACTGAAGCTGATTACAGTCTTCTAAAGCTGTCTTCATCCCACTGAAGCTGAGTACAGTCTTCTAATGCTGTCTTCATCCAATTGAAGCTGATTACAGTCTTCTAAAGCTGTCTTTATCAAACTGAAGCTGATTACAGTCTTCTAAAGCTGTCTTTATCAAACTGAAGCTGATTACAGTCTTCTAAAGCTGTCTTCATCACACTGAAACTGATTACAATCTTCAAAAGCTGTCTTCATCCCACTGAAGCTAATAACAGTCTTCTAAAGCTGTCTTTGACCAACCGAAGCTGATTACAGTCTTCTAAAGCTGTCTTTATTCCACTGAAGCTGATTACAGTCTTCTAAAGCTGTCTTTATCAAACTGAAGCTGATAACAGTCTTCTAAAGCTGTCTTCATCCCACTGAATCTAATTATTTCTTCTAAAGCTGTCTTCATCCCACTGAAACTGATTACATTCTTCTAAAGCTGTCTTCATCCCAATAAAACTGATTACATTCTTCTAAAGCTTTCTTCATCCCACTGAAACTGATTACATTAATCTAAAGCTGTCTTCATCAAACTGAAACAGATTACATTATTCCAAAGCTGTCTTTATCCCACTGAAACGTATTACATTCTTCTAAAGCTGTCTTCATCCCACTGAAGCTGATTAGAGTCTTCTAAAGCTGTCTTTATCCAACTGAAACTTATTACATTCTTCTAAAGCTGTCTTCATCCCACTCAAGCTGATTACAGTCTTCTAAAGCTGTCTTCATCCCACTCAAGCTGATTACAGTCTTCTAAAGCTGTCTTTGTCCAACCGAAGCTGATTACAGTCTTTTAAAGCTGTCATCATCCCACTGAAGCTGATTACAGACTCCTAAAGCTGTATTTATTCCACTTTAGCTGATTACAGTCTTCCAAAGCTGTCTTCATCCAACTGAAACTGATTAAATTCTTCTAAAGCTGTCTTCATCCCACTGAAGCTGATTACAGTCTTCTAAAACTGTCTTCATCCAACCGAAACTGATTACATTCTTCTAAAGCTGTCTTCATCCCACTGAAGCTGATAACAGTCTTCTAAAGCTGTCTTTATCCAACTGAAACTTATTACATTCTTCTAAAGCTGTCTTCATCCCACTCAAACTGATTACAGTCTTCTAAAGCTGTCTTCATCCCACTCAAGCTGATTACAGTCTTCTAAAGCTGTCTTTATTCCACTGAAGCTGATTACAGTCTTCTAAAGCTGTCTTCATCCCACTGAAGCTGAGTACAGTCTTCTAAAGCTGTCTTCATCCTACCGAAGCTGATTACAGTCTTCTAATGCTGTCTTGATCCCATTGAAGCTGTTAAGTCTTTTAAAGCTGTCTTCATCCCACTGATGCTGATTACAGTCTTCTAAAGCTGTCTTCATCCCACTGAAACTGATTCTTTGTTTTAAACCTGTCTTCATCACACTGAAACTGATTACAGTCTTTAAAAGCTGTCTTCATCCCACTGATGCTGATTAAAGTCTTCTAAAGCTGTCTTCATCCCACTGAAACTGATTCTTTCTTTTAAACCTGTCTTCATCACACTGAAACTGATTACATTCTTCTAAAGCTTCCTCCATCCCACTAAAGCTGATTACCTTCTTCTAAAGCTGTCTTCATCCCACTGAAGCTGATTACAGTCTTCTAAAGCTGTCTTCATCCCACTGAAACTGATTATTTCTTCTAAAGCTGTCTTCATCACACTGAAACTGATTACATTCTTCTAAAGCTGTCTTCATCCCACTGAAACTGATTCTTTCTTTTAAACCTGTCTTCATCACACTGAAACTGATTACATTCTTCTAAAGCTTCCTCCATCCCACTAAAGCTGATTACCTTCTTCTAAAGCTGTCTTCATCCCACTGAAGCTGATTACAGTCTTCTAAAGCTGTCTTCATCCCACTGAAGGTGATTACAGTATCTAAAGCTGTCTTCATCCAACCGCAGCTGATTACAGTCTTCTAAAGCTGACTTCATCCCACTGAAGCTGATAACAGTCTTCTAAAGCTGTCTTTATCCAACCGAAGCTGATTACAGTCTTCTAAACCTGTCTTCATCCCACTGAAGCTGATTACAGTCTTCTAAAGCTGTCTTAATCCTTCTGAAGCTGAATACAGTCTTCTAAAGCTGTCTTCATCCCACTGAAGCTGAATACAGTAGGATAAAGCTGTCTTCTGAAGCTGTCTTTATCACACTGAAGCTAATAACAGTCTTCTGAAGCTGTCTTCCTCCCACTGATGCTGATTACAGTCATCTAAAGCTGTTTTCATTCCACTGAAGCTGATTACAGTCTCCTAAAGCTGTCTTTATTCCACTGAAGCTGATTACAGTCTTCTAAAGCTGTTATCATCCCACTGAAGCTGATTACAGTCTTCTAAATCTGTCTTCATCACACTGAAACAGATTACATTATTCCAAAGCTGTCTTTATCCCACTGAAACTTATTACATTCTTCTAAAGCTGTCTTCATCCCACTCAAGCTGATTAGAGTCTTCTAAAGCTGTCTTTATCCAACTGAAACTTATTAGATTCTTCTAAAGCTGTCTTCATCCCACTCAAGCTGAGTACAGTCTTCTAAAGCTGTCTTCATCCCACTCAAGCTGATTACAGTCTTCTAAAGCTGTCTTTATTCCACTGAAGCTGATTACAGTCTTCTAAAGCTGTCTTCATCCCACTGAAGCTGAGTACAGTCTTCTAATGCTGTCTTCATCCAATTGAAGCTGATTACAGTCTTCTAAAGCTGTCTTTATCAAACTGAAGCTGATTACAGTCTTCTAAAGCTGTCTTCATCACACTGAAACTGATTACAATCTTCAAAAGCTGTCTTCATCCCACTGAAGCTAATAACAGTCTTCTAAAGCTGTCTTTGACCAACCGAAGCTGATTACAGTCTTCTAAAGCTGTCTTTATTCCACTGAAGCTGATTACAGTCTTCTAAAGCTGTCTTTATCAAACTGAAGCTGATAACAGTCTTCTAAAGCTGTCTTCATCCCACTGAATCTAATTATTTCTTCTAAAGCTGTCTTCATCCCACTGAAACTGATTACATTCTTCTAAAGCTGTCTTCATCCCAATGAAACTGATTACATTCTTCTAAAGCTTTCTTCATCCCACTGAAACTGATTACATTAATCTAAAGCTGTCTTCATCAAACTGAAACAGATTACATTATTCCAAAGCTGTCTTTATCCCACTGAAACGTATTACATTCTTCTAAAGCTGTCTTCATCCCACTCAAGCAGTCGTTTAAAGCTGTTTTCATCCCACTGAAGCTGATAACAGTCTTCTAAAGCTGTCTTTATCCAACTGAAACTTATTACATTCTTCTAAAGCTGTCTTCATCCCACTCAAACTGATTACAGTCTTCTAAAGCTGTCTTCATCCCACTCAAGCTGATTACAGTCTTCTAAAGCTGTCTTTATTCCACTGAACCTGATTACAGTCTTCTAAAGCTGTCTTCATCCCACTGAAGCTGAGTACAGTCTTCTAAAGCTGTCTTCATATCCAACCGCAGCTGATTACATTCTTCTAAAGCTGTCTTCATCCCACTGAAGCTGATAACAGTCTTCTAAAGCTGTCTTTATCAAACTGAAGCTGATTACAGTCTTCTAAACCTGTCTTCATGCCACTGAAGCTGATTGTCTTCATCCCACTGAAGCTGATTACAGTCTTCTAAAGCTGTCTTCATCACACTGAAACTGATTACATTCTTCTAAAGCTGTCTTCATCCCACTGAAGCTGATTACAGTCTTCTAAAGCTGTCTTCATCCCACTGAAACTGATTACATTCTTCTAAAGCTGTCTTCATCACACTGAAGCTGATTACAGTCTTCTAAAGCTGTCTTCATCCAACTGAAGCTGATTACAGTCTTCTAAAGCTGTCTTCATCCCACTGAAGCTGATTACAGTCTTCTAAAGCTGTCTTCATCCAACTCGAAGCTGATTACAGTCTTCTAAAGCTGTCTTCATCCCACTCAAGCTGATTACAGTCTTCTAAAGCTGTCTTTGTCCAACCGAAGCTGATTACAGTCTTTTAAAGCTGTCATCATCCCACTGAAGCTGATTACAGACTCCTAAAGCTGTATTTATTCCACTGAAGCTGATTACAGACTCCTAAAGCTGTATTTATTCCACTGAAGCTGATTACAGTCTTCTAAAGCTGTCTTCATCCAACTGAAACTGATTAAATTCTTCTAAAGCTGTCTTCATCCCACTGAAGCTGATTACAGTCTTCTAAAACTGTCTTCATCCAACCGAAACTGATTACATTCTTCTAAAGCTGTCTTCATCCCACTGAAGCTGATAACAGTCTTCCAAAGCTGTCTTTATCCAACTGAATCTTATTACAGTCTTCTAAAGCTGTCTTCATCCCACTCAAACTGATTACAGTCTTCTAAAGCTGTCTTCATCCCACTCAAGCTGATTACAGTCTTCTCAAGCTGTCTTAGTCCAACCGAAGCTGATTACAGTCTTCTAAAGCTGTCTTTATTCCACTGAAGCTGATTACAGTCTTCTAAAGCTGTCTTCATCCCACTGAAGCTGAGTACAGTCTTCTAAAGCTGTCTTCATCCCACTGATGCTGATTACAGTCTTCTAAAGCTGTCTTCATCCCACTGAAACTGATTCTTTGTTTTAAACCTGTCTTCATCACACTGAAACTGATTACAGTCTTTAAAAGCTGTCTTCATCCCACTGATGCTGATTAAAGTCTTCTAAAGCTGTCTTCATCCCACTGAAACTGATTCTTTCTTTTAAACCTGTCTTCATCACACTGAAACTGATTACATTCTTCTAAAGCTTCCTCCATCCCACTAAAGCTGATTACCTTCTTCTAAAGCTGTCTTCATCCCACTGAAGCTGATTACAGTCTTCTAAAGCTGTCTTCATCCCACTGAAACTGATTATTTCTTCTAAAGCTGTCTTCATCACACTGAAACTGATTACATTCTTCTAAAGTTGTCTTCATCCCACTGAAACTGATTCTTTCTTTTAAACCTGTCTTCATCACACTGAAACTGATTACATTCTTCTAAAGCTTCCTCCATCCCACTAAAGCTGATTACCTTCTTCTAAAGCTGTCTTCATCCCACTGAAGCTGATTACAGTCTTCTAAAGCTGTCTTCATCCCACTGAAGGTGATTACAGTATCTAAAGCTGTCTTCATCCAACCGCAGCTGATTACATTCTTCTAAAGCTGTCTTCATCCCACTGAAGCTGATAACAGTCTTCTAAAGCTGTCTTTATCAAACTGAAGCTGATTACAGTCTTCTAAACCTGTCTTCATGCCACTGAAGCTGATCAGTCGTTTAAAGCTGTTTTCATCCCACTGAAGCTGATTACAGTCTTCTAAAGCTGTCTTCATCCCACTGAAACTGATTATTTCTTCTAAAGCTGTCTTCATCACACTGAAACTGATTACATTCTTCTAAAGCTGTCTTCATCCCAATGAAACTGATTATATTCTTCTAAATCTTTCTTTATCCCACTAAAACTGATTACATTATTCTAAAGCTGTCTTCATCACACTGAAACAGATTACATTAATCTAAAGCTGTCTTCATCAAACTGAAACAGATTACATTATTCCAAAGCTGTCTTTATCCCACTGAAACGTATTACATTCTTCTAAAGCTGTCTTCATCCCACTCAAGCTGATTACAGTCTTCTAAAGCTGTCTTCATCCCACTCAAGCTGATTACAGTCTTCTAAAGCTGTCTTTGTCCAACCGAAGCTGATTACAGTCTTTTAAAGCTGTCATCATCCCACTGAAGCTGA
This sequence comes from Salmo salar, assembly GCF_965601325.2. Taxonomy (NCBI): domain Eukaryota; kingdom Metazoa; phylum Chordata; class Actinopteri; order Salmoniformes; family Salmonidae; genus Salmo; species Salmo salar. The sequence goes on from NW_027675383.1 coordinate 259,016, forward strand.
TTACAGACTCCTAAAGCTGTATTTATTCCACTGAAGCTGATTACAGACTCCTAAAGCTGTATTTATTCCACTGAAGCTGATTACAGTCTTCTAAAGCTGTCTTCATCCAACTGAAACTGATTAAATTCTTCTAAAGCTGTCTTCATCCCACTGAAGCTGATTACAGTCTTCTAAAACTGTCTTCATCCAACCGAAACTGATTACATTCTTCTAAAGCTGTCTTCATCCCACTGAAGCTGATAACAGTCTTCTAAAGCTGTCTTTATCCAACTGAATCTTATTACAGTCTTCTAAAGCTGTCTTCATCCCACTCAAACTGATTACAGTCTTCTAAAGCTGTCTTCATCCCACTCAAGCTGATTACAGTCTTCTCAAGCTGTCTTAGTCCAACCGAAGCTGATTACAGTCTTCTAAAGCTGTCTTTATTCCACTGAAGCTGATTACAGTCTTCTAAAGCTGTCTTCATCCCACTGAAGCTGAGTACAGTCTTCTAAAGCTGTCTTCATCCCACTGATGCTGATTACAGTCTTCTAAAGCTGTCTTCATCCCACTGAAACTGATTCTTTGTTTTAAACCTGTCTTCATCACACTGAAACTGATTACAGTCTTTTAAAGCTGTCTTCATCCCACTGATGCTGATTACAGTCTTCTAAAGCTGTCTTCATCCCACTGAAACTGATTCTTTCTTTTAAACCTGTCTTCATCCCACTAAAGCTGATTACCTTCTTCTAAAGCTGTCTTCATCCCACTGATGCTGATTAAAGTCTTCTAAAGCTGTCTTCATCCCACTGAAACTGATTCTTTCTTTTAAACCTGTCTTCATCACACTGAAACTGATTACATTCTTCTAAAGCTTCCTCCATCCCACTAAAGCTGATTACCTTCTTCTAAAGCTGTCTTCATCCCACTGATGCTGATTACAGTCTTCTAAAGCTGTCTTCATCCCACTGAAGCTGAGTACAGTCTTCTAAAGCTGTCTTCATCCAACCGAAGCTGATTACAGTCTTCTAATAATGTCTTCATCCCATTGAAGCTGATTACAGTCTTCTAAAGCTGTCTTTATCAAACTGAAACTGATTACATTCTTCTAAAGCTGTCTTCATCCCACTGAAGCTGATTCTTTCTTTTAAACCTGTCTTCATCACACTGAAACTGATTACAAGCTTCTAAAGCTGTCTTCATCCCACTGAAACTGATTACATTCTTCTAAAGCTGTCTTCATCCCACTTAAGCTGTTTACAGTCTTCTAAAGCTGTCTTCATCCCACTCAAGCTGATTACAGTCTTCTAAAGCTGTCTTAGTCCAACCGAAGCTGATTACAGTCTTCTAAAGCTGTCTTTATTCCACTGAAGCTGATTACAGTCTTCTAAAGCTGTCTTCATCCCACTGAAGCTGAGTACAGTCTTCTAAAGCTGTCTTCATCCCACTGAAGCTGATAACAGTCATCTAAAGCTGTCTTTATCAAACTGAAGCTGATTACAGTCTTCTAAACCTGTCTTCATGCCACTGAAGCTGATCAGTCGTTTAAAGCTGTTTTCATCCCACTGAAGCTGATTACAGACTTCTAAAGCTGTCTTCATCCCACTGAAACTGATTATTTCTTCTAAAGCTGTCTTCATCACACTGAAACTGATTACATTCTTCTAAAGCTGTCTTCATCCAACTGAAACTGATTACATTCTTCTACAGCTGTCTTCATCCTACTGAAGCTGATTACAGTCTTCTAAAGCTGTCTTCATCACACTGAAACTGATTACATTCTTCTAAAGCTGTCTTCATCCCAATGAAACTGATTACATTCTTTTAAAGCTGTCTTCATCCCAATGAAACTGATTACATTCTTCTAAAGCTGTCTTTATTCCACTGAAGCTGATTACAGTCTTCTAAAGCTGTCTTCATCCCACTGAAGCTGAGTACAGTCTTCTAAAGCTGTCTTCATCCAACCGAAGCTGATTAGTCTTCTAATGCTGTCTTCATCCCATTGAAGCTGATTACAGTCTTCTAAAGCTGTCTTTATCAAACTGAAGCTGATTACAGTCTTCTAAAGCTGTCTTCATCCCACTGAAACTGATTACATGCTTCTAAAGCTGTCTTCATCCCACTGAAACTGATTACATACTTCTAAAGCTGTCTTCATCCCACTGAAGCTGATTACAGTCTTCTAAAGCTGTCTTCATCCAACTGAAACTGATTACATTCTTCTACAGCTGTCTTCATCCTACTGAAGCTGATTACAGTCTTCTAAAGCTGTCTTCATCACACTGAAACTGATTACATTCTTCTAAAGCTGTCTTCATCCCAATGAAACTGATTACATTCTTTTAAAGCTTTCTTTATCCCACTGAAACTGATTACATTATTCTAAAGCTGTCTTCATCACACTGAAACAGATTACATTATTCCAAGCTGTCTTTATCCCACTGAAACTTATTACATTCTTCTAAAGCTGTCTTCATCCCACTGGTGCTGATTACAGTCTTCTAAAGCTGTCTTCATCCCACTGAAACTGATTATTTCTTGTAAAGCTGTCTTCATCCCAATGAAACTGATTACATTCTTCTAAAGCTTTCTTTATCCCACTGAAACTGATTACATTATTCTAAAGCTGTCTTCATCCCACTGAAGCTGAGTACAGCCTTCTAAAGCTGTCTTCATCCAACCGAAGCTGATTACAGTCTTCTAATGCTGTCTTCATCCCATTGAAGCTGATTACAGTCTTCTAAACCTGTCTTTATCAAACTGAAACTGATTACATTCTTCTAAAGCTGTCTTCATCCCACTGAAGCTGATTCTTTCTTTTAAACCTGTCTTCATCACACTGAAACTGATTACATGCTTCTAAAGCTGTCTTCATCCCACTGAAACTGATTACATTCTTCTAAAGCTGTCTTCATCCCACTGAAGCTGATTACAGTCTTCTAAAGCTGTCTTCATCACAGTGAAACTGATTACATTCTTCTAAAGCTGTCTTCATCCCAAGGAAACTGATTACATTATTCTAAAGCTGTCTTCATCCCACTGGACCTGATTACATTATTCTAAAGCTGTCTTCATCACACTGAAACAGATTACATTATTCCAAAGCTGTCTTTATCCCACTGAAACTTATTACATTCTTCTAAAGCTGTCTTCATCCCACTCAAGCTGATTACAGTCTTCTAAAGCTGTCTTTATCCAACTGAAACTTATTACATTCTTCTAAAGCTGTCTTCATCCCACTCAAGCTGTTTACAGTCTTCTAAAGCTGTCTTCATCCCACTCAAGCTGATTACAGTCTTCTAAAGCTGTCTTAGTCCAACCGAAGGTGATTACAGTCTTCTAAAGCTGTCTTTATTCCAATGAAGCTGATTACAGTCTTCTAAAGCTGTCTTCAATCCCACTGAAGCTGAGTACAGTCTTCTAAAGCTGTCTTTATCAAACTGAAGCTGATTACAGTCTTCTAAAGCTGTCTTCATCCCACTCACACTGATTACATTCTTCTAAAGCTGTCTTCATCCCACTCAAGCTGATTACAGTCTTCTAAAGCTGTCTTCATCCAACTGAAACTGATTACATTCTTCTACAGCTGTCTTCATCCCACTCAAGCTGATTACAGTCTTCTAAAGCTGTCTTCATCACACTGAAACTGATTACATTCTTTTAAAGCTTTCTTTATCCCACTGAAACTGATTACATTATTCTAAAGCTGTCTTCATCACACTGAAACAGATTACATTATTCCAAGCTGTCTTTATCCCACTGAAACTTATTACATTCTTCTAAAGCTGTCTTCATCCCACTGATGCTGATTACAGTCTTCTAAAGCTGTCTTTATCCCACTGAAACTGATTATTTCTTCTAAAGCTGTCTTCATCACACTGAAACTGATTACATTATTCCAAAGCTGTCTTTATCCCACTGAAATGTATTACATTCTTCTAAAGCTGTCTTCATCCCACTCAAGCTGATTACAGTCTTCTAAAGCTGTCTTTATCCAACTGAAACTTATTACATTCTTCTAAAGCTGTCTTCGTCCCACTCAAGCTGATTACAGTCTTCTAAAGCGGTCTCCATCCCACTCAAGCTGATTACCGTCTTCTAAAGCTGTCTTAGTCCAACCTAAGCTGATTACAGTCTTCTAAAGCTGTCTTTATTCCACTGAAGCTGATTACAGTCTTCTAAAGCTGTCTTCATCCCACTGAAGCTGAGTACAGTCTTCTAAAGCTGTCTTCATCCAACCGAAGCTGATTACAGTCTTCTAATGCTGTCTTCATCCCATTGAAGCTGATTACAGTCTTCTAAAGCTGTCTTTATCAAACTGAAACTGATTACATTCTTCTAGAGCTGTCTTCATCCCACTGAAGCTGATTCTTTCTTATAAACCTGTCTTCATCACACTGAAACTGATTACATGCTTCTAAAGCTGTCTTCATCCCACTGAAACTGATTACATTCTTCTAAAGCTGTCTTCATCCCACTGAAGCTGATTACAGTCTTCTAAAGCTGTCTTCATCCAACTGAAACTGATTACATTCTTCTACAGCTGTCTTCATCCCACTGAAGCTGATTACAGTCTTCTAAAGCTGTCTTCATCACACTGAAACTGATTACATTCTTCTAAAGCTGTCTTTATCAAACTGAAGCTGATTACTGTCTTCTAAAGCTGTCTTCATCCCACTGATGCTGATTACAGTCTTCTAAAGCTTTCTTCATCCCACTGAAGCTGAGTACAGTCTTCTAAAGCTGTCTTCATCCAACCGAAGCTGATTACAGTCTTGTAATAATGTCTTCATCCCATTGAAGCTGATTACAGTCTTCTAAAGCTGTCTTTATCAAACTGAAACTGATTACATTCTTCTAAAGCTGTCTTCATCCCACTGAAGCTGATTCTTTCTTTTAAACCTGTCTTCATCACACTGAAACTGATTACAAGCTTCTAAAGCTGTCTTCATCCCACTGAAACTGATTACATTCTTCTAAAGCTGTCTTCATCCCACTGAAGCTGATTACAGTCTTCTAAAGCTGTCTTCATCCAACTGAAACTGATTACATTCTTCTACAGCTGTCTTCATCCCACTGAAGCTGATTACAGTCTTCTAAAGCTGTCTTCATCCAACCGAAACTGATTACATTCTTCTAAAGCTGTCTTCATCCCACTGAAGCTGATAACAGTCTTCTAAAGCTGTCTTCATCACAGTGAAACTGATTACATTCTTCTAAAGCTGTCTTCATCCCAATGAAACTGATTACATTCTTCTAAAGCTGTCTTCATCCCACTGAAGCTGATAACAGTCATCTAAAGCTGTCTTTATCAAACTGAAGCTGATTACTGTCTTCTAAACCTGTCTTCATGCCACTGAAGCTGATCAGTCGTTTAAAGCTGTTTTCATCCCACTGAAGCTGATTACAGACTTCTAAAGCTGTCTTCATCCCACTGAAACTGATTATTTCTTCTAAAGCTGTCTTCATCACACTGAAACTGATTACATTATTCTAAAGCTGTCTTCATCACACTGAAACAGATTACATTATTCGAAGCTGTCTTTATCCCACTGAAACTTATTACATTCTTCTAAAGCTGTCTTCATCCCACTGATGCTGATTACAGTCTTCTAAAGCTGTCTTCATCCCACTGAAACTGATTATTTCTTCTAAAGCTGTCTTCATCACACTGAAACTGATTACATTCTTCTAAAGCTGTCTTCATCCCAATGAAACTGATTACATTCTTCTAAAGCTTTCTTTATCCCACTGAAACTGATTACATTATTCTAAAGCTGTCTTCATCACACTGAAACAGATTACATTATTCCAAAGCTGTCTTTATCCCACTGAAACTTATTACATTCTTCTAAAGCTGTCTTCATCCCACTCAAGCTGATTACAGTCTTCTAAAGCTGTCTTCATCCCACTCAAGCTGATTACAGTCTTCTAAAGCTGTCTTAGTCCAACCGAAGCTGATTACAGTCTTCTAAAGCTGTCTTTATTCCACTGAAGCTGATTACAGTCTTCTAAAGCTGTCTTCATCCCACTGAAGCTGAGTACAGTCTTCTAAAGCTGTCTTCATCCAACCGAAGCTGATTACAGTCTTCTAATGCTGTCTTCATCCCATTGAAGCTGATTACAGTCTTCTAAAGCTGTCTTTATCAAACTGAAGCTGATTACAGTCTTCTAAAGCTGTATTCATCCCACTGAAACTGATTACATTCTTCTAAAGCTGTCTTCATCCCACTGAAACTGATTACATTCTTCTAAAGCTGTCTTCATCCCACTGAAACTGATTACATTATTCTAAAGCTGTCTTCATCACACTGAAACAGATTACATTAATCTAAAGCTGTCTTCATCCAACTGAAACAGATTACATTCTTCCAAAGCTGTCTTCATCCCACTGAAGCGTGATTACAGTCTTCTAAAGCTGTCTTCATCCAACTCAAGCTGATTACAGTCTTCTAAAGCTGTCTTCATCCCACTCAAGCTGATTACAGTCTTCTAAAGCTGTCTTTGTCCAACCGAAGCTGATTACAGTCTTCTAAAGCTGTCATCATCCCACTGAAGCTGATTACAGACTCCTAAAGCTGTCTTTATTCCACTGAAGCTGATTACAGACTCCTAAAGCTGTCTTCATCCCACTGAAGCTGATTACAGTCTTCTAAAGCTGTCTTCATCCAACTGAAACTGATTACATTCTTCTAAAGCTGTCTTCATCCCACTGAAGCTGATTACAGTCTTCTAAAGCTGTCTTCATCCAACCGAAACTGATTACATTCTTCTAAAGCTGTCTTCATCCCACTGAAGCTGATAACAGTCTTCTAAAGCTGTCTTCATCACACTGAAACTGATTACAGTCTTCTAAAGCTGTCTTCATCCCACTCAAACTGATTACAGTCTTCTAAAGCTGTCTTCATCCCACTCAAGCTGATTACAGTCTTCTCAAGCTGTCTTAGTCCAACCGAAGCTGATTACAGTCTTCTAAAGCTGTCTTCATCCCACTGAAGCTGATTACAGTCTTCTAAAGCTGTCTTCATCCCACTGAAGCTGAGTACAGTCTTCTAAAGCTGTCTTCATCCCACTGATGCTGATTACAGTCTTCTAAAGCTGTCTTCATCCCACTGAAACTGATTCTTTCTTTTAAACCTGTCTTCATCACACTGAAACTGATTACATTCTTCTAAAGCTGTCTTCATCCCACTGAAGCTGATTACATTCTTCTAAAGCTGTCTTCATCACACTGAAACAGATTACATTATTCCAAAGCTGTCTTTATCCCACTGAAAGCTTATTACATTCTTCTAAAGCTGTCTTCATCCCACTGATGCTGATTACAGTCTTCTAAAGCTGTCTTCATCCCACTGAAACTGATTCTTTCTTCTAAACCTGTCTTCATCACACTGAAACTGATTACATTCTTCTAAAGCTGTCTTCATCCCACTGAAACTGATTACATTCTTCTAAAGCTGTCTTCATCCCACTGAAGCTGATTACAGTCTTCTAAAGCTGTCTTCATCCCACTGAAACTGATTACATTCTTCTAAAGCTGTCTTCATCCCACTGAAACTGATTACATTCTTCTAAAGCTGTCTTCATCCCACTGAAGCTGATTACAGTCTTCTAAAGCTGTCTTCATCCCACTGAAGCTGAGTACAGTCTTCTAAAGCTGTCTTCATCCAACCGAAGCTGATTACAGTCTTCTAATGCTGTCTTCATCCCATTGAAGCTGATTACAGTCTTCTAAAGCTGTCTTTATCAAACTGAAACTGATTACATTCTTCTAAAGCTGTCTTCATCCCACTGAAGCTGATTCTTTCTTTTAAACCTGTCTTCATCACACTGAAACTGATTACATGCTTCTAAAGCTGTCTTCATCCCACTGAAACTGATTACATTCTTCTAAAGCTGTCTTCATCCCACTGAAGCTGATTACAGTCTTCTAAAGCTGTCTTCATCCAACTGAAACTGATTACATTCTTCTACAGCTGTCTTCATCCCACTGAAGCTGATTACAGTCTTCTAAAGCTGTCTTCATCCAACCGAAACTGATTACATTCTTCTAAAGCTTTCTTTATCCCACTGAAACTGATTACATTATTCTAAAGCTGTCTTCATCACACTGAAACAGATTACATTATTCCAAAGCTGTCTTTATCCCACTGAAACTTATTACATTCTTCTAAATCTGTCTTCATCCCACTCAAGCTGATTACAGTCTTCTAAAGCTGTCTTTATCCAACTGAAACATATTACATTCTTCTAAAGCTGTCTTCATCCCACTCAAGCTGATTACAGTCTTCTAAAGCTGTCTTCATCCCACTCAAGCTGATTACAGTCTTCTAAAGCTGTCTTAGTCCAACCGAAGCTGATTACAGTCTTCTAAAGCTGTCTTTATTCCACTGAAGCTGATTACAGTCTTCTAAAGCTGTCTTCATCCCACTGAAGCTGAGTACAGTCTTCTAAAGCTGTCTTCATCCAACCGAAGCTGATTACAGTCTTCTAATGCTGTCTTCATCCCATTGAAACTATTTACAGTCTTCTAAAGCTGTCTTTATCAAACTGAAACTGATTACATTCTTCTAAAGCTGTCTTCATCCCACTGAAGCTGATTCTTTCTTTTAAACCTGTCTTCATCACACTGAAACTGATTACATGCTTCTAAAGCTGTCTTCATCCCACTGAAACTGATTACATTCTTCTAAAGCTGTCTTCATCCCACTGAAGCTGATTACAGTCTTCTAAAGCTGTCTTCATCCAACTGAAACTGATTACATTCTTCTACAGCTGTCTTCATCCCACTGAAGCTGATTACAGTCTTCTAAAGCTGTCTTCATCCAACTGAAACTGATTACATTCTTCTAAAGCTGTCTTCATCCCACTGAAGCTGATAACAGTCTTCTAAAGCTGTCTTCATCACAGTGAAACTGATTACATTCTTCTAAAGCTGTCTTCATCCCAATTAAACTGATTACATTATTCTAAAGCTGTCTTCATCCCACTGAACCTGATTACATTATTCTAAAGCTGTCTTCATCACACTGAAACAGATTACATTATTCCAAAGCTGTCTTTATCCCACTGAAACTTATTACATTCTTCTAAAGCTGTCTTCATCCCACTCAAGCTGATTACAGTCTTCTAAAGCTGTCTTTATCCAACTGAAACTGATTACATTCTTCTACAGCTGTCTTCATCCCACTGAAGCTGATTACAGTCTTCTAAAGCTGTCTTCATCCAACCGAAACTGATTACATTCTTCTAAAGCTGTCTTCATCCCTCTAAAGCTGATAACAGTCTTCTAAAGCTGTCTTCATCACAGTGAAACATGATTACATTAATTCTAAAGCTGTCTTCATCCCAATGAAACTGATTACATTCTTCTAAAGCTGTCTTCATCCCACTGAAGCTGATAACAGTCATCTAAAGCTGTCTTTATCAAACTGAAGCTGATTACAGTCTTCTAAACCTGTCTTCATGCCACTGAAGCTGATCAGTCGTTTAAAGCTGTTTTCATCCCACTGAAGCTGATTACAGACTTCTAAAGCTGTCTTCATTCCACTGAAGCTGATTACTTTCTTCTAAAGCTGTCTTCATCACACTGAAACTGATTACATTCTTCTAAAGCTGTCTTCTTCCCAATGAAACTGATTACATTCTTCTAAAGCTTTCTTCATCCAACTAAAACTGATTACATTATTCTAAAGCTGTCTTCATCACACTGAAACAGATTACATTATTCGAAGCTGTCTTTATCCCACTGAAACTTATTACATTCTTCTAAAGCTGTCTTCATCCCACTCAAGCTGATTACAGTCTTCTAAAGCTGTCTTCATCCAACTGAAACTGATTACATTCTTCTACAGCTGTCTTCATCCCACTGAAGCTGATTACAGTCTTCTAAAGCTATCTTCATCCAACCGAAACTGATTACAATCTTCTAAAGCTGTCTTCATCCCAATGAAACTGATTACATTCTTCTAAAGCTTTCTTTATCCCACTGAAACTGATTACATTATTCTAAAGCTTTCTTCATCACACTGAAACAGATTGCATTATTCCAAAGCTGTCTTTATCCCACTGAAACTTATTACATTCTTCTAAAGCTGTCTTCATCCCAGCTGTCTTCAAGCCCACTGAAGCTGAGTACAGTCTTCTAAAGCTGTCTTCATCCACCGAAGCTGATTACAGTCTTCTAATGCTGTCTTCATCCCATTGAAGCTGATTACAGTCTTCTAAAGCTGTCTTTATCAAACTGAAACTGATTACATTCTTCTAAAGCTGTCTTCATCCCACTGAAGCTGATTCTTTCTTTTAAACCTGTCTTCATCACACTGAAACTGATTACATGCTTCTAAAGCTGTCTTCATCCCACTGAAACTGATTACATTCTTCTAAAGCTGTCTTCATCCCACTGAAGCTGATTACAGTCTTCTAAAGCTGTCTTTATCCAAATGAAACTTATTACATTCTTCTAAAGCTGTCTTCATCACACTGAAACTGATTACATTCTTCTAAAGCTGTCTTCATCCCAATGAAACTGATTACATTATTCTAAAGCTGTCTTCATCCCACTGAACCTGATTACATTATTCTAAAGCTGTCTTCATCACACTGAAACAGATTACATTATTCCAAAGCTGTCTTTATCCCACTGAAACTTATTACATTCTTCTAAAGCTGTCTTCATCCCACTCAAGCTGATTACAGTCTTCTAAAGCTGTCTTTATCCAACTGAAACTTATTACATTCTTCTAAAGCTGTCTTCATCCCACTCAAGCTGATTACAGTCTTCTAAAGCTGTCTTCATCCCACTCAAGCTGATTACAGTCTTCTAAAGCTGTCTTAGTCCAACCGAAGCTGATTACAGTCTTCTAAAGCTGTCTTTATTCCACTGAAGCTGATTACAGTCTTCTAAAGCTGTCTTCATCCCACTGAAACTGATTACATTCTTCTAAAGCTGTCTTCATCCCACTGAAGCTGATTACAGTCTTCTAAAGCTGTCTTCATCACACTGAAACTGATTACATTCTTCAAAGCTGTCTTCATCCCACTGAAACTGATTACATTCTTCTAAAGCTGTCTTCATCCCACTGAAGCTGATTACAGTCTTCTAAAGCTGTCTTCATCCAACCGAAGCTGATTACAGTCTTCTAAAGCTGTCTTCATCCCACTGAAGCTGATTACAGTCTTCTAATGCTGTCTTCATCCCATTGAAGCTGATTACAGTCTTCTAAAGCTGTCTTTATCAAACTGAAACTGATTAAATTCTTCTAAAGCTGTCTTCATCCCACTGAAGCTGATTCTTTCTTTTAAACCTGTCTTCATCACACTGAAACTGATTACATGCTTCTAAAGCTGTCTTCATCCCACTGAAACTGATTACATTCTTCTAAAGCTGTCTTCATCCCACTGAAGCTGATTACAGTCTTCTAAAGCTGTCTTCATCCACTGAAACTGATTACATTCTTCTAAAGCTGTCTTCATCCCACTGAAGCTGATTACAGTCTTCTAAAGCTGTCTTCATCCAACCGAAACTGATTACATTCTTCTAAAGCTTTCTTTATCCCACTGAAACTGATTACATTATTCTAAAGCTGTCTTCATCACACTGAAACAGATTACATTATTCCAAAGCTGTCTTTATCCCACTGAAACTTATTACATTCTTCTAAAGCTGTCTTCATCCCACTCAAGCTGATTACAGTCTTCTAAAGCTGTCTTTATCCAACTGAAACATATTACATTCTTCTAAAGCTGTCTTCATCCCACTCAAGCTGATTACAGTCTTCTAAAGCTGTCTTCATCCCACTCAAGCTGATTACAGTCTTCTAAAGCTGTCTTAGTCCAACCGAAGCTGATTACAGTCTTCTAAAGCTGTCTTTATTCCACTGAAGCTGATTACAGTCTTCTAAAGCTGTCTTCATCCCACTGAAGCTGAGTACAGTCTTCTAAAGCTGTCTTCATCCAACCGAAGCTGATTACAGTCTTCTAATGCTGTCTTCATCCCATTGAAGCTGATTACAGTCTTCTAAAGCTGTCTTTATCAAACTGAAACTGATTAAATTCTTCTAAAGCTGTCTTCATCCCACTGAAGCTGATTCTTTCTTTTAAACCTGTCTTCATCACACTGAAACTGATTACATGCTTCTAAAGCTGTCTTCATCCCACTGAAACTGATTACATTCTTCTAAAGCTGTCTTCATCCCACTGAAGCTGATTACAGTCTTCTAAAGCTGTCTTCATCCAACTGAAACTGATTACATTCTTCTACAGCTGTCTTCATCCCACTGAAGCTGATTACAGTCTTCTAAAGCTGTCTTCATCCAACCGAAACTGATTACATTCTTCTAAAGCTTTCTTTATCCCACTGAAACTGATTACATTATTCTAAAGCTGTCTTCATCACACTGAAACAGATTACATTATTCCAAAGCTGTCTTTATCCCACTGAAACTTATTACATTCTTCTAAAGCTGTCTTCATCCCACTCAAGCTGATTACAGTCTTCTAAAGCTGTCTTTATCCAACTGAAACATATTACATTCTTCTAAAGCTGTCTTCATCCCACTCAAGCTGATTACAGTCTTCTAAAGCTGTCTTCATCCCACTCAAGCTGATTACAGTCTTCTAAAGCTGTCTTAGTCCAACCGAAGCTGATTACAGTCTTCTAAAGCTGTCTTTATTCCACTGAAGCTGATTACAGTCTTCTAAAGCTGTCTTCATCCCACTGAAGCTGAGTACAGTCTTCTAAAGCTGTCTTCATCCAACCGAAGCTGATTACAGTCTTCTAATGCTGTCTTCATCCCATTGAAGCTATTTACAGTCTTCTAAAGCTGTCTTTATCAAACTGAAACTGATTACATTCTTCTAAAGCTGTCTTCATCCCACTGAAGCTGATTCTTTCTTTTAAACCTGTCTTCATCACACTGAAACTGATTACATGCTTCTAAAGCTGTCCTCATCCCACTGAAACTGATTACATTCTTCTAAAGCTGTCTTCATCCCACTGAAGCTGATTACAGTCTTCTAAAGCTGTCTTCATCCAACTGAAACTGATTACATTCTTCTACAGCTGTCTTCATCCCACTGAAGCTGATTACAGTCTTCTAAAGCTGTCTTCATCCAACTGAAACTGATTACATTCTTCTAAAGCTGTCTTCATCACACTGAAACAGATTACATTATTCCAAAGCTGTCTTTATCCCACTGAAACTTATTACATTCTTCTAAAGCTGTCTTCATCCCACTCAAGCTGATTACAGTCTTCTAAAGCTGTCTTTATCCAACTGAAACTTATTACATTCTTCTAAAGCTGTCTTCATCCCACTGAAGCTGATAACAGTCTTCTAAAGCTGTCTTCATCACACTGAAACTGATTACATTCTTCTAAAGCTGTCTTCATCCAACTGAAACTGATTACATTCTTCTACAGCTGTCTTCATCCCACTGAAGCTGATTACAGTCTTCTAAAGCTGTCTTCATCCAACCGAAACTGATTACATTCTTCTAAAGCTGTCTTCATCCCACTAAAGCTGATAACAGTCTTCTAAAGCTGTCTTCATCCCACTGAAGCTGATAACAGTCATCTAAAGCTGTCTTTATCCCACTGAAGCTGATTCTTTCTTTTAAACCTGTCTTCATCACACTGAAACTGATTACATTCTTCTAAAGCTGTCTTCATCCCACTGAAACTTATTACATTCTTCTAAAGCTGTCTTCATCCCACTGAAGCTGATAACAGTCATCTAAAGCTGTCTTTATCAAACTGAAGCTGATTACAGTCTTCTAAAGCTGTCTTCATCCCACTGAAGCTGATTACAGTCTTCTAAAGCTGTCTTCATCCAACTGAAACTGATTACATTCTTCTACAGCTGTCTTCATCCCACTGAAGCTGATTACAGTCTTCTAAAGCTGTCTTCATCACACTGAAACTGATTACATTCTTCTAAAGCTGTCTTCATCCCAATGAAACTGATTACATTCTTCTAAAGCTGTCTTCATCCCACTGAAACTGATTACATTATTCTAAAGCTGTCTTCATCACACTGAAACAGATTACATTATTCCAAAGCTGTCTTTATCCCACTGAAACTTATTACATTCTTCTAAAGCTGTCTTCATCCCACTCAAGCTGATTACAGTCTTCTAAAGCTGTCTTTATCCAACTGAAACTTATTACATTCTTCTAAAGCTGTCTTCATCCCACTCAAGCTGATTACAGTCTTCTAAAGCTGTCTTCAGTCCAACCGAAGCTGATTACAGTCTTCTAAAGCTGTCTTCATCCCAATGAAACTGATTACATTCTTCTAAAGCTGTCTTCATCCCACTGAACCTGATTACATTATTCTAAAGCTGTCTTCATCACACTGAAACAGATAACATTATTCCAAAGCTGTCTTTATCCCACTGAAACTTATCACATTCTTTTAAAGCTGTCTTCATCACACTCAAGCTGATTACAGTCTTCTAAAGCTGTCTTTATCCAACTGAAACTTATTACATTCTTCTAAAGCTGTCTTTATCAAACTGAAGCTGATTACAATCTTCTAAAGCTGTCTTCATCCCACTCAAACTGATTACATTATTCTAAAGCTGTCTTCATCACACTGAAACAGATTACATTATTCCAAAGCTGTCTTTATCCCACTGAAACTTATTACATTCTTCTAAAGCTGTCTTTATCCCACTCAAGCTGATTACAGTCATCTAAAGCTGTCTTCATCCAATTGAAGCTGATTACAGTCTTCTAATGCTGTCTTCATCCCATTGAAGCTGATTACAGTCTTCTAAAGCTGTCTTTATCAAACTGAAACTGATTACATTCTTCTAAAGCTGTCTTCATCCCACTGAAGCTGAATCTATCTTTTAAACCTGTCTTCATCACACTGAAACTGATTACATGCTTCTAAAGCTGTCTTCATCCCACTGAAACTGATTACATTCTTCTAAAGCTGTCTTCATCCCACTGAAGCTGATTACAGTCTTCTAAAGCTGTCTTCATCCAACTGAAACTGATTACATTCTTCTAAAGCTGTCTTCATCCCACTGAAGCTGATTACAGTCTTCTAAAGCTGTCTTCATCCAACCGAAACTGATTACATTCTTCTAAAGCTGTCTTCATCCGACTGAAGCTGATAACAGTCTTCTAAAGCTGTCTTCATCACAGTGAAACTGATTACATTCTTCTAAAGCTGTTTTCATCCCAATGAAACTGATTACATTCTTCTAAAGCTGTCTTCATCCCACTGAACCTGATTACATTATTCTAAAGCTGTCTTCATCACACTGAAACAGATAACATTATTCCAAAGCTGTCTTTATCCCACTGAAACTTATCACATTCTTTTAAAGCTGTCTTCATCACACTCAAGCTGATTACAGTCTTCTAAAGCTGTCTTTATCCAACTGAAACTTATTACATTCTTCTAAAGCTGTCTTTATCAAACTGAAGCTGATTACAATCTTCTAAAGCTGTCTTCATCCCACTCAAACTGATTACATTATTCTAAAGCTGTCTTCATCACACTGAAACAGATTACATTATTCCAAAGCTGTCTTTATCCCACTGAAACTTATTACATTCTTCTAAAGCTGTCTTCATCCCACTCAAGCTGATTACAGTCTTCTAAAGCTGTCTTCATCCAACCGAAACTGATTACATTCTTCTAAAGCTGTCTTTATCAAACTGAAGCTGATTACAGTCTTCTAAAGCTGTCTTCATCCCACTGAAGCTGATAACAGTCTTCTAAAGCTGTCTTCATCACAGTGAAACTGATTACATTCTTCTAAAGCTGTCTTCATCCTAATGAAACTGATTACATTCTTCTAAATCTGTCTTCATCCCACTGAACCTGATTACATTATTCTAAAGCAGTCTTCTTCACACTGAAACAGATTACATTATTCCAAAGCTGTCTTTATCCAACTGAAACTTATTACATTCTTCTAAAGCTGTCTTCATCCCACTCAAGCTGATTACAGTCTTCTAAAGCTGTCTTCATCCCACTCAAGCTGATTACAGTCTTCTAAAGCTGTCTTAGTCCAACCGAAGCTGATTACAGTCTTCTAAAGCTGTCTTTATTCCACTGAAGCTGATTACAGTCTTCTAAAGCTGTCTTCATCCCACTGAAGCTGAGTACAGTCTTCTAAAGCTGTCTTCATCCAACCGAAGCTGATTACAGTCTTCTAATGCTGTCTTCATCCCATTGAAGCTGATTACAGTCTTCTAAAGCTGTCTTTATCAAACTGAAGCTGATTACAGTCTTCTAAAGCTGTATTCATCCCACTGAAACTGATTACATTCTTCTAAAGCTGTCTTCATCCCACTGAAGCTGATTTTTTCTTTTAAACCTGTCTTCATCATACTGAAACTGATTACATGCTTCTAAAGCTGTCTTCATCCCACTGAAACTGATTACATTCTTCTAAAGCTGTCTTCATCCCACTGAAGCTGATTACAGTCTTCTAAAGCTGTCTTCATCTAACTGAAACTAATTACATTCTTCTACAGCTGTCTTCATCCCACTGAAGCTGATTACAGTCTTCTAAAGCTGTCTTCATCACACTGAAACTGATTACATTCTTCTAAAGCTGTCTTCATCCCAATGAAACTGATTACATTCTTTTAAAGCTTTCTTTATCCCACTGAAACTGATTACATTATTCTAAAGCTGTCTTCATCACACTGAAACAGATTACATTATTCCAAAGCTGTCTTTATCCCACTGAAACTTATTACATTCTTCTAAAGCTGTCTTCATCCCACTCAAGCTGATTACAGTCTTCTAAAGCTGTCTTTATCAAACTGAAGCTGATTACAGTCTTCTAAAGCTGTCTTCATCCCACTCAAGCTGATTACAGTCTTCTAAAGCTGTCTTCATCCCACTGAAGCTGATTCTTTATTTTAAACCTGTCTTCATCACACTGAAACTGATTACATTATTCCAAAGCTGTCTTTATCCCACTGAAACCTATTACATTCTTCTAAAGCTGTCTTCATCCCACTCAAGCTGATTGCAGTCTTCTAAAGCTGTCTTCATCCAACCGAAACTGATTACATTCTTCTAAAGCTGTCTTTATCAAACTGAAGTTGATTACAGTCTTCTAAAGCTGTCTTCATCCCACTGAAGCTGATAACAGTCTTCTAAAGCTGTCTTCATCACAGTGAAACTGATTACATTCTTCTAAAGCTGTCTTCATCCCAATGAAACTGATTACATCCTTCTAAAGCTGTCTTCATCCCACTGAACCTGATTACATTATTCTAAAGCTGTCTTCATCACACTGAAACAGATTACATTATTCCAAAGCTGTCTTTATCCCACTGAAACTTATTACATTCTTCTAAAGCTGTCTTCATCCCACTCAAGCTGATTACAGTCTTCTAAAGCTGTCTTTATCCAACTGAAACGTATTACATTCTTCTAAAGCTGTCTTCATCCCACTCAAGCTGATTACAGTCTTCTAAAGCTGTCTTCATCCCACTCAAGCTGATTACAGTCTTCTAAAGCTGTCTTAGTCCAACCGAAGCTGATTACAGTCTTCTAAAGCTGTCTTTATTCCACTGAAGCTGATTACAGTCTTCTAAAGCTGTCTTCATCCCACTGAAGCTGAGTACAGTCTTCTAAAGCTGTCTTCATCCAACCGAAGCTGATTACAGTCTTCTAATGCTGTCTTTATCCCATTGAAGCTGATTACAGTCTTCTAAAGCTGTCTTTATCAAACTGAAGCTGATTACAGTCTTCTAAAGCTGTATTCATCCCACTGAAACTGATTACATTCTTCTAAAGCTGTCTTCATCCCACTGAAGCTGATTCTTTCTTTTAAACCTGTCTTCATCACACTGAAACTGATTACATGCTTCTAAAGCTGTCTTCATCCCACTGAAACTGATTACATTCTTCTAAAGCTGTCTTCATCCCACTGAAGCTGATTACAGTCTTCTAAAGCTGTCTTCATCCAACTGAAACTAATTACATTCTTCTACAGCTGTCTTCATCCCACTGAAGCTGATTACAGTCTTCTAAAGCTGTCTTCATCACACTGAAACTGATTACATTCTTCTAAAGCTGTCTTCATCCCAATGAAACTGATTACATTCTTTTAAAGCTTTCTTTATCCCACTGAAACTGATTACATTATTCTAAAGCTGTCTTCATCACACTGAAACAGATTACATTATTCCAAAGCTGTCTTTATCCCACTGAAACTTATTACATTCTTCTAAAGCTGTCTTCATCCCACTCAAGCTGATTACAGTCTTCTAAAGCTGTCTTTATCAAACTGAAGCTGATTACAGTCTTCTAAAGCTGTCTTCATGCCACTCAAGCTGATTACAGTCTTCTAAAGCTGTCTTCATCCCACTGAAGCTGATTCTTTATTTTAAACCTGTCTTCATCACACTGAAACTGATTACATTATTCCAAAGCTGTCTTTATCCCACTGTAACCGATTACATTCTTCTAAAGCTGTCTTCATCCCACTCAAGCTGATTGCAGTCTTCTAAAGCTGTCTTCATCCAACCGAAACTGATTACATTCTTCTAAAGCTGTCTTTATCAAACTGAAGTTGATTACAGTCTTCTAAAGCTGTCTTCATCCCACTGAAGCTGATAACAGTCTTCTAAAGCTGTCTTCATCACAGTGAAACTGATTACATTCTTCTAAAGCTGTCTTCATCCCAATGAAACTGATTACATCCTTCTAAAGCTGTCTTCATCCCACTGAACCTGATTACATTATTCTAAAGCTGTCTTCATCACACTGAAACAGATTACATTATTCCAAAGCTGTCTTTATCCCACTGAAACTTATTACATTCTTCTAAAGCTGTCTTCATCCCACTCAAGCTGATTACAGTCTTCTAAAGCTGTCTTTATCCAACTGAAACGTATTACATTCTTCTAAAGCTGTCTTCATCCCACTCAAGCTGATTACAGTCTTCTAAAGCTGTCTTCATCCCACTCAAGCTGATTACAGTCTTCTAAAGCTGTCTTAGTCCAACCGAAGCTGATTACAGTCTTCTAAAGCTGTCTTTATCAAACTGAAGCTGATTACAGTCTTCTAAAGCTGTCTTCATCCCACTCAAGCTGATTACAGTCTTCTAAAGCTGTCTTCATCCCACTGAAGCTGATTCTTTATTTTAAACCTATCTTCATCACACTGAAACTGATTACATTATTCCAAAGCTGTCTTTATCCCACTGAAACCTATTACATTCTTCTAAAGCTGTCTTCATCCCACTCAAGCTGATTGCAGTCTTCTAAAGCTGTCTTCATCCAACCGAAACTGATTACATTCTTCTAAAGCTGTCTTTATCAAACTGAAGTTGATTACAGTCTTCTAAAGCTGTCTTCATCCCACTGAAGCTGATAACAGTCTTCTAAAGCTGTCTTCATCACAGTGAAACTGATTACATTCTTCTAAAGCTGTCTTCATCCCGATGAAACTGATTACATCCTTCTAAAGCTGTCTTCATCCCACTGAACCTGATTACATTATTCTAAAGCTGTCTTCATCACACTGAAACAGATTACATTATTCCAAAGCTGTCTTTATCCCACTGAAACTTATTACATTCTTCTAAAGCTGTCTTCATCCCACTCAAGCTGATTACAGTCTTCTAAAGCTGTCTTTATCCAACTGAAACGTATTACATTCTTCTAAAGCTGTCTTCATCCCACTCAAGCTGATTACAGTCTTCTAAAGCTGTCTTCATCCCACTCAAGCTGATTACAGTCTTCTAAAGCTGTCTTAGTCCAACCGAAGCTGATTACAGTCTTCTAAAGCTGTCTTTATCCAACTGAAACATATTACATTCTTCTAAAGCTGTCTTCATCCCACTCAAGCTGATTACAGTCTTCTAAAGCTGTCTTCATCCCACTCAAGCTGATTACAGTCTTCTAAAGCTGTCTTAGTCCAACCGAAGCTGATTACAGTCTTCTAAAGCTGTCTTTATTCCACTGAAGCTGATTACATTCTTCTAAAGCTGTCTTCATCCCAATGAAACTGATTACATTCTTCTAAAGCTTTCTTTATCCCACTGAAACTGATTACATTATTCTAAAGCTGTCTTCATCACACTGAAACAGATTACATTATTCCAAAGCTGTCTTTATCCCACTGAAACTTATTACATTCTTCTAAAGCTGTCTTCATCCCACTCAAGCTGATTACAGTCTTCTAAAGCTGTCTTAGTCCAACCGAAGCTGATTACAGTCTTCTAAAGCTGTCTTTATTCCACTGAAGCTGAGTACAGTCTTCTAATGCTGTCTTCATCCCATTGAAGCTGATTACAGTCTTCTAAAGCTGTCTTTATCAAACTGAAACTGATTAAATTCTTCTAAAGCTGTCTTCATCCCACTGAAGCTGATTCTTTCTTTTAAACCTGTCTTCATCACACTGAAACTGATTACATGCTTCTAAAGCTGTCTTCATCCCACTGAAACTGATTACATTCTTCTAAAGCTGTCTTCATCCCACTGAAGCTGATTACAGTCTTCTAAAGCTGTCTTCATCCAACTGAAACTGATTACATTCTTCTACAGCTGTCTTCATCCCACTGAAGCTGATTACAGTCTTCTAAAGCTGTCTTCATCCAACCGAAACTGATTACATTCTTCTAAAGCTTTCTTTATCCCACTGAAACTGATTACATTATTCTAAAGCTGTCTTCATCACACTGAAACAGATTACATTATTCCAAAGCTGTCTTTATCCCACTGAAACTTATTACATTCTTCTAAAGCTGTCTTCATCCCACTCAAGCTGATTACAGTCTTCTAAAGCTGTCTTTATCCAACTGAAACATATTACATTCTTCTAAAGCTGTCTTCATCCCACTCAAGCTGATTACAGTCTTCTAAAGCTGTCTTCATCCCACTCAAGCTGATTACAGTCTTCTAAAGCTGTCTTAGTCCAACCGAAGCTGATTACAGTCTTCTAAAGCTGTCTTTATTCCACTGAAGCTGATTACAGTCTTCTAAAGCTGTCTTCATCCCACTGAAGCTGAGTACAGTCTTCTAAAGCTGTCTTCATCCAACCGAAGCTGATTACAGTCTTCTAATGCTGTCTTCATCCCATTGAAGCTATTTACAGTCTTCTAAAGCTGTCTTTATCAAACTGAAACTGATTACATTCTTCTAAAGCTGTCTTCATCCCACTGAAGCTGATTCTTTCTTTTAAACCTGTCTTCATCACACTGAAACTGATTACATGCTTCTAAAGCTGTCTTCATCCCACTGAAACTGATTACATTCTTCTAAAGCTGTCTTCATCCCACTGAAGCTGATTACAGTCTTCTAAAGCTGTCTTCATCCAACTGAAACTGATTACATTCTTCTACAGCTGTCTTCATCCCACTGAAGCTGATTACAGTCTTCTAAAGCTGTCTTCATCCAACTGAAACTGATTACATTCTTCTAAAGCTGTCTTCATCACACTGAAACAGATTACATTATTCCAAAGCTGTCTTTATCCCACTGAAACTTATTACATTCTTCTAAAGCTGTCTTCATCCCACTCAAGCTGATTACAGTCTTCTAAAGCTGTCTTTATCCAACTGAAACTTATTACATTCTTCTAAAGCTGTCTTCATCCCACTGAAGCTGATAACAGTCTTCTAAAGCTGTCTTCATCACAGTGAAACTGATTACATTCTTCTAAAGCTGTCTTCATCCAACTGAAACTGATTACATTCTTCTACAGCTGTCTTCATCCCACTGAAGCTGATTACAGTCTTCTAAAGCTGTCTTCATCCAACCGAAACTGATTACATTCTTCTAAAGCTGTCTTCATCCCACTAAAGCTGATAACAGTCTTCTAAAGCTGTCTTCATCCCACTGAAGCTGATAACAGTCATCTAAAGCTGTCTTTATCCCACTGAAGCTGATTCTTTCTTTTAAACCTGTCTTCATCACACTGAAACTGATTACATGCTTCTAAAGCTGTCTTCATCCCACTGAAACTTATTACATTCTTCTAAAGCTGTCTTCATCCCACTGAAGCTGATAACAGTCATCTAAAGCTGTCTTTATCAAACTGAAGCTGATTACAGTCTTCTAAAGCTGTCTTCATCCCACTGAAGCTGATTACAGTCTTCTAAAGCTGTCTTCATCCAACTGAAACTAATTACATTCTTCTACAGCTGTCTTCATCCCACTGAAGCTGATTACAGTCTTCTAAAGCTGTCTTCATCACACTGAAACTGATTACATTCTTCTAAAGCTGTCTTCATCCCAATGAAACTGATTACATTCTTTTAAAGCTGTCTTTATCCCACTGAAACTGATTACATTATTCTAAAGCTGTCTTCATCACACTGAAACAGATTACATTATTCCAAAGCTGTCTTTATCCCACTGAAACTTATTACATTCTTCTAAAGCTGTCTTCATCCCACTCAAGCTGATTACAGTCTTCTAAAGCTGTCTTTATCCAACTGAAACTTATTACATTCTTCTAAAGCTGTCTTCATCCCACTCAAGCTGATTACAGTCTTCTAAAGCTGTCTTATTCCAACCGAAGCTGATTACAGTCTTCTAAAGCTGTTTTCATCCCAATGAAACTGATTACATTCTTCTAAAGCTGTCTTCATCCCACTGAACCTGATTACATTATTCTAAAGCTGTCTTCATCACACTGAAACAGATAACATTATTCCAAAGCTGTCTTTATCCCACTGAAACTTATCACATTCTTTTAAAGCTGTCTTCATCACACTCAAGCTGATTACAGTCTTCTAAAGCTGTCTTTATCCAACTGAAACTTATTACATTCTTCTAAAGCTGTCTTTATCAAACTGAAGCTGATTACAATCTTCTAAAGCTGTCTTCATCCCACTCAAACTGATTACATTATTCTAAAGCTGTCTTCATCACACTGAAACAGATTACATTATTCCAAAGCTGTCTTTATCCCACTGAAACTTATTACATTCTTCTAAAGCTGTCTTTATCCCACTCAAGCTGATTACAGTCATCTAAAGCTGTCTTCATCCAATTGAAGCTGATTACAGTCTTCTAATGCTGTCTTCATCCCATTGAAGCTGATTACAGTCTTCTAAAGCTGTCTTTATCAAACTGAAACTGATTACATTCTTCTAAAGCTGTCTTCATCCCACTGAAGCTGAATCTATCTTTTAAACCTGTCTTCATCACACTGAAACTGATTACATGCTTCTAAAGCTGTCTTCATCCCACTGAAACTGATTACATTCTTCTAAAGCTGTCTTCATCCCACTGAAGCTGATTACAGTCTTCTAAAGCTGTCTTCATCCAACTGAAACTGATTACATTCTTCTAAAGCTGTCTTCATCCCACTGAAGCTGATTACAGTCTTCTAAAGCTGTCTTCATCCAACCGAAACTGATTACATTCTTCTAAAGCTGTCTTCATCCCACTGAAGCTGATAACAGTCTTCTAAAGCTGTCTTCATCACAGTGAAACTGATTACATTCTTCTAAAGCTGTTTTCATCCCAATGAAACTGATTACATTCTTCTAAAGCTGTCTTCATCCCACTGAACCTGATTACATTATTCTAAAGCTGTCTTCATCACACTGAAACAGATAACATTATTCCAAAGCTGTCTTTATCCCACTGAAACTTATCACATTCTTTTAAAGCTGTCTTCATCACACTCAAGCTGATTACAGTCTTCTAAAGCTGTCTTTATCCAACTGAAACTTATTACATTCTTCTAAAGCTGTCTTTATCAAACTGAAGCTGATTACAATCTTCTAAAGCTGTCTTCATCCCACTCAAACTGATTACATTATTCTAAAGCTGTCTTCATCACACTGAAACAGATTACATTATTCCAAAGCTGTCTTTATCCCACTGAAACTTATTACATTCTTCTAAAGCTGTCTTCATCCCACTCAAGCTGATTACAGTCTTCTAAAGCTGTCTTCATCCAACCGAAACTGATTACATTCTTCTAAAGCTGTCTTTATCAAACTGAAGCTGATTACAGTCTTCTAAAGCTGTCTTCATCCCACTGAAGCTGATAACAGTCTTCTAAAGCTGTCTTCATCACAGTGAAACTGATTACATTCTTCTAAAGCTGTCTTCATCCTAATGAAACTGATTACATTCTTCTAAATCTGTCTTCATCCCACTGAACCTGATTACATTATTCTAAAGCAGTCTTCTTCACACTGAAACAGATTACATTATTCCAAAGCTGTCTTTATCCAACTGAAACTTATTACATTCTTCTAAAGCTGTCTTCATCCCACTCAAGCTGATTACAGTCTTCTAAAGCTGTCTTCATCCCACTCAAGCTGATTACAGTCTTCTAAAGCTGTCTTAGTCCAACCGAAGCTGATTACAGTCTTCTAAAGCTGTCTTTATTCCACTGAAGCTGATTACAGTCTTCTAAAGCTGTCTTCATCCCACTGAAGCTGAGTACAGTCTTCTAAAGCTGTCTTCATCCAACCGAAGCTGATTACAGTCTTCTAATGCTGTCTTCATCCCATTGAAGCTGATTACAGTCTTCTAAAGCTGTCTTTATCAAACTGAAGCTGATTACAGTCTTCTAAAGCTGTATTCATCCCACTGAAACTGATTACATTCTTCTAAAGCTGTCTTCATCCCACTGAAGCTGATTTTTTCTTTTAAACCTGTCTTCATCATACTGAAACTGATTACATGCTTCTAAAGCTGTCTTCATCCCACTGAAACTGATTACATTCTTCTAAAGCTGTCTTCATCCCACTGAAGCTGATTACAGTCTTCTAAAGCTGTCTTCATCTAACTGAAACTAATTACATTCTTCTACAGCTGTCTTCATCCCACTGAAGCTGATTACAGTCTTCTAAAGCTGTGTTCATCCAACTGAAACTGATTAAATTCTTCTAAAGCTGTCTTCATCCCACTGAAGCTGATTACAGTCTTCTAAAGCTGTCTTCATCCAACCGAAACTGATTACATTCTTCTAAAGCTGTCTTCATCCCACTGAAGCTAATAACAGTCTTCTAAAGCTGTCTTTGACCAACCGAAGCTGATTACAGTCTTCTAAAGCTGTCTTTATTCCGCTGAAGCTGATTACAGTCTTCTAAAGCTGTCTTCATCCCACTGAAGCTGAGTACAGTCTTCTAAAGCTGTCTTCATCCAACTGAAACTGATTACATTCTTCTAAAGCTGTCTTCATCCCACTGAAGCTGATTACAGTCTTCTAAAGCTGTCTTCATGCCACTGAAGCTGATCAGTCGTTTAAAGCTGTTTTCATCCCACTGAAGCTGATTACAGTCTTCTAAAGCTGTCTTCATCCCACTGAAACTGATTACATTCTTCTAAAGCTGTCTTCATCCCATTGAAACTGATTACATTCTTCTAAAGCTTTCTTCATCCCACTGAAACTGATTACATTATTCTTATGCTGTCTTCATCAAACTGAAACAGATTACATTATTCCAAAGCTGTCTTTATCCCATTGAAACGTATTACATTCTTCTAAAGCTGTCTTCATCCCACTCAAGCTGATTAGAGTCTTCTAAAGCTTTCTTTATCCAACTGAAACTTATTACATTCTTCTAAAGCTGTCTTCATCCCACTCAAGCTGATTACAGTCTTCTAAAGCTGTCTTCATCCCACTCAAGCTGATTACAGTCTTCTAAAGCTGTCTTTGTCCAACCGAAGCTGATTACAGTCTTCTAAAGCTGTCTTCATCCCACTGAAACTGATTATTTCTTCTAAAGCTGTCTTCATCACACTGAAACATTCTTCTAAAGCTGTCTTCATCCCAATGAAACTGATTACATTCTTCTAAATCTTTCTTCGTCCCACTGAAACTGATTACATTATTCTAAAGCTGTCTTCATCACACTGAAACAGATTACATTATTCCAAAGCTGTCTTTATCCCACTGAAACTTATTACATTCTTCTAAAGCTGTCTTCATCCCACTCAAGCTGATTAGAGTCTTCTAAAGCTGTCTTTATCCAACTGAAACGTATTAGATTCTTCTAAAGCTGTCTTCATCCCAATCAAGCTGAGTACAGTCTTCTAAAGCTGTCTTCATCCCACTCAAGCTGATTACAGTCTTCTAAAGCTGTCTTAGTCCAACCGAAGCTGATTACAGTCTTCTAAAGCTGTCTTTATTCCACTGAAGCTGATTACAGTCTTCTAAAGCTGTCTTCATCCCACTGAAGCTGAGTACAGTCTTCTAATGCTGTCATCATCCAATTGAAGCTGATTACAGTCTTCTAAAGCTGTCTTTATCAAACTGAAGCTGATTACAGTCTTCTAAAGCTGTCTTCATCCCACTGAAACTGATTACATTGTTCTAAAGCTGTCTTCATCCCAATGAAGCTGATTACAGTCTTCTAAAGCTGTCTTCATCCCACTGAAACTGATTCTTTCTTTTAAACCTGTCTTCATCACACTGAAACTGATTACATTCTTCTAAAGCTTTCTTCATCCCACTGAAGCTGATTACAGTCTTCTAAAGCTGTCTTCATCCAACCGAAACTGATTACATTCTTCTAAAGCTGTCTTCATCCCACTGAAGCTGATAACAGTCTTCTAAAGCTGTCTTTATCCAACTGAAACTTATTACATTCTTCTAAAGCTGTCTTCATCCCACTCAAGCTGATTACAGTCTTCTAAAGCTGTCTTCATCCCACTCAAGCTGATTACAGTCTTCTAAAGCTGTCTTTGTCCAACCGAAGCTGATTACAGTCTTCTAAAGCTGTCTTCATCCCACTGAAACTGATTATTTCTTCTAAAGCTGTCTTCATCACACTGAAACATTCTTCTAAAGCTGTCTTCATCCCAATGAAACTGATTACATTCTTCTAAATCTTTCTTCATCCCACTGAAACTGATTACATTATTCTAAAGCTGTCTTCATCACACTGAAACAGATTACATTATTCCAAAGCTGTCTTTATCCCACTGAAACTTATTACATTCTTCTAAAGCTGTCTTCATCCCACTGAAGCTGATTAGAGTCTTCTAAAGCTGTCTTTATCCAACTGAAACGTATTAGATTCTTCTAAAGCTGTCTTCATCCCACTCAAGCTGATTACAGTCTTCTAAAGCTGTCTTAGTCCAACCGAAGCTGATTACATTCTTCTAAAGCTGTCTTCATCCCACTCAAGCTGATTACAGTCTTCTAAAGCTGTCTTTGTCCAACCGAAGCTGATTACAGTCTTCTAAAGCTGTCTTCATCCCACTGAAACTGATTATTTCTTCTAAAGCTGTCTTCATCACACTGAAACATTCTTCTAAAGCTGTCTTCATCCCAATGAAACTGATTACATTCTTCTAAATCTTTCTTCGTCCCACTGAAACTGATTACATTATTCTAAAGCTGTCTTCATCACACTGAAACAGATTACATTATTCCAAAGCTGTCTTTATCCCACTGAAACTTATTACATTCTTCTAAAGCTGTCTTCATCCCACTCAAGCTGATTAGAGTCTTCTAAAGCTGTCTTTATCCAACTGAAACGTATTAGATTCTTCTAAAGCTGTCTTCATCCCAATCAAGCTGAGTACAGTCTTCTAAAGCTGTCTTCATCCCACTCAAGCTGATTACAGTCTTCTAAAGCTGTCTTAGTCCAACCGAAGCTGATTACAGTCTTCTAAAGCTGTCTTTATTCCACTGAAGCTGATTACAGTCTTCTAAAGCTGTCTTCATCCCACTGAAGCTGAGTACAGTCTTCTAATGCTGTCTTCATCCAATTGAAGCTGATTACAGTCTTCTAAAGCTGTCTTTATCAAACTGAAGCTGATTACAGTCTTCTAAAGCTGTCTTCATCCCACTGAAACTGATTACATTCTTCTAAAGCTGTCTTCATCCCAATGAAGCTGATTACAGTCTTCTAAAGCTGTCTTCATCCCACTGAAACTGATTCTTTCTTTTAAACCTGTCTTCATCACACTGAAACTGATTACATTCTTCTAAAGCTGTCTTCATCCCACTGAAGCTGATTACAGTCTTCTAAAGCTGTCTTCATCCAACCGAAACTGATTACATTCTTCTAAAGCTGTCTTCATCCCACTGAAGATGATAACAGTCTTCTAAAGCTGTCTTTATCCAACTGAAACTTATTACATTCTTCTAAAGCTGTCTTCATCCCACTCAAGCTGATTACAGTCTTCTAAAGCTGTCTTCATCCCACTCAAGCTGATTACAGTCTTCTAAAGCTGTCTTTGTCCAACCGAAGCTGATTACAGTCTTCTAAAGCTGTCTTCATCCCATTGAAACTGATTATTTCTTCTAAAGCTGTCTTCATCACACTGAAACATTCTTCTAAAGCTGTCTTCATCCCAATGAAACTGATTACATTCTTCTAAATCTTTCTTCATCCCACTGAAACTGATTACATTATTCTAAAGCTGTCTTCATCACACTGAAACAGATTACATTATTCCAAAGCTGTCTTTATCCCACTGAAACTTATTACATTCTTCTAAAGCTGTCTTCATCCCACTCAAGCTGATTAGAGTCTTCTAAAGCTGTCTTTATCCAACTGAAACGTATTAGATTCTTCTAAAGCTGTCTTCATCCCACTCAAGCTGATTACAGTCTTCTAAAGCTGTCTTAGTCCAACCGAAGCTGATTACATTCTTCTAAAGCTGTCTTCATCCCACTCTAGCTGATTACAGTCTTCTAAAGCTGTCTTCATCCCACTCAAGCTGATTACAGTCTTCTAAAGCTGTCTTTGTCCAACCGAAGCTGATTACAGTCTTCTAAAGCTGTCTTCATCCCACTGAAACTGATTATTTCTTCTAAAGCTGTCTTCATCACACTGAAACATTCTTCTAAAGCTGTCTTCATCCCAATGAAACTGATTACATTCTTCTAAATCTTTCTTCGTCCCACTGAAACTGATTACATTATTCTAAAGCTGTCTTCATCACACTGAAACAGATTACATTATTCCAAAGCTGTCTTTATCCCACTGAAACTTATTACATTCTTCTAAAGCTGTCTTCATCCCACTCAAGCTGATTAGAGTCTTCTAAAGCTGTCTTTATCCAACTGAAACGTATTAGATTCTTCTAAAGCTGTCTTCATCCCAATCAAGCTGAGTACAGTCTTCTAAAGCTGTCTTCATCCCACTCAAGCTGATTACAGTCTTCTAAAGCTGTCTTAGTCCAACCGAAGCTGATTACAGTCTTCTAAAGCTGTCTTCATCCCACTGAAGCTGAGTACAGTCTTCTAATGCTGTCTTCATCCAATTGAAGCTGATTACAGTCTTCTAAAGCTGTCTTTATCAAACTGAAGCTGATTACAGTCTTCTAAAGCTGTCTTCATCCCACTGAAACTGATTACATTCTTCTAAAGCTGTCTTCATCCCAATGAAGCTGATTACAGTCTTCTAAAGCTGTCTTCATCCCACTGAAACTGATTCTTTCTTTTAAACCTGTCTTCATCACACTGAAACTGATTACATTCTTCTAAAGCTGTCTTCATCCCACTGAAGCTGATTACAGTCTTCTAAAGCTGTCTTCATCCAACCGAAACTGATTACATTCTTCTAAAGCTGTCTTCATCCCACTGAAGCTGATAACAGTCTTCTAAAGCTGTCTTTATCCAACTGAAACTTATTACATTCTTCTAAAGCTGTCTTCATCCCACTCAAGCTGATTACAGTCTTCTAAAGCTGTCTTCATCCCACTCAAGCTGATTACAGTCTTCTAAAGCTGTCTTTGTCCAACCGAAGCTGATTACAGTCTTCTAAAGCTGTCTTCATCCCACTGAAACTGATTATTTCTTCTAAAGCTGTCTTCATCACACTGAAACATTCTTCTAAAGCTGTCTTCATCCCAATGAAACTGATTACATTCTTCTAAATCTTTCTTCATCCCACTGAAACTGATTACATTATTCTAAAGCTATCTTCATCACACTGAAACAGATTACATTATTCCAAAGCTGTCTTTATCCCACTGAAACTTATTACATTCTTCTAAAGCTGTCTTCATCCCACTCAAGCTGATTAGAGTCTTCTAAAGCTGTCTTTATCCAACTGAAACGTATTAGATTCTTCTAAAGCTGTCTTCATCCCACTCAAGCTGATTACAGTCTTCTAAAGCTGTCTTAGTCCAACCGAAGCTGATTACATTCTTCTAAAGCTGTCTTCATCCCACTCAAGCTGATTACAGTCTTCTAAAGCTGTCTTCATCCCACTCAAGCTGATTACAGTCTTCTAAAGCTGTCTTTGTCCAACCGAAGCTGATTACAGTCTTCTAAAGCAGTCTTCATCCCACTGAAACTGATTATTTCTTCTAAAGCTGTCTTCATCACACTGAAACATTCTTCTAAAGCTGTCTTCATCCCAATGAAACTGATTACATTCTTCTAAATCTTTCTTCGTCCCACTGAAACTGATTACATTATTCTAAAGCTGTCTTCATCACACTGAAACAGATTACATTATTCCAAAGCTGTCTTTATCCCACTGAAACTTATTACATTCTTCTAAAGCTGTCTTCATCCCACTCAAGCTGATTAGAGTCTTCTAAAGCTGTCTTTATCCAACTGAAACGTATTAGATTCTTCTAAAGCTGTCTTCATCCCAATCAAGCTGAGTACAGTCTTCTAAAGCTGTCTTCATCCCACTCAAGCTGATTACAGTCTTCTAAAGCTGTCTTAGTCCAACCGAAGCTGATTACAGTCTTCTAAAGCTGTCTTTATTCCACTGAAGCTGATTACAGTCTTCTAAAGCTGTCTTCATCCCACTGAAGCTGAGTACAGTCTTCTAATGCTGTCTTCATCCAATTGAAGCTGATTACAGTCTTCTAAAGCTGTCTTTATCAAACTGAAGCTGATTACAGTCTTCTAAAGCTGTCTTCATCCCACTGAAACTGATTACATTCTTCTAAAGCTGTCTTCATCCCAATGAAGCTGATTACAGTCTTCTAAAGCTGTCTTCATCCCACTGAAACTGATTCTTTCTTTTAAACCTGTCTTCATCACACTGAAGCTGATTACAGTCTTCTAAAGCTGTCTTTATCAAACTGAAGCTGATTACAGTCTTCTAAAGCTGTCTTCATCCCACTGAAACTGATTACATTCTTCTAAAGCTGTCTTCATCCCAATGAAGCTGATTACAGTCTTCTAAAGCTGTCTTCATCCCACTGAAACTGATTCTTTCTTTTAAACCTGTCTTCATCACACTGAAACAGATTACATTCTTCTAAAGCTGTCTTCATCCCACTGAAGCTGATTACAGTCTTCTAAAGCTGTCTTCATCCAACCGAAACTGATTACATTCTTCTAAAGCTGTCTTCATCCCACTGAAGATGATAACAGTCTTCTAAAGCTGTCTTTATCCAACTGAAACTTATTACATTCTTCTAAAGCTGTCTTCATCCCACTCAAGCTGATTACAGTCTTCTAAAGCTGTCTTCATCCCACTCAAGCTGATTACAGTCTTCTAAAGCTGTCTTTGTCCAACCGAAGCTGATTACAGTCTTCTAAAGCTGTCTTCATCCCACTGAAACTGATTATTTCTTCTAAAGCTGTCTTCATCACACTGAAACATTCTTCTAAAGCTGTCTTCATCCCAATGAAACTGATTACATTCTTCTAAATCTTTCTTCATCCCACTGAAACTGATTACATTATTCTAAAGCTGTCTTCATCACACTGAAACAGATTACATTATTCCAAAGCTGTCTTTATCCCACTGAAACTTATTACATTCTTCTAAAGCTGTCTTCATCCCACTCAAGCTGATTAGAGTCTTCTAAAGCTGTCTTTATCCAACTGAAACGTATTAGATTCTTCTAAAGCTGTCTTCATCCCACTCAAGCTGATTACAGTCTTCTAAAGCTGTCTTAGTCCAACCGAAGCTGATTACATTCTTCTAAAGCTGTCTTCATCCCACTCAAGCTGATTACAGTCTTCTAAAGCTGTCTTCATCCCACTCAAGCTGATTACAGTCTTCTAAAGCTGTCTTTGTCCAACCGAAGCTGATTACAGTCTTCTAAAGCTGTCTTCATCCCACTGAAACTGATTATTTCTTCTAAAGCTGTCTTCATTGCACTGAAACATTCTTCTAAAGCTGTCTTCATCCCAATGAAACTGATTACATTCTTCTAAATCTTTCTTCGTCCCACTGAAACTGATTACATTATTCTAAAGCTGTCTTCATCACACTGAAACAGATTACATTATTCCAAAGCTGTCTTTATCCCACTGAAACTTATTACATTCTTCTAAAGCTGTCTTCATCCCACTCAAGCTGATTAGAGTCTTCTAAAGCTGTCTTTATCCAACTGAAACGTATTAGATTCTTCTAAAGCTGTCTTCATCCCAATCAAGCTGAGTACAGTCTTCTAAAGCTGTCTTCATCCCACTCAAGCTGATTACAGTCTTCTAAAGCTGTCTTAGTCCAACCGAAGCTGATTACAGTCTTCTAAAGCTGTCTTCATCCCACTGAAGCTGAGTACAGTCTTCTAATGCTGTCTTCATCCAATTGAAGCTGATTACAGTCTTCTAAAGCTGTCTTTATCAAACTGAAGCTGATTACAGTCTTCTAAAGCTGTCTTCATCCCACTGAAACTGATTACATTCTTCTAAAGCTGTCTTCATCCCAATGAAGCTGATTACAGTCTTCTAAAGCTGTCTTCATCCCACTGAAACTGATTCTTTCTTTTAAACCTGTCTTCATCACACTGAAACTGATTACATTCTTCTAAAGCTGTCTTCATCCCACTGAAGCTGATTACAGTCTTCTAAAGCTGTCTTCATCCAACCGAAACTGATTACATTCTTCTAAAGCTGTCTTCATCCCACTGAAGCTGATAACAGTCTTCTAAAGCTGTCTTTATCCAACTGAAACTTATTACATTCTTCTAAAGCTGTCTTCATCCCACTCAAGCTGATTACAGTCTTCTAAAGCTGTCTTCATCCCACTCAAGCTGATTACAGTCTTCTAAAGCTGTCTTTGTCCAACCGAAGCTGATTACAGTCTTCTAAAGCTGTCTTCATCCCACTGAAACTGATTATTTCTTCTAAAGCTGTCTTCATCACACTGAAACATTCTTCTAAAGCTGTCTTCATCCCAATGAAACTGATTACATTCTTCTAAATCTTTCTTCATCCCACTGAAACTGATTACATTATTCTAAAGCTGTCTTCATCACACTGAAACAGATTACATTATTCCAAAGCTGTCTTTATCCCACTGAAACTTATTACATTCTTCTAAAGCTGTCTTCATCCCACTCAAGCTGATTAGAGTCTTCTAAAGCTGTCTTTATCCAACTGAAACGTATTAGATTCTTCTAAAGCTGTCTTCATCCCACTCAAGCTGATTACAGTCTTCTAAAACTGTCTTAGTCCAACCGAAGCTGATTACATTCTTCTAAAGCTGTCTTCATCCCACTCAAGCTGATTACAGTCTTCTAAAGCTGTCTTCATCCCACTCAAGCTGATTACAGTCTTCTAAAGCTGTCTTTGTCCAACCGAAGCTGATTACAGTCTTCTAAAGCTGTCTTCATCCCACTGAAACTGATTATTTCTTCTAAAGCTGTCTTCATCACACTGAAACATTCTTCTAAAGCTGTCTTCATCCCAATGAAACTGATTACATTCTTCTAAATCTTTCTTCGTCCCACTGAAACTGATTACATTATTCTAAAGCTGTCTTCATCACACTGAAACAGATTACATTATTCCAAAGCTGTCTTTATCCCACTGAAACTTATTACATTCTTCTAAAGCTGTCTTCATCCCACTCAAGCTGATTAGAGTCTTCTAAAGCTGTCTTTATCCAACTGAAACGTATTAGATTCTTCTAAAGCTGTCTTCATCCCAATCAAGCTGAGTACAGTCTTCTAAAGCTGTCTTTATCCAACTGAAACTTATTACATTCTTCTAAAGCTGTCTTCATCCCACTCAAGCTGATTACAGTCTTCTAAAGCTGTCTTCATCCCACTCAAGCTGATTACAGTCTTCTAAAGCTGTCTTTGTCCAACCGAAGCTGATTACAGTCTTCTAAAGCTGTCTTCATCCCACTGAAACTGATTATTTCTTCTAAAGCTGTCTTCATCACACTGAAACATTCTTCTAAAGCTGTCTTCATCCCAATGAAACTGATTACATTCTTCTAAATCTTTCTTCATCCCACTGAAACTGATTACATTATTCTAAAGCTGTCTTCATCACACTGAAACAGATTACATTATTCCAAAGCTGTCTTTATCCCACTGAAACTTATTACATTCTTCTAAAGCTGTCTTCATCCCACTCAAGCTGATTAGAGTCTTCTAAAGCTGTCTTTATCCAACTGAAACGTATTAGATTCTTCTAAAGCTGTCTTCATCCCACTCAAGCTGATTACAGTCTTCTAAAGCTGTCTTAGTCCAACCGAAGCTGATTACATTCTTCTAAAGCTGTCTTCATCCCACTCAAGCTGATTACAGTCTTCTAAAGCTGTCTTCATCCCACTCAAGCTGATTACAGTCTTCTAAAGCTGTCTTTGTCCAACCGAAGCTGATTACAGTCTTCTAAAGCTGTCTTCATCCCACTGAAACTGATTATTTCTTCTAAAGCTGTCTTCATCACACTGAAACATTCTTCTAAAGCTGTCTTCATCCCAATGAAACTGATTACATTCTTCTAAATCTTTCTTCGTCCCACTGAAACTGATTACATTATTCTAAAGCTGTCTTCATCACACTGAAACAGATTACATTATTCCAAAGCTGTCTTTATCCCACTGAAACTTATTACATTCTTCTAAAGCTGTCTTCATCCCACTCAAGCTGATTAGAGTCTTCTAAAGCTGTCTTTATCCAACTGAAACGTATTAGATTCTTCTAAAGCTGTCTTCATCCCAATCAAGCTGAGTACAGTCTTCTAAAGCTGTCTTCATCCCACTCAAGCTGATTACAGTCTTCTAAAGCTGTCTTAGTCCAACCGAAGCTGATTACAGTCTTCTAAAGCTGTCTTTATTCCACTGAAGCTGATTACAGTCTTCTAAAGCTGTCTTCATCCCACTGAAGCTGAGTACAGTCTTCTAATGCTGTCTTCATCCAATTGAAGCTGATTACAGTCTTCTAAAGCTGTCTTTATCAAACTGAAGCTGATTACAGTCTTCTAAAGCTGTCTTCATCCCACTGAAACTGATTACATTCTTCTAAAGCTGTCTTCATCCCAATGAAGCTGATTACAGTCTTCTAAAGCTGTCTTCATCCCACTGAAACTGATTCTTTCTTTTAAACCTGTCTTCATCACACTGAAACTGATTACATTCTTCTAAAGCTGTCTTCATCCCACTGAAGCTGATTACAGTCTTCTAAAGCTGTCTTCATCCAACCGAAACTGATTACATTCTTCTAAAGCTGTCTTCATCCCACTGAAGCTGATAACAGTCTTCTAAAGCTGTCTTTATCCAACTGAAACTTATTACATTCTTCTAAAGCTGTCTTCATCCCACTCAAGCTGATTACAGTCTTCTAAAGCTGTCTTCATCCCACTCAAGCTGATTACAGTCTTCTAAAGCTGTCTTTGTCCAACCGAAGCTGATTACAGTCTTCTAAAGCTGTCTTCATCCCACTGAAACTGATTATTTCTTCTAAAGCTGTCTTCATCACACTGAAACATTCTTCTAAAGCTGTCTTCATCCCAATGAAACTGATTACATTCTTCTAAATCTTTCTTCATCCCACTGAAACTGATTACATTATTCTAAAGCTGTCTTCATCACACTGAAACAGATTACATTATTCCAAAGTTGTCTTTATCACACTGAAACTTATTACATTCTTCTAAAGCTGTCTTCATCCCACTCAAGCTGATTAGAGTCTTCTAAAGCTGTCTTTATCCAACTGAAACGTATTAGATTCTTCTAAAGCTGTCTTCATCCCACTCAAGCTGAGTACAGTCTTCTAAAGCTGTCTTCATCCCACTCAAGCTGATAACAGTCTTCTAAAGCTGTCTTTATCAAACTGAAGCTGATTACAGTCTTCTAAACCTGTCTTCATGCCACTGAAGCTGATCAGTCGTTTAAAGCTGTTTTCATCCCACTGAAGCTGATTAGTCTTCTAAAGCTGTCTTCATCCCACTGAAACTGATTACATTCTTCTAAAGCTGTCTTCATCCCACTGAAGCTGATTACAGTCTTCTAAAGCTGTCTTCATCCAACTGAAACTTATTACATTCTTCTAAAGCTGTCTTCATCCCACTGAAGCTGATTACAGTCTTCTAAAGCTGTCTTCATCCAACTGAAACTGATTAAATTCTTCTAAAGCTTTCTTCATCCCACTGAAGCTGATTACAGTCTTCTAAAGCTGTCTTCATCCAACCGAAACTGATTACATTCTTCTAAAGCTGTCTTCATCCCACTCAAGCTGATTACAGTCTTCTAAAGCTGTCTTTATCCAACTGAAACTTATTACATTCTTCTAAAGCTGTCTTCATCCCACTCAAACTGATTACAGTCTTCTAAAGCTGTCTTCATCCCACTCAAGCTGATTACAGTCTTCTAAAGCTGTCTTAGTCCAACCGAAGCTGATTACAGTCTTCTAAAGCTGTCTTTATTCCACTGAAGCTGATTACAGTCTTCTAAAGCTGTCTTCATCCCACTGAAGCTGAGTACAGTCTTCTAAAGCTGTCTTCATCCAACCGAAGCTGATTACAGTCTTCTAATGCTGTCTTGATCCCATTGAAGCTGTTAAGTCTTTTAAAGCTGTCTTCATCCCACTGATGCTGATTACAGTCTTCTAAAGCTGTCTTCATCCCACTGAAACTGATTCTTTGTTTTAAAACTGTCTTCATCACACTGAAACTGATTACAGTCTTTTAAAGCTGTCTTCATCCCACTGATGCTGATTACAGTCTTCTAAAGCTGTCTTCATCCTACTGAAACTGATTCTTTCTTTTAAACCTGTCTTCATCACACTGAAACTGATTACATTCTTCTAAAGCTTCCTCCATCCCACTAAAGCTGATTACCTTCTTCTAAAGCTGTCTTCATCCCACTGAAGGTGATTACAGTATCTAAAGCTGTCTTCATCCAACCGCAGCTGATTACAGTCTTCTAAAGCTGACTTCATCCCACTGAAGCTGATTACATTCTTCTAAAGCTGTCTTTATCCAACCGAAGCTGATTACTGTCTTCTAAATCTGTCTTCATCCCAATGAAGCTGATTACAGTCTTCTAAAGCTGTCTTCATCCAACCGAAACTGATTACATTCTTCTAAAGCTGTCTTCATCCCACTGAAGCTGATAAAAGTCTTCTAAAGCTGTCTTTATCCAACTGAAACTTATTACATTCTTCTAAAGCTGTCTTCATCCCACTCAAGCTGATTACAGTCTTCTAAAGCTGTCTTCATCCCACTCAAGCTGATTACAGTCTTCTAAAGCTGTCTTTGTCCAACCGAAGCTGATTACAGTCTTCTAAAGCTGTCTTCATCCCACTGAAACAGATTATTTCTTCTAAAGCTGTCTTCATCACACTGAAACATTCTTCTAAAGCTGTCTTCATCCCAATGAAACTGATTACATTCTTCTAAATCTTTCTTCATCCCACTGAAACTGATTACATTATTCTAAAGCTGTCTTCATCACACTGAAACAGATTACATTATTCCAAAGCTGTCTTTATCCCACTGAAACTTATTACATTCTTCTAAAGCTGTCTTCATCCCACTCCAGCTGATTAGAGTCTTCTAAAGCTGTCTTTATCCAACAGAAACGTATTAGATTCTTCTAAAGCTGTCTTCATCCCACTCAAGCTGACTACAGTCTTCTAAAGCTGTCTTCATCCCACTCAAGCTGATTACAGTCTTCTAAAGCTGTCTTAGTCCAACCGAAGCTGATTACAGTCTTCTAAAGCTGTCTTTATTCCACTGAAGCTGATTACAGTCTTCTAAAGCTGTCTTCATCCCACTGAAGCTGAGTACGGTCTTCTAATGCTGTCTTCATCCAATTGAAGCTGATTACAGTCTTCTAAAGCTGTCTTTATCAAACTGAAGCTGATTACAGTCTTCTAAAGCTGTCTTCATCCCACTGAAACTGATTACATTCTTCTAAAGCTGTCTTCATCCCAATGAAGCTGATTACAGTCTTCTAAAGCTGTCTTCATCCCACTGAAACTGATTCTTTCTTTTAAACCTGTCTTCATCACACTGAAACTGATTACATTCTTCTAAAGCTGTCTTTATCAAACTGAAGCTGATTACAGTCTTCTAAAGCTGTCTTCATCCCACTGAAACTGATTACATTCTTCTAAAGCTGTCTTCATCCCAATGAAGCTGATTACAGTCTTCTAAAGCTGTCTTCATCCCACTGAAACTGATTCTTTCTTTTAAACCTGTCTTCATCACACTGAAACTGATTACATTCTTCTAAAGCTGTCTTCATCCCACTGAAGCTGATTACAGTCTTCTAAAGCTGTCTTCATCCAACCGAAACTGATTACATTCTTCTAAAGCTGTCTTCATCCCACTGAAGCTGATAACAGTCTTCTAAAGCTGTCTTTATCCAACTGAAACTTATTACATTCTTCTAAAGCTGTCTTCATCCCACTCAAGCTGATTACAGTCTTCTAAAGCTGTCTTCATCCCACTCAAGCTGATTACAGTCTTCTAAAGCTGTCTTTGTCCAACCGAAGCTGATTACAGTCTTCTAAAGCTGTCTTCATCCCACTGAAACTGATTATTTCTTCTAAAGCTGTCTTCATCACACTGAAACATTCTTCTAAAGCTGTCTTCATCCCAATGAAACTGATTACATTCTTCTAAATCTTTCTTCATCCCACTGAAACTGATTACATTATTCTAAAGCTGTCTTCATCACACTGAAACAGATTACATTATTCCAAAGCTGTCTTTATCCCACTGAAACTGATTACATTCTTCTAAAGCTGTCTTCATCCCACTGAAGCTGATTACAGTCTTCTAAAGCTGTCTTCATCCAACCGAAACTGATTACATTCTTCTAAAGCTGTCTTCATCCCACTGAAGCTTATAACAGTCTTCTAAAGCTGTCTTTATCAAACTGAAGCTGATTACAGTCTTCTAAACCTGTCTTCATGCCACTGAAG
This sequence comes from Salmo salar, assembly GCF_965601325.2. NCBI lineage: Eukaryota > Metazoa > Chordata > Actinopteri > Salmoniformes > Salmonidae > Salmo > Salmo salar. Next base: position 297,999 of record NW_027675383.1, read on the forward strand.
CTGATCAGTCGTTTAAAGCTGTTTTCATCCCACTGAAGCTGATTAGTCTTCTAAAGCTGTCTTCATCCCACTGAAACTGATTACATTCTTCTAAAGCTGTCTTCATCCCACTGAAGCTGATTACAGTCTTCTAAAGCTGTCTTCATCCAACTGAAACTGATTAAATTCTTCTAAAGCTGTCTTCATCCCACTGAAGCTGATTACAGTCTTCTAAAGCTGTCTTCATCCAACCGAAACTGATTACATTCTTCTAAAGCTGTCTTCATCCCACTGAAGCTAATAACAGTCTTCTAAAGCTGTCTTTGACCAACCGAAGCTGATTACAGTCTTCTAAAGCTGTCTTCATCCAACTGAAACTGATTACATTCTTCTAAAGCTGTCTTCATCCCACTGAAGCTGATTACAGTCTTCTAAAGCTGTCTTCATGCCACTGAAGCTGATCAGTCGTTTAAAGCTGTTTTCATCCCACTGAAGCTGATTACAGTCTTCTAAAGCTGTCTTCATCCCACTGAAACTAATTATTTCTTCTAAAGCTGTCTTCATCACACTGAAACTGATTACATTCTTCTAAAGCTGTCTTCATCCCATTGAAACTGATTACATTCTTCTAAAGCTTTCTTCATCCCACTGAAACTGATTACATTATTCTAAAGCTGTCTTCATCAAACTGAAACAGATTACATTATTGCAAAGCTGTCTTTATCCCATTGAAACATATTACATTCTTCTAAAGCTGTCTTCATCCCACTCAAGCTGATTACAGTCTTCTAAAGCTGTTTTTATCCAACTGAAACTTATTACATTCTTCTAAAGCTGTCTTCATCCCACTCAAGCTGATTACAGTCTTCTAAAGCTGTCTTCATCCCACTCAAGCTGATTACAGTCTTCTAAAGCTGTCTTTGTCCAACCGAAGCTGATTACAGTCTTCTAAAGCTGTCTTCATCCCACTGAAACTGATTATTTCTTCTAAAGCTGTCTTCATCACACTGAAACATTCTTCTAAAGCTGTCTTCATCCCAATGAAACGGATTACATTCTTCTAAATCTTTCTTCATCCCACTGAAACTGAGTACAGTCTTCTAATGCTGTCTTCATCCAACCGAAGCTGATTACAGTCTTCTAAAGCTGTCTTTATTCCACTGAAGCTGATTACAGTCTTCTAAAGCTGTCTTCATCCCACTGAAGCTGAGTACAGTCTTCTAATGCTGTCTTCATCCAATTGAAGCTGATTACAGTCTTCTAAAGCTGTCTTTATCAAACTGAAGCTGATTACAGTCTTCTAAAGCTGTCTTCATCCCACTGAAACTGATTACATTCTTCTAAAGCTGTCTTCATCCCAATGAAGCTGATTACAGTCTTCTAAAGCTGTCTTCATCCAACCGAAACTGATTACATTCTTCTAAAGCTGTCTTCATCCCACTGAAGCTGATAACAGTCTTCTAAAGCTGTCTTTATCCAACTGAAACTGATTACATTCTTCTAAAGCTGTCTTCATCCCACTGAAGCTGATAACAGTCTTCTAAAGCTGTCTTTGTCCAACCGAAGCTGATTACAGTCTTCTAAAGCTGTCTTCATCCCACTGAAACTGATTATTTCTTCTAAAGCTGTCTTCATCACACTGAAACATTCTTCTAAAGCTGTCTTCATCCCAATGAAACTGATTACATTCTTCTAAATCTTTCTTCATCCCACTGAAACTGATTACATTATTCTAAAGCTGTCTTCATCACACTGAAACAGATTACATTATTCCAAAGCTGTCTTTATCCCACTGAAACTTATTACATTCTTCTAAAGCTGTCTTCATCCCACTCAAGCTGATTAGAGTCTTCTAAAGCTGTCTTTATCCAACTGAAACGTATTAGATTCTTCTAAAGCTGTCTTCATCCCACTCAAGCTGAGTACAGTCTTCTAAAGCTGTCTTCATCCCACTCAAGCTGATTACAGTCTTCTAAAGCTGTCTTAGTCCAACCGAATCTGATTACAGTCTTCTAAAGCTGTCTTTATTCCACTGAAGCTGATAACAGTCTTCTAAAGCTGTCTTTATCAAACTGAAGCTGATTACAGTCTTCTAAACCTGTCTTCATGCCACTGAAGCTGATCAGTCGTTTAAAGCTGTTTTCATCCCACTGAAGCTGATTAGTCTTCTAAAGCTGTCTTCATCCCACTGAAACTGATTACATTCTTCTAAAGCTGTCTTCATCCCACTGAAGCTGATTACAGTCTTCTAAAGCTGTCTTCATCCAACTGAAACTTATTACATTCTTCTAAAGCTGTCTTCATCCCACTGAAGCTGATTACAGTCTTCTAAAGCTGTCTTCATCCAACTGAAACTGATTAAATTCTTCTAAAGCTTTCTTCATCCCACTGAAGCTGATTACAGTCTTCTAAAGCTGTCTTCATCCAACCGAAACTGATTACATTCTTCTAAAGCTGTCTTCATCCCACTCAAGCTGATTACAGTCTTCTAAAGCTGTCTTTATCCAACTGAAACTTATTACATTCTTCTAAAGCTGTCTTCATCCCACTCAAACTGATTACAGTCTTCTAAAGCTGTCTTCATCCCACTCAAGCTGATTACAGTCTTCTAAAGCTGTCTTAGTCCAACCGAAGCTGATTACAGTCTTCTAAAGCTGTCTTTATTCCACTGAAGCTGATTACAGTCTTCTAAAGCTGTCTTCATCCCACTGAAGCTGAGTACAGTCTTCTAAAGCTGTCTTCATCCAACCGAAGCTGATTACAGTCTTCTAATGCTGTCTTGATCCCATTGAAGCTGTTAAGTCTTTTAAAGCTGTCTTCATCCCACTGAAGCTGATTACAGTCTTTTAAAGCTGTCTTCATCCCACTGAAACTGATTCTTTGTTTTAAACCTGTCTTCATCACACTGAAACTGATTACAGTCTTTTAAAGCTGTCTTCATCCCACTGATGCTGATTACAGTCTTCTAAAGCTGTCTTCATCCCACTGAAACTGATTCTTTCTTTTAAACCTGTCTTCATCACACTGAAACTGATTACATTCTTCTAAAGCTTCCTCCATCCCACTAAAGCTGATTACCTTCTTCTAAAGCTGTCTTCCTCCCACTGAAGCTGATTACAGTCTTCTAAAGCTGTCTTCATCCCACAGAAGGTGATTACAGTATCTAAAGCTGTCTTCATCCAACCGCAGCTGATTACAGTCTTCTAAAGCTGACTTCATCCCACTGAAGCTGATTACATTCTTCTAAAGCTGTCTTTATCCAACCGAAGCTGATTACTGTCTTCTAAAGCTGTCTTCATCCCACTGAAGCTGATTACAGTCTTCTAAAGCTGTCTTAATCATTCTGAAGCTGATTACAGTCTTCTAAAGCTGTCTTCATCCCACTGAAGCTGAATACAGTAGGATAAAGCTGTCTTCTGAAGCTGTCTTTATCCCACTGAAGCTAATAACAGTCTTCTGAAGCTGTCTTCCTCCCACTGATGCTGATTACAGTCATCTAAAGCTGTTTTCATTCCACTGAAGCTGATTACAGTCTCCTAAAGCTGTCTTCATCCCACTGAAGCTGATTACAGTCTTCTAAAGCTGTCTTCATCCAACCGAAACTGATTACATTATTGTAAAGCTGTCTTCATCACACTGAAACTTATTACATTCTTCTAAAGCTGTCTTCATCCCACTCAAGCTGATTACAGTCTTCTAAAGCTGTCTTCATCCCACTCAAGCTGATTACAGTCTTCTAAAGCTGTCTTAGTCCAACCGAAGCTGATTACAGTGTTCTAAAGCTGTCTTTATTCCACTGAAGCTGATTACAGTCTTCTAAAGCTGTCTTCATCCCATTTAGCTGAGTACAGTCTTCTAAAGTTGTCTTCATCCCACTGAAGCTGAGTACAGTCTTCTAAAGCTGTCTTTATCAAACTGAAGCTGATTACAGTCTTCTAAACCTGTCTTCATGCCACTGAAGCTGATCAGTCGTTTAAAGCTGTTTTCATCCCACTGAAGCTGATTACAGTCTTCTAAAGCTGTCTTCATCCCACTGAAACTGATTATTTCTTCTGAAGCTGTCTTCATCACACTGAAACTGATTACATTCTTCTAAAGCTGTCTTCATCCCAATGAAACTGATTACATTCTTCTAAATCTGTCTTCATCCAACTGAAGCTGATAACAGTCTTCTAAAGCTGTCTTTATCAAACTGAAGCTGATTACAGTCTTCTAAACCTGTCTTCATGCCAATGAAGCTGATCAGTCGTTTAAAGCTGTTTTCATCCCACTGAAGCTGATTAGTCTTCTAAAGCTGTCTTCATCCCACTGAAACTGATTACATTCTTCTAAAGCTGTCTTCATCCCACTGAAGCTGATTACAGTCTTCTAAAGCTGTCTTCATCCAACTGAAACTGATTACATTCTTCTAAAGCTGACTTCATCCCACTGAAGCTGATTACATTCTTCTAAAGCTGTCTTTATCCAACCGAAGCTGATTACTGTCTTCTAAAGCTGTCTTCATCCCACTGAAGCTGATTACAGTCTTCTAAAGCTGTCTTAATCCTTCTGAAGCTGATTACAGTCTTCTAAAGCTGTCTTCATCCCACTGAAGCTGAATACAGTAGGATAAAGCTGTCTTCTGAAGCTGTCTTTATCCCACTGAAGCTAATAACAGTCTTCTGAAGCTGTCTTCCTCCCACTGATGCTGATTACAGTCATCTAAAGCTGTTTTCATTCCACTGAAGCTGATTACAGTCTCCTAAAGCTGTCTTCATCCCACTGAAGCTGATTACAGTCTTCTAAAGCTGTCTTCATCCAACCGAAACTGATTACATTATTCTAAAGCTGTCTTCATCACACTGAAACTTATTACATTCTTCTAAAGCTGTCTTCATCCCACTCAAGCTGATTACAGTCTTCTAAAGCTGTCTTCATCCCACTCAAGCTGATTACAGTCTTCTAAAGCTGTCTTCATCACACTGAAACTTATTACATTCTTCTAAAGCTGTCTTCATCCCACTGAAGCTAATAACAGTCTTCTAAAGCTGTCTTTGACCAACCGAAGCTGATTACAGTCTTCTAAAGCTGTCTTTATTCCGCTGAAGATGATTACAGTCTTCTAAAGCTGTCTTCATCCCACTGAAGCTGAGTACAGTCTTCTAAAGCTGTCTTCATCAAACTGAAACTGATTACATTCTTCTAAAGCTGTCTTCATCCCACTGAAGCTGATTACAGTCTTCTAAAGCTGTCTTCATGCCACTGAAGCTGATCAGTCGTTTAAAGCTGTTTTCATCCCACTGAAGCTGATTACAGTCTTCTAAAGCTGTCTTCATCCCACTGAAACTAATTATTTCTTCTAAAGCTGTCTTCATCACACTGAAACTGATTACATTCTTCTAAAGCTGTCTTCATCCCATTGAAACTGATTACATTCTTCTAAAGCTTTCTTCATCCCACTGAAACTGATTACATTATTCTAAAGCTGTCTTCATCAAACTGAAACAGATTACATTATTGCAAAGCTGTCTTTATCCCATTGAAACATATTACATTCTTCTAAAGCTGTCTTCATCCCACTCAAGCTGATTACAGTCTTCTAAAGCTGTTTTTATCCAACTGAAACTTATTACATTCTTCTAAAGCTGTCTTCATCCCACTCAAGCTGATTACAGTCTTCTAAAGCTGTCTTCATCCCACTCAAGCTGATTACAATCTTCTAAAGCTGTCTTTGTCCAACCGAAGCTGATTACAGTCTTCTAAAGCTGTCTTCATCCCACTGAAACTGATTATTTCTTCTAAAGCTGTCTTCATCACACTGAAACATTCTTCTAAAGCTGTCTTCATCCCAATGAAACTGATTACATTCTTCTAAATCTTTCTTCATCCCACTGAAACTGAGTACAGTCTTCTAATGCTGTCTTCATCCAACCTAAGCTGATTACAGTCTTCTAAAGCTGTCTTTATTCCACTGAAGCTGATTACAGTCTTCTAAAGCTGTCTTCATCCCACTGAAGCTGAGTACAGTCTTCTAATGCTGTCTTCATCCAATTGAAGCTGATTACAGTCTTCTAAAGCTGTCTTTATCAAACTGAAGCTGATTACAGTCTTCTAAAGCTGTCTTCATCCCACTGAAACTGATTACATTCTTCTAAAGCTGTCTTCATCCCAATGAAGCTGATTACAGTCTTCTAAAGCTGTCTTCATCCAACCGAAACTGATTACATTCTTCTAAAGCTGTCTTCATCCCACTGAAGCTGATAACAGTCTTCTAAAGCTGTCTTTATCCAACTGAAACTTATTACATTCTTCTAAAGCTGTCTTCATCCCACTCAAGCTGATTACAGTCTTCTAAAGCTGTCTTCATCCCACTCAAGCTGATTACAGTCTTCTAAAGCTGTCTTTGTCCAACCGAAGCTGATTACAGTCTTCTAAAGCTGTCTTCATCCCACTGAAACTGATTATTTCTTCTAAAGCTGTCTTCATCACACTGAAACATTCTTCTAAAGCTGTCTTCATCCCAATGAAACTGATTACATTCTTCTAAATCTTTCTTCATCCCACTGAAACTGATTACATTATTCTAAAGCTGTCTTCATCACACTGAAACAGATTACATTATTCCAAAGCTGTCTTTATCCCACTGAAACTTATTACATTCTTCTAAAGCTGTCTTCATCCCACTCAAGCTGATTAGAGTCTTCTAAAGCTGTCTTTATCCAACTGAAACGTATTAGATTCTTCTAAAGCTGTCTTCATCCCACTCAAGCTGAGTACAGTCTTCTAAAGCTGTCTTCATCCCACTCAAGCTGATTACAGTCTTCTAAAGCTGTCTTAGTCCAACCGAATCTGATTACAGTCTTCTAAAGCTGTCTTTATTCCACTGAAGCTGATAACAGTCTTCTAAAGCTGTCTTTATCAAACTGAAGCTGATTACAGTCTTCTAAACCTGTCTTCATGCCACTGAAGCTGATCAGTCGTTTAAAGCTGTTTTCATCCCACTGAAGCTGATTAGTCTTCTAAAGCTGTCTTCATCCCACTGAAACTGATTACATTCTTCTAAAGCTGTCTTCATCCCACTGAAGCTGATTACAGTCTTCTAAAGCTGTCTTCATCCAACTGAAACTTATTACATTCTTCTAAAGCTGTCTTCATCCCACTGAAGCTGATTACAGTCTTCTAAAGCTGTCTTCATCCAACTGAAACTGATTAAATTCTTCTAAAGCTTTCTTCATCCCACTGAAGCTGATTACATTCTTCTAAAGCTGTCTTCATCCCAATGAAGCTGATTACAGTCTTCTAAAGCTGTCTTCATCCAACCGAAACTGATTACATTCTTCTAAAGCTGTCTTCATCCCACTGAAGCTGATAACAGTCTTCTAAAGCTGTCTTTATCCAACTGAAACTTATTACATTCTTCTAAAGCTGTCTTCATCCCACTCAAGCTGATTACAGTCTTCTAAAGCTGTCTTCATCCCACTCAAGCTGATTACAGTCTTCTAAAGCTGTCTTTGTCCAACCGAAGCTGATTACAGTCTTCTAAAGCTGTCTTCATCCCACTGAAACTGATTATTTCTTCTAAAGCTGTCTTCATCACACTGAAACATTCTTCTAAAGCTGTCTTCATCCCAATGAAACTGATTACATTCTTCTAAATCTTTCTTCATCCCACTGAAACTGATTACATTATTCTAAAGCTGTCTTCATCCCACTCAAGCTGATTAGAGTCTTCTAAAGCTGTCTTTATCCAACTGAAACGTATTAGATTCTTCTAAAGCTGTCTTCATCCCACTCAAGCTGAGTACAGTCTTCTAAAGCTGTCTTCATCCCACTCAAGCTGATTACAGTCTTCTAAAGCTGTCTTAGTCCAACCGAATCTGATTACAGTCTTCTAAAGCTGTCTTTATTCCACTGAAGCTGATAACAGTCTTCTAAAGCTGTCTTTATCAAACTGAAGCTGATTACAGTCTTCTAAACCTGTCTTCATGCCACTGAAGCTGATCAGTCGTTTAAAGCTGTTTTCATCCCACTGAAGCTGATTAGTCTTCTAAAGCTGTCTTCATCCCACTGAAACTGATTACATTCTTCTAAAGCTGTCTTCATCCCACTGAAGCTGATTACAGTCTTCTAAAGCTGTCTTCATCCAACTGAAACTTATTACATTCTTCTAAAGCTGTCTTCATCCCACTGAAGCTGATTACAGTCTTCTAAAGCTGTCTTCATCCAACTGAAACTGATTAAATTCTTCTAAAGCTTTCTTCATCCCACTGAAGCTGATTACAGTCTTCTAAAGCTGTCTTCATCCAACCGAAACTGATTACATTCTTCTAAAGCTGTCTTCATCCCACTCAAGCTGATTACAGTCTTCTAAAGCTGTCTTTATCCAACTGAAACTTATTACATTCTTCTAAAGCTGTCTTCATCCCACTCAAACTGATTACAGTCTTCTAAAGCTGTCTTCATCCCACTCAAGCTGATTACAGTCTTCTAAAGCTGTCTTAGTCCAACCGAAGCTGATTACAGTCTTCTAAAGCTGTCTTTATTCCACTGAAGCTGATTACAGTCTTCTAAAGCTGTCTTCATCCCACTGAAGCTGAGTACAGTCTTCTAAAGCTGTCTTCATCCAACCGAAGCTGATTACAGTCTTCTAATGCTGTCTTGATCCCATTGAAGCTGTTAAGTCTTTTAAAGCTGTCTTCATCCCACTGAAGCTGATTACAGTCTTTTAAAGCTGTCTTCATCCCACTGAAACTGATTCTTTGTTTTAAACCTGTCTTCATCACACTGAAACTGATTACAGTCTTTTAAAGCTGTCTTCATCCCACTGATGCTGATTACAGTCTTCTAAAGCTGTCTTCATCCCACTGAAACTGATTCTTTCTTTTAAACCTGTCTTCATCACACTGAAACTGATTACATTCTTCTAAAGCTTCCTCCATCCCACTAAAGCTGATTACCTTCTTCTAAAGCTGTCTTCCTCCCACTGAAGCTGATTACAGTCTTCTAAAGCTGTCTTCATCCCACAGAAGGTGATTACAGTATCTAAAGCTGTCTTCATCCAACCGCAGCTGATTACAGTCTTCTAAAGCTGACTTCATCCCACTGAAGCTGATTACATTCTTCTAAAGCTGTCTTTATCCAACCGAAGCTGATTACTGTCTTCTAAAGCTGTCTTCATCCCACTGAAGCTGATTACAGTCTTCTAAAGCTGTCTTAATCATTCTGAAGCTGATTACAGTCTTCTAAAGCTGTCTTCATCCCACTGAAGCTGAATACAGTAGGATAAAGCTGTCTTCTGAAGCTGTCTTTATCCCACTGAAGCTAATAACAGTCTTCTGAAGCTGTCTTCCTCCCACTGATGCTGATTACAGTCATCTAAAGCTGTTTTCATTCCACTGAAGCTGATTACAGTCTCCTAAAGCTGTCTTCATCCCACTGAAGCTGATTACAGTCTTCTAAAGCTGTCTTCATCCAACCGAAACTGATTACATTATTGTAAAGCTGTCTTCATCACACTGAAACTTATTACATTCTTCTAAAGCTGTCTTCATCCCACTCAAGCTGATTACAGTCTTCTAAAGCTGTCTTCATCCCACTCAAGCTGATTACAGTCTTCTAAAGCTGTCTTAGTCCAACCGAAGCTGATTACAGTGTTCTAAAGCTGTCTTTATTCCACTGAAGCAGATTACAGTCTTCTAAAGCTGTCTTCATCCCATTTAGCTGAGTACAGTCTTCTAAAGCTGTCTTCATCCCACTGAAGCTGAGTACAGTCTTCTAAAGCTGTCTTTATCAAACTGAAGCTGATTACAGTCTTCTAAACCTGTCTTCATGCCACTGAAGCTGATCAGTCGTTTAAAGCTGTTTTCATCCCACTGAAGCTGATTACAGTCTTCTAAAGCTGTCTTCATCCCACTGAAACTGATTATTTCTTCTGAAGCTGTCTTCATCACACTGAAACTGATTACATTCTTCTAAAGCTGTCTTCATCCCAATGAAACTGATTACATTCTTCTAAATCTGTCTTCATCCAACTGAAGCTGATAACAGTCTTCTAAAGCTGTCTTTATCAAACTGAAGCTGATTACAGTCTTCTAAACCTGTCTTCATGCCAATGAAGCTGATCAGTCGTTTAAAGCTGTTTTCATCCCACTGAAGCTGATTAGTCTTCTAAAGCTGTCTTCATCCCACTGAAACTGATTACATTCTTCTAAAGCTGTCTTCATCCCACTGAAGCTGATTACAGTCTTCTAAAGCTGTCTTCATCCAACTGAAACTGATTACATTCTTCTAAAGCTGACTTCATCCCACTGAAGCTGATTACATTCTTCTAAAGCTGTCTTTATCCAACCGAAGCTGATTACTGTCTTCTAAAGCTGTCTTCATCCCACTGAAGCTGATTACAGTCTTCTAAAGCTGTCTTAATCCTTCTGAAGCTGATTACAGTCTTCTAAAGCTGTCTTCATCCCACTGAAGCTGAATACAGTAGGATAAAGCTGTCTTCTGAAACTGTCTTTATCCCACTGAAGCTAATAACAGTCTTCTGAAGCTGTCTTCCTCCCACTGATGCTGATTACAGTCATCTAAAGCTGTTTTCATTCCACTGAAGCTGATTACAGTCTCCTAAAGCTGTCTTCATCCCACTGAAGCTGATTACAGTCTTCTAAAGCTGTCTTCATCCAACCGAAACTGATTACATTATTCTAAAGCTGTCTTCATCACACTGAAACTTATTACATTCTTCTAAAGCTGTCTTCATCCCACTCAAGCTGATTACAGTCTTCTAAAGCTGTCTTCATCCCACTCAAGCTGATTACAGTCTTCTAAAGCTGTCTTAGTCCAACCGAAGCTGATTACAGTGTTCTAAAGCTGTCTTTATTCCACTGAAGCTGATTACAGTCTTCTAAAGCTGTTTTCATCCCACTGAAGCTGAGTACAGTCTTCTAAAGCTGTCTTCATCCCACTGAAGCTGAGTACAGTCTTCTAAAGCTGTCTTTATCAAACTGAAGCTGATTACAGTCTTCTAAACCTGTCTTCATGCCACTGAAGCTGATCAGTCGTTTAAAGCTGTTTTCATCCCACTGAAGCTGATTACAGTCTTCTAAAGCTGTCTTCATCCCACTGAAACTGATTATTTCTTCTAAAGCTGTCTTCATCACACTGAAACTGATTACATTCTTCTAAAGCTGTCTTCATCCCAATGAAACTGATTACATTCTTCTAAATCTGTCTTCATCCCACTGAAGCTGATAACAGTCTTCTAAAGCTGTCTTCATCCCACTGAAGCTGATAACAGTCTTCTAAAGCTGTCTTTATCAAACTGAAGCTGATTACAGTCTTCTAAACCTGTCTTCATGCCACTGAAGCTGATCAGTCGTTTAAAGCTGTTTTCATCCCACTGAAGCTGATTAGTCTTCTAAAGCTGTCTTCATCCCACTGAAACTGATTACATTCTTCTAAAGCTGTCTTCATCCCACTGAAGCTGATTACAGTCTTCTAAAGCTGTCTTTATCCAACTGAAACTGATTACATTCTTCTAAAGCTGTCTTCATCCCACTGAAGCTGATTACAGTCTTCTAAAGCTGTCTTCATCCAACTGAAACTGATTAAATTCTTCTAAAGCTTTCTTCATCCCACTGAAGCTGATTACAGTCTTCTAAAGCTATCTTCATCCAACCAAAACTGATTACATTCTTCTAAAGCTGTCTTCATCCCACTCAAGCTGATTACAGTCTTCTAAAGCTGTCTTTATCCAACTGAAACTTATTACATTCTTCTAAAGCTGTCTTCATCCCACTCAAACTGATTACAGTCTTCTAAAGCTGTCTTCATCCCACTCAAGCTGATTACAGTCTTCTAAAGCTGTCTTAGTCCAACCGAAGCTGATTACAGTCTTCTAAAGCTGTCTTTATTCCACTGAAGCTGATTACAGTCTTCTAAAGCTGTCTTCATCCCACTGAAGCTGAGTACAGTCTTCTAAAGCTGTCTTCATCCAACCGAAGCTGATTACAGTCTTCTAATGCTGTCTTGATCCCATTGAAGATGTTAAGTCTTTTAAAGCTGTCTTCATCCCACTGATGCTGATTACAGTCTTCTAAAGCTGTCTTCATCCCACTGAAACTGATTCTTTGTTTTAAACCTGTCTTCATCACACTGAAACTGATTACAGTCTTTTAAAGCTGTCTTCATCCCACTGATGCTGATTACAGTCTTCTAAAGCTGTCTTCATCCCACTGAAACTGATTCTTTCTTTTAAACCTGTCTTCATCACACTGAAACTGATTACATTCTTCTAAAGCTGTCTTCATCCCACTGAAGCTGATAACAGTCTTCTAAAGCTGTCTTTATCCAACTGAAACTTATTACATTCTTCTAAAGCTGTCTTCATCCCACTCAAACTGATTACAGTCTTCTAAAGCTGTCTTCATCCCACTCAAGCTGATTACAGTCTTCTAAAGCTGTCTTAGTCCAACCGAAGCTGATTACAGTCTTCTAAAGCTGTCTTTATTCCACTGAAGCTGATTACAGTCTTCTAAAGCTGTCTTCATCCCACTGAAGCTGAGTACAGTCTTCTAAAGCTGTCTTCATCCCACTGATGCTGATTACAGTCTTCTAAAGCTGTCTTCATCCCACTGAAACTGATTCTTTGTTTTAAACCTGTCTTCATCACACTGAAACTGATTACAGTCTTTTAAAGCTGTCTTCATCCCACTGATGCTGATTACAGTCTTCTAAAGCTGTCTTCATCCCACTGAAACTGATTCTTTCTTTTAAACCTGTCTTCATCACACTGAAACTGATTACATTCTTCTAAAGCTTCCTCCATCCCACTAAAGCTGATTACCTTCTTCTAAAGCTGTCTTCATCCCACTGAAGCTGATTACAGTCTTCTAAAGCTGTCTTCATCCCACTGAAGGTGATTACAGTATCTAAAGCTGTCTTCATCCAACCGCAGCTGATTACAGTCTTCTAAAGCTGACTTCATCCCACTGAAGCTGATTACATTCTTCTAAAGCTATCTTTATCCAACCGAAGCTGATTACTGTCTTCTAAAGCTGTCTTCATCCCACTGAAGCTGATTACAGTCTTCTAAAGCTGTCTTAATCCTTCTGAAGCTGATTACAGTCTTCTAAAGCTGTCTTCATCCCACTGAAGCTGAATACAGTAGGATAAAGCTGTCTTCTGAAGCTGTCTTTATCCCACTGAAGCTAATAACAGTCTTCTGAAGCTGTCTTCCTCCCACTGATGCTGATTACAGTCTTCTAAAGCTGTCTTCATCCAACCAAAACTGATTACATTCTTCTAAAGCTGTCTTCATCCCACTCAAGCTGATTACAGTAATCTAAAGCTGTCTTTATCCAACTGAAACTTATTACATTCTTCTAAAGCTGTCTTCATCCCACTCAAACTGATTACAGTCTTCTAAAGCTGTCTTCATCCCACTCAAGCTGATTACAGTCTTCTAAAGCTGTCTTAGTCCAACCGAAGCTGATTGCAGTCTTCTAAAGCTGTCTTTATTCCACTGAAGCTGATTACAGTCTTCTAAAGCTGTCTTCATCCCATTGAAGATGTTAAGTCTTTTAAAGCTGTCTTCATCCCACTGATGCTGATTACAGTCTTCTAAAGCTGTCTTCATCCCACTGAAACTGATTCTTTGTTTTAAACCTGTCTTCATCACACTGAAACTGATTACAGTCTTTTAAAGCTGTCTTCATCCCACTGATGCTGATTACAGTCTTCTAAAGCTGTCTTCATCCCACTGAAACTGATTACAGTCTCCTAAAGCTGTCTTTATTCCACTGAAGCTGATTACAGTCTTCTAAAGCTGTTATCATCCCACTGAAGCTGATTACAGTCTTCTAAAGCTGTCTTCATCACACTGAAACAGATTACATTATTCCAAAGCTGTCTTTATCCCACTGAAACTTATTACATTCTTCTAAAGCTGTCTTCATCCCACTCAAGCTGATTAGAGTCTTCTAAAGCTGTCTTTATCCAACTGAAACTTATTAGATTCTTCTAAAGCTGTCTTCATCCCACTCAAGCTGAGTACAGTCTTCTAAAGCTGTCTTCATCCCACTCAAGCTGATTACAGTCTTCTAAAGCTGTCTTTATTCCACTGAAGCTGATTACAGTCTTCTAAAGCTGTCTTCATCCCACTGAAGCTGAGTACAGTCTTCTAATGCTGTCTTCATCCAATTGAAGCTGATTACAGTCTTCTAAAGCTGTCTTTATCAAACTGAAGCTGATTACAGTCTTCTAAAGCTGTCTTCATCACACTGAAACTGATTACAATCTTCAAAAGCTGTCTTCATCCCACTGAAGCTAATAACAGTCTTCTAAAGCTGTCTTTGACCAACCGAAGCTGATTACAGTCTTCTAAAGCTGTCTTTATTCCACTGAAGCTGATTACAGTCTTCTAAAGCTGTCTTTATCAAACTGAAGCTGATAACAGTCTTCTAAAGCTGTCTTCATCCCACTGAATCTAATTATTTCTTCTAAAGCTGTCTTCATCCCACTGAAACTGATTACATTCTTCTAAAGCTGTCTTCATCCCAATGAAACTGATTACATTCTTCTAAAGCTTTCTTCATCCCACTGAAACTGATTACATTAATCTAAAGCTGTCTTCATCAAACTGAAACAGATTACATTATTCCAAAGCTGTCTTTATCCCACTGAAACGTATTACATTCTTCTAAAGCTGTCTTCATCCCACTCAAGCTGATTAGAGTCTTCTAAAGCTGTCTTTATCCAACTGAAACTTATTACATTCTTCTAAAGCTGTCTTCATCCCACTCAAGCTGATTACAGTCTTCTAAAGCTGTCTTCATCCCACTCAAGCTGATTACAGTCTTCTAAAGCTGTCTTCATCCCACTGAAGCTGATTACAGTCTTCTAAAGCTGTCTTCATCCCACTGAAGGTGATTACAGTATCTAAAGCTGTCTTCATCCAACCGCAGCTGATTACAGTCTTCTAAAGCTGACTTCATCCCACTGAAGCTGATTACATTCTTCTAAAGCTGTCTTTATCCAACCGAAGCTGATTACTGTCTTCTAAAGCTGTCTTCATCCCACTGAAGCTGATTACAGTCTTCTAAAGCTGTCTTAATCCTTCTGAAGCTGAATACAGTCTTCTAAAGCTGTCTTCATCCCACTGAAGCTGAATACAGTAGGATAAAGCTGTCTTCTGAAGCTGTCTTTATCACACTGAAGCTAATAACAGTCTTCTGAAGCTGTCTTCCTCCCACTGATGCTGATTACAGTCATCTAAAGCTGTTTTCATTCCACTGAAGCTGATTACAGTCTCCTAAAGCTGTCTTTATTCCACTGAAGCTGATTACAGTCTTCTAAAGCTGTTATCATCCCACTGAAGCTGATTACAGTCTTCTGAAGCTGTCTTCCTCCCACTGATGCTGATTACAGTCTTCTAAAGCTGTCTTCATCACACTGAAACAGATTACATTATTCCAAAGCTGTCTTTATCCCACTGAAACTTATTACATTCTTCTAAAGCTGTCTTCATCCCACTCAAGCTGATTAGAGTCTTCTAAAGCTGTCTTTATCCAACTGAAACTTATTAGATTCTTCTAAAGCTGTCTTCATCCCACTCAAGCTGAGTACAGTCTTCTAAAGCTGTCTTCATCCCACTCAAGCTGATTACAGTCTTCTAAAGCTGTCTTTATTCCACTGAAGCTGATTACAGTCTTCTAAAGCTGTCTTCATCCCACTGAAGCTGAGTACAGTCTTCTAATGCTGTCTTCATCCAATTGAAGCTGATTACAGTCTTCTAAAGCTGTCTTTATCAAACTGAAGCTGATTACAGTCTTCTAAAGCTGTCTTTATCAAACTGAAGCTGATTACAGTCTTCTAAAGCTGTCTTCATCACACTGAAACTGATTACAATCTTCAAAAGCTGTCTTCATCCCACTGAAGCTAATAACAGTCTTCTAAAGCTGTCTTTGACCAACCGAAGCTGATTACAGTCTTCTAAAGCTGTCTTTATTCCACTGAAGCTGATTACAGTCTTCTAAAGCTGTCTTTATCAAACTGAAGCTGATAACAGTCTTCTAAAGCTGTCTTCATCCCACTGAATCTAATTATTTCTTCTAAAGCTGTCTTCATCCCACTGAAACTGATTACATTCTTCTAAAGCTGTCTTCATCCCAATAAAACTGATTACATTCTTCTAAAGCTTTCTTCATCCCACTGAAACTGATTACATTAATCTAAAGCTGTCTTCATCAAACTGAAACAGATTACATTATTCCAAAGCTGTCTTTATCCCACTGAAACGTATTACATTCTTCTAAAGCTGTCTTCATCCCACTGAAGCTGATTAGAGTCTTCTAAAGCTGTCTTTATCCAACTGAAACTTATTACATTCTTCTAAAGCTGTCTTCATCCCACTCAAGCTGATTACAGTCTTCTAAAGCTGTCTTCATCACACTCAAGCTGATTACAGTCTTCTAAAGCTGTCTTTGTCCAACCGAAGCTGATTACAGTCTTTTAAAGCTGTCATCATCCCACTGAAGCTGATTACAGACTCCTAAAGCTGTATTTATTCCACTTTAGCTGATTACAGTCTTCCAAAGCTGTCTTCATCCAACTGAAACTGATTAAATTCTTCTAAAGCTGTCTTCATCCCACTGAAGCTGATTACAGTCTTCTAAAACTGTCTTCATCCAACCGAAACTGATTACATTCTTCTAAAGCTGTCTTCATCCCACTGAAGCTGATAACAGTCTTCTAAAGCTGTCTTTATCCAACTGAAACTTATTACATTCTTCTAAAGCTGTCTTCATCCCACTCAAACTGATTACAGTCTTCTAAAGCTGTCTTCATCCCACTCAAGCTGATTACAGTCTTCTAAAGCTGTCTTTATTCCACTGAAGCTGATTACAGTCTTCTAAAGCTGTCTTCATCCCACTGAAGCTGAGTACAGTCTTCTAAAGCTGTCTTCATCCTACCGAAGCTGATTACAGTCTTCTAATGCTGTCTTGATCCCATTGAAGCTGTTAAGTCTTTTAAAGCTGTCTTCATCCCACTGATGCTGATTACAGTCTTCTAAAGCTGTCTTCATCCCACTGAAACTGATTCTTTCTTTTAAACCTGTCTTCCTCCCACTGATGCTGATTACAGTCATCTAAAGCTGTTTTCATTCCACTGAAGCTGATTACAGTCTCCTAAAGCTGTCTTTATTCCACTGAAGCTGATTACAGTCTTCTAAAGCTGTTATCATCCCACTGAAGCTGATTACAGTCTTCTGAAGCTGTCTTCCTCCCACTGATGCTGATTACAGTCTTCTAAAGCTGTCTTCATCACACTGAAACAGATTACATTATTCCAAAGCTGTCTTTATCCCACTGAAACTTATTACATTCTTCTAAAGCTGTCTTCATCCCACTCAAGCTGATTAGAGTCTTCTAAAGCTGTCTTTATCCAACTGAAACTTATTAGATTCTTCTAAAGCTGTCTTCATCCCACTCAAGCTGAGTACAGTCTTCTAAAGCTGTCTTCATCCCACTCAAGCTGATTACAGTCTTCTAAAGCTGTCTTTATTCCACTGAAGCTGATTACAGTCTTCTAAAGCTGTCTTCATCCCACTGAAGCTGAGTACAGTCTTCTAATGCTGTCTTCATCCAATTGAAGCTGATTACAGTCTTCTAAAGCTGTCTTTATCAAACTGAAGCTGATTACAGTCTTCTAAAGCTGTCTTTATCAAACTGAAGCTGATTACAGTCTTCTAAAGCTGTCTTCATCACACTGAAACTGATTACAATCTTCAAAAGCTGTCTTCATCCCACTGAAGCTAATAACAGTCTTCTAAAGCTGTCTTTGACCAACCGAAGCTGATTACAGTCTTCTAAAGCTGTCTTTATTCCACTGAAGCTGATTACAGTCTTCTAAAGCTGTCTTTATCAAACTGAAGCTGATAACAGTCTTCTAAAGCTGTCTTCATCCCACTGAATCTAATTATTTCTTCTAAAGCTGTCTTCATCCCACTGAAACTGATTACATTCTTCTAAAGCTGTCTTCATCCCAATAAAACTGATTACATTCTTCTAAAGCTTTCTTCATCCCACTGAAACTGATTACATTAATCTAAAGCTGTCTTCATCAAACTGAAACAGATTACATTATTCCAAAGCTGTCTTTATCCCACTGAAACGTATTACATTCTTCTAAAGCTGTCTTCATCCCACTGAAGCTGATTAGAGTCTTCTAAAGCTGTCTTTATCCAACTGAAACTTATTACATTCTTCTAAAGCTGTCTTCATCCCACTCAAGCTGATTACAGTCTTCTAAAGCTGTCTTCATCCCACTCAAGCTGATTACAGTCTTCTAAAGCTGTCTTTGTCCAACCGAAGCTGATTACAGTCTTTTAAAGCTGTCATCATCCCACTGAAGCTGATTACAGACTCCTAAAGCTGTATTTATTCCACTTTAGCTGATTACAGTCTTCCAAAGCTGTCTTCATCCAACTGAAACTGATTAAATTCTTCTAAAGCTGTCTTCATCCCACTGAAGCTGATTACAGTCTTCTAAAACTGTCTTCATCCAACCGAAACTGATTACATTCTTCTAAAGCTGTCTTCATCCCACTGAAGCTGATAACAGTCTTCTAAAGCTGTCTTCATCCCACTGAAGCTGATTACAGTCTTCTAAAGCTGTCTTAATCCTTCTGAAGCTGAATACAGTCTTCTAAAGCTGTCTTCATCCCACTGAAGCTGAATACAGTAGGATAAAGCTGTCTTCTGAAGCTGTCTTTATCACACTGAAGCTAATAACAGTCTTCTGAAGCTGTCTTCCTCCCACTGATGCTGATTACAGTCATCTAAAGCTGTTTTCATTCCACTGAAGCTGATTACAGTCTCCTAAAGCTGTCTTTATTCCACTGAAGCTGATTACAGTCTTCTAAAGCTGTTATCATCCCACTGAAGCTGATTACAGTCTTCTGAAGCTGTCTTCCTCCCACTGATGCTGATTACAGTCTTCTAAAGCTGTCTTCATCACACTGAAACAGATTACATTATTCCAAAGCTGTCTTTATCCCACTGAAACTTATTACATTCTTCTAAAGCTGTCTTCATCCCACTCAAGCTGATTAGAGTCTTCTAAAGCTGTCTTTATCCAACTGAAACTTATTAGATTCTTCTAAAGCTGTCTTCATCCCACTCAAGCTGAGTACAGTCTTCTAAAGCTGTCTTCATCCCACTCAAGCTGATTACAGTCTTCTAAAGCTGTCTTTATTCCACTGAAGCTGATTACAGTCTTCTAAAGCTGTCTTCATCCCACTGAAGCTGAGTACAGTCTTCTAATGCTGTCTTCATCCAATTGAAGCTGATTACAGTCTTCTAAAGCTGTCTTTATCAAACTGAAGCTGATTACAGTCTTCTAAAGCTGTCTTTATCAAACTGAAGCTGATTACAGTCTTCTAAAGCTGTCTTCATCACACTGAAACTGATTACAATCTTCAAAAGCTGTCTTCATCCCACTGAAGCTAATAACAGTCTTCTAAAGCTGTCTTTGACCAACCGAAGCTGATTACAGTCTTCTAAAGCTGTCTTTATTCCACTGAAGCTGATTACAGTCTTCTAAAGCTGTCTTTATCAAACTGAAGCTGATAACAGTCTTCTAAAGCTGTCTTCATCCCACTGAATCTAATTATTTCTTCTAAAGCTGTCTTCATCCCACTGAAACTGATTACATTCTTCTAAAGCTGTCTTCATCACACTGAAACTGATTACAATCTTCAAAAGCTGTCTTCATCACACTCAAGCTGATTACAGTCTTCTAAAGCTGTCTTTGTCCAACCGAAGCTGATTACAGTCTTTTAAAGCTGTCATCATCCCACTGAAGCTGATTACAGACTCCTAAAGCTGTATTTATTCCACTTTAGCTGATTACAGTCTTCCAAAGCTGTCTTCATCCAACTGAAACTGATTAAATTCTTCTAAAGCTGTCTTCATCCCACTGAAGCTGATTACAGTCTTCTAAAACTGTCTTCATCCAACCGAAACTGATTACATTCTTCTAAAGCTGTCTTCATCCCACTGAAGCTGATAACAGTCTTCTAAAGCTGTCTTTATCCAACTGAAACTTATTACATTCTTCTAAAGCTGTCTTCATCCCACTCAAACTGATTACAGTCTTCTAAAGCTGTCTTCATCCCACTCAAGCTGATTACAGTCTTCTAAAGCTGTCTTTATTCCACTGAAGCTGATTACAGTCTTCTAAAGCTGTCTTCATCCCACTGAAGCTGAGTACAGTCTTCTAAAGCTGTCTTCATCCTACCGAAGCTGATTACAGTCTTCTAATGCTGTCTTGATCCCATTGAAGCTGTTAAGTCTTTTAAAGCTGTCTTCATCCCACTGATGCTGATTACAGTCTTCTAAAGCTGTCTTCATCCCACTGAAACTGATTCTTTCTTTTAAACCTGTCTTCCTCCCACTGATGCTGATTACAGTCATCTAAAGCTGTTTTCATTCCACTGAAGCTGATTACAGTCTCCTAAAGCTGTCTTTATTCCACTGAAGCTGATTACAGTCTTCTAAAGCTGTTATCATCCCACTGAAGCTGATTACAGTCTTCTGAAGCTGTCTTCCTCCCACTGATGCTGATTACAGTCTTCTAAAGCTGTCTTCATCACACTGAAACAGATTACATTATTCCAAAGCTGTCTTTATCCCACTGAAACTTATTACATTCTTCTAAAGCTGTCTTCATCCCACTCAAGCTGATTAGAGTCTTCTAAAGCTGTCTTTATCCAACTGAAACTTATTAGATTCTTCTAAAGCTGTCTTCATCCCACTCAAGCTGAGTACAGTCTTCTAAAGCTGTCTTCATCCCACTCAAGCTGATTACAGTCTTCTAAAGCTGTCTTTATTCCACTGAAGCTGATTACAGTCTTCTAAAGCTGTCTTCATCCCACTGAAGCTGAGTACAGTCTTCTAATGCTGTCTTCATCCAATTGAAGCTGATTACAGTCTTCTAAAGCTGTCTTTATCAAACTGAAGCTGATTACAGTCTTCTAAAGCTGTCTTTATCAAACTGAAGCTGATTACAGTCTTCTAAAGCTGTCTTCATCACACTGAAACTGATTACAATCTTCAAAAGCTGTCTTCATCCCACTGAAGCTAATAACAGTCTTCTAAAGCTGTCTTTGACCAACCGAAGCTGATTACAGTCTTCTAAAGCTGTCTTTATTCCACTGAAGCTGATTACAGTCTTCTAAAGCTGTCTTTATCAAACTGAAGCTGATAACAGTCTTCTAAAGCTGTCTTCATCCCACTGAATCTAATTATTTCTTCTAAAGCTGTCTTCATCCCACTGAAACTGATTACATTCTTCTAAAGCTGTCTTCATCCCAATAAAACTGATTACATTCTTCTAAAGCTTTCTTCATCCCACTGAAACTGATTACATTAATCTAAAGCTGTCTTCATCAAACTGAAACAGATTACATTATTCCAAAGCTGTCTTTATCCCACTGAAACGTATTACATTCTTCTAAAGCTGTCTTCATCCCACTGAAGCTGATTAGAGTCTTCTAAAGCTGTCTTTATCCAACTGAAACTTATTACATTCTTCTAAAGCTGTCTTCATCCCACTCAAGCTGATTACAGTCTTCTAAAGCTGTCTTCATCCCACTCAAGCTGATTACAGTCTTCTAAAGCTGTCTTTGTCCAACCGAAGCTGATTACAGTCTTTTAAAGCTGTCATCATCCCACTGAAGCTGATTACAGACTCCTAAAGCTGTATTTATTCCACTTTAGCTGATTACAGTCTTCCAAAGCTGTCTTCATCCAACTGAAACTGATTAAATTCTTCTAAAGCTGTCTTCATCCCACTGAAGCTGATTACAGTCTTCTAAAACTGTCTTCATCCAACCGAAACTGATTACATTCTTCTAAAGCTGTCTTCATCCCACTGAAGCTGATAACAGTCTTCTAAAGCTGTCTTTATCCAACTGAAACTTATTACATTCTTCTAAAGCTGTCTTCATCCCACTCAAACTGATTACAGTCTTCTAAAGCTGTCTTCATCCCACTCAAGCTGATTACAGTCTTCTAAAGCTGTCTTTATTCCACTGAAGCTGATTACAGTCTTCTAAAGCTGTCTTCATCCCACTGAAGCTGAGTACAGTCTTCTAAAGCTGTCTTCATCCTACCGAAGCTGATTACAGTCTTCTAATGCTGTCTTGATCCCATTGAAGCTGTTAAGTCTTTTAAAGCTGTCTTCATCCCACTGATGCTGATTACAGTCTTCTAAAGCTGTCTTCATCCCACTGAAACTGATTCTTTGTTTTAAAACTGTCTTCATCACACTGAAACTGATTACAGTCTTTAAAAGCTGTCTTCATCCCACTGATGCTGATTAAAGTCTTCTAAAGCTGTCTTCATCCCACTGAAACTGATTCTTTCTTTTAAACCTGTCTTCATCACACTGAAACTGATTACATTCTTCTAAAGCTTCCTCCATCCCACTAAAGCTGATTACCTTCTTCTAAAGCTGTCTTCATCCCACTGAAGCTGATTACAGTCTTCTAAAGCTGTCTTCATCCCACTGAAACTGATTATTTCTTCTAAAGCTGTCTTCATCACACTGAAACTGATTACATTCTTCTAAAGCTGTCTTCATCCCACTGAAACTGATTCTTTCTTTTAAACCTGTCTTCATCACACTGAAACTGATTACATTCTTCTAAAGCTTCCTCCATCCCACTAAAGCTGATTACCTTCTTCTAAAGCTGTCTTCATCCCACTGAAGCTGATTACAGTCTTCTAAAGCTGTCTTCATCCCACTGAAGGTGATTACAGTATCTAAAGCTGTCTTCATCCAACCGCAGCTGATTACAGTCTTCTAAAGCTGACTTCATCCCACTGAAGCTGATTACATTCTTCTAAAGCTGTCTTTATCCAACCGAAGCTGATTACTGTCTTCTAAAGCTGTCTTCATCCCACTGAAGCTGATTACAGTCTTCTAAAGCTGTCTTAATCCTTCTGAAGCTGAATACAGTCTTCTAAAGCTGTCTTCATCCCACTGAAGCTGAATACAGTAGGATAAAGCTGTCTTCTGAAGCTGTCTTTATCACACTGAAGCTAATAACAGTCTTCTGAAGCTGTCTTCCTCCCACTGATGCTGATTACAGTCATCTAAAGCTGTTTTCATTCCACTGAAGCTGATTACAGTCTCCTAAAGCTGTCTTTATTCCACTGAAGCTGATTACAGTCTTCTAAAGCTGTTATCATCCCACTGAAGCTGATTACAGTCTTCTAAATCTGTCTTCATCACACTGAAACAGATTACATTATTCCAAAGCTGTCTTTATCCCACTGAAACTTATTACATTCTTCTAAAGCTGTCTTCATCCCACTCAAGCTGATTAGAGTCTTCTAAAGCTGTCTTTATCCAACTGAAACTTATTAGATTCTTCTAAAGCTGTCTTCATCCCACTCAAGCTGAGTACAGTCTTCTAAAGCTGTCTTCATCCCACTCAAGCTGATTACAGTCTTCTAAAGCTGTCTTTATTCCACTGAAGCTGATTACAGTCTTCTAAAGCTGTCTTCATCCCACTGAAGCTGAGTACAGTCTTCTAATGCTGTCTTCATCCAATTGAAGCTGATTACAGTCTTCTAAAGCTGTCTTTATCAAACTGAAGCTGATTACAGTCTTCTAAAGCTGTCTTCATCACACTGAAACTGATTACAATCTTCAAAAGCTGTCTTCATCCCACTGAAGCTAATAACAGTCTTCTAAAGCTGTCTTTGACCAACCGAAGCTGATTACAGTCTTCTAAAGCTGTCTTTATTCCACTGAAGCTGATTACAGTCTTCTAAAGCTGTCTTTATCAAACTGAAGCTGATAACAGTCTTCTAAAGCTGTCTTCATCCCACTGAATCTAATTATTTCTTCTAAAGCTGTCTTCATCCCACTGAAACTGATTACATTCTTCTAAAGCTGTCTTCATCCCAATGAAACTGATTACATTCTTCTAAAGCTTTCTTCATCCCACTGAAACTGATTACATTAATCTAAAGCTGTCTTCATCAAACTGAAACAGATTACATTATTCCAAAGCTGTCTTTATCCCACTGAAACGTATTACATTCTTCTAAAGCTGTCTTCATCCCACTCAAGCTGATTAGAGTCTTCTAAAGCTGTCTTTATCCAACTGAAACTTATTACATTCTTCTAAAGCTGTCTTCATCCCACTCAAGCTGATTACAGTCTTCTAAAGCTGTCTTCATCCCACTCAAGCTGATTACAGTCTTCTAAAGCTGTCTTCATCCCACTGAAGCTGATTACAGTCTTCTAAAGCTGTCTTCATCCCACTGAAGGTGATTACAGTATCTAAAGCTGTCTTCATCCAACCGCAGCTGATTACAGTCTTCTAAAGCTGTCTTTATTCCACTGAAGCTGATTACAGTCTTCTAAAGCTGTCTTCATCCCACTGAAGCTGAGTACAGTCTTCTAATGCTGTCTTCATCCAATTGAAGCTGATTACAGTCTTCTAAAGCTGTCTTTATCAAACTGAAGCTGATTACAGTCTTCTAAAGCTGTCTTCATCACACTGAAACTGATTACAATCTTCAAAAGCTGTCTTCATCCCACTGAAGCTAATAACAGTCTTCTAAAGCTGTCTTTGACCAACCGAAGCTGATTACAGTCTTCTAAAGCTGTCTTTATTCCACTGAAGCTGATTACAGTCTTCTAAAGCTGTCTTTATCAAACTGAAGCTGATAACAGTCTTCTAAAGCTGTCTTCATCCCACTGAATCTAATTATTTCTTCTAAAGCTGTCTTCATCCCACTGAAACTGATTACATTCTTCTAAAGCTGTCTTCATCCCAATGAAACTGATTACATTCTTCTAAAGCTTTCTTCATCCCACTGAAACTGATTACATTAATCTAAAGCTGTCTTCATCAAACTGAAACAGATTACATTATTCCAAAGCTGTCTTTATCCCACTGAAACGTATTACATTCTTCTAAAGCTGTCTTCATCCCACTCAAGCTGATTAGAGTCTTCTAAAGCTGTCTTTATCCAACTGAAACTTATTACATTCTTCTAAAGCTGTCTTCATCCCACTCAAGCTGATTACAGTCTTCTAAAGCTGTCTTCATCCCACTCAAGCTGATTACAGTCTTCTAAAGCTGTCTTCATCCCACTGAAGCTGATTACAGTCTTCTAAAGCTGTCTTCATCCCACTGAAGGTGATTACAGTATCTAAAGCTGTCTTCATCCAACCGCAGCTGATTACAGTCTTCTAAAGCTGACTTCATCCCACTGAAGCTGATTACATTCTTCTAAAGCTGTCTTTATCCAACCGAAGCTGATTACTGTCTTCTAAAGCTGTCTTCATCCCACTGAAGCTGATTACAGTCTTCTAAAGCTGTCTTAATCCTTCTGAAGCTGAATACAGTCTTCTAAAGCTGTCTTCATCCCACTGAAGCTGAATACAGTAGGATAAAGCTGTCTTCTGAAGCTGTCTTTATCACACTGAAGCTAATAACAGTCTTCTGAAGCTGTCTTCCTCCCACTGATGCTGATTACATTCATCTAAAGCTGTTTTCATTCCACTGAAGCTGATTACAGTCTCCTAAAGCTGTCTTTATTCCACTGAAGCTGATTACAGTCTTCTAAAGCTGTTATCATCCCACTGAAGCTGATTACAGTCTTCTAAAGCTGTCTTCATCACACTGAAACAGATTACATTATTCCAAAGCTGTCTTTATCCCACTGAAACTTATTACATTCTTCTAAAGCTGTCTTCATCCCACTCAAGCTGATTAGAGTCTTCTAAAGCTGTCTTTATCCAACTGAAACTTATTAGATTCTTCTAAAGCTGTCTTCATCCCACTCAAGCTGAGTACAGTCTTCTAAAGCTGTCTTCATCCCACTCAAGCTGATTACAGTCTTCTAAAGCTGTCTTTATTCCACTGAAGCTGATTACAGTCTTCTAAAGCTGTCTTCATCCCACTGAAGCTGAGTACAGTCTTCTAATGCTGTCTTCATCCAATTGAAGCTGATTACAGTCTTCTAAAGCTGACTTTATCAAACTGAAGCTGATTACAGTCTTCTAAAGCTGTCTTCATCACACTGAAACTGATTACAATCTTCAAAAGCTGTCTTCATCCCACTGAAGCTAATAACAGTCTTCTAAAGCTGTCTTTGACCAACCGAAGCTGATTACAGTCTTCTAAAGCTGTCTTTATTCCACTGAAGCTGATTACAGTCTTCTAAAGCTGTCTTTATCAAACTGAAGCTGATAACAGTCTTCTAAAGCTGTCTTCATCCCACTGAATCTAATTATTTCTTCTAAAGCTGTCTTCATCCCACTGAAACTGATTACATTCTTCTAAAGCTGTCTTCATCCCAATGAAACTGATTACATTCTTCTAAAGCTTTCTTCATCCCACTGAAACTGATTACATTAATCTAAAGCTGTCTTCATCAAACTGAAACAGATTACATTATTCCAAAGCTGTCTTTATCCCACTGAAACGTATTACATTCTTCTAAAGCTGTCTTCATCCCACTCAAGCTGATTAGAGTCTTCTAAAGCTGTCTTTATCCAACTGAAACTTATTACATTCTTCTAAAGCTGTCTTCATCCCACTCAAGCTGATTACAGTCTTCTAAAGCTGTCTTCATCCCACTCAAGCTGATTACAGTCTTCTAAAGCTGTCTTCATCCCACTGAAGCTGATTACAGTCTTCTAAAGCTGTCTTCATCCCACTGAAGGTGATTACAGTATCTAAAGCTGTCTTCATCCAACCGCAGCTGATTACAGTCTTCTAAAGCTGTCTTTATTCCACTGAAGCTGATTACAGTCTTCTAAAGCTGTCTTCATCCCACTGAAGCTGAGTACAGTCTTCTAATGCTGTCTTCATCCAATTGAAGCTGATTACAGTCTTCTAAAGCTGTCTTTATCAAACTGAAGCTGATTACAGTCTTCTAAAGCTGTCTTCATCACACTGAAACTGATTACAATCTTCAAAAGCTGTCTTCATCCCACTGAAGCTAATAACAGTCTTCTAAAGCTGTCTTTGACCAACCGAAGCTGATTACAGTCTTCTAAAGCTGTCTTTATTCCACTGAAGCTGATTACAGTCTTCTAAAGCTGTCTTTATCAAACTGAAGCTGATAACAGTCTTCTAAAGCTGTCTTCATCCCACTGAATCTAATTATTTCTTCTAAAGCTGTCTTCATCCCACTGAAACTGATTACATTCTTCTAAAGCTGTCTTCATCCCAATGAAACTGATTACATTCTTCTAAAGCTTTCTTCATCCCACTGAAACTGATTACATTAATCTAAAGCTGTCTTCATCAAACTGAAACAGATTACATTATTCCAAAGCTGTCTTTATCCCACTGAAACGTATTACATTCTTCTAAAGCTGTCTTCATCCCACTCAAGCTGATTAGAGTCTTCTAAAGCTGTCTTTATCCAACTGAAACTTATTACATTCTTCTAAAGCTGTCTTCATCCCACTCAAGCTGATTA
Source organism: Salmo salar (assembly GCF_965601325.2). Taxonomy (NCBI): domain Eukaryota; kingdom Metazoa; phylum Chordata; class Actinopteri; order Salmoniformes; family Salmonidae; genus Salmo; species Salmo salar. The sequence goes on from NW_027675383.1 coordinate 325,472, forward strand.
CAGTCTTCTAAAGCTGTCTTCATCCCACTCAAGCTGATTACAGTCTTCTAAAGCTGTCTTCATCCCACTGAAGCTGATTACAGTCTTCTAAAGCTGTCTTCATCCCACTGAAGGTGATTACAGTATCTAAAGCTGTCTTCATCCAACCGCAGCTGATTACAGTCTTCTAAAGCTGACTTCATCCCACTGAAGCTGATTACATTCTTCTAAAGCTGTCTTTATCCAACCGAAGCTGATTACTGTCTTCTAAAGCTGTCTTCATCCCACTGAAGCTGATTACAGTCTTCTAAAGCTGTCTTAATCCTTCTGAAGCTGAATACAGTCTTCTAAAGCTGTCTTCATCCCACTGAAGCTGAATACAGTAGGATAAAGCTGTCTTCTGAAGCTGTCTTTATCACACTGAAGCTAATAACAGTCTTCTGAAGCTGTCTTCCTCCCACTGATGCTGATTACATTCATCTAAAGCTGTTTTCATTCCACTGAAGCTGATTACAGTCTCCTAAAGCTGTCTTTATTCCACTGAAGCTGATTACAGTCTTCTAAAGCTGTTATCATCCCACTGAAGCTGATTACAGTCTTCTAAAGCTGTCTTCATCACACTGAAACAGATTACATTATTCCAAAGCTGTCTTTATCCCACTGAAACTTATTACATTCTTCTAAAGCTGTCTTCATCCCACTCAAGCTGATTAGAGTCTTCTAAAGCTGTCTTTATCCAACTGAAACTTATTAGATTCTTCTAAAGCTGTCTTCATCCCACTCAAGCTGAGTACAGTCTTCTAAAGCTGTCTTCATCCCACTCAAGCTGATTACAGTCTTCTAAAGCTGTCTTTATTCCACTGAAGCTGATTACAGTCTTCTAAAGCTGTCTTCATCCCACTGAAGCTGAGTACAGTCTTCTAATGCTGTCTTCATCCAATTGAAGCTGATTACAGTCTTCTAAAGCTGTCTTTATCAAACTGAAGCTGATTACAGTCTTCTAAAGCTGTCTTCATCACACTGAAACTGATTACAATGTTCAAAAGCTGTCTTCATCCCACTGAAGCTAATAACAGTCTTCTAAAGCTGTCTTTGACCAACCGAAGCTGATTACAGTCTTCTAAAGCTGTCTTTATTCCACTGAAGCTGATTACAGTCTTCTAAAGCTGTCTTTATCAAACTGAAGCTGATAACAGTCTTCTAAAGCTGTCTTCATCCCACTGAATCTAATTATTTCTTCTAAAGCTGTCTTCATCCCACTGAAACTGATTACATTCTTCTAAAGCTGTCTTCATCCCAATAAAACTGATTACATTCTTCTAAAGCTTTCTTCATCCCACTGAAACTGATTACATTAATCTAAAGCTGTCTTCATCAAACTGAAACAGATTACATTATTCCAAAGCTGTCTTTATCCCACTGAAACGTATTACATTCTTCTAAAGCTGTCTTCATCCCACTGAAGCTGATTAGAGTCTTCTAAAGCTGTCTTTATCCAACTGAAACTTATTACATTCTTCTAAAGCTGTCTTCATCCCACTCAAGCTGATTACAGTCTTCTAAAGCTGTCTTCATCCCACTCAAGCTGATTACAGTCTTCTAAAGCTGTCTTTGTCCAACCGAAGCTGATTACAGTCTTTTAAAGCTGTCATCATCCCACTGAAGCTGATTACAGACTCCTAAAGCTGTATTTATTCCACTTTAGCTGATTACAGTCTTCCAAAGCTGTCTTCATCCAACTGAAACTGATTAAATTCTTCTAAAGCTGTCTTCATCCCACTGAAGCTGATTACAGTCTTCTAAAACTGTCTTCATCCAACCGAAACTGATTACATTCTTCTAAAGCTGTCTTCATCCCACTGAAGCTGATAACAGTCTTCTAAAGCTGTCTTTATCCAACTGAAACTTATTACATTCTTCTAAAGCTGTCTTCATCCCACTCAAACTGATTACAGTCTTCTAAAGCTGTCTTCATCCCACTCAAGCTGATTACAGTCTTCTAAAGCTGTCTTTATTCCACTGAACCTGATTACAGTCTTCTAAAGCTGTCTTCATCCCACTGAAGCTGAGTACAGTCTTCTAAAGCTGTCTTCATCCTACCGAAGCTGATTACAGTCTTCTAATGCTGTCTTGATCCCATTGAAGCTGTTAAGTCTTTTAAAGCTGTCTTCATCCCACTGATGCTGATTACAGTCTTCTAAAGCTGTCTTCATCCCACTGAAACTGATTCTTTGTTTTAAACCTGTCTTCATCACACTGAAACTGATTACAGTCTTTAAAAGCTGTCTTCATCCCACTGATGCTGATTAAAGTCTTCTAAAGCTGTCTTCATCCCACTGAAACTGATTCTTTCTTTTAAACCTGTCTTCATCACACTGAAACTGATTACATTCTTCTAAAGCTTCCTCCATCCCACTAAAGCTGATTACCTTCTTCTAAAGCTGTCTTCATCCCACTGAAGCTGATTACAGTCTTCTAAAGCTGTCTTCATCCCACTGAAACTGATTACATTCTTCTAAAGCTGTCTTCATCCCACTGAAACTGATTCTTTCTTTTAAACCTGTCTTCATCACACTGAAACTGATTACATTCTTCTAAAGCTTCCTCCATCCCACTAAAGCTGATTACCTTCTTCTAAAGCTGTCTTCATCCCACTGAAGCTGATTACAGTCTTCTAAAGCTGTCTTCATCCCACTGAAGGTGATTACAGTATCTAAAGCTGTCTTCATCCAACCGCAGCTGATTACATTCTTCTAAAGCTGTCTTCATCCCACTGAAGCTGATAACAGTCTTCTAAAGCTGTCTTTATCAAACTGAAGCTGATTACAGTCTTCTAAACCTGTCTTCATGCCACTGAAGCTGATCAGTCGTTTAAAGCTGTTTTCATCCCACTGAAGCTGATTACAGTCTTCTAAAGCTGTCTTCATCCCACTGAAACTGATTATTTCTTCTAAAGCTGTCTTCATCACACTGAAACTGATTACATTCTTCTAAAGCTGTCTTCATCCCAATGAAACTGATTACATTCTTCTAAATCTTTCTTTATCCCACTGAAACTGATTACATTATTCTAAAGCTGTCTTCATCACACTGAAACAGATTACATTAATCTAAAGCTGTCTTCATCAAACTGAAACAGATTACATTATTCCAAAGCTGTCTTTATCCCACTGAAACGTATTACATTCTTCTAAAGCTGTCTTCATCCCACTCAAGCTGATTAGAGTCTTCTAAAGATGTCTTTATCCAACTGAAACTTATTACATTCTTCTAAAGCTGTCTTCATCCCACTCAAGCTGATTACAGTCTTCTAAAGCTGTCTTCATCCCACTCAAGCTGATTACAGTCTTCTAAAGCTGTCTTTGTCCAACCGAAGCTGATTACAGTCTTTTAAAGCTGTCATCATCCCACTGAAGCTGATTACAGACTCCTAAAGCTGTATTTATTCCACTGAAGCTGATTACAGACTCCTAAAGCTGTATTTATTCCACTGAAGCTGATTACAGTCTTCTAAAGCTTTCTTCATCCAACTGAAACTGATTAAATTCTTCTAAAGCTGTCTTCATCCCACTGAAGCTGATTACAGTCTTCTAAAACTGTCTTCATCCAACCGAAACTGATTACATTCTTCTAAAGCTGTCTTCATCCCACTGAAGCTGATAACAGTCTTCTAAAGCTGTCTTTATCCAACTGAATCTTATTACAGTCTTCTAAAGCTGTCTTCATCCCACTCAAACTGATTACAGTCTTCTAAAGCTGTCTTCATCCCACTCAAGCTGATTACAGTCTTCTCAAGCTGTCTTAGTCCAACCGAAGCTGATTACAGTCTTCTAAAGCTGTCTTTATTCCACTGAAGCTGATTACAGTCTTCTAAAGCTGTCTTCATCCCACTGAAGCTGAGTACAGTCTTCTAAAGCTGTCTTCATCCCACTGATGCTGATTACAGTCTTCTAAAGCTGTCTTCATCCCACTGAAACTGATTCTTTGTTTTAAACCTGTCTTCATCACACTGAAACTGATTACAGTCTTTTAAAGCTGTCTTCATCCCACTGATGCTGATTACAGTCTTCTAAAGCTGTCTTCATCCCACTGAAACTGATTCTTTCTTTTAAACCTGTCTTCATCCCACTAAAGCTGATTACCTTCTTCTAAAGCTGTCTTCATCCCACTGATGCTGATTAAAGTCTTCTAAAGCTGTCTTCATCCCACTGAAACTGATTCTTTCTTTTAAACCTGTCTTCATCACACTGAAACTGATTACATTCTTCTAAAGCTTCCTCCATCCCACTAAAGCTGATTACCTTCTTCTAAAGCTGTCTTCATCCCACTGAAGCTGATTACAGTCTTCTAAAGCTGTCTTCATCCCACTGAAACTGATTATTTCTTCTAAAGCTGTCTTCATCACACTGAAACTGATTATTTCTTCTAAAGCTGTCTTCATCCCACTGATGCTGATTACAGTCTTCTAAAGCTGTCTTCATCCCACTGAAGCTGAGTACAGTCTTCTAAAGCTGTCTTCATCCAACCGAAGCTGATTACAGTCTTCTAATAATGTCTTCATCCCATTGAAGCTGATTACAGTCTTCTAAAGCTGTCTTTATCAAACTGAAACTGATTACATTCTTCTTAAGCTGTCTTCATCCCACTGAAGCTGATAACAGTCTTCTAAAGCTGTCTTCATCACAGTGAAACTGATTACATTCTTCTAAAGCTGTCTTCATCCCAATGAAACTGATTACATTCTTCTAAAGCTGTCTTCATCCCACTGAAGCTGATAACAGTCATCTAAAGCTGTCTTTATCAAACTGAAGCTGATTACAGTCTTCTAAACCTGTCTTCATGCCACTGAAGCTGATCAGTCGTTTAAAGCTGTTTTCATCCCACTGAAGCTGATTACAGACTTCTAAAGCTGTCTTCATCCCACTGAAACTGATTACATTCTTCTAAAGCTGTCTTCTTCCCAATGAAACTGATTACATTCTTCTAAAGCTTTCTTCATCCCACTAAAACTGATTACATTATTCTAAAGCTGTCTTCATCACACTGAAACAGATTACATAATTCGAAGCTGTCTTTATCCCACTGAAACTTATTACATTCTTCTAAAGCTGTCTTCATCCCACTGATGCTGATTACAGTCTTCTAAAGCTGTCTTCATCCCACTGAAACTGATTATTTCTTCTAAAGCTGTCTTCATCACACTGAAACTGATTACATTCTTCTAAAGCTGTCTTCATCCCAATGAAACTGATTACATTCTTCTAAAGCTGTCTTTATTCCACTGAAGCTGATTACAGTCTTCTAAAGCTGTCTTCATCCCACTGAAGCTGAGTACAGTCTTCTAAAGCTGTCTTCATCCAACCGAAGCTGATTAGTCTTCTAATGCTGTCTTCATCCCATTGAAGCTGATTACAGTCTTCTAAAGCTGTCTTTATCAAACTGAAGCTGATTACAGTCTTCTAAAGCAGTCTTCATCCCACTGAAACTGATTACATGCTTCTAAAGCTGTCTTCATCCCACTGAAACTGATTACATACTTCTAAAGCTGTCTTCATCCCACTGAAGCTGATTACAGTCTTCTAAAGCTGTCTTCATCCAACTGAAACTGATTACATTCTTCTACAGCTGTCTTCATCCTACTGAAGCTGATTACAGTCTTCTAAAGCTGTCTTCATCACACTGAAACTGATTACATTCTTCTAAAGCTGTCTTCATCCCAATGAAACTGATTACATTCTTTTAAAGCTTTCTTTATCCCACTGAAACTGATTACATTATTCTAAAGCTGTCTTCATCACACTGAAACAGATTACATTATTCCAAGCTGTCTTTATCCCACTGAAACTTATTACATTCTTCTAAAGCTGTCTTCATCCCAATGAAACTGATTACATTCTTCTAAAGCTTTCTTCATCCCACTAAAACTGATTACATTATTCTAAAGCTGTCTTCATCACACTGAAACAGATTACATAATTCGAAGCTGTCTTTATCCCACTGAAACTTATTACATTCTTCTAAAGCTGTCTTCATCCCACTGATGCTGATTACAGTCTTCTAAAGCTGTCTTCATCCCACTGAAACTGATTATTTCTTCTAAAGCTGTCTTCATCACACTGAAACTGATTACATTCTTCTAAAGCTGTCTTCATCCCAATGAAACTGATTACATTCTTCTAAAGCTGTCTTTATTCCACTGAAGCTGATTACAGTCTTCTAAAGCTGTCTTCATCCCACTGAAGCTGAGTACAGTCTTCTAAAGCTGTCTTCATCCAACCGAAGCTGATTAGTCTTCTAATGCTGTCTTCATCCCATTGAAGCTGATTACAGTCTTCTAAAGCTGTCTTTATCAAACTGAAGCTGATTACAGTCTTCTAAAGCAGTCTTCATCCCACTGAAACTGATTACATGCTTCTAAAGCTGTCTTCATCCCACTGAAACTGATTACATACTTCTAAAGCTGTCTTCATCCCACTGAAGCTGATTACAGTCTTCTAAAGCTGTCTTCATCCAACTGAAACTGATTACATTCTTCTACAGCTGTCTTCATCCTACTGAAGCTGATTACAGTCTTCTAAAGCTGTCTTCATCACACTGAAACTGATTACATTCTTCTAAAGCTGTCTTCATCCCAATGAAACTGATTACATTCTTTTAAAGCTTTCTTTATCCCACTGAAACTGATTACATTATTCTAAAGCTGTCTTCATCACACTGAAACAGATTACATTATTCCAAGCTGTCTTTATCCCACTGAAACTTATTACATTCTTCTAAAGCTGTCTTCATCCCACTGGTGCTGATTACAGTCTTCTAAAGCTGTCTTCATCCCACTGAAACTGATTATTTCTTGTAAAGCTGTCTTCATCACACTGAAACTGAATACATTCTTCTAAAGCTGTCTTCATCCCAATGAAACTGATTACATTCTTCTAAAGCTTTCTTTATCCCACTGAAACTGATTACATTATTCTAAAGCTGTCTTCATCCCACTGAAGCTGAGTACAGCTTTCTAAAGCTGTCTTCATCCAACCGAAGCTGATTACAGTCTTCTAATGCTGTCTTCATCCCATTGAAGCTGATTACAGTCTTCTAAACCTGTCTTTATCAAACTGAAACTGATTACATTCTTCTAAAGCTGTCTTCATCCCACTGAAGCTGATTCTTTCTTTTAAACCTGTCTTCATCACACTGAAACTGATTACATGCTTCTAAAGCTGTCTTCATCACAGTGAAACTGATTACATTCTTCTAAAGCTGTCTTCATCCCAAGGAAACTGATTACATTATTCTAAAGCTGTCTTCATCCCACTGGACCTGATTACATTATTCTAAAGCTGTCTTCATCACACTGAAACAGATTACATTATTCCAAAGCTGTCTTTATCCCACTGAAACTTATTACATTCTTCTAAAGCTGTCTTCATCCCACTCAAGCTGATTACAGTCTTCTAAAGCTGTCTTTATCCAACTGAAACTTATTACATTCTTCTAAAGCTGTCTTCATCCCACTCAAGCTGTTTACAGTCTTCTAAAGCTGTCTTCATCCCACTCAAGCTGATTACAGTCTTCTAAAGCTGTCTTAGTCCAACCGAAGCTGATTACAGTCTTCTAAAGCTGTCTTTATTCCACTGAAGCTGATTACAGTCTTCTAAAGCTGTCTTCATCCCACTGAAGCTGAGTACAGTCTTCTAAAGCTGTCTTTATCAAACTGAAGCTGATTACAGTCTTCTAAAGCTGTCTTCATCCCACTGAAACTGATTACATTCTTCTAAAGCTGTCTTCATCCCACTCAAGCTGATTACAGTCTTCTAAAGCTGTCTTCATCCAACTGAAACTGATTACATTCTTCTACAGCTGTCTTCATCCCACTCAAGCTGATTACAGTCTTCTAAAGCTGTCTTCATCACACTGAAACTGATTACATTCTTTTAAAGCTTTCTTTATCCCACTGAAACTGATTACATTATTCTAAAGCTGTCTTCATCACACTGAAACAGATTACATTATTCCAAGCTGTCTTTATCCCACTGAAACTTATTACATTCTTCTAAAGCTGTCTTCATCCCACTGATGCTGATTACAGTCTTCTAAAGCTGTCTTCATCCCACTGAAACTGATTATTTCTTCTAAAGCTGTCTTCATCACACTGAAACTGATTACATTATTCCAAAGCTGTCTTTATCCCACTGAAATGTATTACATTCTTCTAAAGCTGTCTTCATCCCACTCAAGCTGATTACAGTCTTCTAAAGCTGTCTTTATCCAACTGAAACTTATTACATTCTTCAAAAGCTGTCTTCATCCCACTCAAGCTGATTACAGTCTTCTAAAGCTGTCTCCATCCCACTCAAGCTGATTACCGTCTTCTAAAGCTGTCTTAGTCCAACCTAAGCTGATTACAGTCTTCTAAAGCTGTCTTTATTCCACTGAAGCTGATTACAGTCTTCTAAAGCTGTCTTCATCCCACTGAAGCTGAGTACAGTCTTCTAAAGCTGTCTTCATCCAACCGAAGCTGATTACAGTCTTCTAATGCTGTCTTCATCCCATTGAAGCTGATTACAGTCTTCTAAAGCTGTCTTTATCAAACTGAAACTGATTACATTCTTCTAGAGCTGTCTTCATCCCACTGAAGCTGATTCTTTCTTATAAACCTGTCTTCATCACACTGAAACTGATTACATGCTTCTAAAGCTGTCTTCATCCCACTGAAACTGATTACATTCTTCTAAAGCTGTCTTCATCCCACTGAAGCTGATTACAGTCTTCTAAAGCTGTCTTCATCCCACTGAAATTGATTACATTCTTCTACAGCTGTCTTCATCCCACTGAAGCTGATTACAGTCTTCTAAAGCTGTCTTCATCACACTGAAACTGATTACATTCTTCTAAAGCTGTCTTCATCCCAATGAAACTGATTACATTCTTTTAAAGCTTTCTTTATCCCACTGAAACTGATTACATTATTCTAAACCTGTCTTCATCACACTGAAACAGATTACATTACTCCAAAGCTGTCTTTATCCCACTGAAACGTATTACATTCTTCTAAAGCTGTCTTCATCCCACTCAAGCTGATTACAGTCTTCTAAAGCTGTCTTCATCCAACCGAAACTGATTACATTCTTCTAAAGCTGTCTTTATCAAACTGAAGCTGATTACTGTCTTCTAAAGCTGTCTTCATCCCACTGATGCTGATTACAGTCTTCTAAAGCTTTCTTCATCCCACTGAAGCTGAGTACAGTCTTCTAAAGCTGTCTTCATCCAACCGAAGCTGATTACAGTCTTCTAATAATGTCTTCATCCCATTGAAGCTGATTACAGTCTTCTAAAGCTGTCTTTATCAAACTGAAACTGATTACATTCTTCTAAAGCTGTCTTCATCCCACTGAAACTGATTACAAGCTTCTAAAGCTGTCTTCATCCCACTGAAACTGATTACATTCTTCTAAACCTGTCTTCATCCCACTGAAGCTGATTACAGTCTTCTAAAGCTGTCTTCATCCAACTGAAACTGATTACATTATTCTACAGCTGTCTTCATCCCACTGAAGCTGATTACAGTCTTCTAAAGCTGTCTTCATCCAACCGAAACTGATTACATTCTTCTAAAGCTGTCTTCATCCCACTGAAGCTGATAACAGTCTTCTAAAGCTGTCTTCATCACAGTGAAACTGATTACATTCTTCTAAAGCTGTCTTCATCCCAATGAAACTGATTACATTCTTCTAAAGCTGTCTTCATCCCACTGAAGCTGATAACAGTCATCTAAAGCTGTCTTTATCAAACTGAAGCTGATTACTGTCTTCTAAACCTGTCTTCATGCCACTGAAGCTGATCAGTCGTTTAAAGCTGTTTTCATCCCACTGAAGCTGATTACAGACTTCTAAAGCTGTCTTCATCCCACTGAAACTGATTATTTCTTCTAAAGCTGTCTTCATCACACTGAAACTGATTACATTATTCTAAAGCTGTCTTCATCACACTGAAACAGATTACATTATTCGAAGCTGTCTTTATCCCACTGAAACTTATTACATTCTTCTAAAGCTGTCTTCATCCCACTGAAACTGATTATTTCTTCTAAAGCTGTCTTCATCACACTGAAACTGATTACATTCTTCTAAAGCTGTCTTCATCCCAATGAAACTGATTACATTCTTCTAAAGCTTTCTTTATCCCACTGAAACTGATTACATTATTCTAAAGCTGTCTTCATCACACTGAAACAGATTACATTATTCCAAAGCTGTCTTTATCCCACTGAAACTTATTACATTCTTCTAAAGCTGTCTTCATCCCACTCAAGCTGATTACAGTCTTCTAAAGCTGTCTTCATCCCACTCAAGCTGATTACAGTCTTCTAAAGCTGTCTTAGTCCAACCGAAGCTGATTACAGTCTTCTAAAGCTGTCTTTATTCCACTGAAGCTGATTAGAGTCTTCTAAAGCTGTCTTCATCCCACTGAAGCTGAGTACAGTCTTCTAAAGCTGTCTTCATCCAACCGAAGCTGATTACAGTCTTCTAATGCTGTCTTCATCCCATTGAAGCTGATTACAGTCTTCTAAAGCTGTCTTTATCAAACTGAAACTGATTAAATTCTTCTAAAGCTGTCTTCATCCCACTGAAGCTGATTCTTTCTTTTAAACCTGTCTTCATCACACTGAAACTGATTACATGCTTCTAAAGCTGTCTTCATCCCACTGAAACTGATTACATTCTTCTAAAGCTGTCTTCATCCCACTGAAGCTGATTACAGTCTTCTAAAGCTGTCTTCATCCAACTGAAACTGATTACATTCTTCTACAGCTGTCTTCATCCCACTGAAGCTGATTACAGTCTTCTAAAGCTGTCTTCATCCAACCGAAACTGATTACATTCTTCTAAAGCTTTCTTTATCCCACTGAAACTGATTACATTATTCTAAAGCTGTCTTCATCACACTGAAACAGATTACATTATTCCAAAGCTGTCTTTATCCCACTGAAACTTATTACATTCTTCTAAAGCTGTCTTCATCCCACTCAAGCTGATTACAGTCTTCTAAAGCTGTCTTTATCCAACTGAAACATATTACATTCTTCTAAAGCTGTCCTCATCCCACTCAAGCTGATTACAGTCTTCTAAAGCTGTCTTCATCCCACTCAAGCTGATTACAGTCTTCTAAAGCTGTCTTAGTCCAACCGAAGCTGATTACAGTCTTCTAAAGCTGTCTTTATTCCACTGAAGCTGATTACAGTCTTCTAAAGCTGTCTTCATCCCACTGAAGCTGAGTACAGTCTTCTAAAGCTGTCTTCATCCAACCGAAGCTGATTACAGTCTTCTAATGCTGTCTTCATCCCATTGAAACTATTTACAGTCTTCTAAAGCTGTCTTTATCAAACTGAAACTGATTACATTCTTCTAAAGCTGTCTTCATCCCACTGAAGCTGATTCTTTCTTTTAAACCTGTCTTCATCACACTGAAACTGATTACATGCTTCTAAAGCTGTCTTCATCCCACTGAAACTGATTACATTCTTCTAAAGCTGTCTTCATCCCACTGAAGCTGATTACAGTCTTCTAAAGCTGTCTTCATCCAACTGAAACTGATTACATTCTTCTACAGCTGTCTTCATCCCACTGAAGCTGATTACAGTCTTCTAAAGCTGTCTTCATCCAACTGAAACTGATTACATTCTTCTAAAGCTGTCTTCATCCCACTGAAGATGATAACAGTCTTCTAAAGCTGTCTTCATCACAGTGAAACTGATTACATTCTTCTAAAGCTGTCTTCATCCCAATTAAACTGATTACATTATTCTAAAGCTGTCTTCATCCCACTGAACCTGATTACATTATTCTAAAGCTGTCTTCATCACACTGAAACAGATTACATTATTCGAAGCTGTCTTTATCCCACTGAAACTTATTACATTCTTCTAAAGCTGTCTTCATCCCACTGATGCTGATTACAGTCTTCTAAAGCTGTCTTCATCCCACTGAAACTGATTATTTCTTCTAAAGCTGTCTTCATCACACTGAAACTGATTACATTCTTCTAAAGCTGTCTTCATCCCAATGAAACTGATTACATTCTTCTAAAGCTTTCTTTATCCCACTGAAACTGATTACATTATTCTAAAGCTGTCTTCATCACACTGAAACAGATTACATTATTCCAAAGCTGTCTTTATCCCACTGAAACTTATTACATTCTTCTAAAGCTGTCTTCATCCCACTCAAGCTGATTACAGTCTTCTAAAGCTGTCTTCATCCCACTCAAGCTGATTACAGTCTTCTAAAGCTGTCTTAGTCCAACCGAAGCTGATTACAGTCTTCTAAAGCTGTCTTTATTCCACTGAAGCTGAGTACAGTCTTCTAATGCTGTCTTCATCCCATTGAAGCTGATTACAGTCTTCTAAAGCTGTCTTTATCAAACTGAAACTGATTAAATTCTTCTAAAGCTGTCTTCATCCCACTGAAGCTGATTCTTTCTTTTAAACCTGTCTTCATCACACTGAAACTGATTACATGCTTCTAAAGCTGTCTTCATCCCACTGAAACTGATTACATTCTTCTAAAGCTGTCTTCATCCCACTGAAGCTGATTACAGTCTTCTAAAGCTGTCTTCATCCAACTGAAACTGATTACATTCTTCTACAGCTGTCTTCATCCCACTGAAGCTGATTACAGTCTTCTAAAGCTGTCTTCATCCAACCGAAACTGATTACATTCTTCTAAAGCTTTCTTTATCCCACTGAAACTGATTACATAATTCTAAAGCTGTCTTCATCACACTGAAACAGATTACATTATTCCAAAGCTGTCTTTATCCCACTGAAACTTATTACATTCTTCTAAAGCTGTCTTCATCCCACTCAAGCTGATTACCGTCTTCTAAAGCTGTCTTTATCCAACTGAAACATATTACATTCTTCTAAAGCTGTCTTTATCCCACTCAAGCTGATTACAGTCTTCTAAAGCTGTCTTCATCCCACTCAAGCTGATTACAGTCTTCTAAAGCTGTCTTAGTCCAACCGAAGCTGATTACAGTCTTCTAAAGCTGTCTTTATTCCACTGAAGCTGATTACAGTCTTCTAAAGCTGTCTTCATCCCACTGAAGCTGAGTACAGTCTTCTAAAGCTGTCTTCATCCAACCGAAGCTGATTACAGTCTTCTAATGCTGTCTTCATCCCATTGAAGCTATTTACAGTCTTCTAAAGCTGTCTTTATCAAACTGAAACTGATTACATTCTTCTAAAGCTGTCTTCATCCCACTGAAGCTGATTCGTTCTTTTAAACCTGTCTTCATCACACTGAAACTGATTACATGCTTCTAAAGCTGTCTTCATCCCACTGAAACTGATTACATTCTTCTAAAGCTGTCTTCATCCCACTGAAGCTGATTACAGTCTTCTAAAGCTGTCTTCATCCAACTGAAACTGATTACATTCTTCTACAGCTGTCTTCATCCCACTGAAGCTGATTACAGTCTTCTAAAGCTGTCTTCATCCAACTGAAACTGATTACATTCTTCTAAAGCTGTCTTCATCCCACTGAAGCTGATAACAGTCTTCTAAAGCTGTCTTCATCACAGTGAAACTGATTACATTCTTCTAAAGCTGTCTTCATCCCAATTAAACTGATTACATTATTCTAAAGCTGTCTTCATCCCACTGAACCTGATTACATTATTCTAAAGCTGTCTTCATCACACTGAAACAGATTACATTATTCCAAAGCTGTCTTTATCCCACTGAAACTTATTACATTCTTCTAAAGCTGTCTTCATCCCACTGATGCTGATTACAGTCTTCTAAAGCTGTCTTCATCCCACTGAAACTGATTATTTCTTCTAAAGCTGTCTTCATCACACTGAAACTGATTACATTCTTCTAAAGCTGTCTTCATCCCAATGAAACTGATTACATTCTTCTAAAGCTTTCTTTATCCCACTGAAACTGATTACATTATTCTAAAGCTGTCTTCATCACACTGAAACAGATTACATTATTCCAAAGCTGTCTTTATCCCACTGAAACTTATTACATTCTTCTAAAGCTGTCTTCATCCCACTCAAGCTGATTACAGTCTTCTAAAGCTGTCTTAGTCCAACCGAAGCTGATTACAGTCTTCTAAAGCTGTCTTTATTCCACTGAAGCTGAGTACAGTCTTCTAATGCTGTCTTCATCCCATTGAAGCTGATTACAGTCTTCTAAAGCTGTCTTTATCAAACTGAAACTGATTAAATTCTTCTAAAGCTGTCTTCATCCCACTGAAGCTGATTACATGCTTCTAAAGCTGTCTTCATCCCACTGAAACTGATTACATTCTTCTAAAGCTGTCTTCATCCCACTGAAGCTGATTACAGTCTTCTAAAGCTGTCTTCATCCAACTGAAACTGATTACATTCTTCTACAGCTGTCTTCATCCCACTGAACCTGATTACATTATTCTAAAGCTGTCTTCATCACACTGAAACAGATTACATTATTCCAAAGCTGTCTTTATCCCACTGAAACTTATTACATTCTTCTAAAGCTGTCTTCATCCCACTGATGCTGATTACAGTCTTCTAAAGCTGTCTTCATCCCACTGAAACTGATTATTTCTTCTAAAGCTGTCTTCATCACACTGAAACTGATTACATTCTTCTAAAGCTGTCTTCATCCCAATGAAACTGATTACATTCTTCTAAAGCTTTCTTTATCCCACTGAAACTGATTACATTATTCTAAAGCTGTCTTCATCACACTGAAACAGATTACATTATTCCAAAGCTGTCTTTATCCCACTGAAACTTATTACATTCTTCTAAAGCTGTCTTCATCCCACTCAAGCTGATTACAGTCTTCTAAAGCTGTCTTAGTCCAACCGAAGCTGATTACAGTCTTCTAAAGCTGTCTTTATTCCACTGAAGCTGAGTACAGTCTTCTAATGCTGTCTTCATCCCATTGAAGCTGATTACAGTCTTCTAAAGCTGTCTTTATCAAACTGAAACTGATTAAATTCTTCTAAAGCTGTCTTCATCCCACTGAAGCTGATTCTTTCTTTTAAACCTGTCTTCATCACACTGAAACTGATTACATGCTTCTAAAGCTGTCTTCATCCCACTGAAACTGATTACATTCTTCTAAAGCTGTCTTCATCCCACTGAAGCTGATTACAGTCTTCTAAAGCTGTCTTCATCCAACTGAAACTGATTACATTCTTCTACAGCTGTCTTCATCCCACTGAAGCTGATTACAGTCTTCTAAAGCTGTCTTCATCCAACCGAAACTGATTACATTCTTCTAAAGCTTTCTTTATCCCACTGAAACTGATTACATTATTCTAAAGCTGTCTTCATCACACTGAAACAGATTACATTATTCCAAAGCTGTCTTTATCCCACTGAAACTTATTACATCTAAAGCTGTCTTTATCAAACTGAAGCTGATTACAGTCTTCTAAAGCTGTCTTCATCCCACTCAAGCTGATTACAGTCTTCTAAAGCTGTCTTTATCCAACTGAAACATATTACATTCTTCTAAAGCTGTCTTCATCCCACTCAAGCTGATTACAGTCTTCTAAAGCTGTCTTCATCCCACTCAAGCTGATTACAGTCTTCTAAAGCTGTCTTAGTCCAACCGAAGCTGATTACAGTCTTCTAAAGCTGTCTTTATTCCACTGAAGCTGATTACATTCTTCTAAAGCTGTCTTCATCCCAATGAAACTGATTACATTCTTCTAAAGCTTTCTTTATCCCACTGAAACTGATTACATTATTCTAAAGCTGTCTTCATCACACTGAAACAGATTACATTATTCCAAAGCTGTCTTTATCCCACTGAAACTTATTACATTCTTCTAAAGCTGTCTTCATCCCACTCAAGCTGATTACAGTCTTCTAAAGCTGTCTTAGTCCAACCGAAGCTGATTACAGTCTTCTAAAGCTGTCTTTATTCCACTGAAGCTGAGTACAGTCTTCTAATGCTGTCTTCATCCCATTGAAGCTGATTACAGTCTTCTAAAGCTGTCTTTATCAAACTGAAACTGATTAAATTCTTCTAAAGCTGTCTTCATCCCACTGAAGCTGATTCTTTCTTTTAAACCTGTCTTCATCACACTGAAACTGATTACATGCTTCTAAAGCTGTCTTCATCCCACTGAAACTGATTACATTCTTCTAAAGCTGTCTTCATCCCACTGAAGCTGATTACAGTCTTCTAAAGCTGTCTTCATCACAGTGAAACTGATTACATTCTTCTAAAGCTGTCTTCATCCCACTGAAGCTGATTACAGTCTTCTAAAGCTGTCTTCATCCAACCGAAACTGATTACATTCTTCTAAAGCTTTCTTTATCCCACTGAAACTGATTACATTATTCTAAAGCTGTCTTCATCACACTGAAACAGATTACATTATTCCAAAGCTGTCTTTATCCCACTGAAACTTATTACATTCTTCTAAAGCTGTCTTCATCCCACTCAAGCTGATTACAGTCTTCTAAAGCTGTCTTTATCCAACTGAAACATATTACATTCTTCTAAAGCTGTCTTCATCCCACTCAAGCTGATTACAGTCTTCTAAAGCTGTCTTCATCCCACTCAAGCTGATTACAGTCTTCTAAAGCTGTCTTAGTCCAACCGAAGCTGATTACAGTCTTCTAAAGCTGTCTTTATTCCACTGAAGCTGATTACATTCTTCTAAAGCTGTCTTCATCCCAATGAAACTGATTACATTCTTCTAAAGCTTTCTTTATCCCACTGAAACTGATTACATTATTCTAAAGCTGTCTTCATCACACTGAAACAGATTACATTATTCCAAAGCTGTCTTTATCCCACTGAAACTTATTACATTCTTCTAAAGCTGTCTTCATCCCACTCAAGCTGATTACAGTCTTCTAAAGCTGTCTTAGTCCAACCGAAGCTGATTACAGTCTTCTAAAGCTGTCTTTATTCCACTGAAGCTGAGTACAGTCTTCTAATGCTGTCTTCATCCCATTGAAGCTGATTACAGTCTTCTAAAGCTGTCTTTATCAAACTGAAACTGATTAAATTCTTCTAAAGCTGTCTTCATCCCACTGAAGCTGATTCTTTCTTTTAAACCTGTCTTCATCACACTGAAACTGATTACATGCTTCTAAAGCTGTCTTCATCCCACTGAAACTGATTACATTCTTCTAAAGCTGTCTTCATCCCACTGAAGCTGATTACAGTCTTCTAAAGCTGTCTTCATCCAACTGAAACTGATTACATTCTTCTACAGCTGTCTTCATCCCACTGAAGCTGATTACAGTCTTCTAAAGCTGTCTTCATCCAACCGAAACTGATTACATTCTTCTAAAGCTTTCTTTATCCCACTGAAACTGATTACATTATTCTAAAGCTGTCTTCATCACACTGAAACAGATTACATTATTCCAAAGCTGTCTTTATCCCACTGAAACTTATTACATTCTTCTAAAGCTGTCTTCATCCCACTCAAGCTGATTACAGTCTTCTAAAGCTGTCTTTATCCAACTGAAACATATTACATTCTTCTAAAGCTGTCTTCATCCCACTCAAGCTGATTACAGTCTTCTAAAGCTGTCTTCATCCCACTCAAGCTGATTACAGTCTTCTAAAGCTGTCTTAGTCCAACCGAAGCTGATTACAGTCTTCTAAAGCTGTCTTTATTCCACTGAAGCTGATTACAGTCTTCTAAAGCTGTCTTCATCCCACTGAAGCTGAGTACAGTCTTCTAAAGCTGTCTTCATCCAACCGAAGCTGATTACAGTCTTCTAATGCTGTCTTCATCCCATTGAAGCTATTTACAGTCTTCTAAAGCTGTCTTTATCAAACTGAAACTGATTACATTCTTCTAAAGCTGTCTTCATCCCACTGAAGCTGATTCTTTCTTTTAAACCTGTCTTCATCACACTGAAACTGATTACATGCTTCTAAAGCTGTCCTCATCCCACTGAAACTGATTACATTCTTCTAAAGCTGTCTTCATCCCACTGAAGCTGATTACAGTCTTCTAAAGCTGTCTTCATCCAACTGAAACTGATTACATTCTTCTACAGCTGTCTTCATCCCACTGAAGCTGATTACAGTCTTCTAAAGCTGTCTTCATCCAACTGAAACTGATTACATTCTTCTAAAGCTGTCTTCATCACACTGAAACAGATTACATTATTCCAAAGCTGTCTTTATCCCACTGAAACTTATTACATTCTTCTAAAGCTGTCTTCATCCCACTCAAGCTGATTACAGTCTTCTAAAGCTGTCTTTATCCAACTGAAACTTATTACATTCTTCTAAAGCTGTCTTCATCCCACTGAAGCTGATAACAGTCTTCTAAAGCTGTCTTCATCACAGTGAAACTGATTACATTCTTCTAAAGCTGTCTTCATCCAACTGAAACTGATTACATTCTTCTACAGCTGTCTTCATCCCACTGAAGCTGATTACAGTCTTCTAAAGCTGTCTTCATCCAACCGAAACTGATTACATTCTTCTAAAGCTGTCTTCATCCCACTAAAGCTGATAACAGTCTTCTAAAGCTGTCTTCATCCCACTGAAGCTGATAACAGTCATCTAAAGCTGTCTTTATCCCACTGAAGCTGATTCTTTCTTTTAAACCTGTCTTCATCACACTGAAACTGATTACATGCTTCTAAAGCTGTCTTCATCCCACTGAAACTTATTACATTCTTCTAAAGCTGTCTTCATCCCACTGAAGCTGATAACAGTCATCTAAAGCTGTCTTTATCAAACTGAAGCTGATTACAGTCTTCTAAAGCTGTCTTCATCCCACTGAAGCTGATTACAGTCTTCTAAAGCTGTCTTCATCCAACTGAAACTAATTACATTCTTCTACAGCTGTCTTCATCCCACTGAAGCTGATTACAGTCTTCTAAAGCTGTCTTCATCACACTGAAACTGATTACATTCTTCTAAAGCTGTCTTCATCCCAATGAAACTGATTACATTCTTTTAAAGCTGTCTTTATCCCACTGAAACTGATTACATTATTCTAAAGCTGTCTTCATCACACTGAAACAGATTACATTATTCCAAAGCTGTCTTTATCCCACTGAAACTTATTACATTCTTCTAAAGCTGTCTTCATCCCACTCAAGCTGATTACAGTCTTCTAAAGCTGTCTTTATCCAACTGAAACTTATTACATTCTTCTAAAGCTGTCTTCATCCCACTCAAGCTGATTACAGTCTTCTAAAGCTGTCTTAGTCCAACCGAAGCTGATTACAGTCTTCTAAAGCTGTTTTCATCCCAATGAAACTGATTACATTCTTCTAAAGCTGTCTTCATCCCACTGAACCTGATTACATTATTCTAAAGCTGTCTTCATCACACTGAAACAGATAACATTATTCCAAAGCTGTCTTTATCCCACTGAAACTTATCACATTCTTTTAAAGCTGTCTTCATCACACTCAAGCTGATTACAGTCTTCTAAAGCTGTCTTTATCCAACTGAAACTTATTACATTCTTCTAAAGCTGTCTTTATCAAACTGAAGCTGATTACAATCTTCTAAAGCTGTCTTCATCCCACTCAAACTGATTACATTATTCTAAAGCTGTCTTCATCACACTGAAACAGATTACATTATTCCAAAGCTGTCTTTATCCCACTGAAACTTATTACATTCTTCTAAAGCTGTCTTTATCCCACTCAAGCTGATTACAGTCATCTAAAGCTGTCTTCATCCAATTGAAGCTGATTACAGTCTTCTAATGCTGTCTTCATCCCATTGAAGCTGATTACAGTCTTCTAAAGCTGTCTTTATCAAACTGAAACTGATTACATTCTTCTAAAGCTGTCTTCATCCCACTGAAGCTGAATCTATCTTTTAAACCTGTCTTCATCACACTGAAACTGATTACATGCTTCTAAAGCTGTCTTCATCCCACTGAAACTGATTACATTCTTCTAAAGCTGTCTTCATCCCACTGAAGCTGATTACAGTCTTCTAAAGCTGTCTTCATCCAACTGAAACTGATTACATTCTTCTAAAGCTGTCTTCATCCCACTGAAGCTGATTACAGTCTTCTAAAGCTGTCTTCATCCAACCGAAACTGATTACATTCTTCTAAAGCTGTCTTCATCCGACTGAAGCTGATAACAGTCTTCTAAAGCTGTCTTCATCACAGTGAAACTGATTACATTCTTCTAAAGCTGTTTTCATCCCAATGAAACTGATTACATTCTTCTAAAGCTGTCTTCATCCCACTGAACCTGATTACATTATTCTAAAGCTGTCTTCATCACACTGAAACAGATAACATTATTCCAAAGCTGTCTTTATCCCACTGAAACTTATCACATTCTTTTAAAGCTGTCTTCATCACACTCAAGCTGATTACAGTCTTCTAAAGCTGTCTTTATCCAACTGAAACTTATTACATTCTTCTAAAGCTGTCTTTATCAAACTGAAGCTGATTACAATCTTCTAAAGCTGTCTTCATCCCACTCAAACTGATTACATTATTCTAAAGCTGTCTTCATCACACTGAAACAGATTACATTATTCCAAAGCTGTCTTTATCCCACTGAAACTTATTACATTCTTCTAAAGCTGTCTTCATCCCACTCAAGCTGATTACAGTCTTCTAAAGCTGTCTTCATCCAACCGAAACTGATTACATTCTTCTAAAGCTGTCTTTATCAAACTGAAGCTGATTACAGTCTTCTAAAGCTGTCTTCATCCCACTGAAGCTGATAACAGTCTTCTAAAGCTGTCTTCATCACAGTGAAACTGATTACATTCTTCTAAAGCTGTCTTCATCCTAATGAAACTGATTACATTCTTCTAAATCTGTCTTCATCCCACTGAACCTGATTACATTATTCTAAAGCAGTCTTCTTCACACTGAAACAGATTACATTATTCCAAAGCTGTCTTTATCCAACTGAAACTTATTACATTCTTCTAAAGCTGTCTTCATCCCACTCAAGCTGATTACAGTCTTCTAAAGCTGTCTTCATCCCACTCAAGCTGATTACAGTCTTCTAAAGCTGTCTTAGTCCAACCGAAGCTGATTACAGTCTTCTAAAGCTGTCTTTATTCCACTGAAGCTGATTACAGTCTTCTAAAGCTGTCTTCATCCCACTGAAGCTGAGTACAGTCTTCTAAAGCTGTCTTCATCCAACCGAAGCTGATTACAGTCTTCTAATGCTGTCTTCATCCCATTGAAGCTGATTACAGTCTTCTAAAGCTGTCTTTATCAAACTGAAGCTGATTACAGTCTTCTAAAGCTGTATTCATCCCACTGAAACTGATTACATTCTTCTAAAGCTGTCTTCATCCCACTGAAGCTGATTTTTTCTTTTAAACCTGTCTTCATCATACTGAAACTGATTACATGCTTCTAAAGCTGTCTTCATCCCACTGAAACTGATTACATTCTTCTAAAGCTGTCTTCATCCCACTGAAGCTGATTACAGTCTTCTAAAGCTGTCTTCATCTAACTGAAACTAATTACATTCTTCTACAGCTGTCTTCATCCCACTGAAGCTGATTACAGTCTTCTAAAGCTGTCTTCATCACACTGAAACTGATTACATTCTTCTAAAGCTGTCTTCATCCCAATGAAACTGATTACATTCTTTTAAAGCTTTCTTTATCCCACTGAAACTGATTACATTATTCTAAAGCTGTCTTCATCACACTGAAACAGATTACATTATTCCAAAGCTGTCTTTATCCCACTGAAACTTATTACATTCTTCTAAAGCTGTCTTCATCCCACTCAAGCTGATTACAGTCTTCTAAAGCTGTCTTTATCAAACTGAAGCTGATTACAGTCTTCTAAAGCTGTCTTCATCCCACTCAAGCTGATTACAGTCTTCTAAAGCTGTCTTCATCCCACTGAAGCTGATTCTTTATTTTAAACCTGTCTTCATCACACTGAAACTGATTACATTATTCCAAAGCTGTCTTTATCCCACTGAAACCTATTACATTCTTCTAAAGCTGTCTTCATCCCACTCAAGCTGATTGCAGTCTTCTAAAGCTGTCTTCATCCAACCGAAACTGATTACATTCTTCTAAAGCTGTCTTTATCAAACTGAAGTTGATTACAGTCTTCTAAAGCTGTCTTCATCCCACTGAAGCTGATAACAGTCTTCTAAAGCTGTCTTCATCACAGTGAAACTGATTACATTCTTCTAAAGCTGTCTTCATCCCAATGAAACTGATTACATCCTTCTAAAGCTGTCTTCATCCCACTGAACCTGATTACATTATTCTAAAGCTGTCTTCATCACACTGAAACAGATTACATTATTCCAAAGCTGTCTTTATCCCACTGAAACTTATTACATTCTTCTAAAGCTGTCTTCATCCCACTCAAGCTGATTACAGTCTTCTAAAGCTGTCTTTATCCAACTGAAACGTATTACATTCTTCTAAAGCTGTCTTCATCCCACTCAAGCTGATTACAGTCTTCTAAAGCTGTCTTCATCCCACTCAAGCTGATTACAGTCTTCTAAAGCTGTCTTAGTCCAACCGAAGCTGATTACAGTCTTCTAAAGCTGTCTTTATTCCACTGAAGCTGATTACAGTCTTCTAAAGCTGTCTTCATCCCACTGAAGCTGAGTACAGTCTTCTAAAGCTGTCTTCATCCAACCGAAGCTGATTACAGTCTTCTAATGCTGTCTTTATCCCATTGAAGCTGATTACAGTCTTCTAAAGCTGTCTTTATCAAACTGAAGCTGATTACAGTCTTCTAAAGCTGTATTCATCCCACTGAAACTGATTACATTCTTCTAAAGCTGTCTTCATCCCACTGAAGCTGATTCTTTCTTTTAAACCTGTCTTCATCACACTGAAACTGATTACATGCTTCTAAAGCTGTCTTCATCCCACTGAAACTGATTACATTCTTCTAAAGCTGTCTTCATCCCACTGAAGCTGATTACAGTCTTCTAAAGCTGTCTTCATCCAACTGAAACTAATTACATTCTTCTACAGCTGTCTTCATCCCACTGAAGCTGATTACAGTCTTCTAAAGCTGTCTTCATCACACTGAAACTGATTACATTCTTCTAAAGCTGTCTTCATCCCAATGAAACTGATTACATTCTTTTAAAGCTTTCTTTATCCCACTGAAACTGATTACATTATTCTAAAGCTGTCTTCATCACACTGAAACAGATTACATTATTCCAAAGCTGTCTTTATCCCACTGAAACTTATTACATTCTTCTAAAGCTGTCTTCATCCCACTCAAGCTGATTACAGTCTTCTAAAGCTGTCTTTATCAAACTGAAGCTGATTACAGTCTTCTAAAGCTGTCTTCATGCCACTCAAGCTGATTACAGTCTTCTAAAGCTGTCTTCATCCCACTGAAGCTGATTCTTTATTTTAAACCTGTCTTCATCACACTGAAACTGATTACATTATTCCAAAGCTGTCTTTATCCCACTGTAACCGATTACATTCTTCTAAAGCTGTCTTCATCCCACTCAAGCTGATTGCAGTCTTCTAAAGCTGTCTTCATCCAACCGAAACTGATTACATTCTTCTAAAGCTGTCTTTATCAAACTGAAGTTGATTACAGTCTTCTAAAGCTGTCTTCATCCCACTGAAGCTGATAACAGTCTTCTAAAGCTGTCTTCATCACAGTGAAACTGATTACATTCTTCTAAAGCTGTCTTCATCCCAATGAAACTGATTACATCCTTCTAAAGCTGTCTTCATCCCACTGAACCTGATTACATTATTCTAAAGCTGTCTTCATCACACTGAAACAGATTACATTATTCCAAAGCTGTCTTTATCCCACTGAAACTTATTACATTCTTCTAAAGCTGTCTTCATCCCACTCAAGCTGATTACAGTCTTCTAAAGCTGTCTTTATCCAACTGAAACGTATTACATTCTTCTAAAGCTGTCTTCATCCCACTCAAGCTGATTACAGTCTTCTAAAGCTGTCTTCATCCCACTCAAGCTGATTACAGTCTTCTAAAGCTGTCTTAGTCCAACCGAAGCTGATTACAGTCTTCTAAAGCTGTCTTTATCAAACTGAAGCTGATTACAGTCTTCTAAAGCTGTCTTCATCCCACTCAAGCTGATTACAGTCTTCTAAAGCTGTCTTCATCCCACTGAAGCTGATTCTTTATTTTAAACCTATCTTCATCACACTGAAACTGATTACATTATTCCAAAGCTGTCTTTATCCCACTGAAACCTATTACATTCTTCTAAAGCTGTCTTCATCCCACTCAAGCTGATTGCAGTCTTTTAAAGCTGTCTTCATCCAACCGAAACTGATTACATTCTTCTAAAGCTGTCTTTATCAAACTGAAGTTGATTACAGTCTTCTAAAGCTGTCTTCATCCCACTGAAGCTGATAACAGTCTTCTAAAGCTGTCTTCATCCAACCGAAACTGATTACATTCTTCTAAAGCTGTCTTTATCAAACTGAAGTTGATTACAGTCTTCTAAAGCTGTCTTCATCCCACTGAAGCTGATAACAGTCTTCTAAAGCTGTCTTCATCACAGTGAAACTGATTACATTCTTCTAAAGCTGTCTTCATCCCGATGAAACTGATTACATCCTTCTAAAGCTGTCTTCATCCCACTGAACCTGATTACATTATTCTAAAGCTGTCTTCATCACACTGAAACAGATTACATTATTCCAAAGCTGTCTTTATCCCACTGAAACTTATTACATTCTTCTAAAGCTGTCTTCATCCCACTCAAGCTGATTACAGTCTTCTAAAGCTGTCTTTATCCAACTGAAACGTATTACATTCTTCTAAAGCTGTCTTCATCCCACTCAAGCTGATTACAGTCTTCTAAAGCTGTCTTCATCCCACTCAAGCTGATTACAGTCTTCTAAAGCTGTCTTAGTCCAACCGAAGCTGATTACAGTCTTCTAAAGCTGTCTTTATCCAACTGAAACATATTACATTCTTCTAAAGCTGTCTTCATCCCACTGAAGCTGATTACAGTCTTCTAAAGCTGTCTTCATCTAACTGAAACTAATTACATTCTTCTACAGCTGTCTTCATCCCACTGAAGCTGATTACAGTCTTCTAAAGCTGTCTTCATCACACTGAAACTGATTACATTCTTCTAAAGCTGTCTTCATCCCAATGAAACTGATTACATTCTTTTAAAGCTTTCTTTATCCCACTGAAACTGATTACATTATTCTAAAGCTGTCTTCATCACACTGAAACAGATTACATTATTCCAAAGCTGTCTTTATCCCACTGAAACTTATTACATTCTTCTAAAGCTGTCTTCATCCCACTCAAGCTGATTACAGTCTTCTAAAGCTGTCTTTATCAAACTGAAGCTGATTACAGTCTTCTAAAGCTGTCTTCATCCCACTCAAGCTGATTACAGTCTTCTAAAGCTGTCTTCATCCCACTGAAGCTGATTCTTTATTTTAAACCTGTCTTCATCACACTGAAACTGATTACATTATTCCAAAGCTGTCTTTATCCCACTGAAACCTATTACATTCTTCTAAAGCTGTCTTCATCCCACTCAAGCTGATTGCAGTCTTCTAAAGCTGTCTTCATCCAACCGAAACTGATTACATTCTTCTAAAGCTGTCTTTATCAAACTGAAGTTGATTACAGTCTTCTAAAGCTGTCTTCATCCCACTGAAGCTGATAACAGTCTTCTAAAGCTGTCTTCATCACAGTGAAACTGATTACATTCTTCTAAAGCTGTCTTCATCCCAATGAAACTGATTACATCCTTCTAAAGCTGTCTTCATCCCACTGAACCTGATTACATTATTCTAAAGCTGTCTTCATCACACTGAAACAG
This sequence comes from Salmo salar, assembly GCF_965601325.2. NCBI lineage: Eukaryota > Metazoa > Chordata > Actinopteri > Salmoniformes > Salmonidae > Salmo > Salmo salar. Next base: position 351,219 of record NW_027675383.1, read on the forward strand.
ATTACATTATTCCAAAGCTGTCTTTATCCCACTGAAACTTATTACATTCTTCTAAAGCTGTCTTCATCCCACTCAAGCTGATTACAGTCTTCTAAAGCTGTCTTTATCCAACTGAAACGTATTACATTCTTCTAAAGCTGTCTTCATCCCACTCAAGCTGATTACAGTCTTCTAAAGCTGTCTTCATCCCACTCAAGCTGATTACAGTCTTCTAAAGCTGTCTTAGTCCAACCGAAGCTGATTACAGTCTTCTAAAGCTGTCTTTATTCCACTGAAGCTGATTACAGTCTTCTAAAGCTGTCTTCATCCCACTGAAGCTGAGTACAGTCTTCTAAAGCTGTCTTCATCCAACCGAAGCTGATTACAGTCTTCTAATGCTGTCTTTATCCCATTGAAGCTGATTACAGTCTTCTAAAGCTGTCTTTATCAAACTGAAGCTGATTACAGTCTTCTAAAGCTGTATTCATCCCACTGAAACTGATTACATTCTTCTAAAGCTGTCTTCATCCCACTGAAGCTGATTCTTTCTTTTAAACCTGTCTTCATCACACTGAAACTGATTACATGCTTCTAAAGCTGTCTTCATCCCACTGAAACTGATTACATTCTTCTAAAGCTGTCTTCATCCCACTGAAGCTGATTACAGTCTTCTAAAGCTGTCTTCATCCAACTGAAACTAATTACATTCTTCTACAGCTGTCTTCATCCCACTGAAGCTGATTACAGTCTTCTAAAGCTGTCTTCATCACACTGAAACTGATTACATTCTTCTAAAGCTGTCTTCATCCCAATGAAACTGATTACATTCTTTTAAAGCTTTCTTTATCCCACTGAAACTGATTACATTATTCTAAAGCTGTCTTCATCACACTGAAACAGATTACATTATTCCAAAGCTGTCTTTATCCCACTGAAACTTATTACATTCTTCTAAAGCTGTCTTCATCCCACTCAAGCTGATTACAGTCTTCTAAAGCTGTCTTTATCAAACTGAAGCTGATTACAGTCTTCTAAAGCTGTCTTCATGCCACTCAAGCTGATTACAGTCTTCTAAAGCTGTCTTCATCCCACTGAAGCTGATTCTTTATTTTAAACCTGTCTTCATCACACTGAAACTGATTACATTATTCCAAAGCTGTCTTTATCCCACTGTAACCGATTACATTCTTCTAAAGCTGTCTTCATCCCACTCAAGCTGATTGCAGTCTTCTAAAGCTGTCTTCATCCAACCGAAACTGATTACATTCTTCTAAAGCTGTCTTTATCAAACTGAAGTTGATTACAGTCTTCTAAAGCTGTCTTCATCCCACTGAAGCTGATAACAGTCTTCTAAAGCTGTCTTCATCACAGTGAAACTGATTACATTCTTCTAAAGCTGTCTTCATCCCAATGAAACTGATTACATCCTTCTAAAGCTGTCTTCATCCCACTGAACCTGATTACATTATTCTAAAGCTGTCTTCATCACACTGAAACAGATTACATTATTCCAAAGCTGTCTTTATCCCACTGAAACTTATTACATTCTTCTAAAGCTGTCTTCATCCCACTCAAGCTGATTACAGTCTTCTAAAGCTGTCTTTATCCAACTGAAACGTATTACATTCTTCTAAAGCTGTCTTCATCCCACTCAAGCTGATTACAGTCTTCTAAAGCTGTCTTCATCCCACTCAAGCTGATTACAGTCTTCTAAAGCTGTCTTAGTCCAACCGAAGCTGATTACAGTCTTCTAAAGCTGTCTTTATCAAACTGAAGCTGATTACAGTCTTCTAAAGCTGTCTTCATCCCACTCAAGCTGATTACAGTCTTCTAAAGCTGTCTTCATCCCACTGAAGCTGATTCTTTATTTTAAACCTATCTTCATCACACTGAAACTGATTACATTATTCCAAAGCTGTCTTTATCCCACTGAAACCTATTACATTCTTCTAAAGCTGTCTTCATCCCACTCAAGCTGATTGCAGTCTTCTAAAGCTGTCTTCATCCAACCGAAACTGATTACATTCTTCTAAAGCTGTCTTTATCAAACTGAAGTTGATTACAGTCTTCTAAAGCTGTCTTCATCCCACTGAAGCTGATAACAGTCTTCTAAAGCTGTCTTCATCACAGTGAAACTGATTACATTCTTCTAAAGCTGTCTTCATCCCGATGAAACTGATTACATCCTTCTAAAGCTGTCTTCATCCCACTGAACCTGATTACATTATTCTAAAGCTGTCTTCATCACACTGAAACAGATTACATTATTCCAAAGCTGTCTTTATCCCACTGAAACTTATTACATTCTTCTAAAGCTGTCTTCATCCCACTCAAGCTGATTACAGTCTTCTAAAGCTGTCTTTATCCAACTGAAACGTATTACATTCTTCTAAAGCTGTCTTCATCCCACTCAAGCTGATTACAGTCTTCTAAAGCTGTCTTCATCCCACTCAAGCTGATTACAGTCTTCTAAAGCTGTCTTAGTCCAACCGAAGCTGATTACAGTCTTCTAAAGCTGTCTTTATCCAACTGAAACATATTACATTCTTCTAAAGCTGTCTTCATCCCACTCAAGCTGATTACAGTCTTCTAAAGCTGTCTTCATCCCACTCAAGCTGATTACAGTCTTCTAAAGCTGTCTTAGTCCAACCGAAGCTGATTACAGTCTTCTAAAGCTGTCTTTATTCCACTGAAGCTGATTACATTCTTCTAAAGCTGTCTTCATCCCAATGAAACTGATTACATTCTTCTAAAGCTTTCTTTATCCCACTGAAACTGATTACATTATTCTAAAGCTGTCTTCATCACACTGAAACAGATTACATTATTCCAAAGCTGTCTTTATCCCACTGAAACTTATTACATTCTTCTAAAGCTGTCTTCATCCCACTCAAGCTGATTACAGTCTTCTAAAGCTGTCTTAGTCCAACCGAAGCTGATTACAGTCTTCTAAAGCTGTCTTTATTCCACTGAAGCTGAGTACAGTCTTCTAATGCTGTCTTCATCCCATTGAAGCTGATTACAGTCTTCTAAAGCTGTCTTTATCAAACTGAAACTGATTAAATTCTTCTAAAGCTGTCTTCATCCCACTGAAGCTGATTCTTTCTTTTAAACCTGTCTTCATCACACTGAAACTGATTACATGCTTCTAAAGCTGTCTTCATCCCACTGAAACTGATTACATTCTTCTAAAGCTGTCTTCATCCCACTGAAGCTGATTACAGTCTTCTAAAGCTGTCTTCATCCAACTGAAACTGATTACATTCTTCTACAGCTGTCTTCATCCCACTGAAGCTGATTACAGTCTTCTAAAGCTGTCTTCATCCAACCGAAACTGATTACATTCTTCTAAAGCTTTCTTTATCCCACTGAAACTGATTACATTATTCTAAAGCTGTCTTCATCACACTGAAACAGATTACATTATTCCAAAGCTGTCTTTATCCCACTGAAACTTATTACATTCTTCTAAAGCTGTCTTCATCCCACTCAAGCTGATTACAGTCTTCTAAAGCTGTCTTTATCCAACTGAAACATATTACATTCTTCTAAAGCTGTCTTCATCCCACTCAAGCTGATTACAGTCTTCTAAAGCTGTCTTCATCCCACTCAAGCTGATTACAGTCTTCTAAAGCTGTCTTAGTCCAACCGAAGCTGATTACAGTCTTCTAAAGCTGTCTTTATTCCACTGAAGCTGATTACAGTCTTCTAAAGCTGTCTTCATCCCACTGAAGCTGAGTACAGTCTTCTAAAGCTGTCTTCATCCAACCGAAGCTGATTACAGTCTTCTAATGCTGTCTTCATCCCATTGAAGCTATTTACAGTCTTCTAAAGCTGTCTTTATCAAACTGAAACTGATTACATTCTTCTAAAGCTGTCTTCATCCCACTGAAGCTGATTCTTTCTTTTAAACCTGTCTTCATCACACTGAAACTGATTACATGCTTCTAAAGCTGTCTTCATCCCACTGAAACTGATTACATTCTTCTAAAGCTGTCTTCATCCCACTGAAGCTGATTACAGTCTTCTAAAGCTGTCTTCATCCAACTGAAACTGATTACATTCTTCTACAGCTGTCTTCATCCCACTGAAGCTGATTACAGTCTTCTAAAGCTGTCTTCATCCAACTGAAACTGATTACATTCTTCTAAAGCTGTCTTCATCACACTGAAACAGATTACATTATTCCAAAGCTGTCTTTATCCCACTGAAACTTATTACATTCTTCTAAAGCTGTCTTCATCCCACTCAAGCTGATTACAGTCTTCTAAAGCTGTCTTTATCCAACTGAAACTTATTACATTCTTCTAAAGCTGTCTTCATCCCACTGAAGCTGATAACAGTCTTCTAAAGCTGTCTTCATCACAGTGAAACTGATTACATTCTTCTAAAGCTGTCTTCATCCAACTGAAACTGATTACATTCTTCTACAGCTGTCTTCATCCCACTGAAGCTGATTACAGTCTTCTAAAGCTGTCTTCATCCAACCGAAACTGATTACATTCTTCTAAAGCTGTCTTCATCCCACTAAAGCTGATAACAGTCTTCTAAAGCTGTCTTCATCCCACTGAAGCTGATAACAGTCATCTAAAGCTGTCTTTATCCCACTGAAGCTGATTCTTTCTTTTAAACCTGTCTTCATCACACTGAAACTGATTACATGCTTCTAAAGCTGTCTTCATCCCACTGAAACTTATTACATTCTTCTAAAGCTGTCTTCATCCCACTGAAGCTGATAACAGTCATCTAAAGCTGTCTTTATCAAACTGAAGCTGATTACAGTCTTCTAAAGCTGTCTTCATCCCACTGAAGCTGATTACAGTCTTCTAAAGCTGTCTTCATCCAACTGAAACTAATTACATTCTTCTACAGCTGTCTTCATCCCACTGAAGCTGATTACAGTCTTCTAAAGCTGTCTTCATCACACTGAAACTGATTACATTCTTCTAAAGCTGTCTTCATCCCAATGAAACTGATTACATTCTTTTAAAGCTGTCTTTATCCCACTGAAACTGATTACATTATTCTAAAGCTGTCTTCATCACACTGAAACAGATTACATTATTCCAAAGCTGTCTTTATCCCACTGAAACTTATTACATTCTTCTAAAGCTGTCTTCATCCCACTCAAGCTGATTACAGTCTTCTAAAGCTGTCTTTATCCAACTGAAACTTATTACATTCTTCTAAAGCTGTCTTCATCCCACTCAAGCTGATTACAGTCTTCTAAAGCTGTCTTATTCCAACCGAAGCTGATTACAGTCTTCTAAAGCTGTTTTCATCCCAATGAAACTGATTACATTCTTCTAAAGCTGTCTTCATCCCACTGAACCTGATTACATTATTCTAAAGCTGTCTTCATCACACTGAAACAGATAACATTATTCCAAAGCTGTCTTTATCCCACTGAAACTTATCACATTCTTTTAAAGCTGTCTTCATCACACTCAAGCTGATTACAGTCTTCTAAAGCTGTCTTTATCCAACTGAAACTTATTACATTCTTCTAAAGCTGTCTTTATCAAACTGAAGCTGATTACAATCTTCTAAAGCTGTCTTCATCCCACTCAAACTGATTACATTATTCTAAAGCTGTCTTCATCACACTGAAACAGATTACATTATTCCAAAGCTGTCTTTATCCCACTGAAACTTATTACATTCTTCTAAAGCTGTCTTTATCCCACTCAAGCTGATTACAGTCATCTAAAGCTGTCTTCATCCAATTGAAGCTGATTACAGTCTTCTAATGCTGTCTTCATCCCATTGAAGCTGATTACAGTCTTCTAAAGCTGTCTTTATCAAACTGAAACTGATTACATTCTTCTAAAGCTGTCTTCATCCCACTGAAGCTGAATCTATCTTTTAAACCTGTCTTCATCACACTGAAACTGATTACATGCTTCTAAAGCTGTCTTCATCCCACTGAAACTGATTACATTCTTCTAAAGCTGTCTTCATCCCACTGAAGCTGATTACAGTCTTCTAAAGCTGTCTTCATCCAACTGAAACTGATTACATTCTTCTAAAGCTGTCTTCATCCCACTGAAGCTGATTACAGTCTTCTAAAGCTGTCTTCATCCAACCGAAACTGATTACATTCTTCTAAAGCTGTCTTCATCCCACTGAAGCTGATAACAGTCTTCTAAAGCTGTCTTCATCACAGTGAAACTGATTACATTCTTCTAAAGCTGTTTTCATCCCAATGAAACTGATTACATTCTTCTAAAGCTGTCTTCATCCCACTGAACCTGATTACATTATTCTAAAGCTGTCTTCATCACACTGAAACAGATAACATTATTCCAAAGCTGTCTTTATCCCACTGAAACTTATCACATTCTTTTAAAGCTGTCTTCATCACACTCAAGCTGATTACAGTCTTCTAAAGCTGTCTTTATCCAACTGAAACTTATTACATTCTTCTAAAGCTGTCTTTATCAAACTGAAGCTGATTACAATCTTCTAAAGCTGTCTTCATCCCACTCAAACTGATTACATTATTCTAAAGCTGTCTTCATCACACTGAAACAGATTACATTATTCCAAAGCTGTCTTTATCCCACTGAAACTTATTACATTCTTCTAAAGCTGTCTTCATCCCACTCAAGCTGATTACAGTCTTCTAAAGCTGTCTTCATCCAACCGAAACTGATTACATTCTTCTAAAGCTGTCTTTATCAAACTGAAGCTGATTACAGTCTTCTAAAGCTGTCTTCATCCCACTGAAGCTGATAACAGTCTTCTAAAGCTGTCTTCATCACAGTGAAACTGATTACATTCTTCTAAAGCTGTCTTCATCCTAATGAAACTGATTACATTCTTCTAAATCTGTCTTCATCCCACTGAACCTGATTACATTATTCTAAAGCAGTCTTCTTCACACTGAAACAGATTACATTATTCCAAAGCTGTCTTTATCCAACTGAAACTTATTACATTCTTCTAAAGCTGTCTTCATCCCACTCAAGCTGATTACAGTCTTCTAAAGCTGTCTTCATCCCACTCAAGCTGATTACAGTCTTCTAAAGCTGTCTTAGTCCAACCGAAGCTGATTACAGTCTTCTAAAGCTGTCTTTATTCCACTGAAGCTGATTACAGTCTTCTAAAGCTGTCTTCATCCCACTGAAGCTGAGTACAGTCTTCTAAAGCTGTCTTCATCCAACCGAAGCTGATTACAGTCTTCTAATGCTGTCTTTATCCCATTGAAGCTGATTACAGTCTTCTAAAGCTGTCTTTATCAAACTGAAGCTGATTACAGTCTTCTAAAGCTGTATTCATCCCACTGAAACTGATTACATTCTTCTAAAGCTGTCTTCATCCCACTGAAGCTGATTCTTTCTTTTAAACCTGTCTTCATCACACTGAAACTGATTACATGCTTCTAAAGCTGTCTTCATCCCACTGAAACTGATTACATTCTTCTAAAGCTGTCTTCATCCCACTGAAGCTGATTACAGTCTTCTAAAGCTGTCTTCATCCAACTGAAACTAATTACATTCTTCTACAGCTGTCTTCATCCCACTGAAGCTGATTACAGTCTTCTAAAGCTGTCTTCATCACACTGAAACTGATTACATTCTTCTAAAGCTGTCTTCATCCCAATGAAACTGATTACATTCTTTTAAAGCTTTCTTTATCCCACTGAAACTGATTACATTATTCTAAAGCTGTCTTCATCACACTGAAACAGATTACATTATTCCAAAGCTGTCTTTATCCCACTGAAACTTATTACATTCTTCTAAAGCTGTCTTCATCCCACTCAAGCTGATTACAGTCTTCTAAAGCTGTCTTTATCAAACTGAAGCTGATTACAGTCTTCTAAAGCTGTCTTCATGCCACTCAAGCTGATTACAGTCTTCTAAAGCTGTCTTCATCCCACTGAAGCTGATTCTTTATTTTAAACCTGTCTTCATCACACTGAAACTGATTACATTATTCCAAAGCTGTCTTTATCCCACTGAAACCGATTACATTCTTCTAAAGCTGTCTTCATCCCACTCAAGCTGATTGCAGTCTTCTAAAGATGTCTTCATCCAACCGAAACTGATTACATTCTTCTAAAGCTGTCTTTATCAAACTGAAGTTGATTACAGTCTTCTAAAGCTGTCTTCATCCCACTGAAGCTGATAACAGTCTTCTAAAGCTGTCTTCATCACAGTGAAACTGATTACATTCTTCTAAAGCTGTCTTCATCCCAATGAAACTGATTACATCCTTCTAAAGCTGTCTTCATCCCACTGAACCTGATTACATTATTCTAAAGCTGTCTTCATCACACTGAAACAGATTACATTATTCCAAAGCTGTCTTTATCCCACTGAAACTTATTACATTCTTCTAAAGCTGTCTTCATCCCACTCAAGCTGATTACAGTCTTCTAAAGCTGTCTTTATCCAACTGAAACGTATTACATTCTTCTAAAGCTGTCTTCATCCCACTCAAGCTGATTACAGTCTTCTAAAGCTGTCTTCATCCCACTCAAGCTGATTACAGTCTTCTAAAGCTGTCTTAGTCCAACCGAAGCTGATTACAGTCTTCTAAAGCTGTCTTTATTCCACTGAAGCTGATTACAGTCTTCTAAAGCTGTCTTCATCCCACTGAAGCTGAGTACAGTCTTCTAAAGCTGTCTTCATCCAACCGAAGCTGATTACAGTCTTCTAATGCTGTCTTTATCCCATTGAAGCTGATTACAGTCTTCTAAAGCTGTCTTTATCAAACTGAAGCTGATTACAGTCTTCTAAAGCTGTATTCATCCCACTGAAACTGATTACATTCTTCTAAAGCTGTCTTCATCCCACTGAAGCTGATTCTTTCTTTTAAACCTGTCTTCATCACACTGAAACTGATTACATGCTTCTAAAGCTGTCTTCATCCCACTGAAACTGATTACATTCTTCTAAAGCTGTCTTCATCCCACTGAAGCTGATTACAGTCTTCTAAAGCTGTCTTCATCCAACTGAAACTAATTACATTCTTCTACAGCTGTCTTCATCCCACTGAAGCTGATTACAGTCTTCTAAAGCTGTCTTCATCACACTGAAACTGATTACATTCTTCTAAAGCTGTCTTCATCCCAATGAAACTGATTACATTCTTTTAAAGCTTTCTTTATCCCACTGAAACTGATTACATTATTCTAAAGCTGTCTTCATCACACTGAAACAGATTACATTATTCCAAAGCTGTCTTTATCCCACTGAAACTTATTACATTCTTCTAAAGCTGTCTTCATCCCACTCAAGCTGATTACAGTCTTCTAAAGCTGTCTTTATCAAACTGAAGCTGATTACAGTCTTCTAAAGCTGTCTTCATGCCACTCAAGCTGATTACAGTCTTCTAAAGCTGTCTTCATCCCACTGAAGCTGATTCTTTATTTTAAACCTGTCTTCATCACACTGAAACTGATTACATTATTCCAAAGCTGTCTTTATCCCACTGAAACCGATTACATTCTTCTAAAGCTGTCTTCATCCCACTCAAGCTGATTGCAGTCTTCTAAAAGCTGTCTTCATCCAACCGAAACTGATTACACTCTTCTAAAGCTGTCTTTATCAAACTGAAGTTGATTACAGTCTTCTAAAGCTGTCTTCATCCCACTGAAGCTGATAACAGTCTTCTAAAGCTGTCTTCATCACAGTGAAACTGATTACATTCTTCTAAAGCTGTCTTCATCCCAATGAAACTGATTACATCCTTCTAAAGCTGTCTTCATCCCACTGAACCTGATTACATTATTCTAAAGCTGTCTTCATCACACTGAAACAGATTACATTATTCCAAAGCTGTCTTTATCCCACTGAAACTTATTACATTCTTCTAAAGCTGTCTTCATCCCACTCAAGCTGATTACAGTCTTCTAAAGCTGTCTTTATCCAACTGAAACGTATTACATTCTTCTAAAGCTGTCTTCATCCCACTCAAGCTGATTACAGTCTTCTAAAGCTGTCTTCATCCCACTCAAGCTGATTACAGTCTTCTAAAGCTGTCTTAGTCCAACCGAAGCTGATTACAGTCTTCTAAAGCTGTCTTTATCAAACTGAAGCTGATTACAGTCTTCTAAAGCTGTCTTCATCCCACTCAAGCTGATTACAGTCTTCTAAAGCTGTCTTCATCCCACTGAAGCTGATTCTTTATTTTAAACCTATCTTCATCACACTGAAACTGATTACATTATTCCAAAGCTGTCTTTATCCCACTGAAACCTATTACATTCTTCTAAAGCTGTCTTCATCCCACTCAAGCTGATTGCAGTCTTCTAAAGCTGTCTTCATCCAACCGAAACTGATTACATTCTTCTAAAGCTGTCTTTATCAAACTGAAGTTGATTACAGTCTTCTAAAGCTGTCTTCATCCCACTGAAGCTGATAACAGTCTTCTAAAGCTGTCTTCATCACAGTGAAACTGATTACATTCTTCTAAAGCTGTCTTCATCCCAATGAAACTGATTACATCCTTCTAAAGCTGTCTTCATCCCACTGAACCTGATTACATTATTCTAAAGCTGTCTTCATCACACTGAAACAGATTACATTATTCCAAAGCTGTCTTTATCCCACTGAAACTTATTACATTCTTCTAAAGCTGTCTTCATCCCACTCAAGCTGATTACAGTCTTCTAAAGCTGTCTTTATCCAACTGAAACGTATTACATTCTTCTAAAGCTGTCTTCATCCCACTCAAGCTGATTACAGTCTTCTAAAGCTGTCTTCATCCCACTCAAGCTGATTACAGTCTTCTAAAGCTGTCTTAGTCCAACCGAAGCTGATTACAGTCTTCTAAAGCTGTCTTTATCAAACTGAAGCTGATTACAGTCTTCTAAAGCTGTCTTCATCCCACTCAAGCTGATTACAGTCTTCTAAAGCTGTCTTCATCCCACTGAAGCTGATTCTTTATTTTAAACCTATCTTCATCACACTGAAACTGATTACATTATTCCAAAGCTGTCTTTATCCCACTGAAACCGATTACATTCTTCTAAAGCTGTCTTCATCCCACTCAAGCTGATTGCAGTCTTCTAAAGATGTCTTCATCCAACCGAAACTGATTACATTCTTCTAAAGCTGTCTTTATCAAACTGAAGTTGATTACAGTCTTCTAAAGCTGTCTTCATCCCACTGAAGCTGATAACAGTCTTCTAAAGCTGTCTTCATCACAGTGAAACTGATTACATTCTTCTAAAGCTGTCTTCATCCCAATGAAACTGATTACATCCTTCTAAAGCTGTCTTCATCCCACTGAACCTGATTACATTATTCTAAAGCTGTCTTCATCACACTGAAACAGATTACATTATTCCAAAGCTGTCTTTATCCCACTGAAACTTATTACATTCTTCTAAAGCTGTCTTCATCCCACTCAAGCTGATTACAGTCTTCTAAAGCTGTCGTTATCCAACTGAAACGTATTACATTCTTCTAAAGCTGTCTTCATCCCACTCAAGCTGATTACAGTCTTCTAAAGCTGTCTTCATCCCACTCAAGCTGATTACAGTCTTCTAAAGCTGTCTTAGTCCAACCGAAGCTGATTACAGTCTTCTAAAGCTGTCTTTATTCCACTGAAGCTGATTACAGTCTTCTAAAGCTGTCTTCATCCCACTGAAGCTGAGTACAGTCTTCTAAAGCTGTCTTCATCCAACCGAAGCTGATTACAGTCTTCTAATGCTGTCTTTATCCCATTGAAGCTGATTACAGTCTTCTAAAGCTGTCTTTATCAAACTGAAGCTGATTACAGTCTTCTAAAGCTGTATTCATCCCACTGAAACTGATTACATTCTTCTAAAGCTGTCTTCATCCCACTGAAGCTGATTCTTTCTTTTAAACCTGTCTTCATCACACTGAAACTGATTACATGCTTCTAAAGCTGTCTTCATCCCACTGAAACTGATTACATTCTTCTAAAGCTGTCTTCATCCCACTGAAGCTGATTACAGTCTTCTAAAGCTGTCTTCATCCAACTGAAACTAATTACATTCTTCTACAGCTGTCTTCATCCCACTGAAGCTGATTACAGTCTTCTAAAGCTGTCTTCATCACACTGAAACTGATTACATTCTTCTAAAGCTGTCTTCATCCCAATGAAACTGATTACATTCTTTTAAAGCTTTCTTTATCCCACTGAAACTGATTACATTATTCTAAAGCTGTCTTCATCACACTGAAACAGATTACATTATTCCAAAGCTGTCTTTATCCCACTGAAACTTATTACATTCTTCTAAAGCTGTCTTCATCCCACTCAAGCTGATTACAGTCTTCTAAAGCTGTCTTTATCAAACTGAAGCTGATTACAGTCTTCTAAAGCTGTCTTCATGCCACTCAAGCTGATTACAGTCTTCTAAAGCTGTCTTCATCCCACTGAAGCTGATTCTTTATTTTAAACCTGTCTTCATCACACTGAAACTGATTACATTATTCCAAAGCTGTCTTTATCCCACTGAAACCGATTACATTCTTCTAAAGCTGTCTTCATCCCACTCAAGCTGATTGCAGTCTTCTAAAGATGTCTTCATCCAACCGAAACTGATTACATTCTTCTAAAGCTGTCTTTATCAAACTGAAGTTGATTACAGTCTTCTAAAGCTGTCTTCATCCCACTGAAGCTGATAACAGTCTTCTAAAGCTGTCTTCATCACAGTGAAACTGATTACATTCTTCTAAAGCTGTCTTCATCCCAATGAAACTGATTACATCCTTCTAAAGCTGTCTTCATCCCACTGAACCTGATTACATTATTCTAAAGCTGTCTTCATCACACTGAAACAGATTACATTATTCCAAAGCTGTCTTTATCCCACTGAAACTTATTACATTCTTCTAAAGCTGTCTTCATCCCACTCAAGCTGATTACAGTCTTCTAAAGCTGTCTTTATCCAACTGAAACGTATTACATTCTTCTAAAGCTGTCTTCATCCCACTCAAGCTGATTACAGTCTTCTAAAGCTGTCTTCATCCCACTCAAGCTGATTACAGTCTTCTAAAGCTGTCTTAGTCCAACCGAAGCTGATTACAGTCTTCTAAAGCTGTCTTTATCCCATTGAAGCTGATTACAGTCTTCTAAAGCTGTCTTTATCAAACTGAAGCTGATTACAGTCTTCTAAAGCTGTATTCATCCCACTGAAACTGATTACATTCTTCTAAAGCTGTCTTCATCCCACTGAAGCTGATTCTTTCTTTTAAACCTGTCTTCATCACACTGAAACTGATTACATGCTTCTAAAGCTGTCTTCATCCCACTGAAACTGATTACATTCTTCTAAAGCTGTCTTCATCCCACTGAAGCTGATTACAGTCTTCTAAAGCTGTCTTCATCCCACTGAAGCTGATTACAGTCTTCTAAAGCTGTCTTCATCCAACTGAAACTAATTACATTCTTCTACAGCTGTCTTCATCCCACTGAAGCTGATTACAGTCTTCTAAAGCTGTCTTCATCACACTGAAACTGATTACATTCTTCTAAAGCTGTCTTCATCCCAATGAAACTGATTACATTCTTTTAAAGCTTTCTTTATCCCACTGAAACTGATTACTTTATTCTAAAGCTGTCTTCAACACACTGAAACAGATTACATTATTCCAAAGCTGTCTTTATCCACTGAAACTTATTACATTCTTCTAAAGCTGTCTTCATCCCACTCAAGCTGATTACAGTCTTCTAAAGCTGTCTTTATCAAACTGAAGCTGATTACAGTCTTCTAAAGCTGTCTTCATCCCACTCAAGCTGATTACAGTCTTCTAAAGCTGTCTTCATCCCACTGAAGCTGATTCTTTATTTTAAACCTGTCTTCATCACACTGAAACTGATTACATTATTCCAAAGCTGTCTTTATCCCACTGAAACCTATTACATTCTTCTAAAGCTGTCTTCATCCCACTCAAGCTGATTACAGTCTTCTAAAGCTGTCTTCATCCAACCGAAACTGATTACATTCTTCTAAAGCTGTCTTTATCAAACTGAAGCTGATTACAGTCTTCTAAAGCTGTCTTCATCCCACTGAAGCTGATAACAGTCTTCTAAAGCTGTCTTCATCACAGTGAAACTGATTACATTCTTCTAAAGCTGTCTTCATCCCAATGAAACTGATTACATTCTTCTAAAGCTGTCTTCATCCCACTGAACCTGATTACATTATTCTAAAGCTGTCTTCATCACACTGAAACAGATTACATTATTCCAAAGCTGTCTTTATCCCACTGAAACTTATTACATTCTTCTAAAGCTGTCTTCATCCCACTCAAGCTGATTACAGTCTTCTAAAGCTGTCTTTATCCAACTGAAACTTATTACATTCTTCTAAAGCTGTCTTCATCCCACTCAAGCTGATTACAGTCTTCTAAAGCTGTCTTCATCCCACTCAAGCTGATTACAGTCTTCTAAAGCTGTCTTAGTCCAACCGAAGCTGATTACAGTCTTCTAAAGCTGTCTTTATTCCACTGAAGCTGATTACAGTCTTCTAATGCTGTCTTTATCCCATTGAAGCTGATTACAGTCTTCTAAAGCTGTCTTTATCAAACTGAAGCTGATTACAGTCTTCTAAAGCTGTATTCATCCCATTGAAACTGATTACATGCTTCTAAAGCTGTCTTCATCCCACTGAAACTGATTACATTCTTCTAAAGCTGTCTTCATCCCACTGAAGCTGATTACAGTCTTCTAAAGCTGTCTTCATCCAACTGAAACTGATTACATTCTTCTACAGCTGTCTTCATCCCACTGAAGCTGATTACAGTCTTCTAAAGCTGTCTTCATCACACTGAAACTGATTACATTCTTCTAAAGCTGTCTTCATCCCACTCAAGCTGATTACAGTCTTCTAAAGCTGTCTTCATCCAACCGAAACTGATTACATTCTTCTAAAGCTGTCTTTATCAAACTGAAGCTGATTACAGTCTTCTAAAGCTGTCTTCATCCCACTGAAACTGATTACATTATTCTAAAGCTGTCTTCATCACACTGAAACAGATTACATTATTCCAAATCTGTCTTTATCCCACTGAAACTTATTACATTCTTCTAAAGCTGTCTTCATCCCACTCAAGCTGATTACAGTCTTCTAAAGCTGTCTTCATCCAACCGAAACTCATTAAATTCTTCTAAAGCTGTCTTTATCAAACTGAAGCTGATTACAGTCTTCTAAAGCTGTCTTCATCCCACTGATGCTGATTACAGTCTTCTAAAGCTGTCTTCATCCCACTGAAACTGATTCTTTCTTTTAAACCTGTCTTCATCACACTGAAACTGATTACATTCTTCTAAAGCTGTCTTCATCCCAATGAAACTGATTACATTCTTCTAAAGCTGTCTTCATCCCACTGAACCTGATTACATTATTCTAAAGCTGTCTTCATCACACTGAAACAGATTACATTATTCCAAAGCTGTCTTTATCCCACTGAAACGTATTACATTCTTCTAAAGCTGTCTTCATCCCACTCAAGCTGATTACATTCTTCTAAAGCTGTCTTTATCCAACTGAAACGTATTACATTCTTCTAAAGCTGTCTTCATCCCACTCAAGCTGATTACAGTCTTCTAAAGCTGTCTTCATCCCACTCAAGCTGATTACAGTCTTCTAAAGCTGTCTTAGTCCAACCGAAGCTGATTACAGTCTTCTAAAGCTGTCTTTATTCCACTGAAGCTGATTACAGTCTTCTAAAGCTGTCTTCATCCCACTGAAGCTGAGTACAGTCTTCTAAAGCTGTCTTCATCCAACCGAAGCTGATTACAGTCTTCTAATTCTGTCTTCATCCCATTGAAGCTGATTACAGTCTTCTAAAGCTGTCTTTATCAAACTGAAGCTGATTACAGTCTTCTAAAGCTGTATTCATCCCACTGAAACTGAATACATTCTTCTAAAGCTGTCTTCATCCCACTGAAGCTGATTCTTTCTTTTAAACCTGTCTTCATCACACTGAAACTGATTACATGCTTCTAAAGCTGTCTTCATCCCACTGAAACTGATTACATTCTTCTAAAGCTGTCTTCATCCCACTGAACCTGATTACATTATTCTAAAGCTGTCTTCATCACACTGAAACAGATTACATTATTCCAAAGCTGTCTTCATCCCACTGAAACTTATTACATTCTTCTAAAGCTGTCTTTATCAAACTGAAGCTGATTACAGTCTTCTAAAGCTGTCTTCATCCCACTCAAACTGATTACATTATTCTAAAGCTGTCTTCATCACACTGAAACAGATTACATTATTCCAAAGCTGTCTTTATCCCACTGAAACTTATTACATTCTTCTAAAGCTGTCTTCATCCCACTCAAGCTGATTACAGTCTTCTAAAGCTGTCTTCATCCAACCGAAACTGATTACATTCTTCTAAAGCTGTCTTTATCAAACTGAAGCTGATTACAGTCTTCTAAAGCTGTCTTCATCCCACTGAACCTGATTACATTATTCTAAAGCAGTCTTCTTCACACTGAAACAGATTACATTATTCCAAAGCTGTCTTTATCCAACTGAAACTTATTACATTCTTCTAAAGCTGTCTTCATCCCACTCAAGCTGATTACAGTCTTCTAAAGCTGTCTTCATCCCACTCAAGCTGATTACAGTCTTCTAAAGCTGTCTTAGTCCAACCGAAGCTGATTACAGTCTTCTAAAGCTGTCTTTATTCCACTGAAGCTGATTACAGTCTTCTAAAGCTGTCTTCATCCCACTGAAGCTGAGTACAGTCTTCTAAAGCTGTCTTCATCCAACCGAAGCTGATTACAGTCTTCTAATGTTGTCTTCATCCCATTGAAGCTGATTACAGTCTTCTAAAGCTGTCTTTATCAAACTGAAGCTGATTACAGTCTTCTAAAGCTGTATTCATCCCACTGAAACTGATTACATTCTTCTAAAGCTGTCTTCATCCCACTGAAGCTGATTTTTTCTTTTAAACCTGTCTTCATCACACTGAAACTGATGACATGTTTCTAAAGCTGTCTTCATCCCACTGAAACTGATTACATTCTTTTAAAGCTGTCTTCATCCCACTGAAGCTGATTACAGTCTTCTAAAGCTGTCTTCATCCAACTGAAACTAATTACATTCTTCTACAGCTGTCTTCATCCCACTGAAGCTGATTACAGTCTTCTAAAGCTATCTTCATCACACTGAAACTGATTACATTCTTCTAAAGCTGTCTTCATCCCAATGAAACTGATTACATTCTTTTAAAGCTTTCTTTATCCCACTGAAACTGATTACATTATTCTAAAGCTGTCTTCATCACACTGAAACAGATTACATTATTCCAAAGCTGTCTTTATCCCACTGAAACTTATTACATTCTTCTAAAGCTGTCTTCATCCCACTCAAGCTGATTACAGTCTTCTAAAGCTGTCTTTATCAAACTGAAGCTGATTACAGTCTTCTAAAGCTGTCTTCATCCCACTCAAGCTGATTACAGTCTTCTAAAGCTGTCTTCATCCCACTGAAGCTGATTCTTTATTTTAAACCTGTCTTCATCACACTGAAACTGATTACATTATTCCAAAGCTGTCTTTATCCCACTGAAACCTATTACATTCTTCTAAAGCTGTCTTCATCCCACTCAAGCTGATTGCAGTCTTCTAAAGCTGTCTTCATCCAACCGAAACTGATTACATTCTTCTAAAGCTGTCTTTATCAAACTGAAGTTGATTACAGTCTTCTAAAGCTGTCTTCATCCCACTGAAGCTGATAACAGTCTTCTAAAGCTGTCTTCATCACAGTGAAACTGATTACATTCTTCTAAAGCTGTCTTCATCCCAATGAAACTGATTACATCCTTCTAAAGCTGTCTTCATCCCACTGAACCTGATTACATTATTCTAAAGCTGTCTTCATCACACTGAAACAGATTACATTATTCCAAAGCTGTCTTTATCCCACTGAAACTTATTACATTCTTCTAAAGCTGTCTTCATCCCACTCAAGCTGATTACAGTCTTCTAAAGCTGTCTTTATCCAACTGAAACGTATTACATTCTTCTAAAGCTGTCTTCATCCCACTCAAGCTGATTACAGTCTTCTAAAGCTGTCTTCATCCCACTCAAGCTGATTACAGTCTTCTAAAGCTGTCTTAGTCCAACCGAAGCTGATTACAGTCTTCTAAAGCTGTCTTTATTCCACTGAAGCTGATTACAGTCTTCTAAAGCTGTCTTTATCCCATTGAAGCTGATTACAGTCTTCTAAAGCTGTCTTTATCAAACTGAAGCTGATTACAGTCTTCTAAAGCTGTATTCATCCCACTGAAACTGATTACATTCTTCTAAAGCTGTCTTCATCCCACTGAAGCTGATTCTTTCTTTTAAACCTGTCTTCATCACACTGAAACTGATTACATGCTTCTAAAGCTGTCTTCATCTCACTGAAACTGATTACATTCTTCTAAAGCTGTCTTCATCCCACTGAAGCTGATTACAGTCTTCTAAAGCTGTCTTCATCCCACTGAAGCTGATTACAGTCTTCTAAAGCTGTCTTCATCCAACTGAAACTAATTACATTCTTCTACAGCTGTCTTCATCCCACTGAAGCTGATTACAGTCTTCTAAAGCTGTCTTCATCACACTGAAACTGATTACATTCTTCTAAAGCTGTCTTCATCCCAATGAAACTGATTACATTCTTTTAAAGCTTTCTTTATCCCACTGAAACTGATTACATTATTCTAAAGCTGTCTTCATCACACTGAAACAGATTACATTATTCCAAAGCTGTCTTTATCCACTGAAACTTATTACATTCTTCTAAAGCTGTCTTCATCCCACTCAAGCTGATTACAGTCTTCTAAAGCTGTCTTTATCAAACTGAAGCTGATTACAGTCTTCTAAAGCTGTCTTCATCCCACTCAAGCTGATTACAGTCTTCTAAAGCTGTCTTCATCCCACTGAAGCTGATTCTTTATTTTAAACCTGTCTTCATCACACTGAAACTGATTACATTATTCCAAAGCTGTCTTTATCCCACTGAAACCTATTACATTCTTCTAAAGCTGTCTTCATCCCACTCAAGCTGATTGCAGTCTTCTAAAGCTGTCTTCATCCAACCGAAACTGATTACATTCTTCTAAAGCTGTCTTTATCAAACTGAAGTTGATTACAGTCTTCTAAAGCTGTCTTCATCCCACTGAAGCTGATAACAGTCTTCTAAAGCTGTCTTCATCACAGTGAAACTGATTACATTCTTCTAAAGCTGTCTTCATCCCAATGAAACTGATTACATCCTTCTAAAGCTGTCTTCATCCCACTGAACCTGATTACATTATGCTAAAGCTGTCTTCATCACACTGAAACAGATTACATTATTCCAAAGCTGTCTTTATCCCACTGAAACTTATTACATTCTTCTAAAGCTGTCTTCATCCCACTCAAGCTGATTACAGTCTTCTAAAGCTGTCTTTATCCAACTGAAACGTATTACATTCTTCTAAAGCTGTCTTCATCCCACTCAAGCTGATTACAGTCTTCTAAAGCTGTCTTCATCCCACTCAAGCTGATTACAGTCTTCTAAAGCTGTCTTAGTCCAACCGAAGCTGATTACAGTCTTCTAAAGCTGTCTTTATTCCACTGAAGCTGATTACAGTCTTCTAAAGCTGTCTTTATCCCATTGAAGCTGATTACAGTCTTCTAAAGCTGTCTTTATCAAACTGAAGCTGATTACAGTCTTCTAAAGCTGTATTCATCCCACTGAAACTGATTACATTCTTCTAAAGCTGTCTTCATCCCACTGAAGCTGATTCTTTCTTTTAAACCTGTCTTCATCACACTGAAACTGATTACATGCTTCTAAAGCTGTCTTCATCCCACTGAAACTGATTACATTCTTCTAAAGCTGTCTTCATCCCACTGAAGCTGATTACAGTCTTCTAAAGCTGTCTTCATCCCACTGAAGCTGATTACAGTCTTCTAAAGCTGTCTTCATCCAACTGAAACTAATTACATTCTTCTACAGCTGTCTTCATCCCACTGAAGCTGATTACAGTCTTCTAAAGCTGTCTTCATCACACTGAAACTGATTACATTCTTCTAAAGCTGTCTTCATCCCAATGAAACTGATTACATTCTTCTAAAGCTTTCTTTATCCCACTGAAACTGATTACATTATTCTAAAGCTGTCTTCATCACACTGAAACAGATTACATTATTCCAAAGCTGTCTTTATCCCACTGAAACTTATTACATTCTTCTAAAGCTGTCTTCATCCCACTCAAGCTGATTACAGTCTTCTAAAGCTGTCTTTATCAAACTGAAGCTGATTACAGTCTTCTAAAGCTGTCTTCATCCCACTCAAGCTGATTACAGTCTTCTAAAGCTGTCTTCATCCCACTGAAGCTGATTCTTAATTTTAAACCTGTCTTCATCACACTGAAACTGATTACATTATTCCAAAGCTGTCTTTATCCCACTGAAACCTATTACATTCTTCTAAAGCTGTCTTCATCCCACTCAAGCTGATTACAGTCTTCTAAAGCTGTCTTCATCCAACCGAAACTGATTACATTCTTCTAAAGCTGTCTTTATCAAACTGAAGCTGATTACAGTCTTCTAAAGCTGTCTTCATCCCACTGAAGCTGATAACAGTCTTCTAAAGCTGTCTTCATCACAGTGAAACTGATTACATTCTTCTAAAGCTGTCTTCATCCCAATGAAACTGATTACATTCTTCTAAAGCTGTCTTCATCCCAATGAAACTGATTACATTCTTCTAAAGCTGTCTTCATCCCACTGAACCTGATTACATTATTCTAAAGCTGTCTTCATCACACTGAAACAGATTACATTATTCCAAAGCTGTCTTTATCCCACTGAAACGTATTACATTCTTCTAAAGCTGTCTTCATCCCACTCAAGCTGATTACATTCTTCTAAAGCTGTCTTTATCCAACTGAAACGTATTACATTCTTCTAAAGCTGTCTTCATCCCACTCAAGCTGATTACAGTCTTCTAAAGCTGTCTTCATCCCACTCAAGCTGATTACAGTCTTCTAAAGCTGTCTTAGTCCAACCGAAGCTGATTACAGTCTTCTAAAGCTGTCTTTATTCCACTGAAGCTGATTACAGTCTTCTAAAGCTGTCTTCATCCCACTGAAGCTGAGTACAGTCTTCTAAAGCTGTCTTCATCCAACCGAAGCTGATTACAGTCTTCTAATGCTGTCTTCATCCCATTGAAGCTGATTACAGTCTTCTAAAGCTGTCTTTATCAAACTGAAGCTGATTACAGTCTTCTAAAGCTGTATTCATCCCACTGAAACTGAATACATTCTTCTAAAGCTGTCTTCATCCCACTGAAGCTGATTCTTTCTTTTAAACCTGTCTTCATCACACTGAAACTGATTACATGCTTCTAAAGCTGTCTTCATCCCACTGAAACTGATTACATTCTTCTAAAGCTGTCTTCATCACACTGAACCTGATTACATTATTCTAAAGCTGTCTTCATCACACTGAAACAGATTACATTATTCCAAAGCTGTCTTCATCCCACTGAAACTTATTACATTCTTCTAAAGCTGTCTTCATCCCACTGAAGCTGCGTACAGTCTTCTAAAGCTGTCTTCATCCAACCGAAACTGATTACATTCTTCTAAAGCTGTCTTTATCAAACTGAAGCTGATTACAGTCTTCTAAAGCTGTCTTCATCCCACTGAAACTGATTACAATATTCTAAAGCTGTCTTAATCACACTGAAACAGATTACATTATTCCAAAGCTGTCTTTATCCCACTGAAACCTATTACATTCTTCTAAAGCTGTCTTCATCCCACTCAAGCTGATTACAGTCTTCTAAAGCTGTCTTCATCCAACCGAAACTGATTACATTCTTCTAAAGCTGTCTTTATCAAACTGAAGCTGATTACAGTCTTCTAAAGCTGTCTTTATCCCACTGAAGCTGATAACAGTCTTCTAAAGCTGTCTTCATCACAGTGAACCTGATTACATTATTCTAAAGCTGTCTTCATCACACTGAAACAGATTACATTATTCCAAAGCTGTCTTTATCCCACTGAAACGTATTACATTCTTCTAAAGCTGTCTTCATCCCACTCAAGCTGATTACAGTCTTCTAAAGCTGTCTTTATCCAACTGAAACTTATTACATTCTTCTAAAGCTGTCTTCATCCCACTCAAGCTGATTACAGTCTTCTAAAGCTGTCTTCATCCCACTCAAGCTGATTACAGTCTTCTAAAGCTGTCTTAGTCCAACCGAAGCTGATTACAGTCTTCTAAAGCTGTCTTTATTCCACTGAAGCTGATTACAGTCTTCTAAAGCTGTCTTCATCCCACTGAAGCTGAGTACAGTCTTCTAAAGCTGTCTTCATCCAACCGAAGCTGATTACAGTCTTCTAATGCTGTCTTTATCCCATTGAAGCTGATTACAGTCTTCTAAAGCTGTCTTTATCAAACTGTAGCTGATTACAGTCTTCTAAAGCTGGATTCATCCCACTGAAACTGATTACATTCTTCTAAAGCTGTCTTTATCCAACTGAAACTTATTACATTCTTCTAAAGCTGTCTTCATCCCACTCAAGCTGAATACAGTCTTCTAAAGCTGTCTTCATCCCACTCAAGCTGATTACAGTCTTCTAAAGCTGTCTTAGTCCAACCGAAGCTGATTACACTCTTCTAAAGCTGTCTTTATTCCACTGAAGCTGATTACAGTCTTCTAAAGCTGTCTTCATCCCACTGAAGCTGAGTACAGTCTTCTAAAGCTGTCTTCATCCAACCGAAGCTGATTACAGTCTTCTAATGCTGTCTTCATCCCATTGAAGCTGATTACAGTCTTCTAAAGCTGTCTTTATCAAACTGAAACTGATTACAGTCTTCTAAAGCTGTATTCATCCCACTGAAACTGAATACATTCTTCTAAAGCTGTCTTCATCCCACTGAAGCTGATTCTTTCTTTTAAACCTGTCTTCATCACACTGAAACTGATTACATGCTTCTAAAGCTGTCTTCATCCCACTGAAACTGATTACATTCTTCTAAAGCTGTCTTCATCCCACTGAACCTGATTACATTATTCTAAAGCTGTCTTCATCACACTGAAACAGATTACATTATTCCAAAGCTGTCTTCATCCCACTGAAACTTATTACATTCTTCTAAAGCTGTCTTCATCCCACTGAAGCTGCGTACAGTCTTCTAAAGCTGTCTTCATCCAACCGAAACTGATTACATTCTTCTAAAGCTGTCTTTATCAAACTGAAGCTGATTACAGTCTTCCAAAGCTGTCTTCATCCCACTGAAACTGATTACATTATTCTAAAGCTGTCTTAATCACACTGAAACAGATTGCATTATTCCAAAGCTGTCTTTATCCCACTGAAACCTATTACATTCTTCTAAAGCTGTCTTCATCCCACTCAAGCTGATTACAGTCTTCTAAAGCTGTCTTCATCCAACCGAAACTGATTACATTCTTCTAAAGCTGTCTTTATCAAACTGAAGCTGATTACAGTCTTCTAAAGCTGTCTTCATCCCACTGAAGCTGATAACAGTCTTCTAAAGCTGTCTTCATCACAGTGAAACTGATTACATTCTTCTAAAGCTGTCTTCATCCCAATGAAACTGATTACATTCTTCTAAAGCTGTCTTCATCCCACTGAACCTGATTACATTATTCTAAAGCTGTCTTCATCACACTGAAACAGATTACATTATTCCAAAGCTGTCTTTATCCCACTGAAACTTATTACATTCTTCTAAAGCTGTCTTCATCCCACTCAAGCTGATTACAGTCTTCTAAAGCTGTCTTTATCAAACTGAAGCTGATTACAGTCTTCTAAAGCTGTATTCATCCCACTGAAACTGATTACATTCTTCTAAAGCTTTCTTTATCAAACTGAAACTTATTACATTCTTCTAAAGCTGTCTTCATCCCACTCAAGCTGATTACAGTCTTCTAAAGCTGTCTTCATCCCACTCAAGCTGATTACAGTCTTCTAAAGCTGTCTTCATCCCACTGAAGCTGAGTACAGTCTTCTAAAGCTGTCTTCATCCAACCGAAGCTGATTACATTCTTCTAATGCTGTCTTCATCCCATTGAAGCTGATTACAGTCTTCTAAAGCTGTCTTTATCAAACTGAAGCTGATTACAGTCTTCTAAAGCTGTATTCATCCCACTGAAACTGATTACATTCTTCTAAAGCTGTCTTAGTCCAACCGAAGCTGATTACAGTCTTCTAAAGCTCTCTTTATTCCACTGAAGCTGAGTACAGTCTTCTAAAGCTGTCTTCATCCCACTGAAGCTGAGTACAGTCTTCTAAAGCTGTCTTCATCCAACCGAAGCTGATTACAGTCTTCTAATGCTGTCTTCATCCCATTGAAGCTGATTACAGTCTTCTAAAGCTGTCTTTATCAAACTGAAGCTGATTACAGTCTTCTAAAGCTGTATTCATCCCACTGAAACTGATTACATTCTTCTAAAGCTGTCTTCATCCCACTGAAGCTGATTCTTTCTTTTAAACCTGTCTTCATCACACTGAAACTGATTACATGCTTCTAAAGCTGTCTTCATCCCACTGAAACTGATTACATTCTTCTAAAGCTGTCTTCATCCCACTGAAACTGATTACATTATTCTAAAGCTGTCTTCATCACACTGAAACAGATTACATTATTCAAAGCTGTCTTCATCCCACTGAAACTTATTACATTCTTCTAAAGCTGTCTTCATCCCACTGAAGCTGCGTACAGTCTTCTAAAGCTGTCTTCATCCCACTCAAGCTGATTACAGTCTTCTAAAGCTGTCTTAGTCCAACCGAAGCTGATTACAGTCTTCTAAAGCTGTCTTTATTCCACTGAAGCTGATTACAGTCTTCTAAAGCTGTCTTCATCCCACTGAAGCTGAGTACAGTCTTCTAAAGCTGTCTTCATCCAACCGAAGCTGATTACAGTCTTCTAATGCTGTCTTCATCCCATTGAAGCTGATTACAGTCTTCTAAAGCTGTCTTTATCAAACTGAAGCTGATTACAGTCTTCTAAAGCTGTCTTCATCCAACTGAAACTGATTACATTCTTCTACAGCTGTCTTCATCCCACTGAAGCTGATTACAGTCTTCTAAATCTGTCTTCATCCCACTGAAGCTGATAACAGTCTTCTAAAGCTGTCTTCATCACAGTGAAACTGATTACATTCTTCTAAAGCTGTCTTCATCCCAATGAAACTGATTACATTCTTCTAAAGCTGTCTTCATCACACTGAAACAGATTACATTATTCAAAAGCTGTCTTTATCCCACTGAAACTTATTACATTCTTCTAAAGCTGTCTTCATCCCACTCAAGCTGATTACAGTCTTCTAAAGCTGTCTTTATCCAACTGAAACTGATTACATTCTTCTAAAGCTGTCTTCATCCCACTCAAGCTGATTACAGTCTTCTAAAGCTGTCTTCATCCCACTGAAGCTGATTCTTTATTTTAAACCTGTCTTCATCACACTGAAACTGATTACAGTCTTCCAAAGCTGTCTTCATCCCACTGAAACCTGATTACATTCTTCTACAGCTGTCTTCATCCCACTGAAGCTGATTACAGTCTTCTAAAGCTGTCTTCATCCCACTGAAGCTGATTACAGTCTTCTAAAGCTGTCTTCATCCCAATGAAACTGATTACATTCTTCTAAAGCTGTCTTCATCCCAATGAAACTGATTACATTCTTCTAAAGCTGTCTTCATCCCACTGAACCTGATTACATTATTCTAAAGCTGTCTTCATCACACTGAAACAGATTACATTATTCCAAAGCTGTCTTTATCCCACTGAAACGTATTACATTCTTCTAAAGCTGTCTTCATCCCACTCAAGCTGATTACATTCTTCTAAAGCTGTCTTTATCCAACTGAAACGTATTACATTTTTCTAAAGCTGTCTTCATCCCACTCAAGCTGATTACAGTCTTCTAAAGCTGTCTTCATCCCACTCAAGCTGATTACAGTCTTCTAAAGCTGTCTTAGTCCAACCGAAGCTGATTACAGTCTTCTAAAGCTGTCTTTATTCCACTGAAGCTGATTACAGTCTTCTAAAGCTGTCTTCATCCCACTGAAGCTGAGTACAGTCTTCTAAAGCTGTCTTCATCCAACCGAAGCTGATTACAGTCTTCTAA
The DNA here is from genome assembly GCF_965601325.2 of Salmo salar. Lineage (NCBI taxonomy): Eukaryota > Metazoa > Chordata > Actinopteri > Salmoniformes > Salmonidae > Salmo > Salmo salar. Next base: position 377,284 of record NW_027675383.1, read on the forward strand.
TGCTGTCTTCATCCCATTGAAGCTGATTACAGTCTTCTAAAGCTGTCTTTATCAAACTGAAGCTGATTACAGTCTTCTAAAGCTGTATTCATCCCACTGAAACTGAATACATTCTTCTAAAGCTGTCTTCATCCCACTGAAGCTGATTCTTTCTTTTAAACCTGTCTTCATCACACTGAAACTGATTACATGCTTCTAAAGCTGTCTTCATCCCACTGAAACTGATTACATTCTTCTAAAGCTGTCTTCATCACACTGAACCTGATTACATTATTCTAAAGCTGTCTTCATCACACTGAAACAGATTACATTATTCCAAAGCTGTCTTCATCCCACTGAAACTTATTACATTCTTCTAAAGCTGTCTTCATCCCACTGAAGCTGCGTACAGTCTTCTAAAGATGTCTTCATCCAACCGAAACTGATTACATTCTTCTAAAGCTGTCTTTATCAAACTGAAGCTGATTACAGTCTTCTAAAGCTGTCTTCATCCCACTGAAACTGATTACAATATTCTAAAGCTGTCTTAATCACACTGAAACAGATTACATTATTCCAAAGCTGTCTTTATCCCACTGAAACCTATTACATTCTTCTAAAGCTGTCTTCATCCCACTCAAGCTGATTACAGTCTTCTAAAGCTGTCTTCATCCAACCGAAACTGATTACATTCTTCTAAAGCTGTCTTTATCAAACTGAAGCTGATTACAGTCTTCTAAAGCTGTCTTTATCCCACTGAAGCTGATAACAGTCTTCTAAAGCTGTCTTCATCACAGTGAACCTGATTACATTATTCTAAAGCTGTCTTCATCCCACTGAAACTGATTACATTCTTCTAAAGCTGTCTTTATCCAACTGAAACTGATTACATTCTTCTAAAGCTGTCTTCATCCCACTCAAGCTGATTACAGTCTTCTAAAGCTGTCTTCATCCCACTGAAGCTGAGTACAGTCTTCTAAAGCTGTCTTCATCCAACCGAAGCTGATTACAGTCTTCTAATGCTGTCTTCATCCCATTGAAGCTGATTACAGTCTTCTAAAGCTGTCTTTATCAAACTGAAGCTGATTACAGTCTTCTAAAGCTGTATTCATCCCACTGAAACTGAATACATTCTTCTAAAGCTGTCTTCATCCCACTGAAGCTGATTCTTTCTTTTAAACCTGTCTTCATCACACTGAAACTGATTACATGCTTCTAAAGCTGTCTTCATCCCACTGAAACTGATTACATTCTTCTAAAGCTGTCTTCATCACACTGAACCTGATTACATTATTCTAAAGCTGTCTTCATCACACTGAAACAGATTACATTATTCCAAAGCTGTCTTCATCCCACTGAAACTTATTACATTCTTCTAAAGCTGTCTTCATCCCACTGAAGCTGAGTACAGTCTTCTAAAGCTGTCTTCATCCAACTCGAAGCTGATTACAGTCTTCTAAAGCTGTCTTAGTCCAACCGAAGCTGATTACAGTCTTCTAAAGCTGTCTTTATCCCACTGAAGCTGATTACAGTCTTCTAAAGCTGTCTTCATCCCACTGAAACTGATTACATTCTTCTAAAGCTGTCTTCATCCAACCGAAGCTGATTACAGTCTTCTAATGCTGTCTTCATCCCATTGAAGCTGATTACAGTCTTCTAAAGCTGTCTTCATCCCACTGAAACTGATTACAGTCTTCTAAAGCTGTCTTCATCCAACTGAAACTAATTACATTCTTCTACAGCTGTCTTCATCCCACTGAAGCTGATTACAGTCTTCTAAAGCTGTCTTCATCACACTGAAACTGATTACATTCTTCTAAAGCTGTCTTCATCCCAATGAAACTGATTACATTCTTTTAAAGCTTTCTTTATCCCACTGAAACTGATTACATTATTCTAAAGCTGTCTTCATCACACTGAAACAGATTACATTATTCCAAAGCTGTCTTTATCCACTGAAACTTATTACATTCTTCTAAAGCTGTCTTCATCCCACTCAAGCTGATTACAGTCTTCTAAAGCTGTCTTTATCAAACTGAAGCTGATTACAGTCTTCTAAAGCTGTCTTCATCCCACTCAAGCTGATTACAGTCTTCTAAAGCTGTCTTCATCCCACTGAAGCTGATTCTTTATTTTAAACCTGTCTTCATCACACTGAAACTGATTACATTTTTCCAAAGCTGTCTTTATCCCACTGAAACCTATTACATTCTTCTAAAGCTGTCTTCATCCCACTCAAGCTGATTACAGTCTTCTAAAGCTGTCTTCATCCAACCGAAACTGATTACATTCTTCTAAAGCTGTCTTTATCAAACTGAAGCTGATTACAGTCTTCTAAAGCTGTCTTCATCCCACTGAAGCTGATAACAGTCTTCTAAAGCTGTCTTCATCACAGTGAAACTGATTACATTCTTCTAAAGCTGTCTTCATCCCAATGAAACTGATTACATTCTTCTAAAGCTGTCTTCATCCCAATGAAACTGATTACATTCTTCTAAAGCTGTCTTCATCCCACTGAACCTGATTACATTATTCTAAAGCTGTCTTCATCACACTGAAACAGATTACATTATTCCAAAGCTGTCTTTATCCCACTGAAACGTATTACATTCTTCTAAAGCTGTCTTCATCCCACTCAAGCTGATTACATTCTTCTAAAGCTGTCTTTATCCAACTGAAACGTATTACATTTTTCTAAAGCTGTCTTCATCCCACTCAAGCTGATTACAGTCTTCTAAAGCTGTCTTCATCCCACTCAAGCTGATTACAGTCTTCTAAAGCTGTCTTAGTCCAACCGAAGCTGATTACAGTCTTCTAAAGCTGTCTTTATTCCACTGAAGCTGATTACAGTCTTCTAAAGCTGTCTTCATCCCACTGAAGCTGAGTACAGTCTTCTAAAGCTGTCTTCATCCAACCGAAGCTGATTACAGTCTTCTAATGCTGTCTTCATCCCATTGAAGCTGATTACAGTCTTCTAAAGCTGTCTTTATCAAACTGAAGCTGATTACAGTCTTCTAAAGCTGTATTCATCCCACTGAAACTGAATACATTCTTCTAAAGCTGTCTTCATCCCACTGAAGCTGATTCTTTCTTTTAAACCTGTCTTCATCACACTGAAACTGATTACATGCTTCTAAAGCTGTCTTCATCCCACTGAAACTGATTACATTCTTCTAAAGCTGTCTTCATCACACTGAACCTGATTACATTATTCTAAAGCTGTCTTCATCACACTGAAACAGATTACATTATTCCAAAGCTGATTACATTCTTCTAAAGCTGTCTTTATCCAACTGAAACTTATTACATTCTTCTAAAGCTGTCTTCATCCCACTGAAGCTGCGTACAGTCTTCTAAAGCTGTCTTCATCCCACTCAAGCTGATTACAGTCTTCTAAAGCTGTCTTAGTCCAACCGAAGCTGATTACAGTCTTCTAAAGCTGTCTTTATTCCACTGAAGCTGATTACAGTCTTCTAAAGCTGTCTTCATCCCACTGAAGCTGAGTACAGTCTTCTAAAGCTGTCTTCATCCAACCGAAGCTGATTACAGTCTTCTAATGCTGTCTTCATCCCATTGAAGCTGATTACAGTCTTCTAAAGCTGTCTTTATCAAACTGAAGCTGATTACAGTCTTCTAAAGCTGTATTCATCCCACTGAAACTGATTACATTCTTCTAAAGCTGTCTTCATCCCACTGAAGCTGATTCATTCTTCTAAACCTGTCTTCATCACACTCAAGCTGATTACAGTGCTTCTAAAGCTGTCTTCATCCCACTCAAGCTGATTACAGTCTTCTAAAGCTGTCTTCAGTCCACCGAACCTGATTACATTCTTCTAAAGCTGTCTTCATCCACTGAAGCAGATTACATTCTTCCAAAGCTGTCTTCATCCCACTGAAGCTGAGTACAGTCTTCTAAAGCTGTCTTCATCCAACCGAAGCTGATTACAGTCTTCTAATGCTGTCTTCATCCCACTGAAGCTGATTACAGTCTTCTAAAGCTGTATTCATCCCACTGAAACTGATTACATTCTTCTAAAGCTGTCTTCATCCCACTGAAGCTGATTCTTTCTTTTAAACCTGTCTTCATCACACTGAAACTGATTACATGCTTCTAAAGCTGTCTTCATCCCACTGAAACTGATTACATTCTTCTAAAGCTGTCTTCATCCCACTGAAGCTGATTACAGTCTTCTAAAGCTGTCTTCATCCCACTGAAACTGATTACAGTCTTCTAAAGCTGTCTTCATCCAACTGAAACTGATTACATTCTTCTAAAGCTGTCTTCATCCCACTGAAGCTGATTACAGTCTTCTAAAGCTGTCTTCATCCACACTGAAACTGATTACATTCTTCTAAAGCTGTCTTCATCCCAATGAAACTGATTACATTCTTCTAAAGCTGTCTTCATCCCACTGAAACTGATTACATTATTCTAAAGCTGTCTTCATCACACTGAAACAGATTACATTATTCCAAAGCTGTCTTTATCCCACTGAAACTTATTACATTCTTCTAAAGCTGTCTTCATCCCACTCAAGCTGATTACAGTCTTCTAAAGCTGTCTTTATCCAACTGAAACTGATTACATTCTTCTAAAGCTGTCTTCATCCCACTCAAGCTGATTACAGTCTTCTAAAGCTGTCTTCATCCCACTCAAGCTGATTACAGTCTTCTAAAGCTGTCTTCATCCACTGAAACTGATTACATTATTCCAAAGCTGTCTTTATCCCACTGAACCTATTACAGTCTTCTAAAGCTGTCTTCATCCAACCGAAACTGATTACATTCTTCTAAAGCTGTCTTTATCAAACTGAAGCTGATTACAGTCTTCTAAAGCTGTCTTCATCCCACTGAAGCTGATAACAGTCTTCTAAAGCTGTCTTCATCACAGTGAAACTGATTACATTCTTCTAAAGCTGTCTTCATCCCAATGAAACTGATTACATTCTTCTAAAGCTGTCTTCATCGCAATGAAACTGATTACATTCTTCTAAAGCTGTCTTCATCCCACTGAACCTGATTACATTATTCTAAAGCTGTCTTCATCACACTGAAACAGATTACATTATTCCAAAGCTGTCTTTATCCCACTGAAACGTATTACATTCTTCTAAAGCTGTCTTCATCCCACTCAAGCTGATTACAGTCTTCTAAAGCTGTCTTTATCCAACTGAAACTGTATTACATTCTTCTAAAGCTGTCTTCATCCCACTCAAGCTGATTACAGTCTTCTAAAGCTGTCTTCATCCCACTCAAGCTGATTACAGTCTTCTAAAGCTGTCTTAGTCCAACCGAAGCTGATTACAGTCTTCTAAAGCTGTCTTTATTCCACTGAAGCTGATTACAGTCTTCTAAAGCTGTCTTCATCCCACTGAAGCTGAGTACAGTCTTCTAAAGCTGTCTTCATCCAACCGAAGCTGATTACAGTCTTCTAATGCTGTCTTCATCCCATTGAAGCTGATTACAGTCTTCTAAAGCTGTCTTTATCAAACTGAAGCTGATTACAGTCTTCTAAAGCTGTATTCATCCCACTGAAACTGAATACATTCTTCTAAAGCTGTCTTCATCCCACTGAAGCTGATTCTTTCTTTTAAACCTGTCTTCATCACACTGAAACTGATTACATGCTTCTAAAGCTGTCTTCATCCCACTGAAACTGATTACATTCTTCTAAAGCTGTCTTCATCACACTGAACCTGATTACATTATTCTAAAGCTGTCTTCATCACACTGAAACTTATTACATTCTTCTAAAGCTGTCTTCATCCCACTGAAGCTGCGTACAGTCTTCTAAAGCTGTCTTCATCCAACCGAAACTGATTACATTCTTCTAAAGCTGTCTTTATCAAACTGAAGCTGATTACAGTCTTCTAAAGCTGTCTTCATCCCACTGAAACTGATTACAATATTCTAAAGCTGTCTTAATCACACTGAAACAGATTACATTATTCCAAAGCTGTCTTTATCCCACTGAAACCTATTACATTCTTCTAAAGCTGTCTTCATCCCACTCAAGCTGATTACAGTCTTCTAAAGCTGTCTTCATCCAACCGAAACTGATTACATTCTTCTAAAGCTGTCTTTATCAAACTGAAGCTGATTACAGTCTTCTAAAGCTGTCTTTATCCCACTGAAGCTGATAACAGTCTTCTAAAGCTGTCTTCATCACAGTGAACCTGATTACATTATTCTAAAGCTGTCTTCATCACACTGAAACAGATTACATTATTCCAAAGCTGTCTTTATCCCACTGAAACTTATTACATTCTTCTAAAGCTGTCTTCATCCCACTCAAGCTGATTACAGTCTTCTAAAGCTGTCTTCATCCCACTCAAGCTGATTACAGTCTTCTAAAGCTGTCTTAGTCCAACCGAAGCTGATTACAGTCTTCTAAAGCTGTCTTTATTCCACTGAAGCTGATTACAGTCTTCTAAAGCTGTCTTCATCCCACTGAAGCTGAGTACAGTCTTCTAAAGCTGTCTTCATCCAACCGAAGCTGATTACAGTCTTCTAATGCTGTCTTTATCCCATTGAAGCTGATTACAGTCTTCTAAAGCTGTCTTTATCAAACTGTAGCTGATTACAGTCTTCTAAAGCTGTATTCATCCCACTGAAACTGATTACATTCTTCTAAAGCTGTCTTTATCCAACTGAAACTTATTACATTCTTCTAAAGCTGTCTTCATCCCACTCAAGCTGAATACAGTCTTCTAAAGCTGTCTTCATCCCACTCAAGCTGATTACAGTCTTCTAAAGCTGTCTTAGTCCAACCGAAGCTGATTACAGTCTTCTAAAGCTGTCTTTATTCCACTGAAGCTGATTACAGTCTTCTAAAGCTGTCTTCATCCCACTGAAGCTGAGTACAGTCTTCTAAAGCTGTCTTCATCCAACCGAAGCTGATTACAGTCTTCTAATGCTGTCTTCATCCCATTGAAGCTGATTACAGTCTTCTAAAGCTGTCTTTATCAAACTGAAGCTGATTACAGTCTTCTAAAGCTGTATTCATCCCACTGAAACTGAATACATTCTTCTAAAGCTGTCTTCATCCCACTGAAGCTGATTCTTTCTTTTAAACCTGTCTTCATCACACTGAAACTGATTACATGCTTCTAAAGCTGTCTTCATCCCACTGAAACTGATTACATTCTTCTAAAGCTGTCTTCATCCCACTGAACCTGATTACATTATTCTAAAGCTGTCTTCATCACACTGAAACAGATTACATTATTCCAAAGCTGTCTTCATCCCACTGAAACTTATTACATTCTTCTAAAGCTGTCTTCATCCCACTGAAGCTGCGTACAGTCTTCTAAAGCTGTCTTCATCCAACCGAAACTGATTACATTCTTCTAAAGCTGTCTTTATCAAACTGAAGCTGATTACAGTCTTCCAAAGCTGTCTTCATCCCACTGAAACTGATTACATTATTCTAAAGCTGTCTTAATCACACTGAAACAGATTGCATTATTCCAAAGCTGTCTTTATCCCACTGAAACCTATTACATTCTTCTAAAGCTGTCTTCATCCCACTCAAGCTGATTACAGTCTTCTAAAGCTGTCTTCATCCAACCGAAACTGATTACATTCTTCTAAAGCTGTCTTTATCAAACTGAAGCTGATTACAGTCTTCTAAAGCTGTCTTCATCCCACTGAAGCTGATAACAGTCTTCTAAAGCTGTCTTCATCACAGTGAAACTGATTACATTCTTCTAAAGCTGTCTTCATCCCAATGAAACTGATTACATTCTTCTAAAGCTGTCTTCATCCCACTGAACCTGATTACATTATTCTAAAGCTGTCTTCATCCCACTCAAGCTGATTACAGTCTTCTAAAGCTGTCTTTATCCAAACTGAAGCTGATTACAGTCTTCTAAAGCTGTATTCATCCCACTGAAACTGATTACATTCTTCTAAAGCTTTCTTTATCAAACTGAAACTTATTACATTCTTCTAAAGCTGTCTTCATCCCACTCAAGCTGATTACAGTCTTCTAAAGCTGTCTTCATCCCACTCAAGCTGATTACAGTCTTCTAAAGCTGTCTTCATCCCACTGAAGCTGAGTACAGACTTCTAAAGCTGTCTTCATCCAACCGAAGCTGATTACATTCTTCTAATGCTGTCTTCATCCCATTGAAGCTGATTACAGTCTTCTAAAGCTGTCTTTATCAAACTGAAGCTGATTACAGTCTTCTAAAGCTGTATTCATCCCACTGAAACTGATTACATGCTTCTAAAGCTGTCTTCATCCCACTCAAGCTGATTACAGTCTTCTAAAGCTGTCTTCATCCCACTCAAGCTGATTACAGTCTTCTAAAGCTGTCTTTGTCCAACCGAAGCTGATTACAGTCTTCTAAAGCTGTCTTCATCCCACTGAAACTGATTACTTTCTTCTAAAGCTGTCTTCATCACACTGAAACATTCTTCTAAAGCTGTCTTCATCCCAATGAAACTGATTACATTCTTCTAAATCTTTCTTCGTCCCACTGAAACTGATTACATTATTCTAAAGCTGTCTTCATCACACTGAAACAGATTACATTATTCCAAAGCTGTCTTTATCCCACTGAAACTTATTACATTCTTCTAAAGCTGTCTTCATCCCACTCAAGCTGATTAGAGTCTTCTAAAGCTGTCTTTATCCAACTGAAACGTATTAGATTCTTCTAAAGCTGTCTTCATCCCAATCAAGCTGAGTACAGTCTTCTAAAGCTGTCTTCATCCCACTCAAGCTGATTACAGTCTTCTAAAGCTGTCTTAGTCCAACCGAAGCTGATTACAGTCTTCTAAAGCTGTCTTTATTCCACTGAAGCTGATTACAGTCTTCTAAAGCTGTCTTCATCCCACTGAAGCTGAGTACAGTCTTCTAATGCTGTCTTCATCCAATTGAAGCTGATTACAGTCTTCTAAAGCTGTCTTTATCAAACTGAAGCTGATTACAGTCTTCTAAAGCTGTCTTCATCCCACTGAAACTGATTACATTCTTCTAAAGCTGTCTTCATCCCAATGAAGCTGATTACAGTCTTCTAAAGCTGTCTTCATCCCACTGAAACTGATTCTTTCTTTTAAACCTGTCTTCATCACACTGAAACTGATTACATTCTTCTAAAGCTGTCTTCATCCCACTGAAGCTGATTACAGTCTTCTAAAGCTGTCTTCATCCAACCGAAACTGATTACATTCTTCTAAAGCTGTCTTCATCCCACTGAAGCTGATAACAGTCTTCTAAAGCTGTCTTTATCCAACTGAAACTTATTACATTCTTCTAAAGCTGTCTTCATCCCACTCAAGCTGATTACAGTCTTCTAAAGCTGTCTTCATCCCACTCAAGCTGATTACAGTCTTCTAAAGCTGTCTTTGTCCAACCGAAGCTGATTACAGTCTTCTAAAGCTGTCTTCATCCCACTGAAACTGATTATTTCTTCTAAAGCTGTCTTCATCACACTGAAACATTCTTCTAAAGCTGTCTTCATCCCAATGAAACTGATTACATTCTTCTAAATCTTTCTTCATCCCACTGAAACTGATTACATTATTCTAAAGCTGTCTTCATCACACTGAAACAGATTACATTATTCCAAAGTTGTCTTTATCACACTGAAACTTATTACATTCTTCTAAAGCTGTCTTCATCCCACTCAAGCTGATTAGAGTCTTCTAAAGCTGTCTTTATCCAACTGAAACGTATTAGATTCTTCTAAAGCTGTCTTCATCCCACTCAAGCTGAGTACAGTCTTCTAAAGCTGTCTTCATCCCACTCAAGCTGATAACAGTCTTCTAAAGCTGTCTTTATCAAACTGAAGCTGATTACAGTCTTCTAAACCTGTCTTCATGCCACTGAAGCTGATCAGTCGTTTAAAGCTGTTTTCATCCCACTGAAGCTGATTAGTCTTCTAAAGCTGTCTTCATCCCACTGAAACTGATTACATTCTTCTAAAGCTGTCTTCATCCCACTGAAGCTGATTACAGTCTTCTAAAGCTGTCTTCATCCAACTGAAACTTATTACATTCTTCTAAAGCTGTCTTCATCCCACTGAAGCTGATTACAGTCTTCTAAAGCTGTCTTCATCCAACTGAAACTGATTAAATTCTTCTAAAGCTTTCTTCATCCCACTGAAGCTGATTACAGTCTTCTAAAGCTGTCTTCATCCAACCGAAACTGATTACATTCTTCTAAAGCTGTCTTCATCCCACTCAAGCTGATTACAGTCTTCTAAAGCTGTCTTTATCCAACTGAAACTTATTACATTCTTCTAAAGCTGTCTTCATCCCACTCAAACTGATTACAGTCTTCTAAAGCTGTCTTCATCCCACTCAAGCTGATTACAGTCTTCTAAAGCTGTCTTAGTCCAACCGAAGCTGATTACAGTCTTCTAAAGCTGTCTTTATTCCACTGAAGCTGATTACAGTCTTCTAAAGCTGTCTTCATCCCACTGAAGCTGAGTACAGTCTTCTAAAGCTGTCTTCATCCAACCGAAGCTGATTACAGTCTTCTAATGCTGTCTTGATCCCATTGAAGCTGTTAAGTCTTTTAAAGCTGTCTTCATCCCACTGATGCTGATTACAGTCTTCTAAAGCTGTCTTCATCCCACTGAAACTGATTCTTTGTTTTAAAACTGTCTTCATCACACTGAAACTGATTACAGTCTTTTAAAGCTGTCTTCATCCCACTGATGCTGATTACAGTCTTCTAAAGCTGTCTTCATCCTACTGAAACTGATTCTTTCTTTTAAACCTGTCTTCATCACACTGAAACTGATTACATTCTTCTAAAGCTTCCTCCATCCCACTAAAGCTGATTACCTTCTTCTAAAGCTGTCTTCATCCCACTGAAGGTGATTACAGTATCTAAAGCTGTCTTCATCCAACCGCAGCTGATTACAGTCTTCTAAAGCTGACTTCATCCCACTGAAGCTGATTACATTCTTCTAAAGCTGTCTTTATCCAACCGAAGCTGATTACTGTCTTCTAAATCTGTCTTCATCCCAATGAAGCTGATTACAGTCTTCTAAAGCTGTCTTCATCCAACCGAAACTGATTACATTCTTCTAAAGCTGTCTTCATCCCACTGAAGCTGATAAAAGTCTTCTAAAGCTGTCTTTATCCAACTGAAACTTATTACATTCTTCTAAAGCTGTCTTCATCCCACTCAAGCTGATTACAGTCTTCTAAAGCTGTCTTCATCCCACTCAAGCTGATTACAGTCTTCTAAAGCTGTCTTTGTCCAACCGAAGCTGATTACAGTCTTCTAAAGCTGTCTTCATCCCACTGAAACAGATTATTTCTTCTAAAGCTGTCTTCATCACACTGAAACATTCTTCTAAAGCTGTCTTCATCCCAATGAAACTGATTACATTCTTCTAAATCTTTCTTCATCCCACTGAAACTGATTACATTATTCTAAAGCTGTCTTCATCACACTGAAACAGATTACATTATTCCAAAGCTGTCTTTATCCCACTGAAACTTATTACATTCTTCTAAAGCTGTCTTCATCCCACTCAAGCTGATTAGAGTCTTCTAAAGCTGTCTTTATCCAACTGAAACGTATTAGATTCTTCTAAAGCTGTCTTCATCCCAATCAAGCTGAGTACAGTCTTCTAAAGCTGTCTTCATCCCACTCAAGCTGATTACAGTCTTCTAAAGCTGTCTTAGTCCAACCGAAGCTGATTACAGTCTTCTAAAGCTGTCTTTATTCCACTGAAGCTGATTACAGTCTTCTAAAGCTGTCTTCATCCCACTGAAGCTGAGTACAGTCTTCTAATGCTGTCTTCATCCAATTGAAGCTGATTACAGTCTTCTAAAGCTGTCTTTATCAAACTGAAGCTGATTACAGTCTTCTAAAGCTGTCTTCATCCCACTGAAACTGATTACATTCTTCTAAAGCTGTCTTCATCCCAATGAAGCTGATTACAGTCTTCTAAAGCTGTCTTCATCCCACTGAAACTGATTCTTTCTTTTAAACCTGTCTTCATCACACTGAAACTGATTACATTCTTCTAAAGCTGTCTTCATCCCACTGAAGCTGATTACAGTCTTCTAAAGCTGTCTTCATCCAACCGAAACTGATTACATTCTTCTAAAGCTGTCTTCATCCCACTGAAGCTGATAACAGTCTTCTAAAGCTGTCTTTATCCAACTGAAACTTATTACATTCTTCTAAAGCTGTCTTCATCCCACTCAAGCTGATTACAGTCTTCTAAAGCTGTCTTCATCCCACTCAAGCTGATTACAGTCTTCTAAAGCTGTCTTTGTCCAACCGAAGCTGATTACAGTCTTCTAAAGCTGTCTTCATCCCACTGAAACTGATTATTTCTTCTAAAGCTGTCTTCATCACACTGAAACATTCTTCTAAAGCTGTCTTCATCCCAATGAAACTGATTACATTCTTCTAAATCTTTCTTCATCCCACTGAAACTGATTACATTATTCTAAAGCTGTCTTCATCACACTGAAACAGATTACATTATTCCAAAGTTGTCTTTATCACACTGAAACTTATTACATTCTTCTAAAGCTGTCTTCATCCCACTCAAGCTGATTAGAGTCTTCTAAAGCTGTCTTTATCCAACTGAAACGTATTAGATTCTTCTAAAGCTGTCTTCATCCCACTCAAGCTGAGTACAGTCTTCTAAAGCTGTCTTCATCCCACTCAAGCTGATAACAGTCTTCTAAAGCTGTCTTTATCAAACTGAAGCTGATTACAGTCTTCTAAACCTGTCTTCATGCCACTGAAGCTGATCAGTCGTTTAAAGCTGTTTTCATCCCACTGAAGCTGATTAGTCTTCTAAAGCTGTCTTCATCCCACTGAAACTGATTACATTCTTCTAAAGCTGTCTTCATCCCACTGAAGCTGATTACAGTCTTCTAAAGCTGTCTTCATCCAACTGAAACTTATTACATTCTTCTAAAGCTGTCTTCATCCCACTGAAGCTGATTACAGTCTTCTAAAGCTGTCTTCATCCAACTGAAACTGATTAAATTCTTCTAAAGCTTTCTTCATCCCACTGAAGCTGATTACAGTCTTCTAAAGCTGTCTTCATCCAACCGAAACTGATTACATTCTTCTAAAGCTGTCTTCATCCCACTCAAGCTGATTACAGTCTTCTAAAGCTGTCTTTATCCAACTGAAACTTATTACATTCTTCTAAAGCTGTCTTCATCCCACTCAAACTGATTACAGTCTTCTAAAGCTGTCTTCATCCCACTCAAGCTGATTACAGTCTTCTAAAGCTGTCTTAGTCCAACCGAAGCTGATTACAGTCTTCTAAAGCTGTCTTTATTCCACTGAAGCTGATTACAGTCTTCTAAAGCTGTCTTCATCCCACTGAAGCTGAGTACAGTCTTCTAAAGCTGTCTTCATCCAACCGAAGCTGATTACAGTCTTCTAATGCTGTCTTGATCCCATTGAAGCTGTTAAGTCTTTTAAAGCTGTCTTCATCCCACTGATGCTGATTACAGTCTTCTAAAGCTGTCTTCATCCCACTGAAACTGATTCTTTGTTTTAAAACTGTCTTCATCACACTGAAACTGATTACAGTCTTTTAAAGCTGTCTTCATCCCACTGATGCTGATTACAGTCTTCTAAAGCTGTCTTCATCCTACTGAAACTGATTCTTTCTTTTAAACCTGTCTTCATCACACTGAAACTGATTACATTCTTCTAAAGCTTCCTCCATCCCACTAAAGCTGATTACCTTCTTCTAAAGCTGTCTTCATCCCACTGAAGGTGATTACAGTATCTAAAGCTGTCTTCATCCAACCGCAGCTGATTACAGTCTTCTAAAGCTGACTTCATCCCACTGAAGCTGATTACATTCTTCTAAAGCTGTCTTTATCCAACCGAAGCTGATTACTGTCTTCTAAATCTGTCTTCATCCCAATGAAGCTGATTACAGTCTTCTAAAGCTGTCTTCATCCAACCGAAACTGATTACATTCTTCTAAAGCTGTCTTCATCCCACTGAAGCTGATAAAAGTCTTCTAAAGCTGTCTTTATCCAACTGAAACTTATTACATTCTTCTAAAGCTGTCTTCATCCCACTCAAGCTGATTACAGTCTTCTAAAGCTGTCTTCATCCCACTCAAGCTGATTACAGTCTTCTAAAGCTGTCTTTGTCCAACCGAAGCTGATTACAGTCTTCTAAAGCTGTCTTCATCCCACTGAAACAGATTATTTCTTCTAAAGCTGTCTTCATCACACTGAAACATTCTTCTAAAGCTGTCTTCATCCCAATGAAACTGATTACATTCTTCTAAATCTTTCTTCATCCCACTGAAACTGATTACATTATTCTAAAGCTGTCTTCATCACACTGAAACAGATTACATTATTCCAAAGCTGTCTTTATCCCACTGAAACTTATTACATTCTTCTAAAGCTGTCTTCATCCCACTCCAGCTGATTAGAGTCTTCTAAAGCTGTCTTTATCCAACAGAAACGTATTAGATTCTTCTAAAGCTGTCTTCATCCCACTCAAGCTGACTACAGTCTTCTAAAGCTGTCTTCATCCCACTCAAGCTGATTACAGTCTTCTAAAGCTGTCTTAGTCCAACCGAAGCTGATTACAGTCTTCTAAAGCTGTCTTTATTCCACTGAAGCTGATTACAGTCTTCTAAAGCTGTCTTCATCCCACTGAAGCTGAGTACGGTCTTCTAATGCTGTCTTCATCCAATTGAAGCTGATTACAGTCTTCTAAAGCTGTCTTTATCAAACTGAAGCTGATTACAGTCTTCTAAAGCTGTCTTCATCCCACTGAAACTGATTACATTCTTCTAAAGCTGTCTTCATCCCAATGAAGCTGATTACAGTCTTCTAAAGCTGTCTTCATCCCACTGAAACTGATTCTTTCTTTTAAACCTGTCTTCATCACACTGAAACTGATTACATTCTTCTAAAGCTGTCTTTATCAAACTGAAGCTGATTACAGTCTTCTAAAGCTGTCTTCATCCCACTGAAACTGATTACATTCTTCTAAAGCTGTCTTCATCCCAATGAAGCTGATTACAGTCTTCTAAAGCTGTCTTCATCCCACTGAAACTGATTCTTTCTTTTAAACCTGTCTTCATCACACTGAAACTGATTACATTCTTCTAAAGCTGTCTTCATCCCACTGAAGCTGATTACAGTCTTCTAAAGCTGTCTTCATCCAACCGAAACTGATTACATTCTTCTAAAGCTGTCTTCATCCCACTGAAGCTGATAACAGTCTTCTAAAGCTGTCTTTATCCAACTGAAACTTATTACATTCTTCTAAAGCTGTCTTCATCCCACTCAAGCTGATTACAGTCTTCTAAAGCTGTCTTCATCCCACTCAAGCTGATTACAGTCTTCTAAAGCTGTCTTCATCCCACTCAAGCTGATTACAGTCTTCTAAAGCTGTCTTTGTCCAACCGAAGCTGATTACAGTCTTCTAAAGCTGTCTTCATCCCACTGAAACTGATTATTTCTTCTAAAGCTGTCTTCATCACACTGAAACATT
The DNA here is from genome assembly GCF_965601325.2 of Salmo salar. Taxonomy (NCBI): domain Eukaryota; kingdom Metazoa; phylum Chordata; class Actinopteri; order Salmoniformes; family Salmonidae; genus Salmo; species Salmo salar. The sequence continues at coordinate 392,741 of NW_027675383.1, forward strand.
CTTCTAAAGCTGTCTTCATCCCAATGAAACGGATTACATTCTTCTAAATCTTTCTTCATCCCACTGAAACTGAGTACAGTCTTCTAATGCTGTCTTCATCCAACCGAAGCTGATTACAGTCTTCTAAAGCTGTCTTTATTCCACTGAAGCTGATTACAGTCTTCTAAAGCTGTCTTCATCCCACTGAAGCTGAGTACAGTCTTCTAATGCTGTCTTCATCCAATTGAAGCTGATTACAGTCTTCTAAAGCTGTCTTTATCAAACTGAAGCTGATTACAGTCTTCTAAAGCTGTCTTCATCCCACTGAAACTGATTACATTCTTCTAAAGCTGTCTTCATCCCAATGAAGCTGATTACAGTCTTCTAAAGCTGTCTTCATCCAACCGAAACTGATTACATTCTTCTAAAGCTGTCTTCATCCCACTGAAGCTGATAACAGTCTTCTAAAGCTGTCTTTATCCAACTGAAACTGATTACATTCTTCTAAAGCTGTCTTCATCCCACTGAAGCTGATAACAGTCTTCTAAAGCTGTCTTTGTCCAACCGAAGCTGATTACAGTCTTCTAAAGCTGTCTTCATCCCACTGAAACTGATTATTTCTTCTAAAGCTGTCTTCATCACACTGAAACATTCTTCTAAAGCTGTCTTCATCCCAATGAAACTGATTACATTCTTCTAAATCTTTCTTCATCCCACTGAAACTGATTACATTATTCTAAAGCTGTCTTCATCACACTGAAACAGATTACATTATTCCAAAGCTGTCTTTATCCCACTGAAACTTATTACATTCTTCTAAAGCTGTCTTCATCCCACTCAAGCTGATTAGAGTCTTCTAAAGCTGTCTTTATCCAACTGAAACGTATTAGATTCTTCTAAAGCTGTCTTCATCCCACTCAAGCTGAGTACAGTCTTCTAAAGCTGTCTTCATCCCACTCAAGCTGATTACAGTCTTCTAAAGCTGTCTTAGTCCAACCGAATCTGATTACAGTCTTCTAAAGCTGTCTTTATTCCACTGAAGCTGATAACAGTCTTCTAAAGCTGTCTTTATCAAACTGAAGCTGATTACAGTCTTCTAAACCTGTCTTCATGCCACTGAAGCTGATCAGTCGTTTAAAGCTGTTTTCATCCCACTGAAGCTGATTAGTCTTCTAAAGCTGTCTTCATCCCACTGAAACTGATTACATTCTTCTAAAGCTGTCTTCATCCCACTGAAGCTGATTACAGTCTTCTAAAGCTGTCTTCATCCAACTGAAACTTATTACATTCTTCTAAAGCTGTCTTCATCCCACTGAAGCTGATTACAGTCTTCTAAAGCTGTCTTCATCCAACTGAAACTGATTAAATTCTTCTAAAGCTTTCTTCATCCCACTGAAGCTGATTACAGTCTTCTAAAGCTGTCTTCATCCAACCGAAACTGATTACATTCTTCTAAAGCTGTCTTCATCCCACTCAAGCTGATTACAGTCTTCTAAAGCTGTCTTTATCCAACTGAAACTTATTACATTCTTCTAAAGCTGTCTTCATCCCACTCAAACTGATTACAGTCTTCTAAAGCTGTCTTCATCCCACTCAAGCTGATTACAGTCTTCTAAAGCTGTCTTAGTCCAACCGAAGCTGATTACAGTCTTCTAAAGCTGTCTTTATTCCACTGAAGCTGATTACAGTCTTCTAAAGCTGTCTTCATCCCACTGAAGCTGAGTACAGTCTTCTAAAGCTGTCTTCATCCAACCGAAGCTGATTACAGTCTTCTAATGCTGTCTTGATCCCATTGAAGCTGTTAAGTCTTTTAAAGCTGTCTTCATCCCACTGAAGCTGATTACAGTCTTTTAAAGCTGTCTTCATCCCACTGAAACTGATTCTTTGTTTTAAACCTGTCTTCATCACACTGAAACTGATTACAGTCTTTTAAAGCTGTCTTCATCCCACTGATGCTGATTACAGTCTTCTAAAGCTGTCTTCATCCCACTGAAACTGATTCTTTCTTTTAAACCTGTCTTCATCACACTGAAACTGATTACATTCTTCTAAAGCTTCCTCCATCCCACTAAAGCTGATTACCTTCTTCTAAAGCTGTCTTCCTCCCACTGAAGCTGATTACAGTCTTCTAAAGCTGTCTTCATCCCACAGAAGGTGATTACAGTATCTAAAGCTGTCTTCATCCAACCGCAGCTGATTACAGTCTTCTAAAGCTGACTTCATCCCACTGAAGCTGATTACATTCTTCTAAAGCTGTCTTTATCCAACCGAAGCTGATTACTGTCTTCTAAAGCTGTCTTCATCCCACTGAAGCTGATTACAGTCTTCTAAAGCTGTCTTAATCATTCTGAAGCTGATTACAGTCTTCTAAAGCTGTCTTCATCCCACTGAAGCTGAATACAGTAGGATAAAGCTGTCTTCTGAAGCTGTCTTTATCCCACTGAAGCTAATAACAGTCTTCTGAAGCTGTCTTCCTCCCACTGATGCTGATTACAGTCATCTAAAGCTGTTTTCATTCCACTGAAGCTGATTACAGTCTCCTAAAGCTGTCTTCATCCCACTGAAGCTGATTACAGTCTTCTAAAGCTGTCTTCATCCAACCGAAACTGATTACATTATTGTAAAGCTGTCTTCATCACACTGAAACTTATTACATTCTTCTAAAGCTGTCTTCATCCCACTCAAGCTGATTACAGTCTTCTAAAGCTGTCTTCATCCCACTCAAGCTGATTACAGTCTTCTAAAGCTGTCTTAGTCCAACCGAAGCTGATTACAGTGTTCTAAAGCTGTCTTTATTCCACTGAAGCTGATTACAGTCTTCTAAAGCTGTCTTCATCCCATTTAGCTGAGTACAGTCTTCTAAAGTTGTCTTCATCCCACTGAAGCTGAGTACAGTCTTCTAAAGCTGTCTTTATCAAACTGAAGCTGATTACAGTCTTCTAAACCTGTCTTCATGCCACTGAAGCTGATCAGTCGTTTAAAGCTGTTTTCATCCCACTGAAGCTGATTACAGTCTTCTAAAGCTGTCTTCATCCCACTGAAACTGATTATTTCTTCTGAAGCTGTCTTCATCACACTGAAACTGATTACATTCTTCTAAAGCTGTCTTCATCCCAATGAAACTGATTACATTCTTCTAAATCTGTCTTCATCCAACTGAAGCTGATAACAGTCTTCTAAAGCTGTCTTTATCAAACTGAAGCTGATTACAGTCTTCTAAACCTGTCTTCATGCCAATGAAGCTGATCAGTCGTTTAAAGCTGTTTTCATCCCACTGAAGCTGATTAGTCTTCTAAAGCTGTCTTCATCCCACTGAAACTGATTACATTCTTCTAAAGCTGTCTTCATCCCACTGAAGCTGATTACAGTCTTCTAAAGCTGTCTTCATCCAACTGAAACTGATTACATTCTTCTAAAGCTGACTTCATCCCACTGAAGCTGATTACATTCTTCTAAAGCTGTCTTTATCCAACCGAAGCTGATTACTGTCTTCTAAAGCTGTCTTCATCCCACTGAAGCTGATTACAGTCTTCTAAAGCTGTCTTAATCCTTCTGAAGCTGATTACAGTCTTCTAAAGCTGTCTTCATCCCACTGAAGCTGAATACAGTAGGATAAAGCTGTCTTCTGAAGCTGTCTTTATCCCACTGAAGCTAATAACAGTCTTCTGAAGCTGTCTTCCTCCCACTGATGCTGATTACAGTCATCTAAAGCTGTTTTCATTCCACTGAAGCTGATTACAGTCTCCTAAAGCTGTCTTCATCCCACTGAAGCTGATTACAGTCTTCTAAAGCTGTCTTCATCCAACCGAAACTGATTACATTATTCTAAAGCTGTCTTCATCACACTGAAACTTATTACATTCTTCTAAAGCTGTCTTCATCCCACTCAAGCTGATTACAGTCTTCTAAAGCTGTCTTCATCCCACTCAAGCTGATTACAGTCTTCTAAAGCTGTCTTCATCACACTGAAACTTATTACATTCTTCTAAAGCTGTCTTCATCCCACTGAAGCTAATAACAGTCTTCTAAAGCTGTCTTTGACCAACCGAAGCTGATTACAGTCTTCTAAAGCTGTCTTTATTCCGCTGAAGATGATTACAGTCTTCTAAAGCTGTCTTCATCCCACTGAAGCTGAGTACAGTCTTCTAAAGCTGTCTTCATCAAACTGAAACTGATTACATTCTTCTAAAGCTGTCTTCATCCCACTGAAGCTGATTACAGTCTTCTAAAGCTGTCTTCATGCCACTGAAGCTGATCAGTCGTTTAAAGCTGTTTTCATCCCACTGAAGCTGATTACAGTCTTCTAAAGCTGTCTTCATCCCACTGAAACTAATTATTTCTTCTAAAGCTGTCTTCATCACACTGAAACTGATTACATTCTTCTAAAGCTGTCTTCATCCCATTGAAACTGATTACATTCTTCTAAAGCTTTCTTCATCCCACTGAAACTGATTACATTATTCTAAAGCTGTCTTCATCAAACTGAAACAGATTACATTATTGCAAAGCTGTCTTTATCCCATTGAAACATATTACATTCTTCTAAAGCTGTCTTCATCCCACTCAAGCTGATTACAGTCTTCTAAAGCTGTTTTTATCCAACTGAAACTTATTACATTCTTCTAAAGCTGTCTTCATCCCACTCAAGCTGATTACAGTCTTCTAAAGCTGTCTTCATCCCACTCAAGCTGATTACAATCTTCTAAAGCTGTCTTTGTCCAACCGAAGCTGATTACAGTCTTCTAAAGCTGTCTTCATCCCACTGAAACTGATTATTTCTTCTAAAGCTGTCTTCATCACACTGAAACATTCTTCTAAAGCTGTCTTCATCCCAATGAAACTGATTACATTCTTCTAAATCTTTCTTCATCCCACTGAAACTGAGTACAGTCTTCTAATGCTGTCTTCATCCAACCTAAGCTGATTACAGTCTTCTAAAGCTGTCTTTATTCCACTGAAGCTGATTACAGTCTTCTAAAGCTGTCTTCATCCCACTGAAGCTGAGTACAGTCTTCTAATGCTGTCTTCATCCAATTGAAGCTGATTACAGTCTTCTAAAGCTGTCTTTATCAAACTGAAGCTGATTACAGTCTTCTAAAGCTGTCTTCATCCCACTGAAACTGATTACATTCTTCTAAAGCTGTCTTCATCCCAATGAAGCTGATTACAGTCTTCTAAAGCTGTCTTCATCCAACCGAAACTGATTACATTCTTCTAAAGCTGTCTTCATCCCACTGAAGCTGATAACAGTCTTCTAAAGCTGTCTTTATCCAACTGAAACTTATTACATTCTTCTAAAGCTGTCTTCATCCCACTCAAGCTGATTACAGTCTTCTAAAGCTGTCTTCATCCCACTCAAGCTGATTACAGTCTTCTAAAGCTGTCTTTGTCCAACCGAAGCTGATTACAGTCTTCTAAAGCTGTCTTCATCCCACTGAAACTGATTATTTCTTCTAAAGCTGTCTTCATCACACTGAAACATTCTTCTAAAGCTGTCTTCATCCCAATGAAACTGATTACATTCTTCTAAATCTTTCTTCATCCCACTGAAACTGATTACATTATTCTAAAGCTGTCTTCATCACACTGAAACAGATTACATTATTCCAAAGCTGTCTTTATCCCACTGAAACTTATTACATTCTTCTAAAGCTGTCTTCATCCCACTCAAGCTGATTAGAGTCTTCTAAAGCTGTCTTTATCCAACTGAAACGTATTAGATTCTTCTAAAGCTGTCTTCATCCCACTCAAGCTGAGTACAGTCTTCTAAAGCTGTCTTCATCCCACTCAAGCTGATTACAGTCTTCTAAAGCTGTCTTAGTCCAACCGAATCTGATTACAGTCTTCTAAAGCTGTCTTTATTCCACTGAAGCTGATAACAGTCTTCTAAAGCTGTCTTTATCAAACTGAAGCTGATTACAGTCTTCTAAACCTGTCTTCATGCCACTGAAGCTGATCAGTCGTTTAAAGCTGTTTTCATCCCACTGAAGCTGATTAGTCTTCTAAAGCTGTCTTCATCCCACTGAAACTGATTACATTCTTCTAAAGCTGTCTTCATCCCACTGAAGCTGATTACAGTCTTCTAAAGCTGTCTTCATCCAACTGAAACTTATTACATTCTTCTAAAGCTGTCTTCATCCCACTGAAGCTGATTACAGTCTTCTAAAGCTGTCTTCATCCAACTGAAACTGATTAAATTCTTCTAAAGCTTTCTTCATCCCACTGAAGCTGATTACATTCTTCTAAAGCTGTCTTCATCCCAATGAAGCTGATTACAGTCTTCTAAAGCTGTCTTCATCCAACCGAAACTGATTACATTCTTCTAAAGCTGTCTTCATCCCACTGAAGCTGATAACAGTCTTCTAAAGCTGTCTTTATCCAACTGAAACTTATTACATTCTTCTAAAGCTGTCTTCATCCCACTCAAGCTGATTACAGTCTTCTAAAGCTGTCTTCATCCCACTCAAGCTGATTACAGTCTTCTAAAGCTGTCTTTGTCCAACCGAAGCTGATTACAGTCTTCTAAAGCTGTCTTCATCCCACTGAAACTGATTATTTCTTCTAAAGCTGTCTTCATCACACTGAAACATTCTTCTAAAGCTGTCTTCATCCCAATGAAACTGATTACATTCTTCTAAATCTTTCTTCATCCCACTGAAACTGATTACATTATTCTAAAGCTGTCTTCATCCCACTCAAGCTGATTAGAGTCTTCTAAAGCTGTCTTTATCCAACTGAAACGTATTAGATTCTTCTAAAGCTGTCTTCATCCCACTCAAGCTGAGTACAGTCTTCTAAAGCTGTCTTCATCCCACTCAAGCTGATTACAGTCTTCTAAAGCTGTCTTAGTCCAACCGAATCTGATTACAGTCTTCTAAAGCTGTCTTTATTCCACTGAAGCTGATAACAGTCTTCTAAAGCTGTCTTTATCAAACTGAAGCTGATTACAGTCTTCTAAACCTGTCTTCATGCCACTGAAGCTGATCAGTCGTTTAAAGCTGTTTTCATCCCACTGAAGCTGATTAGTCTTCTAAAGCTGTCTTCATCCCACTGAAACTGATTACATTCTTCTAAAGCTGTCTTCATCCCACTGAAGCTGATTACAGTCTTCTAAAGCTGTCTTCATCCAACTGAAACTTATTACATTCTTCTAAAGCTGTCTTCATCCCACTGAAGCTGATTACAGTCTTCTAAAGCTGTCTTCATCCAACTGAAACTGATTAAATTCTTCTAAAGCTTTCTTCATCCCACTGAAGCTGATTACAGTCTTCTAAAGCTGTCTTCATCCAACCGAAACTGATTACATTCTTCTAAAGCTGTCTTCATCCCACTCAAGCTGATTACAGTCTTCTAAAGCTGTCTTTATCCAACTGAAACTTATTACATTCTTCTAAAGCTGTCTTCATCCCACTCAAACTGATTACAGTCTTCTAAAGCTGTCTTCATCCCACTCAAGCTGATTACAGTCTTCTAAAGCTGTCTTAGTCCAACCGAAGCTGATTACAGTCTTCTAAAGCTGTCTTTATTCCACTGAAGCTGATTACAGTCTTCTAAAGCTGTCTTCATCCCACTGAAGCTGAGTACAGTCTTCTAAAGCTGTCTTCATCCAACCGAAGCTGATTACAGTCTTCTAATGCTGTCTTGATCCCATTGAAGCTGTTAAGTCTTTTAAAGCTGTCTTCATCCCACTGAAGCTGATTACAGTCTTTTAAAGCTGTCTTCATCCCACTGAAACTGATTCTTTGTTTTAAACCTGTCTTCATCACACTGAAACTGATTACAGTCTTTTAAAGCTGTCTTCATCCCACTGATGCTGATTACAGTCTTCTAAAGCTGTCTTCATCCCACTGAAACTGATTCTTTCTTTTAAACCTGTCTTCATCACACTGAAACTGATTACATTCTTCTAAAGCTTCCTCCATCCCACTAAAGCTGATTACCTTCTTCTAAAGCTGTCTTCCTCCCACTGAAGCTGATTACAGTCTTCTAAAGCTGTCTTCATCCCACAGAAGGTGATTACAGTATCTAAAGCTGTCTTCATCCAACCGCAGCTGATTACAGTCTTCTAAAGCTGACTTCATCCCACTGAAGCTGATTACATTCTTCTAAAGCTGTCTTTATCCAACCGAAGCTGATTACTGTCTTCTAAAGCTGTCTTCATCCCACTGAAGCTGATTACAGTCTTCTAAAGCTGTCTTAATCCTTCTGAAGCTGATTACAGTCTTCTAAAGCTGTCTTCATCCCACTGAAGCTGAATACAGTAGGATAAAGCTGTCTTCTGAAACTGTCTTTATCCCACTGAAGCTAATAACAGTCTTCTGAAGCTGTCTTCCTCCCACTGATGCTGATTACAGTCATCTAAAGCTGTTTTCATTCCACTGAAGCTGATTACAGTCTCCTAAAGCTGTCTTCATCCCACTGAAGCTGATTACAGTCTTCTAAAGCTGTCTTCATCCAACCGAAACTGATTACATTATTCTAAAGCTGTCTTCATCACACTGAAACTTATTACATTCTTCTAAAGCTGTCTTCATCCCACTCAAGCTGATTACAGTCTTCTAAAGCTGTCTTCATCCCACTCAAGCTGATTACAGTCTTCTAAAGCTGTCTTAGTCCAACCGAAGCTGATTACAGTGTTCTAAAGCTGTCTTTATTCCACTGAAGCTGATTACAGTCTTCTAAAGCTGTTTTCATCCCACTGAAGCTGAGTACAGTCTTCTAAAGCTGTCTTCATCCCACTGAAGCTGAGTACAGTCTTCTAAAGCTGTCTTTATCAAACTGAAGCTGATTACAGTCTTCTAAACCTGTCTTCATGCCACTGAAGCTGATCAGTCGTTTAAAGCTGTTTTCATCCCACTGAAGCTGATTACAGTCTTCTAAAGCTGTCTTCATCCCACTGAAACTGATTATTTCTTCTAAAGCTGTCTTCATCACACTGAAACTGATTACATTCTTCTAAAGCTGTCTTCATCCCAATGAAACTGATTACATTCTTCTAAATCTGTCTTCATCCCACTGAAGCTGATAACAGTCTTCTAAAGCTGTCTTCATCCCACTGAAGCTGATAACAGTCTTCTAAAGCTGTCTTTATCAAACTGAAGCTGATTACAGTCTTCTAAACCTGTCTTCATGCCACTGAAGCTGATCAGTCGTTTAAAGCTGTTTTCATCCCACTGAAGCTGATTAGTCTTCTAAAGCTGTCTTCATCCCACTGAAACTGATTACATTCTTCTAAAGCTGTCTTCATCCCACTGAAGCTGATTACAGTCTTCTAAAGCTGTCTTTATCCAACTGAAACTGATTACATTCTTCTAAAGCTGTCTTCATCCCACTGAAGCTGATTACAGTCTTCTAAAGCTGTCTTCATCCAACTGAAACTGATTAAATTCTTCTAAAGCTTTCTTCATCCCACTGAAGCTGATTACAGTCTTCTAAAGCTGTCTTCATCCAACCAAAACTGATTACATTCTTCTAAAGCTGTCTTCATCCCACTCAAGCTGATTACAGTCTTCTAAAGCTGTCTTTATCCAACTGAAACTTATTACATTCTTCTAAAGCTGTCTTCATCCCACTCAAACTGATTACAGTCTTCTAAAGCTGTCTTCATCCCACTCAAGCTGATTACAGTCTTCTAAAGCTGTCTTAGTCCAACCGAAGCTGATTACAGTCTTCTAAAGCTGTCTTTATTCCACTGAAGCTGATTACAGTCTTCTAAAGCTGTCTTCATCCCACTGAAGCTGAGTACAGTCTTCTAAAGCTGTCTTCATCCAACCGAAGCTGATTACAGTCTTCTAATGCTGTCTTGATCCCATTGAAGATGTTAAGTCTTTTAAAGCTGTCTTCATCCCACTGATGCTGATTACAGTCTTCTAAAGCTGTCTTCATCCCACTGAAACTGATTCTTTGTTTTAAACCTGTCTTCATCACACTGAAACTGATTACAGTCTTTTAAAGCTGTCTTCATCCCACTGATGCTGATTACAGTCTTCTAAAGCTGTCTTCATCCCACTGAAACTGATTCTTTCTTTTAAACCTGTCTTCATCACACTGAAACTGATTACATTCTTCTAAAGCTGTCTTCATCCCACTGAAGCTGATAACAGTCTTCTAAAGCTGTCTTTATCCAACTGAAACTTATTACATTCTTCTAAAGCTGTCTTCATCCCACTCAAACTGATTACAGTCTTCTAAAGCTGTCTTCATCCCACTCAAGCTGATTACAGTCTTCTAAAGCTGTCTTAGTCCAACCGAAGCTGATTACAGTCTTCTAAAGCTGTCTTTATTCCACTGAAGCTGATTACAGTCTTCTAAAGCTGTCTTCATCCCACTGAAGCTGAGTACAGTCTTCTAAAGCTGTCTTCATCCCACTGATGCTGATTACAGTCTTCTAAAGCTGTCTTCATCCCACTGAAACTGATTCTTTGTTTTAAACCTGTCTTCATCACACTGAAACTGATTACAGTCTTTTAAAGCTGTCTTCATCCCACTGATGCTGATTACAGTCTTCTAAAGCTGTCTTCATCCCACTGAAACTGATTCTTTCTTTTAAACCTGTCTTCATCACACTGAAACTGATTACATTCTTCTAAAGCTTCCTCCATCCCACTAAAGCTGATTACCTTCTTCTAAAGCTGTCTTCATCCCACTGAAGCTGATTACAGTCTTCTAAAGCTGTCTTCATCCCACTGAAGGTGATTACAGTATCTAAAGCTGTCTTCATCCAACCGCAGCTGATTACAGTCTTCTAAAGCTGACTTCATCCCACTGAAGCTGATTACATTCTTCTAAAGCTATCTTTATCCAACCGAAGCTGATTACTGTCTTCTAAAGCTGTCTTCATCCCACTGAAGCTGATTACAGTCTTCTAAAGCTGTCTTAATCCTTCTGAAGCTGATTACAGTCTTCTAAAGCTGTCTTCATCCCACTGAAGCTGAATACAGTAGGATAAAGCTGTCTTCTGAAGCTGTCTTTATCCCACTGAAGCTAATAACAGTCTTCTGAAGCTGTCTTCCTCCCACTGATGCTGATTACAGTCTTCTAAAGCTGTCTTCATCCAACCAAAACTGATTACATTCTTCTAAAGCTGTCTTCATCCCACTCAAGCTGATTACAGTAATCTAAAGCTGTCTTTATCCAACTGAAACTTATTACATTCTTCTAAAGCTGTCTTCATCCCACTCAAACTGATTACAGTCTTCTAAAGCTGTCTTCATCCCACTCAAGCTGATTACAGTCTTCTAAAGCTGTCTTAGTCCAACCGAAGCTGATTGCAGTCTTCTAAAGCTGTCTTTATTCCACTGAAGCTGATTACAGTCTTCTAAAGCTGTCTTCATCCCATTGAAGATGTTAAGTCTTTTAAAGCTGTCTTCATCCCACTGATGCTGATTACAGTCTTCTAAAGCTGTCTTCATCCCACTGAAACTGATTCTTTGTTTTAAACCTGTCTTCATCACACTGAAACTGATTACAGTCTTTTAAAGCTGTCTTCATCCCACTGATGCTGATTACAGTCTTCTAAAGCTGTCTTCATCCCACTGAAACTGATTCTTTCTTTTAAACCTGTCTTCATCACACTAAAGCTGATTACCTTCTTCTAAAGCTGTCTTCATCCCACTGAAGCTGATTACAGTCTTCTAAAGCTGTCTTCATCCCACTGAAGGTGATTACAGTATCTAAAGCTGTCTTCATCCAACCGCAGCTGATTACAGTCTTCTAAAGCTGACTTCATCCCACTGAAGCTGATTACATTCTTCTAAAGCTGTCTTTATCCAACCGAAGCTGATTACTGTCTTCTAAAGCTGTCTTCATCCCACTGAAGCTGATTACAGTCTTCTAAAGCTGTCTTAATCCTTCTGAAGCTGAATACAGTCTTCTAAAGCTGTCTTCATCCCACTGAAGCTGAATACAGTAGGATAAAGCTGTCTTCTGAAGCTGTCTTTATCACACTGAAGCTAATAACAGTCTTCTGAAGCTGTCTTCCTCCCACTGATGCTGATTACAGTCATCTAAAGCTGTTTTCATTCCACTGAAGCTGATTACAGTCTCCTAAAGCTGTCTTTATTCCACTGAAGCTGATTACAGTCTTCTAAAGCTGTTATCATCCCACTGAAGCTGATTACAGTCTTCTAAAGCTGTCTTCATCACACTGAAACAGATTACATTATTCCAAAGCTGTCTTTATCCCACTGAAACTTATTACATTCTTCTAAAGCTGTCTTCATCCCACTCAAGCTGATTAGAGTCTTCTAAAGCTGTCTTTATCCAACTGAAACTTATTAGATTCTTCTAAAGCTGTCTTCATCCCACTCAAGCTGAGTACAGTCTTCTAAAGCTGTCTTCATCCCACTCAAGCTGATTACAGTCTTCTAAAGCTGTCTTTATTCCACTGAAGCTGATTACAGTCTTCTAAAGCTGTCTTCATCCCACTGAAGCTGAGTACAGTCTTCTAATGCTGTCTTCATCCAATTGAAGCTGATTACAGTCTTCTAAAGCTGTCTTTATCAAACTGAAGCTGATTACAGTCTTCTAAAGCTGTCTTCATCACACTGAAACTGATTACATTCTTCTAAAGCTGTCTTTATCAAACTGAAGTTGATTACAGTCTTCTAAAGCTGTCTTCATCCCACTGAAGCTGATAACAGTCTTCTAAAGCTGTCTTCATCACAGTGAAACTGATTACATTCTTCTAAAGCTGTCTTCATCCCAATGAAACTGATTACATCCTTCTAAAGCTGTCTTCATCCCACTGAACCTGATTACATTATTCTAAAGCTGTCTTCATCACACTGAAACAGATTACATTATTCCAAAGCTGTCTTTATCCCACTGAAACTTATTACATTCTTCTAAAGCTGTCTTCATCCCACTCAAGCTGATTACAGTCTTCTAAAGCTGTCTTTATCCAACTGAAACGTATTACATTCTTCTAAAGCTGTCTTCATCCCACTCAAGCTGATTACAGTCTTCTAAAGCTGTCTTCATCCCACTCAAGCTGATTACAGTCTTCTAAAGCTGTCTTAGTCCAACCGAAGCTGATTACAGTCTTCTAAAGCTGTCTTTATTCCACTGAAGCTGATTACAGTCTTCTAAAGCTGTCTTCATCCCACTGAAGCTGAGTACAGTCTTCTAAAGCTGTCTTCATCCAACCGAAGCTGATTACAGTCTTCTAATGCTGTCTTTATCCCATTGAAGCTGATTACAGTCTTCTAAAGCTGTCTTTATCAAACTGAAGCTGATTACAGTCTTCTAAAGCTGTATTCATCCCACTGAAACTGATTACATTCTTCTAAAGCTGTCTTCATCCCACTGAAGCTGATTCTTTCTTTTAAACCTGTCTTCATCACACTGAAACTGATTACATGCTTCTAAAGCTGTCTTCATCCCACTGAAACTGATTACATTCTTCTAAAGCTGTCTTCATCCCACTGAAGCTGATTACAGTCTTCTAAAGCTGTCTTCATCCAACTGAAACTAATTACATTCTTCTACAGCTGTCTTCATCCCACTGAAGCTGATTACAGTCTTCTAAAGCTGTCTTCATCACACTGAAACTGATTACATTCTTCTAAAGCTGTCTTCATCCCAATGAAACTGATTACATTCTTTTAAAGCTTTCTTTATCCCACTGAAACTGATTACATTATTCTAAAGCTGTCTTCATCACACTGAAACAGATTACATTATTCCAAAGCTGTCTTTATCCCACTGAAACTTATTACATTCTTCTAAAGCTGTCTTCATCCCACTCAAGCTGATTACAGTCTTCTAAAGCTGTCTTTATCAAACTGAAGCTGATTACAGTCTTCTAAAGCTGTCTTCATGCCACTCAAGCTGATTACAGTCTTCTAAAGCTGTCTTCATCCCACTGAAGCTGATTCTTTATTTTAAACCTGTCTTCATCACACTGAAACTGATTACATTATTCCAAAGCTGTCTTTATCCCACTGAAACCGATTACATTCTTCTAAAGCTGTCTTCATCCCACTCAAGCTGATTGCAGTCTTCTAAAGCTGTCTTCATCCAACCGAAACTGATTACATTCTTCTAAAGCTGTCTTTATCAAACTGAAGTTGATTACAGTCTTCTAAAGCTGTCTTCATCCCACTGAAGCTGATAACAGTCTTCTAAAGCTGTCTTCATCACAGTGAAACTGATTACATTCTTCTAAAGCTGTCTTCATCCCAATGAAACTGATTACATCCTTCTAAAGCTGTCTTCATCCCACTGAACCTGATTACATTATTCTAAAGCTGTCTTCATCACAATGAAACAGATTACATTATTCCAAAGCTGTCTTTATCCCACTGAAACTTATTACATTCTTCTAAAGCTGTCTTCATCCCACTCAAGCTGATTACAGTCTTCTAAAGCTGTCTTTATCCAACTGAAACGTATTACATTCTTCTAAAGCTGTCTTCATCCCACTCAAGCTGATTACAGTCTTCTAAAGCTGTCTTCATCCCACTCAAGCTGATTACAGTCTTCTAAAGCTGTCTTAGTCCAACCGAAGCTGATTACAGTCTTCTAAAGCTGTCTTTATTCCACTGAAGCTGATTACAGTCTTCTAAAGCTGTCTTCATCCCACTGAAGCTGAGTACAGTCTTCTAAAGCTGTCTTCATCCAACCGAAGCTGATTACAGTCTTCTAATGCTGTCTTTATCCCATTGAAGCTGATTACAGTCTTCTAAAGCTGTCTTTATCAAACTGAAGCTGATTACAGTCTTCTAAAGCTGTATTCATCCCACTGAAACTGATTACATTCTTCTAAAGCTGTCTTCATCCCACTGAAGCTGATTCTTTCTTTTAAACCTGTCTTCATCACACTGAAACTGATTACATGCTTCTAAAGCTGTCTTCATCCCACTGAAACTGATTACATTCTTCTAAAGCTGTCTTCATCCCACTGAAGCTGATTACAGTCTTCTAAAGCTGTCTTCATCCCACTGAAGCTGATTACAGTCTTCTAAAGCTGTCTTCATCCAACTGAAACTAATTACATTCTTCTACAGCTGTTTTCATCCCACTGAAGCTGATTACAGTCTTCTAAAGCTGTCTTCATCACACTGAAACTGATTACATTCTTCTAAAGCTGTCTTTATCCCACTGAAACTGATTACATTATTCTAAAGCTGTCTTCAACACACTGAAACAGATTACATTATTCCAAAGCTGTCTTTATCCACTGAAACTTATTACATTCTTCTAAAGCTGTCTTCATCCCACTCAAGCTGATTACAGTCTTCTAAAGCTGTCTTTATCAAACTGAAGCTGATTACAGTCTTCTAAAGCTGTCTTCATCCCACTCAAGCTGATTACAGTCTTCTAAAGCTGTCTTCATCCCACTGAAACTGATTCTTTATTTTAAACCTGTCTTCATCACACTGAAACTGATTACATTATTCCAAAGCTGTCTTTATCCCACTGAAACCTATTACATTCTTCTAAAGCTGTCTTCATCCCACTCAAGCTGATTACAGTCTTCTAAAGCTGTCTTCATCCCACTCAAGCTGATTACAGTCTTCTAAAGCTGTCTTAGTCCAACCGAAGCTGATTACAGTCTTCTAAAGCTGTCTTTATTCCACTGAAGCTGATTACAGTCTTCTAAAGCTGTCTTCATCCCACTGAAGCTGAGTACAGTCTTCTAAAGCTGTCTTCATCCAACCGAAGCTGATTACAGTCTTCTAATGCTGTCTTTATCCCATTGAAGCTGATTACAGTCTTCTAAAGCTGTCTTTATCAAACTGAAGCTGATTACAGTCTTCTAAAGCTGTCTTCAACACACTGAAACAGATTACATTATTCCAAAGCTGTCTTTATCCACTGAAACTTATTACATTCTTCTAAAGCTGTCTTCATCCCACTCAAGCTGATTACAGTCTTCTAAAGCTGTCTTTATCAAACTGAAGCTGATTACAGTCTTCTAAAGCTGTCTTCATCCCACTCAAGCTGATTACAGTCTTCTAAAGCTGTCTTTATCCAACTGAAACTTATTACATTCTTCTAAAGCTGTCTTCATCCCACTCAAGCTGATTACAGTCTTCTAAAGCTGTCTTCATCCCACTCAAGCTGATTACAGTCTTCTAAAGCTGTCTTAGTCCAACCGAAGCTGATTACAGTCTTCTAAAGCTGTCTTTATTCCACTGAAGCTGATTACAGTCTTCTAAAGCTGTCTTCATCCCACTGAAGCTGAGTACAGTCTTCTAAAGCTGTCTTCATCCAACCGAAGCTGATTACAGTCTTCTAAAGCTGTATTCATCCCATTGAAACTGATTACATGCTTCTAAAGCTGTCTTCATCCCACTGAAACTGATTACATTCTTCTAAAGCTGTCTTCATCCCACTGAAGCTGATTACAGTCTTCTAAAGCTGTCTTCATCCAACTGAAACTGATTACAGTCTTCTAAAGCTGTCTTCATCCCACTGAAGCTGATTACAGTCTTCTAAAGCTGTCTTCATCACACTGAAACTGATTACATTCTTCTAAAGCTGTCTTCATCCCACTCAAGCTGATTACAGTCTTCTAAAGCTGTCTTCATCCAACCGAAACTGATTACATTCTTCTAAAGCTGTCTTTATCAAACTGAAGCTGATTACAGTCTTCTAAAGCTGTCTTCATCCCACTGAAACTGATTACATTATTCTAAAGCTGTCTTCATCACACTGAAACAGATTACATTATTCCAAATCTGTCTTTATCCCACTGAAACTTATTACATTCTTCTAAAGCTGTCTTCATCCCACTCAAGCTGATTACAGTCTTCTAAAGCTGTCTTCATCCAACCGAAACTCATTACATTCTTCTAAAGCTGTCTTTATCAAACTGAAGCTGATTACAGTCTTCTAAAGCTGTCTTCATCCCACTGATGCTGATTACAGTCTTCTAAAGCTGTCTTCATCCCACTGAAACTGATTCTTTCTTTTAAACCTGTCTTCATCACACTGAAACTGATTACATTCTTCTAAAGCTGTCTTCATCCCAATGAAACTGATTACATTCTTCTAAAGCTGTCTTCATCCCACTGAACCTGATTACATTATTCTAAAGCTGTCTTCATCACACTGAAACAGATTACATTATTCCAAAGCTGTCTTTATCCCACTGAAACGTATTACATTCTTCTAAAGCTGTCTTCATCCCACTCAAGCTGATTACATTCTTCTAAAGCTGTCTTTATCCAACTGAAACGTATTACATTCTTCTAAAGCTGTCTTCATCCCACTCAAGCTGATTACAGTCTTCTAAAGCTGTCTTCATCCCACTCAAGCTGATTACAGTCTTCTAAAGCTGTCTTAGTCCAACCGAAGCTGATTACAGTCTTCTAAAGCTGTCTTTATTCCACTGAAGCTGATTACAGTCTTCTAAAGCTGTCTTCATCCAACCGAAGCTGATTACAGTCTTCTAATTCTGTCTTCATCCCATTGAAGCTGATTACAGTCTTCTAAAGCTGTCTTTATCAAACTGAAGCTGATTACAGTCTTCTAAAGCTGTATTCATCCCACTGAAACTGAATACATTCTTCTAAAGCTGTCTTCATCCCACTGAAGCTGATTCTTTCTTTTAAACCTGTCTTCATCACACTGAAACTGATTACATGCTTCTAAAGCTGTCTTCATCCCACTGAAACTGATTACATTCTTCTAAAGCTGTCTTCATCCCACTGAACCTGATTACATTATTCTAAAGCTGTCTTCATCACACTGAAACAGATTACATTATTCCAAAGCTGTCTTCATCCCACTGAAACTTATTACATTCTTCTAAAGCTGTCTTTATCAAACTGAAGCTGATTACAGTCTTCTAAAGCTGTCTTCATCCCACTCAAACTGATTACATTATTCTAAAGCTGTCTTCATCACACTGAAACAGATTACATTATTCCAAAGCTGTCTTTATCCCACTGAAACTTATTACATTCTTCTAAAGCTGTCTTCATCCCACTCAAGCTGATTACAGTCTTCTAAAGCTGTCTTCATCCAACCGAAACTGATTACATTCTTCTAAAGCTGTCTTTATCAAACTGAAGCTGATTACAGTCTTCTAAAGCTGTCTTCATCCCACTGAAGCTGATAACAGTCTTCTAAAGCTGTCTTCATCACAGTGAAACTGATTACATTCTTCTAAAGCTGTCTTCATCCCAATGAAACTGATTACATTCTTCTAAATCTCTCTTCATCCCACTGAACCTGATTACATTATTCTAAAGCAGTCTTCTTCACACTGAAACAGATTACATTATTCCAAAGCTGTCTTTATCCAACTGAAACTTATTACATTCTTCTAAAGCTGTCTTCATCCCACTCAAGCTGATTACAGTCTTCTAAAGCTGTCTTCATCCCACTCAAGCTGATTACAGTCTTCTAAAGCTGTCTTAGTCCAACCGAAGCTGATTACAGTCTTCTAAAGCTGTCTTTATTCCACTGAAGCTGATTACAGTCTTCTAAAGCTGTCTTCATCCCACTGAAGCTGAGTACAGTCTTCTAAAGCTGTCTTCATCCAACCGAAGCTGATTACAGTCTTCTAATGTTGTCTTCATCCCATTGAAGCTGATTACAGTCTTCTAAAGCTGTCTTTATCAAACTGAAGCTGATTACAGTCTTCTAAAGCTGTATTCATCCCACTGAAACTGATTACATTCTTCTAAAGCTGTCTTCATCCCACTGAAGCTGATTTTTTCTTTTCAACCTGTCTTCATCACACTGAAACTGATTACATGTTTCTAAAGCTGTCTTCATCCCACTGAAACTGATTACATTCTTTTAAAGCTGTCTTCATCCCACTGAAGCTGATTACAGTCTTCTAAAGCTGTCTTCATCCAACTGAAACTAATTACATTCTTCTACAGCTGTCTTCATCCCACTGAAGCTGATTACAGTCTTCTAAAGCTATCTTCATCACACTGAAACTGATTACATTCTTCTAAAGCTGTCTTCATCCCAATGAAACTGATTACATTCTTTTAAAGCTTTCTTTATCCCACTGAAACTGATTACATTATTCTAAAGCTGTCTTCATCACACTGAAACAGATTACATTATTCCAAAGCTGTCTTTATCCCACTGAAACTTATGACATTCTTCTAAAGCTGTCTTCATCCCACTCAAGCTGATTACAGTCTTCTAAAGCTGTCTTTATCAAACTGAAGCTGATTACAGTCTTCTAAAGCTGTCTTCATCCCACTCAAGCTGATTACAGTCTTCTAAAGCTGTCTTCATCCCACTGAAGCTGATTCTTTATTTTAAACCTGTCTTCATCACACTGAAACTGATTACATTATTCCAAAGCTGTCTTTATCCCACTGAAACCTATTACATTCTTCTAAAGCTGTCTTCATCCCACTCAAGCTGATTGCAGTCTTCTAAAGCTGTCTTCATCCAACCGAAACTGATTACATTCTTCTAAAGCTGTCTTTATCAAACTGAAGTTGATTACAGTCTTCTAAAGCTGTCTTCATCCCACTGAAGCTGATAACAGTCTTCTAAAGCTGTCTTCATCACAGTGAAACTGATTACATTCTTCTAAAGCTGTCTTCATCCCAATGAAACTGATTACATCCTTCTAAAGCTGTCTTCATCCCACTGAACCTGATTACATTATTCTAAAGCTGTCTTCATCACACTGAAACAGATTACATTATTCCAAAGCTGTCTTTATCCCACTGAAACTTATTACATTCTTCTAAAGCTGTCTTCATCCCACTCAAGCTGATTACAGTCTTCTAAAGCTGTCTTTATCCAACTGAAACGTATTACATTCTTCTAAAGCTGTCTTCATCCCACTCAAGCTGATTACAGTCTTCTAAAGCTGTCTTCATCCCACTCAAGCTGATTACAGTCTTCTAAAGCTGTCTTAGTCCAACCGAAGCTGATTACAGTCTTCTAAAGCTGTCTTTATTCCACTGAAGCTGATTACAGTCTTCTAAAGCTGTCTTCATCCCACTGAAGCTGAGTACAGTCTTCTAAAGCTGTCTTCATCCAACCGAAGCTGATTACAGTCTTCTAATGCTGTCTTTATCCCATTGAAGCTGATTACAGTCTTCTAAAGCTGTCTTTATCAAACTGAAGCTGATTACAGTCTTCTAAAGCTGTATTCATCCCACTGAAACTGATTACATTCTTCTAAAGCTGTCTTCATCCCACTGAAGCTGATTCTTTCTTTTAAACCTGTCTTCATCACACTGAAACTGATTACATGCTTCTAAAGCTGTCTTCATCCCACTGAAACTGATTACATTCTTCTAAAGCTGTCTTCATCCCACTGAAGCTGATTACAGTCTTCTAAAGCTGTCTTCATCCCACTGAAGCTGATTACAGTCTTCTAAAGCTGTCTTCATCCAACTGAAACTAATTACATTCTTCTACAGCTGTCTTCATCCCACTGAAGCTGATTACAGTCTTCTAAAGCTGTCTTCATCACACTGAAACTGATTACATTCTTCTAAAGCTGTCTTCATCCCAATGAAACTGATTACATTCTTTTAAAGCTTTCTTTATCCCACTGAAACTGATTACATTATTCTAAAGCTGTCTTCATCACACTGAAACAGATTACATTATTCCAAAGCTGTCTTTATCCACTGAAACTTATTACATTCTTCTAAAGCTGTCTTCATCCCACTCAAGCTGATTACAGTCTTCTAAAGCTGTCTTTATCAAACTGAAGCTGATTACAGTCTTCTAAAGCTGTCTTCATCCCACTCAAGCTGATTACAGTCTTCTAAAGCTGTCTTCATCCCACTGAAGCTGATTCTTTATTTTAAACCTGTCTTCATCACACTGAAACTGATTACATTATTCCAAAGCTGTCTTTATCCCACTGAAACCTATTACATTCTTCTAAAGCTGTCTTCATCCCACTCAAGCTGATTACAGTCTTCTAAAGCTGTCTTCATCCAACCGAAACTGATTACAGTCTTCTAAAGCTGTCTTCATCCCACTGAAGCTGATAACAGTCTTCTAAAGCTGTCTTCATCACAGTGAAACTGATTACATTCTTCTAAAGCTGTCTTCATCCCAATGAAACTGATTACATCCTTCTAAAGCTGTCTTCATCCCACTGAACCTGATTACATTATTCTAAAGCTGTCTTCATCACACTGAAACAGATTACATTATTCCAAAGCTGTCTTTATCCCACTGAAACTTATTACATTCTTCTAAAGCTGTCTTCATCCCACTCAAGCTGATTACAGTCTTCTAAAGCTGTCTTTATCCAACTGAAACGTATTACATTCTTCTAAAGCTGTCTTCATCCCACTCAAGCTGATTACAGTCTTCTAAAGCTGTCTTCATCCCACTCAAGCTGATTACAGTCTTCTAAAGCTGTCTTAGTCCAACCGAAGCTGATTACAGTCTTCTAAAGCTGTCTTTATTCCACTGAAGCTGATTACAGTCTTCTAAAGCTGTCTTCATCCCACTGAAGCTGAGTACAGTCTTCTAAAGCTGTCTTCATCCAACCGAAGCTGATTACAGTCTTCTAATGCTGTCTTTATCCCATTGAAGCTGATTACAGTCTTCTAAAGCTGTCTTTATCAAACTGAAGCTGATTACAGTCTTCTAAAGCTGTATTCATCCCACTGAAACTGATTACATTCTTCTAAAGCTGTCTTCATCCCACTGAAGCTGATTCTTTCTTTTAAACCTGTCTTCATCACACTGAAACTGATTACATGCTTCTAAAGCTGTCTTCATCCCACTGAAACTGATTACATTCTTCTAAAGCTGTCTTCATCCCACTGAAGCTGATTACAGTCTTCTAAAGCTGTCTTCATCCAACTGAAACTAATTACATTCTTCTACAGCTGTCTTCATCCCACTGAAGCTGATTACAGTCTTCTAAAGCTGTCTTCATCACACTGAAACTGATTACATTCTTCTAAAGCTGTCTTCATCCCAATGAAACTGATTACATTCTTTTAAAGCTTTCTTTATCCCACTGAAACTGATTACATTATTCTAAAGCTGTCTTCATCACACTGAAACAGATTACATTATTCCAAAGCTGTCTTTATCCCACTGAAACTTATTACATTCTTCTAAAGCTGTCTTCATCCCACTCAAGCTGATTACAGTCTTCTAAAGCTGTCTTTATCCAACTGAAACGTATTACATTCTTCTAAAGCTGTCTTCATCCCACTCAAGCTGATTACAGTCTTCTAAAGCTGTCTTAGTCCAACCGAAGCTGATTACAGTCTTCTAAAGCTGTCTTTATCCAACTGAAACATATTACATTCTTCTAAAGCTGTCTTCATCCCACTCAAGCTGATTACAGTCTTCTAAAGCTGTCTTCATCCCACTCAAGCTGATTACAGTCTTCTAAAGCTGTCTTAGTCCAACCGAAGCTGATTACAGTCTTCTAAAGCTGTCTTTATTCCACTGAAGCTGATTACATTCTTCTAAAGCTGTCTTCATCCCAATGAAACTGATTACATTCTTCTAAAGCTTTCTTTATCCCACTGAAACTGATTACATTATTCTAAAGCTGTCTTCATCACACTGAAACAGATTACATTATTCCAAAGCTGTCTTTATCCCACTGAAACTTATTACATTCTTCTAAAGCTGTCTTCATCCCACTCAAGCTGATTACAGTCTTCTAAAGCTGTCTTAGTCCAACCGAAGCTGATTACAGTCTTCTAAAGCTGTCTTTATTCCACTGAAGCTGAGTACAGTCTTCTAATGCTGTCTTCATCCCATTGAAGCTGATTACAGTCTTCTAAAGCTGTCTTTATCAAACTGAAACTGATTAAATTCTTCTAAAGCTGTCTTCATCCCACTGAAGCTGATTCTTTCTTTTAAACCTGTCTTCATCACACTGAAACTGATTACATGCTTCTAAAGCTGTCTTCATCCCACTGAAACTGATTACATTCTTCTAAAGCTGTCTTCATCCCACTGAAGCTGATTACAGTCTTCTAAAGCTGTCTTCATCCAACTGAAACTGATTACATTCTTCTACAGCTGTCTTCATCCCACTGAAGCTGATTACAGTCTTCTAAAGCTGTCTTCATCCAACCGAAACTGATTACATTCTTCTAAAGCTTTCTTTATCCCACTGAAACTGATTACATTATTCTAAAGCTGTCTTCATCACACTGAAACAGATTACATTATTCCAAAGCTGTCTTTATCCCACTGAAACTTATTACATTCTTCTAAAGCTGTCTTCATCCCACTCAAGCTGATTACAGTCTTCTAAAGCTGTCTTTATCCAACTGAAACATATTACATTCTTCTAAAGCTGTCTTCATCCCACTCAAGCTGATTACAGTCTTCTAAAGCTGTCTTCATCCCACTCAAGCTGATTACAGTCTTCTAAAGCTGTCTTAGTCCAACCGAAGCTGATTACAGTCTTCTAAAGCTGTCTTTATTCCACTGAAGCTGATTACAGTCTTCTAAAGCTGTCTTCATCCCACTGAAGCTGAGTACAGTCTTCTAAAGCTGTCTTCATCCAACCGAAGCTGATTACAGTCTTCTAATGCTGTCTTCATCCCATTGAAGCTATTTACAGTCTTCTAAAGCTGTCTTTATCAAACTGAAACTGATTACATTCTTCTAAAGCTGTCTTCATCCCACTGAAGCTGATTCTTTCTTTTAAACCTGTCTTCATCACACTGAAACTGATTACATGCTTCTAAAGCTGTCTTCATCCCACTGAAACTGATTACATTCTTCTAAAGCTGTCTTCATCCCACTGAAGCTGATTACAGTCTTCTAAAGCTGTCTTCATCCAACTGAAACTGATTACATTCTTCTACAGCTGTCTTCATCCCACTGAAGCTGATTACAGTCTTCTAAAGCTGTCTTCATCCAACTGAAACTGATTACATTCTTCTAAAGCTGTCTTCATCACACTGAAACAGATTACATTATTCCAAAGCTGTCTTTATCCCACTGAAACTTATTACATTCTTCTAAAGCTGTCTTCATCCCACTCAAGCTGATTACAGTCTTCTAAAGCTGTCTTTATCCAACTGAAACTTATTACATTCTTCTAAAGCTGTCTTCATCCCACTGAAGCTGATAACAGTCTTCTAAAGCTGTCTTCATCACAGTGAAACTGATTACATTCTTCTAAAGCTGTCTTCATCCAACTGAAACTGATTACATTCTTCTACAGCTGTCTTCATCCCACTGAAGCTGATTACAGTCTTCTAAAGCTGTCTTCATCCAACCGAAACTGATTACATTCTTCTAAAGCTGTCTTCATCCCACTGAAACTTATTACATTCTTCTAAAGCTGTCTTCATCCCACTGAAGCTGATAACAGTCATCTAAAGCTGTCTTTATCAAACTGAAGCTGATTACAGTCTTCTAAAGCTGTCTTCATCCCACTGAAGCTGATTACAGTCTTCTAAAGCTGTCTTCATCCAACTGAAACTAATTACATTCTTCTACAGCTGTCTTCATCCCACTGAAGCTGATTACAGTCTTCTAAAGCTGTCTTCATCACACTGAAACTGATTACATTCTTCTAAAGCTGTCTTCATCCCAATGAAACTGATTACATTCTTTTAAAGCTGTCTTTATCCCACTGAAACTGATTACATTATTCTAAAGCTGTCTTCATCACACTGAAACAGATTACATTATTCCAAAGCTGTCTTTATCCCACTGAAACTTATTACATTCTTCTAAAGCTGTCTTCATCCCACTCAAGCTGATTACAGTCTTCTAAAGCTGTCTTTATCCAACTGAAACTTATTACATTCTTCTAAAGCTGTCTTCATCCCACTCAAGCTGATTACAGTCTTCTAAAGCTGTCTTATTCCAACCGAAGCTGATTACAGTCTTCTAAAGCTGTTTTCATCCCAATGAAACTGATTACATTCTTCTAAAGCTGTCTTCATCCCACTGAACCTGATTACATTATTCTAAAGCTGTCTTCATCACACTGAAACAGATAACATTATTCCAAAGCTGTCTTTATCCCACTGAAACTTATCACATTCTTTTAAAGCTGTCTTCATCACACTCAAGCTGATTACAGTCTTCTAAAGCTGTCTTTATCCAACTGAAACTTATTACATTCTTCTAAAGCTGTCTTTATCAAACTGAAGCTGATTACAATCTTCTAAAGCTGTCTTCATCCCACTCAAACTGATTACATTATTCTAAAGCTGTCTTCATCACACTGAAACAGATTACATTATTCCAAAGCTGTCTTTATCCCACTGAAACTTATTACATTCTTCTAAAGCTGTCTTTATCCCACTCAAGCTGATTACAGTCATCTAAAGCTGTCTTCATCCAATTGAAGCTGATTACAGTCTTCTAATGCTGTCTTCATCCCATTGAAGCTGATTACAGTCTTCTAAAGCTGTCTTTATCAAACTGAAACTGATTACATTCTTCTAAAGCTGTCTTCATCCCACTGAAGCTGAATCTATCTTTTAAACCTGTCTTCATCACACTGAAACTGATTACATGCTTCTAAAGCTGTCTTCATCCCACTGAAACTGATTACATTCTTCTAAAGCTGTCTTCATCCCACTGAAGCTGATTACAGTCTTCTAAAGCTGTCTTCATCCAACTGAAACTGATTACATTCTTCTAAAGCTGTCTTCATCCCACTGAAGCTGATTACAGTCTTCTAAAGCTGTCTTCATCCAACCGAAACTGATTACATTCTTCTAAAGCTGTCTTCATCCCACTGAAGCTGATAACAGTCTTCTAAAGCTGTCTTCATCACAGTGAAACTGATTACATTCTTCTAAAGCTGTTTTCATCCCAATGAAACTGATTACATTCTTCTAAAGCTGTCTTCATCCCACTGAACCTGATTACATTATTCTAAAGCTGTCTTCATCACACTGAAACAGATAACATTATTCCAAAGCTGTCTTTATCCCACTGAAACTTATCACATTCTTTTAAAGCTGTCTTCATCACACTCAAGCTGATTACAGTCTTCTAAAGCTGTCTTTATCCAACTGAAACTTATTACATTCTTCTAAAGCTGTCTTTATCAAACTGAAGCTGATTACAATCTTCTAAAGCTGTCTTCATCCCACTCAAACTGATTACATTATTCTAAAGCTGTCTTCATCACACTGAAACAGATTACATTATTCCAAAGCTGTCTTTATCCCACTGAAACTTATTACATTCTTCTAAAGCTGTCTTCATCCCACTCAAGCTGATTACAGTCTTCTAAAGCTGTCTTCATCCAACCGAAACTGATTACATTCTTCTAAAGCTGTCTTTATCAAACTGAAGCTGATTACAGTCTTCTAAAGCTGTCTTCATCCCACTGAAGCTGATAACAGTCTTCTAAAGCTGTCTTCATCACAGTGAAACTGATTACATTCTTCTAAAGCTGTCTTCATCCTAATGAAACTGATTACATTCTTCTAAATCTGTCTTCATCCCACTGAACCTGATTACATTATTCTAAAGCAGTCTTCTTCACACTGAAACAGATTACATTATTCCAAAGCTGTCTTTATCCAACTGAAACTTATTACATTCTTCTAAAGCTGTCTTCATCCCACTCAAGCTGATTACAGTCTTCTAAAGCTGTCTTCATCCCACTCAAGCTGATTACAGTCTTCTAAAGCTGTCTTAGTCCAACCGAAGCTGATTACAGTCTTCTAAAGCTGTCTTTATTCCACTGAAGCTGATTACAGTCTTCTAAAGCTGTCTTCATCCCACTGAAGCTGAGTACAGTCTTCTAAAGCTGTCTTCATCCAACCGAAGCTGATTACAGTCTTCTAATGCTGTCTTCATCCCATTGAAGCTGATTACAGTCTTCTAAAGCTGTCTTTATCAAACTGAAGCTGATTACAGTCTTCTAAAGCTGTATTCATCCCACTGAAACTGATTACATTCTTCTAAAGCTGTCTTCATCCCACTGAAGCTGATTTTTTCTTTTAAACCTGTCTTCATCATACTGAAACTGATTACATGCTTCTAAAGCTGTCTTCATCCCACTGAAACTGATTACATTCTTCTAAAGCTGTCTTCATCCCACTGAAGCTGATTACAGTCTTCTAAAGCTGTCTTCATCTAACTGAAACTAATTACATTCTTCTACAGCTGTCTTCATCCCACTGAAGCTGATTACAGTCTTCTAAAGCTGTCTTCATCACACTGAAACTGATTACATTCTTCTAAAGCTGTCTTCATCCCAATGAAACTGATTACATTCTTTTAAAGCTTTCTTTATCCCACTGAAACTGATTACATTATTCTAAAGCTGTCTTCATCACACTGAAACAGATTACATTATTCCAAAGCTGTCTTTATCCCACTGAAACTTATTACATTCTTCTAAAGCTGTCTTCATCCCACTCAAGCTGATTACAGTCTTCTAAAGCTGTCTTTATCAAACTGAAGCTGATTACAGTCTTCTAAAGCTGTCTTCATCCCACTCAAGCTGATTACAGTCTTCTAAAGCTGTCTTCATCCCACTGAAGCTGATTCTTTATTTTAAACCTGTCTTCATCACACTGAAACTGATTACATTATTCCAAAGCTGTCTTTATCCCACTGAAACCTATTACATTCTTCTAAAGCTGTCTTCATCCCACTCAAGCTGATTGCAGTCTTCTAAAGCTGTCTTCATCCAACCGAAACTGATTACATTCTTCTAAAGCTGTCTTTATCAAACTGAAGTTGATTACAGTCTTCTAAAGCTGTCTTCATCCCACTGAAGCTGATAACAGTCTTCTAAAGCTGTCTTCATCACAGTGAAACTGATTACATTCTTCTAAAGCTGTCTTCATCCCAATGAAACTGATTACATCCTTCTAAAGCTGTCTTCATCCCACTGAACCTGATTACATTATTCTAAAGCTGTCTTCATCACACTGAAACAGATTACATTATTCCAAAGCTGTCTTTATCCCACTGAAACTTATT
This sequence comes from Salmo salar, assembly GCF_965601325.2. Taxonomy (NCBI): domain Eukaryota; kingdom Metazoa; phylum Chordata; class Actinopteri; order Salmoniformes; family Salmonidae; genus Salmo; species Salmo salar. Next base: position 420,578 of record NW_027675383.1, read on the forward strand.
ACATTCTTCTAAAGCTGTCTTCATCCCACTCAAGCTGATTACAGTCTTCTAAAGCTGTCTTTATCCAACTGAAACGTATTACATTCTTCTAAAGCTGTCTTCATCCCACTCAAGCTGATTACAGTCTTCTAAAGCTGTCTTCATCCCACTCAAGCTGATTACAGTCTTCTAAAGCTGTCTTAGTCCAACCGAAGCTGATTACAGTCTTCTAAAGCTGTCTTTATTCCACTGAAGCTGATTACAGTCTTCTAAAGCTGTCTTCATCCCACTGAAGCTGAGTACAGTCTTCTAAAGCTGTCTTCATCCAACCGAAGCTGATTACAGTCTTCTAATGCTGTCTTTATCCCATTGAAGCTGATTACAGTCTTCTAAAGCTGTCTTTATCAAACTGAAGCTGATTACAGTCTTCTAAAGCTGTATTCATCCCACTGAAACTGATTACATTCTTCTAAAGCTGTCTTCATCCCACTGAAGCTGATTCTTTCTTTTAAACCTGTCTTCATCACACTGAAACTGATTACATGCTTCTAAAGCTGTCTTCATCCCACTGAAACTGATTACATTCTTCTAAAGCTGTCTTCATCCCACTGAAGCTGATTACAGTCTTCTAAAGCTGTCTTCATCCAACTGAAACTAATTACATTCTTCTACAGCTGTCTTCATCCCACTGAAGCTGATTACAGTCTTCTAAAGCTGTCTTCATCACACTGAAACTGATTACATTCTTCTAAAGCTGTCTTCATCCCAATGAAACTGATTACATTCTTTTAAAGCTTTCTTTATCCCACTGAAACTGATTACATTATTCTAAAGCTGTCTTCATCACACTGAAACAGATTACATTATTCCAAAGCTGTCTTTATCCCACTGAAACTTATTACATTCTTCTAAAGCTGTCTTCATCCCACTCAAGCTGATTACAGTCTTCTAAAGCTGTCTTTATCAAACTGAAGCTGATTACAGTCTTCTAAAGCTGTCTTCATGCCACTCAAGCTGATTACAGTCTTCTAAAGCTGTCTTCATCCCACTGAAGCTGATTCTTTATTTTAAACCTGTCTTCATCACACTGAAACTGATTACATTATTCCAAAGCTGTCTTTATCCCACTGTAACCGATTACATTCTTCTAAAGCTGTCTTCATCCCACTCAAGCTGATTGCAGTCTTCTAAAAGCTGTCTTCATCCAACCGAAACTGATTACATTCTTCTAAAGCTGTCTTTATCAAACTGAAGTTGATTACAGTCTTCTAAAGCTGTCTTCATCCCACTGAAGCTGATAACAGTCTTCTAAAGCTGTCTTCATCACAGTGAAACTGATTACATTCTTCTAAAGCTGTCTTCATCCCAATGAAACTGATTACATCCTTCTAAAGCTGTCTTCATCCCACTGAACCTGATTACATTATTCTAAAGCTGTCTTCATCACACTGAAACAGATTACATTATTCCAAAGCTGTCTTTATCCCACTGAAACTTATTACATTCTTCTAAAGCTGTCTTCATCCCACTCAAGCTGATTACAGTCTTCTAAAGCTGTCTTTATCCAACTGAAACGTATTACATTCTTCTAAAGCTGTCTTCATCCCACTCAAGCTGATTACAGTCTTCTAAAGCTGTCTTCATCCCACTCAAGCTGATTACAGTCTTCTAAAGCTGTCTTAGTCCAACCGAAGCTGATTACAGTCTTCTAAAGCTGTCTTTATCAAACTGAAGCTGATTACAGTCTTCTAAAGCTGTCTTCATCCCACTCAAGCTGATTACAGTCTTCTAAAGCTGTCTTCATCCCACTGAAGCTGATTCTTTATTTTAAACCTATCTTCATCACACTGAAACTGATTACATTATTCCAAAGCTGTCTTTATCCCACTGAAACCTATTACATTCTTCTAAAGCTGTCTTCATCCCACTCAAGCTGATTGCAGTCTTCTAAAGCTGTCTTCATCCAACCGAAACTGATTACATTCTTCTAAAGCTGTCTTTATCAAACTGAAGTTGATTACAGTCTTCTAAAGCTGTCTTCATCCCACTGAAGCTGATAACAGTCTTCTAAAGCTGTCTTCATCACAGTGAAACTGATTACATTCTTCTAAAGCTGTCTTCATCCCAATGAAACTGATTACATCCTTCTAAAGCTGTCTTCATCCCACTGAACCTGATTACATTATTCTAAAGCTGTCTTCATCACACTGAAACAGATTACATTATTCCAAAGCTGTCTTTATCCCACTGAAACTTATTACATTCTTCTAAAGCTGTCTTCATCCCACTCAAGCTGATTACAGTCTTCTAAAGCTGTCTTTATCCAACTGAAACGTATTACATTCTTCTAAAGCTGTCTTCATCCCACTCAAGCTGATTACAGTCTTCTAAAGCTGTCTTCATCCCACTCAAGCTGATTACAGTCTTCTAAAGCTGTCTTAGTCCAACCGAAGCTGATTACAGTCTTCTAAAGCTGTCTTTATCAAACTGAAGCTGATTACAGTCTTCTAAAGCTGTCTTCATCCCACTCAAGCTGATTACAGTCTTCTAAAGCTGTCTTCATCCCACTGAAGCTGATTCTTTATTTTAAACCTATCTACATCACACTGAAACTGATTACATTATTCCAAAGCTGTCTTTATCCCACTGAAACCTATTACATTCTTCTAAAGCTGTCTTCATCCCACTCAAGCTGATTGCAGTCTTCTAAAGCTGTCTTCATCCAACCGAAACTGATTACATTCTTCTAAAGCTGTCTTTATCAAACTGAAGTTGATTACAGTCTTCTAAAGCTGTCTTCATCCCACTGAAGCTGATAACAGTCTTCTAAAGCTGTCTTCATCACAGTGAAACTGATTACATTCTTCTAAAGCTGTCTTCATCCCAATGAAACTGATTACATCCTTCTAAAGCTGTCTTCATCCCACTGAACCTGATTACATTATTCTAAAGCTGTCTTCATCACACTGAAACAGATTACATTATTCCAAAGCTGTCTTTATCCCACTGAAACTTATTACATTCTTCTAAAGCTGTCTTCATCCCACTCAAGCTGATTACAGTCTTCTAAAGCTGTCTTTATCCAACTGAAACGTATTACATTCTTCTAAAGCTGTCTTCATCCCACTCAAGCTGATTACAGTCTTCTAAAGCTGTCTTCATCCCACTCAAGCTGATTACAGTCTTCTAAAGCTGTCTTAGTCCAACCGAAGCTGATTACAGTCTTCTAAAGCTGTCTTTATTCCACTGAAGCTGATTACAGTCTTCTAAAGCTGTCTTCATCCCACTGAAGCTGAGTACAGTCTTCTAAAGCTGTCTTCATCCAACCGAAGCTGATTACAGTCTTCTAATGCTGTCTTTATCCCATTGAAGCTGATTACAGTCTTCTAAAGCTGTCTTTATCAAACTGAAGCTGATTACAGTCTTCTAAAGCTGTATTCATCCCACTGAAACTGATTACATTCTTCTAAAGCTGTCTTCATCCCACTGAAGCTGATTCTTTCTTTTAAACCTGTCTTCATCACACTGAAACTGATTACATGCTTCTAAAGCTGTCTTCATCCCACTGAAACTGATTACATTCTTCTAAAGCTGTCTTCATCCCACTGAAGCTGATTACAGTCTTCTAAAGCTGTCTTCATCCAACTGAAACTAATTACATTCTTCTACAGCTGTCTTCATCCCACTGAAGCTGATTACAGTCTTCTAAAGCTGTCTTCATCACACTGAAACTGATTACATTCTTCTAAAGCTGTCTTCATCCCAATGAAACTGATTACATTCTTTTAAAGCTTTCTTTATCCCACTGAAACTGATTACATTATTCTAAAGCTGTCTTCATCACACTGAAACAGATTACATTATTCCAAAGCTGTCTTTATCCCACTGAAACTTATTACATTCTTCTAAAGCTGTCTTCATCCCACTCAAGCTGATTACAGTCTTCTAAAGCTGTCTTTATCAAACTGAAGCTGATTACAGTCTTCTAAATCTGTCTTCATGCCACTCAAGCTGATTACAGTCTTCTAAAGCTGTCTTCATCCCACTGAAGCTGATTCTTTATTTTAAACCTGTCTTCATCACACTGAAACTGATTACATTATTCCAAAGCTGTCTTTATCCCACTGAAACCGATTACATTCTTCTAAAGCTGTCTTCATCCCACTCAAGCTGATTGCAGTCTTCTAAAGCTGTCTTCATCCAACCGAAACTGATTACATTCTTCTAAAGCTGTCTTTATCAAACTGAAGTTGATTACAGTCTTCTAAAGCTGTCTTCATCCCACTGAAGCTGATAACAGTCTTCTAAAGCTGTCTTCATCACAGTGAAACTGATTACATTCTTCTAAAGCTGTCTTCATCCCAATGAAACTGATTACATCCTTCTAAAGCTGTCTTCATCCCACTGAACCTGATTACATTATTCTAAAGCTGTCTTCATCACAATGAAACAGATTACATTATTCCAAAGCTGTCTTTATCCCACTGAAACTTATTACATTCTTCTAAAGCTGTCTTCATCCCACTCAAGCTGATTACAGTCTTCTAAAGCTGTCTTTATCCAACTGAAACGTATTACATTCTTCTAAAGCTGTCTTCATCCCACTCAAGCTGATTACAGTCTTCTAAAGCTGTCTTCATCCCACTCAAGCTGATTACAGTCTTCTAAAGCTGTCTTAGTCCAACCGAAGCTGATTACAGTCTTCTAAAGCTGTCTTTATTCCACTGAAGCTGATTACAGTCTTCTAAAGCTGTCTTCATCCCACTGAAGCTGAGTACAGTCTTCTAAAGCTGTCTTCATCCAACCGAAGCTGATTACAGTCTTCTAATGCTGTCTTTATCCCATTGAAGCTGATTACAGTCTTCTAAAGCTGTCTTTATCAAACTGAAGCTGATTACAGTCTTCTAAAGCTGTATTCATCCCACTGAAACTGATTACATTCTTCTAAAGCTGTCTTCATCCCACTGAAGCTGATTCTTTCTTTTAAACCTGTCTTCATCACACTGAAACTGATTACATGCTTCTAAAGCTGTCTTCATCCCACTGAAACTGATTACATTCTTCTAAAGCTGTCTTCATCCCACTGAAGCTGATTACAGTCTTCTAAAGCTGTCTTCATCCCACTGAAGCTGATTACAGTCTTCTAAAGCTGTCTTCATCCAACTGAAACTAATTACATTCTTCTACAGCTGTTTTCATCCCACTGAAGCTGATTACAGTCTTCTAAAGCTGTCTTCATCACACTGAAACTGATTACATTCTTCTAAAGCTGTCTTTATCCCACTGAAACTGATTACATTATTCTAAAGCTGTCTTCAACACACTGAAACAGATTACATTATTCCAAAGCTGTCTTTATCCACTGAAACTTATTACATTCTTCTAAAGCTGTCTTCATCCCACTCAAGCTGATTACAGTCTTCTAAAGCTGTCTTTATCAAACTGAAGCTGATTACAGTCTTCTAAAGCTGTCTTCATCCCACTCAAGCTGATTACAGTCTTCTAAAGCTGTCTTCATCCCACTGAAACTGATTCTTTATTTTAAACCTGTCTTCATCACACTGAAACTGATTACATTATTCCAAAGCTGTCTTTATCCCACTGAAACCTATTACATTCTTCTAAAGCTGTCTTCATCCCACTCAAGCTGATTACAGTCTTCTAAAGCTGTCTTCATCCCACTCAAGCTGATTACAGTCTTCTAAAGCTGTCTTAGTCCAACCGAAGCTGATTACAGTCTTCTAAAGCTGTCTTTATTCCACTGAAGCTGATTACAGTCTTCTAAAGCTGTCTTCATCCCACTGAAGCTGAGTACAGTCTTCTAAAGCTGTCTTCATCCAACCGAAGCTGATTACAGTCTTCTAATGCTGTCTTTATCCCATTGAAGCTGATTACAGTCTTCTAAAGCTGTCTTTATCAAACTGAAGCTGATTACAGTCTTCTAAAGCTGTCTTCAACACACTGAAACAGATTACATTATTCCAAAGCTGTCTTTATCCACTGAAACTTATTACATTCTTCTAAAGCTGTCTTCATCCCACTCAAGCTGATTACAGTCTTCTAAAGCTGTCTTTATCAAACTGAAGCTGATTACAGTCTTCTAAAGCTGTCTTCATCCCACTCAAGCTGATTACAGTCTTCTAAAGCTGTCTTTATCCAACTGAAACTTATTACATTCTTCTAAAGCTGTCTTCATCCCACTCAAGCTGATTACAGTCTTCTAAAGCTGTCTTCATCCCACTCAAGCTGATTACAGTCTTCTAAAGCTGTCTTAGTCCAACCGAAGCTGATTACAGTCTTCTAAAGCTGTCTTTATTCCACTGAAGCTGATTACAGTCTTCTAAAGCTGTCTTCATCCCACTGAAGCTGAGTACAGTCTTCTAAAGCTGTCTTCATCCAACCGAAGCTGATTACAGTCTTCTAAAGCTGTATTCATCCCATTGAAACTGATTACATGCTTCTAAAGCTGTCTTCATCCCACTGAAACTGATTACATTCTTCTAAAGCTGTCTTCATCCCACTGAAGCTGATTACAGTCTTCTAAAGCTGTCTTCATCCAACTGAAACTGATTACAGTCTTCTAAAGCTGTCTTCATCCCACTGAAGCTGATTACAGTCTTCTAAAGCTGTCTTCATCACACTGAAACTGATTACATTCTTCTAAAGCTGTCTTCATCCCACTCAAGCTGATTACAGTCTTCTAAAGCTGTCTTCATCCAACCGAAACTGATTACATTCTTCTAAAGCTGTCTTTATCAAACTGAAGCTGATTACAGTCTTCTAAAGCTGTCTTCATCCCACTGAAACTGATTACATTATTCTAAAGCTGTCTTCATCACACTGAAACAGATTACATTATTCCAAATCTGTCTTTATCCCACTGAAACTTATTACATTCTTCTAAAGCTGTCTTCATCCCACTCAAGCTGATTACAGTCTTCTAAAGCTGTCTTCATCCAACCGAAACTCATTACATTCTTCTAAAGCTGTCTTTATCAAACTGAAGCTGATTACAGTCTTCTAAAGCTGTCTTCATCCCACTGATGCTGATTACAGTCTTCTAAAGCTGTCTTCATCCCACTGAAACTGATTCTTTCTTTTAAACCTGTCTTCATCACACTGAAACTGATTACATTCTTCTAAAGCTGTCTTCATCCCAATGAAACTGATTACATTCTTCTAAAGCTGTCTTCATCCCACTGAACCTGATTACATTATTCTAAAGCTGTCTTCATCACACTGAAACAGATTACATTATTCCAAAGCTGTCTTTATCCCACTGAAACGTATTACATTCTTCTAAAGCTGTCTTCATCCCACTCAAGCTGATTACATTCTTCTAAAGCTGTCTTTATCCAACTGAAACGTATTACATTCTTCTAAAGCTGTCTTCATCCCACTCAAGCTGATTACAGTCTTCTAAAGCTGTCTTCATCCCACTCAAGCTGATTACAGTCTTCTAAAGCTGTCTTAGTCCAACCGAAGCTGATTACAGTCTTCTAAAGCTGTCTTTATTCCACTGAAGCTGATTACAGTCTTCTAAAGCTGTCTTCATCCAACCGAAGCTGATTACAGTCTTCTAATTCTGTCTTCATCCCATTGAAGCTGATTACAGTCTTCTAAAGCTGTCTTTATCAAACTGAAGCTGATTACAGTCTTCTAAAGCTGTATTCATCCCACTGAAACTGAATACATTCTTCTAAAGCTGTCTTCATCCCACTGAAGCTGATTCTTTCTTTTAAACCTGTCTTCATCACACTGAAACTGATTACATGCTTCTAAAGCTGTCTTCATCCCACTGAAACTGATTACATTCTTCTAAAGCTGTCTTCATCCCACTGAACCTGATTACATTATTCTAAAGCTGTCTTCATCACACTGAAACAGATTACATTATTCCAAAGCTGTCTTCATCCCACTGAAACTTATTACATTCTTCTAAAGCTGTCTTTATCAAACTGAAGCTGATTACAGTCTTCTAAAGCTGTCTTCATCCCACTCAAACTGATTACATTATTCTAAAGCTGTCTTCATCACACTGAAACAGATTACATTATTCCAAAGCTGTCTTTATCCCACTGAAACTTATTACATTCTTCTAAAGCTGTCTTCATCCCACTCAAGCTGATTACAGTCTTCTAAAGCTGTCTTCATCCAACCGAAACTGATTACATTCTTCTAAAGCTGTCTTTATCAAACTGAAGCTGATTACAGTCTTCTAAAGCTGTCTTCATCCCACTGAAGCTGATAACAGTCTTCTAAAGCTGTCTTCATCACAGTGAAACTGATTACATTCTTCTAAAGCTGTCTTCATCCCACTGAAGCTGATTCTTTATTTTAAACCTGTCTTCATCACACTGAAACTGATTACATTATTCCAAAGCTGTCTTTATCCCACTGAAACCTATTACATTCTTCTAAAGCTGTCTTCATCCCACTCAAGCTGATTACAGTCTTCTAAAGCTGTCTTCATCCAACCGAAACTGATTACATTCTTCTAAAGCTGTCTTTATCAAACTGAAGCTGATTACAGTCTTCTAAAGCTGTCTTCATCCCACTGAAGCTGATAACAGTCTTCTAAAGCTGTCTTCATCACAGTGAAACTGATTACATTCTTCTAAAGCTGTCTTCATCCCAATGAAACTGATTACATTCTTCTAAAGCTGTCTTCATCCCAGTGAAACTGATTACATTCTTCTAAAGCTGTCTTCATCCCAATGAAACTGATTACATTCTTCTAAATCTGTCTTCATCCCACTGAACCTGATTACATTATTCTAAAGCAGTCTTCTTCACACTGAAACAGATTACATTATTCCAAAGCTGTCTTTATCCAACTGAAACTTATTACATTCTTCTAAAGCTGTCTTTTATCCCACTCAAGCTGATTACAGTCTTCTAAAGCTGTCTTCATCCCACTCAAGCTGATTACAGTCTTCTAAAGCTGTCTTAGTCCAACCGAAGCTGATTACAGTCTTCTAAAGCTGTCTTTATTCCACTGAAGCTGATTACAGTCTTCTAAAGCTGTCTTCATCCCACTGAAGCTGAGTACAGTCTTCTAAAGCTGTCTTCATCCAACCGAAGCTGATTACAGTCTTCTAATGTTGTCTTCATCCCATTGAAGCTGATTACAGTCTTCTAAAGCTGTCTTTATCAAACTGAAGCTGATTACAGTCTTCTAAAGCTGTATTCATCCCACTGAAACTGATTACATTCTTCTAAAGCTGTCTTCATCCCACTGAAGCTGATTTTTTCTTTTAAACCTGTCTTCATCACACTGAAACTGATTACATGTTTCTAAAGCTGTCTTCATCCCACTGAAACTGATTACATTCTTTTAAAGCTGTCTTCATCCCACTGAAGCTGATTACAGTCTTCTAAAGCTGTCTTCATCCAACTGAAACTAATTACATTCTTCTACAGCTGTCTTCATCCCACTGAAGCTGATTACAGTCTTCTAAAGCTATCTTCATCACACTGAAACTGATTACATTCTTCTAAAGCTGTCTTCATCCCAATGAAACTGATTACATTCTTTTAAAGCTTTCTTTATCCCACTGAAACTGATTACATTATTCTAAAGCTGTCTTCATCACACTGAAACAGATTACATTATTCCAAAGCTGTCTTTATCCCACTGAAACGTATTACATTCTTCTAAAGCTGTCTTCATCCCACTCAAGCTGATTACAGTCTTCTAAAGCTGTCTTTATCAAACTGAAGCTGATTACAGTCTTCTAAAGCTGTCTTCATCCCACTCAAGCTGATTACAGTCTTCTAAAGCTGTCTTCATCCCACTGAAGCTGATTCTTTATTTTAAACCTGTCTTCATCACACTGAAACTGATTACATTATTCCAAAGCTGTCTTTATCCCACTGAAACCTATTACATTCTTCTAAAGCTGTCTTCATCCCACTCAAGCTGATTGCAGTCTTTTAAAGCTGTCTTCATCCAACCGAAACTGATTACATTCTTCTAAAGCTGTCTTTATCAAACTGAAGTTGATTACAGTCTTCTAAAGCTGTCTTCATCCCACTGAAGCTGATAACAGTCTTCTAAAGCTGTCTTCATCACAGTGAAACTGATTACATTCTTCTAAAGCTGTCTTCATCCCAATGAAACTGATTACATCCTTCTAAAGCTGTCTTCATCCCACTGAACCTGATTACATTATTCTAAAGCTGTCTTCATCACACTGAAACAGATTACATTATTCCAAAGCTGTCTTTATCCCACTGAAACTTATTACATTCTTCTAAAGCTGTCTTCATCCCACTCAAGCTGATTACAGTCTTCTAAAGCTGTCTTTATCCAACTGAAACGTATTACATTCTTCTAAAGCTGTCTTCATCCCACTCAAGCTGATTACAGTCTTCTAAAGCTGTCTTCATCCCACTCAAGCTGATTACAGTCTTCTAAAGCTGTCTTAGTCCAACCGAAGCTGATTACAGTCTTCTAAAGCTGTCTTTATCAAACTGAAGCTGATTACAGTCTTCTAAAGCTGTATTCATCCCACTGAAACTGATTACATTCTTCTAAAGCTGTCTTCATCCCACTGAAGCTGATTCTTTCTTTTAAACCTGTCTTCATCACACTGAAACTGATTACATGCTTCTAAAGCTGTCTTCATCCCACTGAAACTGATTACATTCTTCTAAAGCTGTCTTCATCCCACTGAAGCTGATTACAGTCTTCTAAAGCTGTCTTCATCCCACTGAAGCTGATTACAGTCTTCTAAAGCTGTCTTCATCCAACTGAAACTAATTACATTCTTCTACAGCTGTCTTCATCCCACTGAAGCTGATTACAGTCTTCTAAAGCTGTCTTCATCACACTGAAACTGATTACATTCTTCTAAAGCTGTCTTCATCCCAATGAAACTGATTACATTCTTTTAAAGCTTTCTTTATCCCACTGAAACTGATTACATTATTCTAAAGCTGTCTTCATCACACTGAAACAGATTACATTATTCCAAAGCTGTCTTTATCCACTGAAACTTATTACATTCTTCTAAAGCTGTCTTCATCCCACTCAAGCTGATTACAGTCTTCTAAAGCTGTCTTTATCAAACTGAAGCTGATTACAGTCTTCTAAAGCTGTCTTCATCCCACTCAAGCTGATTACAGTCTTCTAAAGCTGTCTTCATCCCACTGAAGCTGATTCTTTATTTTAAACCTGTCTTCATCACACTGAAACTGATTACATTATTCCAAAGCTGTCTTTATCCCACTGAAACCTATTACATTCTTCTAAAGCTGTCTTCATCCCACTCAAGCTGATTACAGTCTTCTAAAGCTGTCTTCATCCAACCGAAACTGATTACATTCTTCTAAAGCTGTCTTTATCAAACTGAAGCTGATTACAGTCTTCTAAAGCTGTCTTCATCCCACTGAAGCTGATAACAGTCTTCTAAAGCTGTCTTCATCACAGTGAAACTGATTACATTCTTCTAAAGCTGTCTTCATCCCAATGAAACTGATTACATTCTTCTAAAGCTGTCTTCATCCCAGTGAAACTGATTACATTCTTCTAAAGCTGTCTTCATCCCAATGAAACTGATTACATTCTTCTAAATCTGTCTTCATCCCACTGAACCTGATTACATTATTCTAAAGCAGTCTTCTTCACACTGAAACAGATTACATTATTCCAAAGCTGTCTTTATCCAACTGAAACTTATTACATTCTTCTAAAGCTGTCTTTTATCCCACTCAAGCTGATTACAGTCTTCTAAAGCTGTCTTCATCCCACTCAAGCTGATTACAGTCTTCTAAAGCTGTCTTAGTCCAACCGAAGCTGATTACAGTCTTCTAAAGCTGTCTTTATTCCACTGAAGCTGATTACAGTCTTCTAAAGCTGTCTTCATCCCACTGAAGCTGAGTACAGTCTTCTAAAGCTGTCTTCATCCAACCGAAGCTGATTACAGTCTTCTAATGTTGTCTTCATCCCATTGAAGCTGATTACAGTCTTCTAAAGCTGTCTTTATCAAACTGAAGCTGATTACAGTCTTCTAAAGCTGTATTCATCCCACTGAAACTGATTACATTCTTCTAAAGCTGTCTTCATCCCACTCAAGCTGATTACAGTCTTCTAAAGCTGTCTTCATCCCACTGAAGCTGATTCTTTATTTTAAACCTGTCTTCATCACACTGAAACTGATTACATTATTCCAAAGCTGTCTTTATCCCACTGAAACCTATTACATTCTTCTAAAGCTGTCTTCATCCCACTCAAGCTGATTACAGTCTTCTAAAGCTGTCTTCATCCAACCGAAACTGATTACATTCTTCTAAAGCTGTCTTTATCAAACTGAAGCTGATTACAGTCTTCTAAAGCTGTCTTCATCCCACTGAAGCTGATAACAGTCTTCTAAAGCTGTCTTCATCACAGTGAAACTGATTACATTCTTCTAAAGCTGTCTTCATCCCAATGAAACTGATTACATTCTTCTAAAGCTGTCTTCATCCCAGTGAAACTGATTACATTCTTCTAAAGCTGTCTTCATCCCAATGAAACTGATTACATTCTTCTAAATCTGTCTTCATCCCACTGAACCTGATTACATTATTCTAAAGCAGTCTTCTTCACACTGAAACAGATTACATTATTCCAAAGCTGTCTTTATCCAACTGAAACTTATTACATTCTTCTAAAGCTGTCTTTTATCCCACTCAAGCTGATTACAGTCTTCTAAAGCTGTCTTCATCCCACTCAAGCTGATTACAGTCTTCTAAAGCTGTCTTAGTCCAACCGAAGCTGATTACAGTCTTCTAAAGCTGTCTTTATTCCACTGAAGCTGATTACAGTCTTCTAAAGCTGTCTTCATCCCACTGAAGCTGAGTACAGTCTTCTAAAGCTGTCTTCATCCAACCGAAGCTGATTACAGTCTTCTAATGTTGTCTTCATCCCATTGAAGCTGATTACAGTCTTCTAAAGCTGTCTTTATCAAACTGAAGCTGATTACAGTCTTCTAAAGCTGTATTCATCCCACTGAAACTGATTACATTCTTCTAAAGCTGTCTTCATCCCACTGAAGCTGATTTTTTCTTTTAAACCTGTCTTCATCACACTGAAACTGATTACATGTTTCTAAAGCTGTCTTCATCCCACTGAAACTGATTACATTCTTTTAAAGCTGTCTTCATCCCACTGAAGCTGATTACAGTCTTCTAAAGCTGTCTTCATCCAACTGAAACTAATTACATTCTTCTACAGCTGTCTTCATCCCACTGAAGCTGATTACAGTCTTCTAAAGCTATCTTCATCACACTGAAACTGATTACATTCTTCTAAAGCTGTCTTCATCCCAATGAAACTGATTACATTCTTTTAAAGCTTTCTTTATCCCACTGAAACTGATTACATTATTCTAAAGCTGTCTTCATCACACTGAAACAGATTACATTATTCCAAAGCTGTCTTTATCCCACTGAAACTTATTACATTCTTCTAAAGCTGTCTTCATCCCACTCAAGCTGATTACAGTCTTCTAAAGCTGTCTTTATCAAACTGAAGCTGATTACAGTCTTCTAAAGCTGTCTTCATCCCACTCAAGCTGATTACAGTCTTCTAAAGCTGTCTTCATCCCACTGAAGCTGATTCTTTATTTTAAACCTGTCTTCATCACACTGAAACTGATTACATTATTCCAAAGCTGTCTTTATCCCACTGAAACCTATTACATTCTTCTAAAGCTGTCTTCATCCCACTCAAGCTGATTGCAGTCTTCTAAAGCTGTCTTCATCCAACCGAAACTGATTACATTCTTCTAAAGCTGTCTTTATCAAACTGAAGTTGATTACAGTCTTCTAAAGCTGTCTTCATCCCACTGAAGCTGATAACAGTCTTCTAAAGCTGTCTTCATCACAGTGAAACTGATTACATTCTTCTAAAGCTGTCTTCATCCCAATGAAACTGATTACATCCTTCTAAAGCTGTCTTCATCCCACTGAACCTGATTACATTATTCTAAAGCTGTCTTCATCACACTGAAACAGATTACATTATTCCAAAGCTGTCTTTATCCCACTGAAACTTATTACATTCTTCTAAAGCTGTCTTCATCCCACTCAAGCTGATTACAGTCTTCTAAAGCTCTCTTTATCCAACTGAAACGTATTACATTCTTCTAAAGCTGTCTTCATCCCACTCAAGCTGATTACAGTCTTCTAAAGCTGTCTTCATCCCACTCAAGCTGATTACAGTCTTCTAAAGCTGTCTTAGTCCAACCGAAGCTGATTACAGTCTTCTAAAGCTGTCTTTATTCCACTGAAGCTGATTACAGTCTTCTAAAGCTGTCTTCATCCCACTGAAGCTGAGTACAGTCTTCTAAAGCTGTCTTCATCCAACTGAAGCTGATTACAGTCTTCTAATGCTGTCTTTATCCCATTGAAGCTGATTACAGTCTTCTAAAGCTGTCTTTATCAAACTGAAGCTGATTACAGTCTTCTAAAGCTGTATTCATCCCACTGAAACTGATTACATTCTTCTAAAGCTGTCTTCATCCCACTGAAGCTGATTCTTTCTTTTAAACCTGTCTTCATCACACTGAAACTGATTACATGCTTCTAAAGCTGTCTTCATCCCACTGAAACTGATTACATTCTTCTAAAGCTGTCTTCATCCAACTGAAACTAATTACATTCTTCTACAGCTGTCTTCATCCCACTGAAGCTGATTACAGTCTTCTAAAGCTGTCTTCATCACACTGAAACTGATTACATTCTTCTAAAGCTGTCTTCATCCCAATGAAACTGATTACATTCTTTTAAAGCTTTCTTTATCCCACTGAAACTGATTACATTATTCTAAAGCTGTCTTCATCACACTGAAACAGATTACATTATTCCAAAGCTGTCTTTATCCACTGAAACTTATTACATTCTTCTAAAGCTGTCTTCATCCCACTCAAGCTGATTACAGTCTTCTAAAGCTGTCTTTATCAAACTGAAGCTGATTACAGTCTTCTAAAGCTGTCTTCATCCCACTCAAGCTGATTACAGTCTTCTAAAGCTGTTTTCATCCCACTGAAGCTGATTCTTTATTTTAAACCTGTCTTCATCACACTGAAACTGATTACATTATTCCAAAGCTGTCTTTATCCCACTGAAACCTATTACATTCTTCTAAAGCTGTCTTCATCCCACTCAAGCTGATTACAGTCTTCTAAAGCTGTCTTCATCCAACCGAAACTGATTACATTCTTCTAAAGCTGTCATTATCAAACTGAAGCTGATTACAGTCTTCTAAAGCTGTCTTCATCCCACTGAAGCTGATAACAGTCTTCTAAAGCTGTCTTTATCCCACTGAAACGTATTACATTCTTCTAAAGCTGTCTTCATCCCACTCAAGCTGATTACATTCTTCTAAAGCTGTCTTTATCCAACTGAAACGTATTACATTTTTCTAAAGCTGTCTTCATCCCACTCAAGCTGATTACAGTCTTCTAAAGCTGTCTTCATCCCACTCAAGCTGAGTACAGTCTTCTAAAGCTGTCTTCATCCAACCGAAGCTGATTACAGTCTTCTAATGCTGTCTTCATCCCATTGAAGCTGATTACAGTCTTCTAAAGCTGTCTTTATCAAACTGAAGCTGATTACAGTCTTCTAAAGCTGTATTCATCCCACTGAAACTGAATACATTCTTCTAAAGCTGTCTTCATCCCACTGAAGCTGATTCTTTCTTTTAAACCTGTCTTCATCACACTGAAACTGATTACATGCTTCTAAAGCTGTCTTCATCCCACTGAAACTGATTACATTCTTCTAAAGCTGTCTTCATCACACTGAACCTGATTACATTATTCTAAAGCTGTCTTCATCACACTGAAACAGATTACATTATTCCAAAGCTGTCTTCATCCCACTGAAACTTATTACATTCTTCTAAAGCTGTCTTCATCCCACTGAAGCTGAGTACAGTCTTCTAAAGCTGTCTTCATCCAACTGAAGCTGATTACAGTCTTCTAATGCTGTCTTTATCCCATTGAAGCTGATTACAGTCTTCTAAAGCTGTCTTTATCAAACTGAAGCTGATTACAGTCTTCTAAAGCTGTATTCATCCCACTGAAACTGATTACATTCTTCTAAAGCTGTCTTCATCCCACTGAAGCTGATTCTTTCTTTTAAACCTGTCTTCATCACACTGAAACTGATTACATGCTTCTAAAGCTGTCTTCATCCCACTGAAACTGATTACATTCTTCTAAAGCTGTCTTCATCCAACTGAAACTAATTACATTCTTCTACAGCTGTCTTCATCCCACTGAAGCTGATTACAGTCTTCTAAAGCTGTCTTCATCACACTGAAACTGATTACATTCTTCTAAAGCTGTCTTCATCCCAATGAAACTGATTACATTCTTTTAAAGCTTTCTTTATCCCACTGAAACTGATTACATTATTCTAAAGCTGTCTTCATCACACTGAAACAGATTACATTATTCCAAAGCTGTCTTTATCCACTGAAACTTATTACATTCTTCTAAAGCTGTCTTCATCCCACTCAAGCTGATTACAGTCTTCTAAAGCTGTCTTTATCAAACTGAAGCTGATTACAGTCTTCTAAAGCTGTCTTCATCCCACTCAAGCTGATTACAGTCTTCTAAAGCTGTCTTCATCCCACTGAAGCTGATTCTTTATTTTAAACCTGTCTTCATCACACTGAAACTGATTACATTATTCCAAAGCTGTCTTTATCCCACTGAAACCTATTACATTCTTCTAAAGCTGTCTTCATCCCACTCAAGCTGATTACAGTCTTCTAAAGCTGTCTTCATCCAACCGAAACTGATTACATTCTTCTAAAGCTGTCTTTATCAAACTGAAGCTGATTACAGTCTTCTAAAGCTGTCTTCATCCCACTGAAGCTGATAACAGTCTTCTAAAGCTGTCTTCATCACAGTGAAACTGATTACATTCTTCTAAAGCTGTCTTCATCCCAATGAAACTGATTACATTCTTCTAAAGCTGTCTTCATCCCAATGAAACTGATTACATTCTTCTAAAGCTGTCTTCATCCCACTGAACCTGATTACATTATTCTAAAGCTGTCTTCATCACACTGAAACAGATTACATTATTCCAAAGCTGTCTTTATCCCACTGAAACGTATTACATTCTTCTAAAGCTGTCTTCATCCCACTCAAGCTGATTACATTCTTCTAAAGCTGTCTTTATCCAACTGAAACGTATTACATTTTTCTAAAGCTGTCTTCATCCCACTCAAGCTGATTACAGTCTTCTAAAGCTGTCTTCATCCCACTCAAGCTGATTACAGTCTTCTAAAGCTGTCTTAGTCCAACCGAAGCTGATTACAGTCTTCTAAAGCTGTCTTTATTCCACTGAAGCTGATTACAGTCTTCTAAAGCTGTCTTCATCCCACTGAAGCTGAGTACAGTCTTCTAAAGCTGTCTTCATCCAACCGAAGCTGATTACAGTCTTCTAATGCTGTCTTCATCCCATTGAAGCTGATTACAGTCTTCTAAAGCTGTCTTTATCAAACTGAAGCTGATTACAGTCTTCTAAAGCTGTATTCATCCCACTGAAACTGAATACATTCTTCTAAAGCTGTCTTCATCCCACTGAAGCTGATTCTTTCTTTTAAACCTGTCTTCATCACACTGAAACTGATTACATGCTTCTAAAGCTGTCTTCATCCCACTGAAACTGATTACATTCTTCTAAAGCTGTCTTCATCACACTGAACCTGATTACATTATTCTAAAGTTGTCTTCATCACACTGAAACAGATTACATTATTCCAAAGCTGTCTTTATCCCACTGAAACCTATTACATTCTTCTAAAGCTGTCTTCATCCCACTCAAGCTGATTACAGTCTTCTAAAGCTGTCTTCATCCAACCGAAACTGATTACATTCTTCTAAAGCTGTCTTTATCAAACTGAAGCTGATTACAGTCTTCTAAAGCTGTCTTTATCCCACTGAAGCTGATAACAGTCTTCTAAAGCTGTCTTCATCACAGTGAACCTGATTACATTATTCTAAAGCTGTCTTCATCACACTGAAACAGATTACATTATTCCAAAGCTGTCTTTATCCAACTGAAACTTATTACATTCTTCTAAAGCTGTCTTCATCCCACTCAAGCTGATTACAGTCTTCTAAAGCTGTCTTTATCCAACTGAAACTTATTACATTCTTCTAAAGCTGTCTTCATCCCACTCAAGCTGATTACAGTCTTCTAAAGCTGTCTTCATCCCACTCAAGCTGATTACAGTCTTCTAAAGCTGTCTTAGTCCAACCGAAGCTGATTACAGTCTTCTAAAGCTGTCTTTATTCCACTGAAGCTGATTACAGTCTTCTAAAGCTGTCTTCATCCCACTGAAGCTGAGTAAAGTCTTCTAAAGCTGTCTTCATCCAACCGAAGCTGATTACAGTCTTCTAATGCTGTCTTTATCCCATTGAAGCTGATTACAGTCTTCTAAAGCTGTCTTTATCAAACTGTAGCTGATTACAGTCTTCTAAAGCTGTATTCATCCCACTGAAACTGATTACATTCTTCTAAAGCTGTCTTTATCCAACTGAAACTTATTACATTCTTCTAAAGCTGTCTTCATCCCACTCAAGCTGAATACAGTCTTCTAAAGCTGTCTTCATCCCACTCAAGCTGATTACAGTCTTCTAAAGCTGTCTTAGTCCAACCGAAGCTGATTACAGTCTTCTAAAGCTGTCTTTATTCCACTGAAGCTGATTACAGTCTTCTAAAGCTGTGTTCATCCCACTGAAGCTGAGTACAGTCTTCTAAAGCTGTCTTCATCCAACCGAAGCTGATTACAGTCTTCTAATGCTGTCTTCATCCCATTGAAGCTGATTACAGTCTTCTAAAGCTGTATTCATCCCACTGAAACTGATTACATTCTTCTAAAGCTGTCTTCATCCCACTGAAGCTGATTCTTTCTTTTAAACCTGTCTTCATCACACTGAAACTGATTACATGCTTCTAAAGCTGTCTTCATCCCACTGAAACTGATTACATTCTTCTAAAGCTGTCTTCATCCCACTGAAGCTGATTACAGTCTTCTAAAGCTGTCTTCATCCCACTGAAGCTGATTACAGTCTTCTAAAGCTGTCTTCATCCAACTGAAACTAATTACATTCTTCTACAGCTGTCTTCATCCCACTGAAGCTGATTACAGTCTTCTAAAGCTGTCTTCATCACACTGAAACTGATTACATTCTTCTAAAGCTGTCTTCATCCCAATGAAACTGATTACATTCTTTTAAAGCTTTCTTTATCCCACTGAAACTGATTACATTATTCTAAAGCTGTCTTCATCACACTGAAACAGATTACATTATTCCAAAGCTGTCTTTATCCACTGAAACTTATTACATTCTTCTAAAGCTGTCTTCATCCCACTCAAGCTGATTACAGTCTTCTAAAGCTGTCTTTATCAAACTGAAGCTGATTACAGTCTTCTAAAGCTGTCTTCATCCCACTCAAGCTGATTACAGTCTTCTAAAGCTGTCTTCATCCCACTGAAGCTGATTCTTTATTTTAAACCTGTCTTCATCACACTGAAACTGATTACATTATTCCAAAGCTGTCTTTATCCCACTGAAACCTATTACATTCTTCTAAAGCTGTCTTCATCCAACCGAAACTGATTACATTCTTCTAAAGCTGTCTTTATCAAACTGAAGCTGATTACAGTCTTCTAAAGCTGTCTTCATCCCACTGAAGCTGATAACAGTCTTCTAAAGCTGTCTTCATCACAGTGAAACTGATTACATTCTTCTAAAGCTGTCTTCATCCCAATGAAACTGATTACATTCTTCTAAAGCTGTCTTCATCGCAATGAAACTGATTACATTCTTCTAAAGCTGTCTTCATCCCACTGAACCTGATTACATTATTCTAAAGCTGTCTTCTTCACACTGAAACAGATTACATTATTCCAAAGCTGTCTTTATCCCACTGAAACGTATTACATTCTTCTAAAGCTGTCTTCATCCCACTCAAGCTGATTACATTCTTCTAAAGCTGTCTTTATCCAACTGAAACGTATTACATTTTTCTAAAGCTGTCTTCATCCCACTCAAGCTGATTACAGTCTTCTAAAGCTGTCTTCATCCCACTCAAGCTGATTACAGTCTTCTAAAGCTGTCTTAGTCCAACCGAAGCTGATTACAGTCTTCTAAAGCTGTCTTTATTCCACTGAAGCTGATTACAGTCTTCTAAAGCTGTCTTCATCCCACTGAAGCTGAGTACAGTCTTCTAAAGCTGTCTTCATCCAACCGAAGCTGATTACAGTCTTCTAATGCTGTCTTCATCCCATTGAAGCTGATTACAGTCTTCTAAAGCTGTCTTTATCAAACTGAAGCTGATTACAGTCTTCTAAAGCTGTATTCATCCCACTGAAACTGAATACATTCTTCTAAAGCTGTCTTCATCCCACTGAAGCTGATTCTTTCTTTTAAACCTGTCTTCATCACACTGAAACTGATTACATGCTTCTAAAGCTGTCTTCATCCCACTGAAACTGATTACATTCTTCTAAAGCTGTCTTCATCACACTGAACCTGATTACATTATTCTAAAGCTGTCTTCATCACACTGAAACTTATTACATTCTTCTAAAGCTGTCTTCATCCCACTGAAGCTGCGTACAGTCTTCTAAAGCTGTCTTCATCCAACCGAAACTGATTACATTCTTCTAAAGCTGTCTTTATCAAACTGAAGCTGATTACAGTCTTCTAAAGCTGTCTTCATCCCACTGAAACTGATTACAATATTCTAAAGCTGTCTTAATCACACTGAAACAGATTACATTATTCCAAAGCTGTCTTTATCCCACTGAAACCTATTACATTCTTCTAAAGCTGTCTTCATCCCACTCAAGCTGATTACAGTCTTCTAAAGCTGTCTTCATCCAACCGAAACTGATTACATTCTTCTAAAGCTGTCTTTATCAAACTGAAGCTGATTACAGTCTTCTAAAGCTGTCTTTATCCCACTGAAGCTGATAACAGTCTTCTAAAGCTGTCTTCATCACAGTGAACCTGATTACATTATTCTAAAGCTGTCTTCATCACACTGAAACAGATTACATTATTCCAAAGCTGTCTTTATCCCACTGAAACTTATTACATTCTTCTAAAGCTGTCTTCATCCCACTCAAGCTGATTACAGTCTTCTAAAGCTGTCTTCATCCCACTCAAGCTGATTACAGTCTTCTAAAGCTGTCTTAGTCCAACCGAAGCTGATTACAGTCTTCTAAAGCTGTCTTTATTCCACTGAAGCTGATTACAGTCTTCTAAAGCTGTCTTCATCCCACTGAAGCTGAGTACAGTCTTCTAAAGCTGTCTTCATCCAACCGAAGCTGATTACAGTCTTCTAATGCTGTCTTTATCCCATTGAAGCTGATTACAGTCTTCTAAAGCTGTCTTTATCAAACTGTAGCTGATTACAGTCTTCTAAAGCTGTATTCATCCCACTGAAACTGATTACATTCTTCTAAAGCTGTCTTTATCCAACTGAAACTTATTACATTCTTCTAAAGCTGTCTTCATCCCACTCAAGCTGAATACAGTCTTCTAAAGCTGTCTTCATCCCACTCAAGCTGATTACAGTCTTCTAAAGCTGTCTTAGTCCAACCGAAGCTGATTACAGTCTTCTAAAGCTGTCTTTATTCCACTGAAGCTGATTACAGTCTTCTAAAGCTGTCTTCATCCCACTGAAGCTGAGTACAGTCTTCTAAAGCTGTCTTCATCCAACCGAAGCTGATTACAGTCTTCTAATGCTGTCTTCATCCCATTGAAGCTGATTACAGTCTTCTAAAGCTGTCTTTATCAAACTGAAGCTGATTACAGTCTTCTAAAGCTGTATTCATCCCACTGAAACTGAATACATTCTTCTAAAGCTGTCTTCATCCCACTGAAGCTGATTCTTTCTTTTAAACCTGTCTTCATCACACTGAAACTGATTACATGCTTCTAAAGCTGTCTTCATCCCACTGAAACTGATTACATTCTTCTAAAGCTGTCTTCATCCCACTGAACCTGATTACATTATTCTAAAGCTGTCTTCATCACACTGAAACAGATTACATTATTCCAAAGCTGTCTTCATCCCACTGAAACTTATTACATTCTTCTAAAGCTGTCTTCATCCCACTGAAGCTGCGTACAGTCTTCTAAAGCTGTCTTCATCCAACCGAAACTGATTACATTCTTCTAAAGCTGTCTTTATCAAACTGAAGCTGATTACAGTCTTCCAAAGCTGTCTTCATCCCACTGAAACTGATTACATTATTCTAAAGCTGTCTTAATCACACTGAAACAGATTGCATTATTCCAAAGCTGTCTTTATCCCACTGAAACCTATTACATTCTTCTAAAGCTGTCTTCATCCCACTCAAGCTGATTACAGTCTTCTAAAGCTGTCTTCATCCAACCGAAACTGATTACATTCTTCTAAAGCTGTCTTTATCAAACTGAAGCTGATTACAGTCTTCTAAAGCTGTCTTCATCCCACTGAAGCTGATAACAGTCTTCTAAAGCTGTCTTCATCACAGTGAAACTGATTACATTCTTCTAAAGCTGTCTTCATCCCAATGAAACTGATTACATTCTTCTAAAGCTGTCTTCATCCCACTGAACCTGATTACATTATTCTAAAGCTGTCTTCATCCCACTCAAGCTGATTACAGTCTTCTAAAGCTGTCTTTATCAAACTGAAGCTGATTACAGTCTTCTAAAGCTGTATTCATCCCACTGAAACTGATTACATTCTTCTAAAGCTTTCTTTATCAAACTGAAACTTATTACATTCTTCTAAAGCTGTCTTCATCCCACTCAAGCTGATTACAGTCTTCTAAAGCTGTCTTCATCCCACTCAAGCTGATTACAGTCTTCTAAAGCTGTCTTCATCCCACTGAAGCTGAGTACAGACTTCTAAAGCTGTCTTCATCCAACCGAAGCTGATTACATTCTTCTAATGCTGTCTTCATCCCATTGAAGCTGATTACAGTCTTCTAAAGCTGTCTTCATCACACTGAAACAGATTACATTATTCCAAAGCTGTCTTTATCCCACTGAAACTTATTACATTCTTCTAAAGCTGTCTTCATCCCACTCAAGCTGATTAGAGTCTTCTAAAGCTGTCTTTATCCAACTGAAACGTATTAGATTCTTCTAAAGCTGTCTTCATCCCACTCAAGCTGATTACAGTCTTCTAAAGCTGTCTTAGTCCAACCGAAGCTGATTACATTCTTCTAAAGCTGTCTTCATCCCACTCAAGCTGATTACAGTCTTCTAAAGCTGTCTTCATCCCACTCAAGCTGATTACAGTCTTCTAAAGCTGTCTTTGTCCAACCGAAGCTGATTACAGTCTTCTAAAGCTGTCTTCATCCCACTGAAACTGATTATTTCTTCTAAAGCTGTCTTCATCACACTGAAACATTCTTCTAAAGCTGTCTTCATCCCAATGAAACTGATTACATTCTTCTAAATCTTTCTTCGTCCCACTGAAACTGATTACATTATTCTAAAGCTGTCTTCATCACACTGAAACAGATTACATTATTCCAAAGCTGTCTTTATCCCACTGAAACTTATTACATTCTTCTAAAGCTGTCTTCATCCCACTCAAGCTGATTAGAGTCTTCTAAAGCTGTCTTTATCCAACTGAAACGTATTAGATTCTTCTAAAGCTGTCTTCATCCCAATCAAGCTGAGTACAGTCTTCTAAAGCTGTCTTCATCCCACTCAAGCTGATTACAGTCTTCTAAAGCTGTCTTAGTCCAACCGAAGCTGATTACAGTCTTCTAAAGCTGTCTTTATTCCACTGAAGCTGATTACAGTCTTCTAAAGCTGTCTTCATCCCACTGAAGCTGAGTACAGTCTTCTAATGCTGTCTTCATCCAATTGAAGCTGATTACAGTCTTCTAAAGCTGTCTTTATCAAACTGAAGCTGATTACAGTCTTCTAAAGCTGTCTTCATCCCACTGAAACTGATTACATTCTTCTAAAGCTGTCTTCATCCCAATGAAGCTGATTACAGTCTTCTAAAGCTGTCTTCATCCCACTGAAACTGATTCTTTCTTTTAAACCTGTCTTCATCACACTGAAACTGATTACATTCTTCTAAAGCTGTCTTCATCCCACTGAAGCTGATTACAGTCTTCTAAAGCTGTCTTCATCCAACCGAAACTGATTACATTCTTCTAAAGCTGTCTTCATCCCACTGAAGCTGATAACAGTCTTCTAAAGCTGTCTTTATCCAACTGAAACTTATTACATTCTTCTAAAGCTGTCTTCATCCCACTCAAGCTGATTACAGTCTTCTAAAGCTGTCTTCATCCCACTCAAGCTGATTACAGTCTTCTAAAGCTGTCTTTGTCCAACCGAAGCTGATTACAGTCTTCTAAAGCTGTCTTCATCCCACTGAAACTGATTATTTCTTCTAAAGCTGTCTTCATCACACTGAAACATTCTTCTAAAGCTGTCTTCATCCCAATGAAACTGATTACATTCTTCTAAATCTTTCTTCATCCCACTGAAACTGATTACATTATTCTAAAGCTGTCTTCATCACACTGAAACAGATTACATTATTCCAAAGTTGTCTTTATCACACTGAAACTTATTACATTCTTCTAAAGCTGTCTTCATCCCACTCAAGCTGATTAGAGTCTTCTAAAGCTGTCTTTATCCAACTGAAACGTATTAGATTCTTCTAAAGCTGTCTTCATCCCACTCAAGCTGAGTACAGTCTTCTAAAGCTGTCTTCATCCCACTCAAGCTGATAACAGTCTTCTAAAGCTGTCTTTATCAAACTGAAGCTGATTACAGTCTTCTAAACCTGTCTTCATGCCACTGAAGCTGATCAGTCGTTTAAAGCTGTTTTCATCCCACTGAAGCTGATTAGTCTTCTAAAGCTGTCTTCATCCCACTGAAACTGATTACATTCTTCTAAAGCTGTCTTCATCCCACTGAAGCTGATTACAGTCTTCTAAAGCTGTCTTCATCCAACTGAAACTTATTACATTCTTCTAAAGCTGTCTTCATCCCACTGAAGCTGATTACAGTCTTCTAAAGCTGTCTTCATCCAACTGAAACTGATTAAATTCTTCTAAAGCTTTCTTCATCCCACTGAAGCTGATTACAGTCTTCTAAAGCTGTCTTCATCCAACCGAAACTGATTACATTCTTCTAAAGCTGTCTTCATCCCACTCAAGCTGATTACAGTCTTCTAAAGCTGTCTTTATCCAACTGAAACTTATTACATTCTTCTAAAGCTGTCTTCATCCCACTCAAACTGATTACAGTCTTCTAAAGCTGTCTTCATCCCACTCAAGCTGATTACAGTCTTCTAAAGCTGTCTTAGTCCAACCGAAGCTGATTACAGTCTTCTAAAGCTGTCTTTATTCCACTGAAGCTGATTACAGTCTTCTAAAGCTGTCTTCATCCCACTGAAGCTGAGTACAGTCTTCTAAAGCTGTCTTCATCCAACCGAAGCTGATTACAGTCTTCTAATGCTGTCTTGATCCCATTGAAGCTGTTAAGTCTTTTAAAGCTGTCTTCATCCCACTGATGCTGATTACAGTCTTCTAAAGCTGTCTTCATCCCACTGAAACTGATTCTTTGTTTTAAAACTGTCTTCATCACACTGAAACTGATTACAGTCTTTTAAAGCTGTCTTCATCCCACTGATGCTGATTACAGTCTTCTAAAGCTGTCTTCATCCTACTGAAACTGATTCTTTCTTTTAAACCTGTCTTCATCACACTGAAACTGATTACATTCTTCTAAAGCTTCCTCCATCCCACTAAAGCTGATTACCTTCTTCTAAAGCTGTCTTCATCCCACTGAAGGTGATTACAGTATCTAAAGCTGTCTTCATCCAACCGCAGCTGATTACAGTCTTCTAAAGCTGACTTCATCCCACTGAAGCTGATTACATTCTTCTAAAGCTGTCTTTATCCAACCGAAGCTGATTACTGTCTTCTAAATCTGTCTTCATCCCAATGAAGCTGATTACAGTCTTCTAAAGCTGTCTTCATCCAACCGAAACTGATTACATTCTTCTAAAGCTGTCTTCATCCCACTGAAGCTGATAAAAGTCTTCTAAAGCTGTCTTTATCCAACTGAAACTTATTACATTCTTCTAAAGCTGTCTTCATCCCACTCAAGCTGATTACAGTCTTCTAAAGCTGTCTTCATCCCACTCAAGCTGATTACAGTCTTCTAAAGCTGTCTTTGTCCAACCGAAGCTGATTACAGTCTTCTAAAGCTGTCTTCATCCCACTGAAACAGATTATTTCTTCTAAAGCTGTCTTCATCACACTGAAACATTCTTCTAAAGCTGTCTTCATCCCAATGAAACTGATTACATTCTTCTAAATCTTTCTTCATCCCACTGAAACTGATTACATTATTCTAAAGCTGTCTTCATCACACTGAAACAGATTACATTATTCCAAAGCTGTCTTTATCCCACTGAAACTTATTACATTCTTCTAAAGCTGTCTTCATCCCACTCCAGCTGATTAGAGTCTTCTAAAGCTGTCTTTATCCAACAGAAACGTATTAGATTCTTCTAAAGCTGTCTTCATCCCACTCAAGCTGACTACAGTCTTCTAAAGCTGTCTTCATCCCACTCAAGCTGATTACAGTCTTCTAAAGCTGTCTTAGTCCAACCGAAGCTGATTACAGTCTTCTAAAGCTGTCTTTATTCCACTGAAGCTGATTACAGTCTTCTAAAGCTGTCTTCATCCCACTGAAGCTGAGTACGGTCTTCTAATGCTGTCTTCATCCAATTGAAGCTGATTACAGTCTTCTAAAGCTGTCTTTATCAAACTGAAGCTGATTACAGTCTTCTAAAGCTGTCTTCATCCCACTGAAACTGATTACATTCTTCTAAAGCTGTCTTCATCCCAATGAAGCTGATTACAGTCTTCTAAAGCTGTCTTCATCCCACTGAAACTGATTCTTTCTTTTAAACCTGTCTTCATCACACTGAAACTGATTACATTCTTCTAAAGCTGTCTTTATCAAACTGAAGCTGATTACAGTCTTCTAAAGCTGTCTTCATCCCACTGAAACTGATTACATTCTTCTAAAGCTGTCTTCATCCCAATGAAGCTGATTACAGTCTTCTAAAGCTGTCTTCATCCCACTGAAACTGATTCTTTCTTTTAAACCTGTCTTCATCACACTGAAACTGATTACATTCTTCTAAAGCTGTCTTCATCCCACTGAAGCTGATTACAGTCTTCTAAAGCTGTCTTCATCCAACCGAAACTGATTACATTCTTCTAAAGCTGTCTTCATCCCACTGAAGCTGATAACAGTCTTCTAAAGCTGTCTTTATCCAACTGAAACTTATTACATTCTTCTAAAGCTGTCTTCATCCCACTCAAGCTGATTACAGTCTTCTAAAGCTGTCTTCATCCCACTCAAGCTGATTACAGTCTTCTAAAGCTGTCTTTGTCCAACCGAAGCTGATTACAGTCTTCTAAAGCTGTCTTCATCCCACTGAAACTGATTATTTCTTCTAAAGCTGTCTTCATCACACTGAAACATTCTTCTAAAGCTGTCTTCATCCCAATGAAACTGATTACATTCTTCTAAATCTTTCTTCATCCCACTGAAACTGATTACATTATTCTAAAGCTGTCTTCATCACACTGAAACAGATTACATTATTCCAAAGCTGTCTTTATCCCACTGAAACTGATTACATTCTTCTAAAGCTGTCTTCATCCCACTGAAGCTGATTACAGTCTTCTAAAGCTGTCTTCATCCAACCGAAACTGATTACATTCTTCTAAAGCTGTCTTCATCCCACTGAAGCTTATAACAGTCTTCTAAAGCTGTCTTTATCAAACTGAAGCTGATTACAGTCTTCTAAACCTGTCTTCATGCCACTGAAGCTGATCAGTCGTTTAAAGCTGTTTTCATCCCACTGAAGCTGATTAGTCTTCTAAAGCTGTCTTCATCCCACTGAAACTGATTACATTCTTCTAAAGCTGTCTTCATCCCACTGAAGCTGATTACAGTCTTCTAAAGCTGTCTTCATCCAACTGAAACTGATTAAATTCTTCTAAAGCTGTCTTCATCCCACTGAAGCTGATTACAGTCTTCTAAAGCTGTCTTCATCCAACCGAAACTGATTACATTCTTCTAAAGCTGTCTTCATCCCACTGAAGCTAATAACAGTCTTCTAAAGCTGTCTTTGACCAACCGAAGCTGATTACAGTCTTCTAAAGCTGTCTTCATCCAACTGAAACTGATTACATTCTTCTAAAGCTGTCTTCATCCCACTGAAGCTGATTACAGTCTTCTAAAGCTGTCTTCATGCCACTGAAGCTGATCAGTCGTTTAAAGCTGTTTTCATCCCACTGAAGCTGATTACAGTCTTCTAAAGCTGTCTTCATCCCACTGAAACTAATTATTTCTTCTAAAGCTGTCTTCATCACACTGAAACTGATTACATTCTTCTAAAGCTGTCTTCATCCCATTGAAACTGATTACATTCTTCTAAAGCTTTCTTCATCCCACTGAAACTGATTACATTATTCTAAAGCTGTCTTCATCAAACTGAAACAGATTACATTATTGCAAAGCTGTCTTTATCCCATTGAAACATATTACATTCTTCTAAAGCTGTCTTCATCCCACTCAAGCTGATTACAGTCTTCTAAAGCTGTTTTTATCCAACTGAAACTTATTACATTCTTCTAAAGCTGTCTTCATCCCACTCAAGCTGATTACAGTCTTCTAAAGCTGTCTTCATCCCACTCAAGCTGATTACAGTCTTCTAAAGCTGTCTTTGTCCAACCGAAGCTGATTACAGTCTTCTAAAGCTGTCTTCATCCCACTGAAACTGATTATTTCTTCTAAAGCTGTCTTCATCACACTGAAACATTCTTCTAAAGCTGTCTTCATCCCAATGAAACGGATTACATTCTTCTAAATCTTTCTTCATCCCACTGAAACTGAGTACAGTCTTCTAATGCTGTCTTCATCCAACCGAAGCTGATTACAGTCTTCTAAAGCTGTCTTTATTCCACTGAAGCTGATTACAGTCTTCTAAAGCTGTCTTCATCCCACTGAAGCTGAGTACAGTCTTCTAATGCTGTCTTCATCCAATTGAAGCTGATTACAGTCTTCTAAAGCTGTCTTTATCAAACTGAAGCTGATTACAGTCTTCTAAAGCTGTCTTCATCCCACTGAAACTGATTACATTCTTCTAAAGCTGTCTTCATCCCAATGAAGCTGATTACAGTCTTCTAAAGCTGTCTTCATCCAACCGAAACTGATTACATTCTTCTAAAGCTGTCTTCATCCCACTGAAGCTGATAACAGTCTTCTAAAGCTGTCTTTATCCAACTGAAACTGATTACATTCTTCTAAAGCTGTCTTCATCCCACTGAAGCTGATAACAGTCTTCTAAAGCTGTCTTTGTCCAACCGAAGCTGATTACAGTCTTCTAAAGCTGTCTTCATCCCACTGAAACTGATTATTTCTTCTAAAGCTGTCTTCATCACACTGAAACATTCTTCTAAAGCTGTCTTCATCCCAATGAAACTGATTACATTCTTCTAAATCTTTCTTCATCCCACTGAAACTGATTACATTATTCTAAAGCTGTCTTCATCACACTGAAACAGATTACATTATTCCAAAGCTGTCTTTATCCCACTGAAACTTATTACATTCTTCTAAAGCTGTCTTCATCCCACTCAAGCTGATTAGAGTCTTCTAAAGCTGTCTTTATCCAACTGAAACGTATTAGATTCTTCTAAAGCTGTCTTCATCCCACTCAAGCTGAGTACAGTCTTCTAAAGCTGTCTTCATCCCACTCAAGCTGATTACAGTCTTCTAAAGCTGTCTTAGTCCAACCGAATCTGATTACAGTCTTCTAAAGCTGTCTTTATTCCACTGAAGCTGATAACAGTCTTCTAAAGCTGTCTTTATCAAACTGAAGCTGATTACAGTCTTCTAAACCTGTCTTCATGCCACTGAAGCTGATCAGTCGTTTAAAGCTGTTTTCATCCCACTGAAGCTGATTAGTCTTCTAAAGCTGTCTTCATCCCACTGAAACTGATTACATTCTTCTAAAGCTGTCTTCATCCCACTGAAGCTGATTACAGTCTTCTAAAGCTGTCTTCATCCAACTGAAACTTATTACATTCTTCTAAAGCTGTCTTCATCCCACTGAAGCTGATTACAGTCTTCTAAAGCTGTCTTCATCCAACTGAAACTGATTAAATTCTTCTAAAGCTTTCTTCATCCCACTGAAGCTGATTACAGTCTTCTAAAGCTGTCTTCATCCAACCGAAACTGATTACATTCTTCTAAAGCTGTCTTCATCCCACTCAAGCTGATTACAGTCTTCTAAAGCTGTCTTTATCCAACTGAAACTTATTACATTCTTCTAAAGCTGTCTTCATCCCACTCAAACTGATTACAGTCTTCTAAAGCTGTCTTCATCCCACTCAAGCTGATTACAGTCTTCTAAAGCTGTCTTAGTCCAACCGAAGCTGATTACAGTCTTCTAAAGCTGTCTTTATTCCACTGAAGCTGATTACAGTCTTCTAAAGCTGTCTTCATCCCACTGAAGCTGAGTACAGTCTTCTAAAGCTGTCTTCATCCAACCGAAGCTGATTACAGTCTTCTAATGCTGTCTTGATCCCATTGAAGCTGTTAAGTCTTTTAAAGCTGTCTTCATCCCACTGAAGCTGATTACAGTCTTTTAAAGCTGTCTTCATCCCACTGAAACTGATTCTTTGTTTTAAACCTGTCTTCATCACACTGAAACTGATTACAGTCTTTTAAAGCTGTCTTCATCCCACTGATGCTGATTACAGTCTTCTAAAGCTGTCTTCATCCCACTGAAACTGATTCTTTCTTTTAAACCTGTCTTCATCACACTGAAACTGATTACATTCTTCTAAAGCTTCCTCCATCCCACTAAAGCTGATTACCTTCTTCTAAAGCTGTCTTCCTCCCACTGAAGCTGATTACAGTCTTCTAAAGCTGTCTTCATCCCACAGAAGGTGATTACAGTATCTAAAGCTGTCTTCATCCAACCGCAGCTGATTACAGTCTTCTAAAGCTGACTTCATCCCACTGAAGCTGATTACATTCTTCTAAAGCTGTCTTTATCCAACCGAAGCTGATTACTGTCTTCTAAAGCTGTCTTCATCCCACTGAAGCTGATTACAGTCTTCTAAAGCTGTCTTAATCATTCTGAAGCTGATTACAGTCTTCTAAAGCTGTCTTCATCCCACTGAAGCTGAATACAGTAGGATAAAGCTGTCTTCTGAAGCTGTCTTTATCCCACTGAAGCTAATAACAGTCTTCTGAAGCTGTCTTCCTCCCACTGATGCTGATTACAGTCATCTAAAGCTGTTTTCATTCCACTGAAGCTGATTACAGTCTCCTAAAGCTGTCTTCATCCCACTGAAGCTGATTACAGTCTTCTAAAGCTGTCTTCATCCAACCGAAACTGATTACATTATTGTAAAGCTGTCTTCATCACACTGAAACTTATTACATTCTTCTAAAGCTGTCTTCATCCCACTCAAGCTGATTACAGTCTTCTAAAGCTGTCTTCATCCCACTCAAGCTGATTACAGTCTTCTAAAGCTGTCTTAGTCCAACCGAAGCTGATTACAGTGTTCTAAAGCTGTCTTTATTCCACTGAAGCTGATTACAGTCTTCTAAAGCTGTCTTCATCCCATTTAGCTGAGTACAGTCTTCTAAAGTTGTCTTCATCCCACTGAAGCTGAGTACAGTCTTCTAAAGCTGTCTTTATCAAACTGAAGCTGATTACAGTCTTCTAAACCTGTCTTCATGCCACTGAAGCTGATCAGTCGTTTAAAGCTGTTTTCATCCCACTGAAGCTGATTACAGTCTTCTAAAGCTGTCTTCATCCCACTGAAACTGATTATTTCTTCTGAAGCTGTCTTCATCACACTGAAACTGATTACATTCTTCTAAAGCTGTCTTCATCCCAATGAAACTGATTACATTCTTCTAAATCTGTCTTCATCCAACTGAAGCTGATAACAGTCTTCTAAAGCTGTCTTTATCAAACTGAAGCTGATTACAGTCTTCTAAACCTGTCTTCATGCCAATGAAGCTGATCAGTCGTTTAAAGCTGTTTTCATCCCACTGAAGCTGATTAGTCTTCTAAAGCTGTCTTCATCCCACTGAAACTGATTACATTCTTCTAAAGCTGTCTTCATCCCACTGAAGCTGATTACAGTCTTCTAAAGCTGTCTTCATCCAACTGAAACTGATTACATTCTTCTAAAGCTGACTTCATCCCACTGAAGCTGATTACATTCTTCTAAAGCTGTCTTTATCCAACCGAAGCTGATTACTGTCTTCTAAAGCTGTCTTCATCCCACTGAAGCTGATTACAGTCTTCTAAAGCTGTCTTAATCCTTCTGAAGCTGATTACAGTCTTCTAAAGCTGTCTTCATCCCACTGAAGCTGAATACAGTAGGATAAAGCTGTCTTCTGAAGCTGTCTTTATCCCACTGAAGCTAATAACAGTCTTCTGAAGCTGTCTTCCTCCCACTGATGCTGATTACAGTCATCTAAAGCTGTTTTCATTCCACTGAAGCTGATTACAGTCTCCTAAAGCTGTCTTCATCCCACTGAAGCTGATTACAGTCTTCTAAAGCTGTCTTCATCCAACCGAAACTGATTACATTATTCTAAAGCTGTCTTCATCACACTGAAACTTATTACATTCTTCTAAAGCTGTCTTCATCCCACTCAAGCTGATTACAGTCTTCTAAAGCTGTCTTCATCCCACTCAAGCTGATTACAGTCTTCTAAAGCTGTCTTCATCACACTGAAACTTATTACATTCTTCTAAAGCTGTCTTCATCCCACTGAAGCTAATAACAGTCTTCTAAAGCTGTCTTTGACCAACCGAAGCTGATTACAGTCTTCTAAAGCTGTCTTTATTCCGCTGAAGATGATTACAGTCTTCTAAAGCTGTCTTCATCCCACTGAAGCTGAGTACAGTCTTCTAAAGCTGTCTTCATCAAACTGAAACTGATTACATTCTTCTAAAGCTGTCTTCATCCCACTGAAGCTGATTACAGTCTTCTAAAGCTGTCTTCATGCCACTGAAGCTGATCAGTCGTTTAAAGCTGTTTTCATCCCACTGAAGCTGATTACAGTCTTCTAAAGCTGTCTTCATCCCACTGAAACTAATTATTTCTTCTAAAGCTGTCTTCATCACACTGAAACTGATTACATTCTTCTAAAGCTGTCTTCATCCCATTGAAACTGATTACATTCTTCTAAAGCTTTCTTCATCCCACTGAAACTGATTACATTATTCTAAAGCTGTCTTCATCAAACTGAAACAGATTACATTATTGCAAAGCTGTCTTTATCCCATTGAAACATATTACATTCTTCTAAAGCTGTCTTCATCCCACTCAAGCTGATTACAGTCTTCTAAAGCTGTTTTTATCCAACTGAAACTTATTACATTCTTCTAAAGCTGTCTTCATCCCACTCAAGCTGATTACAGTCTTCTAAAGCTGTCTTCATCCCACTCAAGCTGATTACAATCTTCTAAAGCTGTCTTTGTCCAACCGAAGCTGATTACAGTCTTCTAAAGCTGTCTTCATCCCACTGAAACTGATTATTTCTTCTAAAGCTGTCTTCATCACACTGAAACATTCTTCTAAAGCTGTCTTCATCCCAATGAAACTGATTACATTCTTCTAAATCTTTCTTCATCCCACTGAAACTGAGTACAGTCTTCTAATGCTGTCTTCATCCAACCTAAGCTGATTACAGTCTTCTAAAGCTGTCTTTATTCCACTGAAGCTGATTACAGTCTTCTAAAGCTGTCTTCATCCCACTGAAGCTGAGTACAGTCTTCTAATGCTGTCTTCATCCAATTGAAGCTGATTACAGTCTTCTAAAGCTGTCTTTATCAAACTGAAGCTGATTACAGTCTTCTAAAGCTGTCTTCATCCCACTGAAACTGATTACATTCTTCTAAAGCTGTCTTCATCCCAATGAAGCTGATTACAGTCTTCTAAAGCTGTCTTCATCCAACCGAAACTGATTACATTCTTCTAAAGCTGTCTTCATCCCACTGAAGCTGATAACAGTCTTCTAAAGCTGTCTTTATCCAACTGAAACTTATTACATTCTTCTAAAGCTGTCTTCATCCCACTCAAGCTGATTACAGTCTTCTAAAGCTGTCTTCATCCCACTCAAGCTGATTACAGTCTTCTAAAGCTGTCTTTGTCCAACCGAAGCTGATTACAGTCTTCTAATGCTGTCTTGATCCCATTGAAGCTGTTAAGTCTTTTAAAGCTGTCTTCATCCCACTGAAGCTGATTACAGTCTTTTAAAGCTGTCTTCATCCCACTGAAACTGATTCTTTGTTTTAAACCTGTCTTCATCACACTGAAACTGATTACAGTCTTTTAAAGCTGTCTTCATCCCACTGATGCTGATTACAGTCTTCTAAAGCTGTCTTCATCCCACTGAAACTGATTCTTTCTTTTAAACCTGTCTTCATCACACTGAAACTGATTACATTCTTCTAAAGCTTCCTCCATCCCACTAAAGCTGATTACCTTCTTCTAAAGCTGTCTTCCTCCCACTGAAGCTGATTACAGTCTTCTAAAGCTGTCTTCATCCCACAGAAGGTGATTACAGTATCTAAAGCTGTCTTCATCCAACCGCAGCTGATTACAGTCTTCTAAAGCTGACTTCATCCCACTGAAGCTGATTACATTCTTCTAAAGCTGTCTTTATCCAACCGAAGCTGATTACTGTCTTCTAAAGCTGTCTTCATCCCACTGAAGCTGATTACAGTCTTCTAAAGCTGTCTTAATCATTCTGAAGCTGATTACAGTCTTCTAAAGCTGTCTTCATCCCACTGAAGCTGAATACAGTAGGATAAAGCTGTCTTCTGAAGCTGTCTTTATCCCACTGAAGCTAATAACAGTCTTCTGAAGCTGTCTTCCTCCCACTGATGCTGATTACAGTCATCTAAAGCTGTTTTCATTCCACTGAAGCTGATTACAGTCTCCTAAAGCTGTCTTCATCCCACTGAAGCTGATTACAGTCTTCTAAAGCTGTCTTCATCCAACCGAAACTGATTACATTATTGTAAAGCTGTCTTCATCACACTGAAACTTATTACATTCTTCTAAAGCTGTCTTCATCCCACTCAAGCTGATTACAGTCTTCTAAAGCTGTCTTCATCCCACTCAAGCTGATTACAGTCTTCTAAAGCTGTCTTAGTCCAACCGAAGCTGATTACAGTGTTCTAAAGCTGTCTTTATTCCACTGAAGCTGATTACAGTCTTCTAAAGCTGTCTTCATCCCATTTAGCTGAGTACAGTCTTCTAAAGTTGTCTTCATCCCACTGAAGCTGAGTACAGTCTTCTAAAGCTGTCTTTATCAAACTGAAGCTGATTACAGTCTTCTAAACCTGTCTTCATGCCACTGAAGCTGATCAGTCGTTTAAAGCTGTTTTCATCCCACTGAAGCTGATTACAGTCTTCTAAAGCTGTCTTCATCCCACTGAAACTGATTATTTCTTCTGAAGCTGTCTTCATCACACTGAAACTGATTACATTCTTCTAAAGCTGTCTTCATCCCAATGAAACTGATTACATTCTTCTAAATCTGTCTTCATCCAACTGAAGCTGATAACAGTCTTCTAAAGCTGTCTTTATCAAACTGAAGCTGATTACAGTCTTCTAAACCTGTCTTCATGCCAATGAAGCTGATCAGTCGTTTAAAGCTGTTTTCATCCCACTGAAGCTGATTAGTCTTCTAAAGCTGTCTTCATCCCACTGAAACTGATTACATTCTTCTAAAGCTGTCTTCATCCCACTGAAGCTGATTACAGTCTTCTAAAGCTGTCTTCATCCAACTGAAACTGATTACATTCTTCTAAAGCTGACTTCATCCCACTGAAGCTGATTACATTCTTCTAAAGCTGTCTTTATCCAACCGAAGCTGATTACTGTCTTCTAAAGCTGTCTTCATCCCACTGAAGCTGATTACAGTCTTCTAAAGCTGTCTTAATCCTTCTGAAGCTGATTACAGTCTTCTAAAGCTGTCTTCATCCCACTGAAGCTGAATACAGTAGGATAAAGCTGTCTTCTGAAGCTGTCTTTATCCCACTGAAGCTAATAACAGTCTTCTGAAGCTGTCTTCCTCCCACTGATGCTGATTACAGTCATCTAAAGCTGTTTTCATTCCACTGAAGCTGATTACAGTCTCCTAAAGCTGTCTTCATCCCACTGAAGCTGATTACAGTCTTCTAAAGCTGTCTTCATCCAACCGAAACTGATTACATTATTCTAAAGCTGTCTTCATCACACTGAAACTTATTACATTCTTCTAAAGCTGTCTTCATCCCACTCAAGCTGATTACAGTCTTCTAAAGCTGTCTTCATCCCACTCAAGCTGATTACAGTCTTCTAAAGCTGTCTTCATCACACTGAAACTTATTACATTCTTCTAAAGCTGTCTTCATCCCACTGAAGCTAATAACAGTCTTCTAAAGCTGTCTTTGACCAACCGAAGCTGATTACAGTCTTCTAAAGCTGTCTTTATTCCGCTGAAGATGATTACAGTCTTCTAAAGCTGTCTTCATCCCACTGAAGCTGAGTACAGTCTTCTAAAGCTGTCTTCATCAAACTGAAACTGATTACATTCTTCTAAAGCTGTCTTCATCCCACTGAAGCTGATTACAGTCTTCTAAAGCTGTCTTCATGCCACTGAAGCTGATCAGTCGTTTAAAGCTGTTTTCATCCCACTGAAGCTGATTACAGTCTTCTAAAGCTGTCTTCATCCCACTGAAACTAATTATTTCTTCTAAAGCTGTCTTCATCACACTGAAACTGATTACATTCTTCTAAAGCTGTCTTCATCCCATTGAAACTGATTACATTCTTCTAAAGCTTTCTTCATCCCACTGAAACTGATTACATTATTCTAAAGCTGTCTTCATCAAACTGAAACAGATTACATTATTGCAAAGCTGTCTTTATCCCATTGAAACATATTACATTCTTCTAAAGCTGTCTTCATCCCACTCAAGCTGATTACAGTCTTCTAAAGCTGTTTTTATCCAACTGAAACTTATTACATTCTTCTAAAGCTGTCTTCATCCCACTCAAGCTGATTACAGTCTTCTAAAGCTGTCTTCATCCCACTCAAGCTGATTACAATCTTCTAAAGCTGTCTTTGTCCAACCGAAGCTGATTACAGTCTTCTAAAGCTGTCTTCATCCCACTGAAACTGATTATTTCTTCTAAAGCTGTCTTCATCACACTGAAACATTCTTCTAAAGCTGTCTTCATCCCAATGAAACTGATTACATTCTTCTAAATCTTTCTTCATCCCACTGAAACTGAGTACAGTCTTCTAATGCTGTCTTCATCCAACCTAAGCTGATTACAGTCTTCTAAAGCTGTCTTTATTCCACTGAAGCTGATTACAGTCTTCTAAAGCTGTCTTCATCCCACTGAAGCTGAGTACAGTCTTCTAATGCTGTCTTCATCCAATTGAAGCTGATTACAGTCTTCTAAAGCTGTCTTTATCAAACTGAAGCTGATTACAGTCTTCTAAAGCTGTCTTCATCCCACTGAAACTGATTACATTCTTCTAAAGCTGTCTTCATCCCAATGAAGCTGATTACAGTCTTCTAAAGCTGTCTTCATCCAACCGAAACTGATTACATTCTTCTAAAGCTGTCTTCATCCCACTGAAGCTGATAACAGTCTTCTAAAGCTGTCTTTATCCAACTGAAACTTATTACATTCTTCTAAAGCTGTCTTCATCCCACTCAAGCTGATTACAGTCTTCTAAAGCTGTCTTCATCCCACTCAAGCTGATTACAGTCTTCTAAAGCTGTCTTTGTCCAACCGAAGCTGATTACAGTCTTCTAAAGCTGTCTTCATCCCACTGAAACTGATTATTTCTTCTAAAGCTGTCTTCATCACACTGAAACATTCTTCTAAAGCTGTCTTCATCCCAATGAAACTGATTACATTCTTCTAAATCTTTCTTCATCCCACTGAAACTGATTACATTATTCTAAAGCTGTCTTCATCACACTGAAACAGATTACATTATTCCAAAGCTGTCTTTATCCCACTGAAACTTATTACATTCTTCTAAAGCTGTCTTCATCCCACTCAAGCTGATTAGAGTCTTCTAAAGCTGTCTTTATCCAACTGAAACGTATTAGATTCTTCTAAAGCTGTCTTCATCCCACTCAAGCTGAGTACAGTCTTCTAAAGCTGTCTTCATCCCACTCAAGCTGATTACAGTCTTCTAAAGCTGTCTTAGTCCAACCGAATCTGATTACAGTCTTCTAAAGCTGTCTTTATTCCACTGAAGCTGATAACAGTCTTCTAAAGCTGTCTTTATCAAACTGAAGCTGATTACAGTCTTCTAAACCTGTCTTCATGCCACTGAAGCTGATCAGTCGTTTAAAGCTGTTTTCATCCCACTGAAGCTGATTAGTCTTCTAAAGCTGTCTTCATCCCACTGAAACTGATTACATTCTTCTAAAGCTGTCTTCATCCCACTGAAGCTGATTACAGTCTTCTAAAGCTGTCTTCATCCAACTGAAACTTATTACATTCTTCTAAAGCTGTCTTCATCCCACTGAAGCTGATTACAGTCTTCTAAAGCTGTCTTCATCCAACTGAAACTGATTAAATTCTTCTAAAGCTTTCTTCATCCCACTGAAGCTGATTACATTCTTCTAAAGCTGTCTTCATCCCAATGAAGCTGATTACAGTCTTCTAAAGCTGTCTTCATCCAACCGAAACTGATTACATTCTTCTAAAGCTGTCTTCATCCCACTGAAGCTGATAACAGTCTTCTAAAGCTGTCTTTATCCAACTGAAACTTATTACATTCTTCTAAAGCTGTCTTCATCCCACTCAAGCTGATTACAGTCTTCTAAAGCTGTCTTCATCCCACTCAAGCTGATTACAGTCTTCTAAAGCTGTCTTTGTCCAACCGAAGCTGATTACAGTCTTCTAAAGCTGTCTTCATCCCACTGAAACTGATTATTTCTTCTAAAGCTGTCTTCATCACACTGAAACATTCTTCTAAAGCTGTCTTCATCCCAATGAAACTGATTACATTCTTCTAAATCTTTCTTCATCCCACTGAAACTGATTACATTATTCTAAAGCTGTCTTCATCCCACTCAAGCTGATTAGAGTCTTCTAAAGCTGTCTTTATCCAACTGAAACGTATTAGATTCTTCTAAAGCTGTCTTCATCCCACTCAAGCTGAGTACAGTCTTCTAAAGCTGTCTTCATCCCACTCAAGCTGATTACAGTCTTCTAAAGCTGTCTTAGTCCAACCGAATCTGATTACAGTCTTCTAAAGCTGTCTTTATTCCACTGAAGCTGATAACAGTCTTCTAAAGCTGTCTTTATCAAACTGAAGCTGATTACAGTCTTCTAAACCTGTCTTCATGCCACTGAAGCTGATCAGTCGTTTAAAGCTGTTTTCATCCCACTGAAGCTGATTAGTCTTCTAAAGCTGTCTTCATCCCACTGAAACTGATTACATTCTTCTAAAGCTGTCTTCATCCCACTGAAGCTGATTACAGTCTTCTAAAGCTGTCTTCATCCAACTGAAACTTATTACATTCTTCTAAAGCTGTCTTCATCCCACTGAAGCTGATTACAGTCTTCTAAAGCTGTCTTCATCCAACTGAAACTGATTAAATTCTTCTAAAGCTTTCTTCATCCCACTGAAGCTGATTACAGTCTTCTAAAGCTGTCTTCATCCAACCGAAACTGATTACATTCTTCTAAAGCTGTCTTCATCCCACTCAAGCTGATTACAGTCTTCTAAAGCTGTCTTTATCCAACTGAAACTTATTACATTCTTCTAAAGCTGTCTTCATCCCACTCAAACTGATTACAGTCTTCTAAAGCTGTCTTCATCCCACTCAAGCTGATTACAGTCTTCTAAAGCTGTCTTAGTCCAACCGAAGCTGATTACAGTCTTCTAAAGCTGTCTTTATTCCACTGAAGCTGATTACAGTCTTCTAAAGCTGTCTTCATCCCACTGAAGCTGAGTACAGTCTTCTAAAGCTGTCTTCATCCAACCGAAGCTGATTACAGTCTTCTAATGCTGTCTTGATCCCATTGAAGCTGTTAAGTCTTTTAAAGCTGTCTTCATCCCACTGAAGCTGATTACAGTCTTTTAAAGCTGTCTTCATCCCACTGAAACTGATTCTTTGTTTTAAACCTGTCTTCATCACACTGAAACTGATTACAGTCTTTTAAAGCTGTCTTC
This sequence comes from Salmo salar, assembly GCF_965601325.2. Lineage (NCBI taxonomy): Eukaryota > Metazoa > Chordata > Actinopteri > Salmoniformes > Salmonidae > Salmo > Salmo salar. The sequence goes on from NW_027675383.1 coordinate 460,876, forward strand.
ATCCCACTGATGCTGATTACAGTCTTCTAAAGCTGTCTTCATCCCACTGAAACTGATTCTTTCTTTTAAACCTGTCTTCATCACACTGAAACTGATTACATTCTTCTAAAGCTTCCTCCATCCCACTAAAGCTGATTACCTTCTTCTAAAGCTGTCTTCCTCCCACTGAAGCTGATTACAGTCTTCTAAAGCTGTCTTCATCCCACAGAAGGTGATTACAGTATCTAAAGCTGTCTTCATCCAACCGCAGCTGATTACAGTCTTCTAAAGCTGACTTCATCCCACTGAAGCTGATTACATTCTTCTAAAGCTGTCTTTATCCAACCGAAGCTGATTACTGTCTTCTAAAGCTGTCTTCATCCCACTGAAGCTGATTACAGTCTTCTAAAGCTGTCTTAATCATTCTGAAGCTGATTACAGTCTTCTAAAGCTGTCTTCATCCCACTGAAGCTGAATACAGTAGGATAAAGCTGTCTTCTGAAGCTGTCTTTATCCCACTGAAGCTAATAACAGTCTTCTGAAGCTGTCTTCCTCCCACTGATGCTGATTACAGTCATCTAAAGCTGTTTTCATTCCACTGAAGCTGATTACAGTCTCCTAAAGCTGTCTTCATCCCACTGAAGCTGATTACAGTCTTCTAAAGCTGTCTTCATCCAACCGAAACTGATTACATTATTGTAAAGCTGTCTTCATCACACTGAAACTTATTACATTCTTCTAAAGCTGTCTTCATCCCACTCAAGCTGATTACAGTCTTCTAAAGCTGTCTTCATCCCACTCAAGCTGATTACAGTCTTCTAAAGCTGTCTTAGTCCAACCGAAGCTGATTACAGTGTTCTAAAGCTGTCTTTATTCCACTGAAGCAGATTACAGTCTTCTAAAGCTGTCTTCATCCCATTTAGCTGAGTACAGTCTTCTAAAGCTGTCTTCATCCCACTGAAGCTGAGTACAGTCTTCTAAAGCTGTCTTTATCAAACTGAAGCTGATTACAGTCTTCTAAACCTGTCTTCATGCCACTGAAGCTGATCAGTCGTTTAAAGCTGTTTTCATCCCACTGAAGCTGATTACAGTCTTCTAAAGCTGTCTTCATCCCACTGAAACTGATTATTTCTTCTGAAGCTGTCTTCATCACACTGAAACTGATTACATTCTTCTAAAGCTGTCTTCATCCCAATGAAACTGATTACATTCTTCTAAATCTGTCTTCATCCAACTGAAGCTGATAACAGTCTTCTAAAGCTGTCTTTATCAAACTGAAGCTGATTACAGTCTTCTAAACCTGTCTTCATGCCAATGAAGCTGATCAGTCGTTTAAAGCTGTTTTCATCCCACTGAAGCTGATTAGTCTTCTAAAGCTGTCTTCATCCCACTGAAACTGATTACATTCTTCTAAAGCTGTCTTCATCCCACTGAAGCTGATTACAGTCTTCTAAAGCTGTCTTCATCCAACTGAAACTGATTACATTCTTCTAAAGCTGACTTCATCCCACTGAAGCTGATTACATTCTTCTAAAGCTGTCTTTATCCAACCGAAGCTGATTACTGTCTTCTAAAGCTGTCTTCATCCCACTGAAGCTGATTACAGTCTTCTAAAGCTGTCTTAATCCTTCTGAAGCTGATTACAGTCTTCTAAAGCTGTCTTCATCCCACTGAAGCTGAATACAGTAGGATAAAGCTGTCTTCTGAAACTGTCTTTATCCCACTGAAGCTAATAACAGTCTTCTGAAGCTGTCTTCCTCCCACTGATGCTGATTACAGTCATCTAAAGCTGTTTTCATTCCACTGAAGCTGATTACAGTCTCCTAAAGCTGTCTTCATCCCACTGAAGCTGATTACAGTCTTCTAAAGCTGTCTTCATCCAACCGAAACTGATTACATTATTCTAAAGCTGTCTTCATCACACTGAAACTTATTACATTCTTCTAAAGCTGTCTTCATCCCACTCAAGCTGATTACAGTCTTCTAAAGCTGTCTTCATCCCACTCAAGCTGATTACAGTCTTCTAAAGCTGTCTTAGTCCAACCGAAGCTGATTACAGTGTTCTAAAGCTGTCTTTATTCCACTGAAGCTGATTACAGTCTTCTAAAGCTGTTTTCATCCCACTGAAGCTGAGTACAGTCTTCTAAAGCTGTCTTCATCCCACTGAAGCTGAGTACAGTCTTCTAAAGCTGTCTTTATCAAACTGAAGCTGATTACAGTCTTCTAAACCTGTCTTCATGCCACTGAAGCTGATCAGTCGTTTAAAGCTGTTTTCATCCCACTGAAGCTGATTACAGTCTTCTAAAGCTGTCTTCATCCCACTGAAACTGATTATTTCTTCTAAAGCTGTCTTCATCACACTGAAACTGATTACATTCTTCTAAAGCTGTCTTCATCCCAATGAAACTGATTACATTCTTCTAAATCTGTCTTCATCCCACTGAAGCTGATAACAGTCTTCTAAAGCTGTCTTCATCCCACTGAAGCTGATAACAGTCTTCTAAAGCTGTCTTTATCAAACTGAAGCTGATTACAGTCTTCTAAACCTGTCTTCATGCCACTGAAGCTGATCAGTCGTTTAAAGCTGTTTTCATCCCACTGAAGCTGATTAGTCTTCTAAAGCTGTCTTCATCCCACTGAAACTGATTACATTCTTCTAAAGCTGTCTTCATCCCACTGAAGCTGATTACAGTCTTCTAAAGCTGTCTTTATCCAACTGAAACTGATTACATTCTTCTAAAGCTGTCTTCATCCCACTGAAGCTGATTACAGTCTTCTAAAGCTGTCTTCATCCAACTGAAACTGATTAAATTCTTCTAAAGCTTTCTTCATCCCACTGAAGCTGATTACAGTCTTCTAAAGCTGTCTTCATCCAACCAAAACTGATTACATTCTTCTAAAGCTGTCTTCATCCCACTCAAGCTGATTACAGTCTTCTAAAGCTGTCTTTATCCAACTGAAACTTATTACATTCTTCTAAAGCTGTCTTCATCCCACTCAAACTGATTACAGTCTTCTAAAGCTGTCTTCATCCCACTCAAGCTGATTACAGTCTTCTAAAGCTGTCTTAGTCCAACCGAAGCTGATTACAGTCTTCTAAAGCTGTCTTTATTCCACTGAAGCTGATTACAGTCTTCTAAAGCTGTCTTCATCCCACTGAAGCTGAGTACAGTCTTCTAAAGCTGTCTTCATCCAACCGAAGCTGATTACAGTCTTCTAATGCTGTCTTGATCCCATTGAAGATGTTAAGTCTTTTAAAGCTGTCTTCATCCCACTGATGCTGATTACAGTCTTCTAAAGCTGTCTTCATCCCACTGAAACTGATTCTTTGTTTTAAACCTGTCTTCATCACACTGAAACTGATTACAGTCTTTTAAAGCTGTCTTCATCCCACTGATGCTGATTACAGTCTTCTAAAGCTGTCTTCATCCCACTGAAACTGATTCTTTCTTTTAAACCTGTCTTCATCACACTGAAACTGATTACATTCTTCTAAAGCTGTCTTCATCCCACTGAAGCTGATAACAGTCTTCTAAAGCTGTCTTTATCCAACTGAAACTTATTACATTCTTCTAAAGCTGTCTTCATCCCACTCAAACTGATTACAGTCTTCTAAAGCTGTCTTCATCCCACTCAAGCTGATTACAGTCTTCTAAAGCTGTCTTAGTCCAACCGAAGCTGATTACAGTCTTCTAAAGCTGTCTTTATTCCACTGAAGCTGATTACAGTCTTCTAAAGCTGTCTTCATCCCACTGAAGCTGAGTACAGTCTTCTAAAGCTGTCTTCATCCCACTGATGCTGATTACAGTCTTCTAAAGCTGTCTTCATCCCACTGAAACTGATTCTTTGTTTTAAACCTGTCTTCATCACACTGAAACTGATTACAGTCTTTTAAAGCTGTCTTCATCCCACTGATGCTGATTACAGTCTTCTAAAGCTGTCTTCATCCCACTGAAACTGATTCTTTCTTTTAAACCTGTCTTCATCACACTGAAACTGATTACATTCTTCTAAAGCTTCCTCCATCCCACTAAAGCTGATTACCTTCTTCTAAAGCTGTCTTCATCCCACTGAAGCTGATTACAGTCTTCTAAAGCTGTCTTCATCCCACTGAAGGTGATTACAGTATCTAAAGCTGTCTTCATCCAACCGCAGCTGATTACAGTCTTCTAAAGCTGACTTCATCCCACTGAAGCTGATTACATTCTTCTAAAGCTATCTTTATCCAACCGAAGCTGATTACTGTCTTCTAAAGCTGTCTTCATCCCACTGAAGCTGATTACAGTCTTCTAAAGCTGTCTTAATCCTTCTGAAGCTGATTACAGTCTTCTAAAGCTGTCTTCATCCCACTGAAGCTGAATACAGTAGGATAAAGCTGTCTTCTGAAGCTGTCTTTATCCCACTGAAGCTAATAACAGTCTTCTGAAGCTGTCTTCCTCCCACTGATGCTGATTACAGTCTTCTAAAGCTGTCTTCATCCAACCAAAACTGATTACATTCTTCTAAAGCTGTCTTCATCCCACTCAAGCTGATTACAGTAATCTAAAGCTGTCTTTATCCAACTGAAACTTATTACATTCTTCTAAAGCTGTCTTCATCCCACTCAAACTGATTACAGTCTTCTAAAGCTGTCTTCATCCCACTCAAGCTGATTACAGTCTTCTAAAGCTGTCTTAGTCCAACCGAAGCTGATTGCAGTCTTCTAAAGCTGTCTTTATTCCACTGAAGCTGATTACAGTCTTCTAAAGCTGTCTTCATCCCATTGAAGATGTTAAGTCTTTTAAAGCTGTCTTCATCCCACTGATGCTGATTACAGTCTTCTAAAGCTGTCTTCATCCCACTGAAACTGATTCTTTGTTTTAAACCTGTCTTCATCACACTGAAACTGATTACAGTCTTTTAAAGCTGTCTTCATCCCACTGATGCTGATTACAGTCTTCTAAAGCTGTCTTCATCCCACTGAAACTGATTCTTTCTTTTAAACCTGTCTTCATCACACTAAAGCTGATTACCTTCTTCTAAAGCTGTCTTCATCCCACTGAAGCTGATTACAGTCTTCTAAAGCTGTCTTCATCCCACTGAAGGTGATTACAGTATCTAAAGCTGTCTTCATCCAACCGCAGCTGATTACAGTCTTCTAAAGCTGACTTCATCCCACTGAAGCTGATTACATTCTTCTAAAGCTGTCTTTATCCAACCGAAGCTGATTACTGTCTTCTAAAGCTGTCTTCATCCCACTGAAGCTGATTACAGTCTTCTAAAGCTGTCTTAATCCTTCTGAAGCTGAATACAGTCTTCTAAAGCTGTCTTCATCCCACTGAAGCTGAATACAGTAGGATAAAGCTGTCTTCTGAAGCTGTCTTTATCACACTGAAGCTAATAACAGTCTTCTGAAGCTGTCTTCCTCCCACTGATGCTGATTACAGTCATCTAAAGCTGTTTTCATTCCACTGAAGCTGATTACAGTCTCCTAAAGCTGTCTTTATTCCACTGAAGCTGATTACAGTCTTCTAAAGCTGTTATCATCCCACTGAAGCTGATTACAGTCTTCTAAAGCTGTCTTCATCACACTGAAACAGATTACATTATTCCAAAGCTGTCTTTATCCCACTGAAACTTATTACATTCTTCTAAAGCTGTCTTCATCCCACTCAAGCTGATTAGAGTCTTCTAAAGCTGTCTTTATCCAACTGAAACTTATTAGATTCTTCTAAAGCTGTCTTCATCCCACTCAAGCTGAGTACAGTCTTCTAAAGCTGTCTTCATCCCACTCAAGCTGATTACAGTCTTCTAAAGCTGTCTTTATTCCACTGAAGCTGATTACAGTCTTCTAAAGCTGTCTTCATCCCACTGAAGCTGAGTACAGTCTTCTAATGCTGTCTTCATCCAATTGAAGCTGATTACAGTCTTCTAAAGCTGTCTTTATCAAACTGAAGCTGATTACAGTCTTCTAAAGCTGTCTTCATCACACTGAAACTGATTACATTCTTCTAAAGCTGTCTTTATCAAACTGAAGTTGATTACAGTCTTCTAAAGCTGTCTTCATCCCACTGAAGCTGATAACAGTCTTCTAAAGCTGTCTTCATCACAGTGAAACTGATTACATTCTTCTAAAGCTGTCTTCATCCCAATGAAACTGATTACATCCTTCTAAAGCTGTCTTCATCCCACTGAACCTGATTACATTATTCTAAAGCTGTCTTCATCACACTGAAACAGATTACATTATTCCAAAGCTGTCTTTATCCCACTGAAACTTATTACATTCTTCTAAAGCTGTCTTCATCCCACTCAAGCTGATTACAGTCTTCTAAAGCTGTCTTTATCCAACTGAAACGTATTACATTCTTCTAAAGCTGTCTTCATCCCACTCAAGCTGATTACAGTCTTCTAAAGCTGTCTTCATCCCACTCAAGCTGATTACAGTCTTCTAAAGCTGTCTTAGTCCAACCGAAGCTGATTACAGTCTTCTAAAGCTGTCTTTATTCCACTGAAGCTGATTACAGTCTTCTAAAGCTGTCTTCATCCCACTGAAGCTGAGTACAGTCTTCTAAAGCTGTCTTCATCCAACCGAAGCTGATTACAGTCTTCTAATGCTGTCTTTATCCCATTGAAGCTGATTACAGTCTTCTAAAGCTGTCTTTATCAAACTGAAGCTGATTACAGTCTTCTAAAGCTGTATTCATCCCACTGAAACTGATTACATTCTTCTAAAGCTGTCTTCATCCCACTGAAGCTGATTCTTTCTTTTAAACCTGTCTTCATCACACTGAAACTGATTACATGCTTCTAAAGCTGTCTTCATCCCACTGAAACTGATTACATTCTTCTAAAGCTGTCTTCATCCCACTGAAGCTGATTACAGTCTTCTAAAGCTGTCTTCATCCAACTGAAACTAATTACATTCTTCTACAGCTGTCTTCATCCCACTGAAGCTGATTACAGTCTTCTAAAGCTGTCTTCATCACACTGAAACTGATTACATTCTTCTAAAGCTGTCTTCATCCCAATGAAACTGATTACATTCTTTTAAAGCTTTCTTTATCCCACTGAAACTGATTACATTATTCTAAAGCTGTCTTCATCACACTGAAACAGATTACATTATTCCAAAGCTGTCTTTATCCCACTGAAACTTATTACATTCTTCTAAAGCTGTCTTCATCCCACTCAAGCTGATTACAGTCTTCTAAAGCTGTCTTTATCAAACTGAAGCTGATTACAGTCTTCTAAAGCTGTCTTCATGCCACTCAAGCTGATTACAGTCTTCTAAAGCTGTCTTCATCCCACTGAAGCTGATTCTTTATTTTAAACCTGTCTTCATCACACTGAAACTGATTACATTATTCCAAAGCTGTCTTTATCCCACTGAAACCGATTACATTCTTCTAAAGCTGTCTTCATCCCACTCAAGCTGATTGCAGTCTTCTAAAGCTGTCTTCATCCAACCGAAACTGATTACATTCTTCTAAAGCTGTCTTTATCAAACTGAAGTTGATTACAGTCTTCTAAAGCTGTCTTCATCCCACTGAAGCTGATAACAGTCTTCTAAAGCTGTCTTCATCACAGTGAAACTGATTACATTCTTCTAAAGCTGTCTTCATCCCAATGAAACTGATTACATCCTTCTAAAGCTGTCTTCATCCCACTGAACCTGATTACATTATTCTAAAGCTGTCTTCATCACAATGAAACAGATTACATTATTCCAAAGCTGTCTTTATCCCACTGAAACTTATTACATTCTTCTAAAGCTGTCTTCATCCCACTCAAGCTGATTACAGTCTTCTAAAGCTGTCTTTATCCAACTGAAACGTATTACATTCTTCTAAAGCTGTCTTCATCCCACTCAAGCTGATTACAGTCTTCTAAAGCTGTCTTCATCCCACTCAAGCTGATTACAGTCTTCTAAAGCTGTCTTAGTCCAACCGAAGCTGATTACAGTCTTCTAAAGCTGTCTTTATTCCACTGAAGCTGATTACAGTCTTCTAAAGCTGTCTTCATCCCACTGAAGCTGAGTACAGTCTTCTAAAGCTGTCTTCATCCAACCGAAGCTGATTACAGTCTTCTAATGCTGTCTTTATCCCATTGAAGCTGATTACAGTCTTCTAAAGCTGTCTTTATCAAACTGAAGCTGATTACAGTCTTCTAAAGCTGTATTCATCCCACTGAAACTGATTACATTCTTCTAAAGCTGTCTTCATCCCACTGAAGCTGATTCTTTCTTTTAAACCTGTCTTCATCACACTGAAACTGATTACATGCTTCTAAAGCTGTCTTCATCCCACTGAAACTGATTACATTCTTCTAAAGCTGTCTTCATCCCACTGAAGCTGATTACAGTCTTCTAAAGCTGTCTTCATCCCACTGAAGCTGATTACAGTCTTCTAAAGCTGTCTTCATCCAACTGAAACTAATTACATTCTTCTACAGCTGTTTTCATCCCACTGAAGCTGATTACAGTCTTCTAAAGCTGTCTTCATCACACTGAAACTGATTACATTCTTCTAAAGCTGTCTTTATCCCACTGAAACTGATTACATTATTCTAAAGCTGTCTTCAACACACTGAAACAGATTACATTATTCCAAAGCTGTCTTTATCCACTGAAACTTATTACATTCTTCTAAAGCTGTCTTCATCCCACTCAAGCTGATTACAGTCTTCTAAAGCTGTCTTTATCAAACTGAAGCTGATTACAGTCTTCTAAAGCTGTCTTCATCCCACTCAAGCTGATTACAGTCTTCTAAAGCTGTCTTCATCCCACTGAAACTGATTCTTTATTTTAAACCTGTCTTCATCACACTGAAACTGATTACATTATTCCAAAGCTGTCTTTATCCCACTGAAACCTATTACATTCTTCTAAAGCTGTCTTCATCCCACTCAAGCTGATTACAGTCTTCTAAAGCTGTCTTCATCCCACTCAAGCTGATTACAGTCTTCTAAAGCTGTCTTAGTCCAACCGAAGCTGATTACAGTCTTCTAAAGCTGTCTTTATTCCACTGAAGCTGATTACAGTCTTCTAAAGCTGTCTTCATCCCACTGAAGCTGAGTACAGTCTTCTAAAGCTGTCTTCATCCAACCGAAGCTGATTACAGTCTTCTAATGCTGTCTTTATCCCATTGAAGCTGATTACAGTCTTCTAAAGCTGTCTTTATCAAACTGAAGCTGATTACAGTCTTCTAAAGCTGTCTTCAACACACTGAAACAGATTACATTATTCCAAAGCTGTCTTTATCCACTGAAACTTATTACATTCTTCTAAAGCTGTCTTCATCCCACTCAAGCTGATTACAGTCTTCTAAAGCTGTCTTTATCAAACTGAAGCTGATTACAGTCTTCTAAAGCTGTCTTCATCCCACTCAAGCTGATTACAGTCTTCTAAAGCTGTCTTTATCCAACTGAAACTTATTACATTCTTCTAAAGCTGTCTTCATCCCACTCAAGCTGATTACAGTCTTCTAAAGCTGTCTTCATCCCACTCAAGCTGATTACAGTCTTCTAAAGCTGTCTTAGTCCAACCGAAGCTGATTACAGTCTTCTAAAGCTGTCTTTATTCCACTGAAGCTGATTACAGTCTTCTAAAGCTGTCTTCATCCCACTGAAGCTGAGTACAGTCTTCTAAAGCTGTCTTCATCCAACCGAAGCTGATTACAGTCTTCTAAAGCTGTATTCATCCCATTGAAACTGATTACATGCTTCTAAAGCTGTCTTCATCCCACTGAAACTGATTACATTCTTCTAAAGCTGTCTTCATCCCACTGAAGCTGATTACAGTCTTCTAAAGCTGTCTTCATCCAACTGAAACTGATTACAGTCTTCTAAAGCTGTCTTCATCCCACTGAAGCTGATTACAGTCTTCTAAAGCTGTCTTCATCACACTGAAACTGATTACATTCTTCTAAAGCTGTCTTCATCCCACTCAAGCTGATTACAGTCTTCTAAAGCTGTCTTCATCCAACCGAAACTGATTACATTCTTCTAAAGCTGTCTTTATCAAACTGAAGCTGATTACAGTCTTCTAAAGCTGTCTTCATCCCACTGAAACTGATTACATTATTCTAAAGCTGTCTTCATCACACTGAAACAGATTACATTATTCCAAATCTGTCTTTATCCCACTGAAACTTATTACATTCTTCTAAAGCTGTCTTCATCCCACTCAAGCTGATTACAGTCTTCTAAAGCTGTCTTCATCCAACCGAAACTCATTACATTCTTCTAAAGCTGTCTTTATCAAACTGAAGCTGATTACAGTCTTCTAAAGCTGTCTTCATCCCACTGATGCTGATTACAGTCTTCTAAAGCTGTCTTCATCCCACTGAAACTGATTCTTTCTTTTAAACCTGTCTTCATCACACTGAAACTGATTACATTCTTCTAAAGCTGTCTTCATCCCAATGAAACTGATTACATTCTTCTAAAGCTGTCTTCATCCCACTGAACCTGATTACATTATTCTAAAGCTGTCTTCATCACACTGAAACAGATTACATTATTCCAAAGCTGTCTTTATCCCACTGAAACGTATTACATTCTTCTAAAGCTGTCTTCATCCCACTCAAGCTGATTACATTCTTCTAAAGCTGTCTTTATCCAACTGAAACGTATTACATTCTTCTAAAGCTGTCTTCATCCCACTCAAGCTGATTACAGTCTTCTAAAGCTGTCTTCATCCCACTCAAGCTGATTACAGTCTTCTAAAGCTGTCTTAGTCCAACCGAAGCTGATTACAGTCTTCTAAAGCTGTCTTTATTCCACTGAAGCTGATTACAGTCTTCTAAAGCTGTCTTCATCCAACCGAAGCTGATTACAGTCTTCTAATTCTGTCTTCATCCCATTGAAGCTGATTACAGTCTTCTAAAGCTGTCTTTATCAAACTGAAGCTGATTACAGTCTTCTAAAGCTGTATTCATCCCACTGAAACTGAATACATTCTTCTAAAGCTGTCTTCATCCCACTGAAGCTGATTCTTTCTTTTAAACCTGTCTTCATCACACTGAAACTGATTACATGCTTCTAAAGCTGTCTTCATCCCACTGAAACTGATTACATTCTTCTAAAGCTGTCTTCATCCCACTGAACCTGATTACATTATTCTAAAGCTGTCTTCATCACACTGAAACAGATTACATTATTCCAAAGCTGTCTTCATCCCACTGAAACTTATTACATTCTTCTAAAGCTGTCTTTATCAAACTGAAGCTGATTACAGTCTTCTAAAGCTGTCTTCATCCCACTCAAACTGATTACATTATTCTAAAGCTGTCTTCATCACACTGAAACAGATTACATTATTCCAAAGCTGTCTTTATCCCACTGAAACTTATTACATTCTTCTAAAGCTGTCTTCATCCCACTCAAGCTGATTACAGTCTTCTAAAGCTGTCTTCATCCAACCGAAACTGATTACATTCTTCTAAAGCTGTCTTTATCAAACTGAAGCTGATTACAGTCTTCTAAAGCTGTCTTCATCCCACTGAAGCTGATAACAGTCTTCTAAAGCTGTCTTCATCACAGTGAAACTGATTACATTCTTCTAAAGCTGTCTTCATCCCAATGAAACTGATTACATTCTTCTAAATCTCTCTTCATCCCACTGAACCTGATTACATTATTCTAAAGCAGTCTTCTTCACACTGAAACAGATTACATTATTCCAAAGCTGTCTTTATCCAACTGAAACTTATTACATTCTTCTAAAGCTGTCTTCATCCCACTCAAGCTGATTACAGTCTTCTAAAGCTGTCTTCATCCCACTCAAGCTGATTACAGTCTTCTAAAGCTGTCTTAGTCCAACCGAAGCTGATTACAGTCTTCTAAAGCTGTCTTTATTCCACTGAAGCTGATTACAGTCTTCTAAAGCTGTCTTCATCCCACTGAAGCTGAGTACAGTCTTCTAAAGCTGTCTTCATCCAACCGAAGCTGATTACAGTCTTCTAATGTTGTCTTCATCCCATTGAAGCTGATTACAGTCTTCTAAAGCTGTCTTTATCAAACTGAAGCTGATTACAGTCTTCTAAAGCTGTATTCATCCCACTGAAACTGATTACATTCTTCTAAAGCTGTCTTCATCCCACTGAAGCTGATTTTTTCTTTTCAACCTGTCTTCATCACACTGAAACTGATTACATGTTTCTAAAGCTGTCTTCATCCCACTGAAACTGATTACATTCTTTTAAAGCTGTCTTCATCCCACTGAAGCTGATTACAGTCTTCTAAAGCTGTCTTCATCCAACTGAAACTAATTACATTCTTCTACAGCTGTCTTCATCCCACTGAAGCTGATTACAGTCTTCTAAAGCTATCTTCATCACACTGAAACTGATTACATTCTTCTAAAGCTGTCTTCATCCCAATGAAACTGATTACATTCTTTTAAAGCTTTCTTTATCCCACTGAAACTGATTACATTATTCTAAAGCTGTCTTCATCACACTGAAACAGATTACATTATTCCAAAGCTGTCTTTATCCCACTGAAACTTATGACATTCTTCTAAAGCTGTCTTCATCCCACTCAAGCTGATTACAGTCTTCTAAAGCTGTCTTTATCAAACTGAAGCTGATTACAGTCTTCTAAAGCTGTCTTCATCCCACTCAAGCTGATTACAGTCTTCTAAAGCTGTCTTCATCCCACTGAAGCTGATTCTTTATTTTAAACCTGTCTTCATCACACTGAAACTGATTACATTATTCCAAAGCTGTCTTTATCCCACTGAAACCTATTACATTCTTCTAAAGCTGTCTTCATCCCACTCAAGCTGATTGCAGTCTTCTAAAGCTGTCTTCATCCAACCGAAACTGATTACATTCTTCTAAAGCTGTCTTTATCAAACTGAAGTTGATTACAGTCTTCTAAAGCTGTCTTCATCCCACTGAAGCTGATAACAGTCTTCTAAAGCTGTCTTCATCACAGTGAAACTGATTACATTCTTCTAAAGCTGTCTTCATCCCAATGAAACTGATTACATCCTTCTAAAGCTGTCTTCATCCCACTGAACCTGATTACATTATTCTAAAGCTGTCTTCATCACACTGAAACAGATTACATTATTCCAAAGCTGTCTTTATCCCACTGAAACTTATTACATTCTTCTAAAGCTGTCTTCATCCCACTCAAGCTGATTACAGTCTTCTAAAGCTGTCTTTATCCAACTGAAACGTATTACATTCTTCTAAAGCTGTCTTCATCCCACTCAAGCTGATTACAGTCTTCTAAAGCTGTCTTCATCCCACTCAAGCTGATTACAGTCTTCTAAAGCTGTCTTAGTCCAACCGAAGCTGATTACAGTCTTCTAAAGCTGTCTTTATTCCACTGAAGCTGATTACAGTCTTCTAAAGCTGTCTTCATCCCACTGAAGCTGAGTACAGTCTTCTAAAGCTGTCTTCATCCAACCGAAGCTGATTACAGTCTTCTAATGCTGTCTTTATCCCATTGAAGCTGATTACAGTCTTCTAAAGCTGTCTTTATCAAACTGAAGCTGATTACAGTCTTCTAAAGCTGTATTCATCCCACTGAAACTGATTACATTCTTCTAAAGCTGTCTTCATCCCACTGAAGCTGATTCTTTCTTTTAAACCTGTCTTCATCACACTGAAACTGATTACATGCTTCTAAAGCTGTCTTCATCCCACTGAAACTGATTACATTCTTCTAAAGCTGTCTTCATCCCACTGAAGCTGATTACAGTCTTCTAAAGCTGTCTTCATCCCACTGAAGCTGATTACAGTCTTCTAAAGCTGTCTTCATCCAACTGAAACTAATTACATTCTTCTACAGCTGTCTTCATCCCACTGAAGCTGATTACAGTCTTCTAAAGCTGTCTTCATCACACTGAAACTGATTACATTCTTCTAAAGCTGTCTTCATCCCAATGAAACTGATTACATTCTTTTAAAGCTTTCTTTATCCCACTGAAACTGATTACATTATTCTAAAGCTGTCTTCATCACACTGAAACAGATTACATTATTCCAAAGCTGTCTTTATCCACTGAAACTTATTACATTCTTCTAAAGCTGTCTTCATCCCACTCAAGCTGATTACAGTCTTCTAAAGCTGTCTTTATCAAACTGAAGCTGATTACAGTCTTCTAAAGCTGTCTTCATCCCACTCAAGCTGATTACAGTCTTCTAAAGCTGTCTTCATCCCACTGAAGCTGATTCTTTATTTTAAACCTGTCTTCATCACACTGAAACTGATTACATTATTCCAAAGCTGTCTTTATCCCACTGAAACCTATTACATTCTTCTAAAGCTGTCTTCATCCCACTCAAGCTGATTACAGTCTTCTAAAGCTGTCTTCATCCAACCGAAACTGATTACATTCTTCTAAAGCTGTCTTTATCAAACTGAAGCTGATTACAGTCTTCTAAAGCTGTCTTCATCCCACTGAAGCTGATAACAGTCTTCTAAAGCTGTCTTCATCACAGTGAAACTGATTACATTCTTCTAAAGCTGTCTTCATCCCAATGAAACTGATTACATTCTTCTAAAGCTGTCTTCATCCCAGTGAAACTGATTACATTCTTCTAAAGCTGTCTTCATCCCAATGAAACTGATTACATTCTTCTAAATCTGTCTTCATCCCACTGAACCTGATTACATTATTCTAAAGCAGTCTTCTTCACACTGAAACAGATTACATTATTCCAAAGCTGTCTTTATCCAACTGAAACTTATTACATTCTTCTAAAGCTGTCTTTTATCCCACTCAAGCTGATTACAGTCTTCTAAAGCTGTCTTCATCCCACTCAAGCTGATTACAGTCTTCTAAAGCTGTCTTAGTCCAACCGAAGCTGATTACAGTCTTCTAAAGCTGTCTTTATTCCACTGAAGCTGATTACAGTCTTCTAAAGCTGTCTTCATCCCACTGAAGCTGAGTACAGTCTTCTAAAGCTGTCTTCATCCAACCGAAGCTGATTACAGTCTTCTAATGTTGTCTTCATCCCATTGAAGCTGATTACAGTCTTCTAAAGCTGTCTTTATCAAACTGAAGCTGATTACAGTCTTCTAAAGCTGTATTCATCCCACTGAAACTGATTACATTCTTCTAAAGCTGTCTTCATCCCACTGAAGCTGATTTTTTCTTTTAAACCTGTCTTCATCACACTGAAACTGATTACATGTTTCTAAAGCTGTCTTCATCCCACTGAAACTGATTACATTCTTTTAAAGCTGTCTTCATCCCACTGAAGCTGATTACAGTCTTCTAAAGCTGTCTTCATCCAACTGAAACTAATTACATTCTTCTACAGCTGTCTTCATCCCACTGAAGCTGATTACAGTCTTCTAAAGCTATCTTCATCACACTGAAACTGATTACATTCTTCTAAAGCTGTCTTCATCCCAATGAAACTGATTACATTCTTTTAAAGCTTTCTTTATCCCACTGAAACTGATTACATTATTCTAAAGCTGTCTTCATCACACTGAAACAGATTACATTATTCCAAAGCTGTCTTTATCCCACTGAAACTTATTACATTCTTCTAAAGCTGTCTTCATCCCACTCAAGCTGATTACAGTCTTCTAAAGCTGTCTTTATCAAACTGAAGCTGATTACAGTCTTCTAAAGCTGTCTTCATCCCACTCAAGCTGATTACAGTCTTCTAAAGCTGTCTTCATCCCACTGAAGCTGATTCTTTATTTTAAACCTGTCTTCATCACACTGAAACTGATTACATTATTCCAAAGCTGTCTTTATCCCACTGAAACCTATTACATTCTTCTAAAGCTGTCTTCATCCCACTCAAGCTGATTGCAGTCTTTTAAAGCTGTCTTCATCCAACCGAAACTGATTACATTCTTCTAAAGCTGTCTTTATCAAACTGAAGTTGATTACAGTCTTCTAAAGCTGTCTTCATCCCACTGAAGCTGATAACAGTCTTCTAAAGCTGTCTTCATCACAGTGAAACTGATTACATTCTTCTAAAGCTGTCTTCATCCCAATGAAACTGATTACATCCTTCTAAAGCTGTCTTCATCCCACTGAACCTGATTACATTATTCTAAAGCTGTCTTCATCACACTGAAACAGATTACATTATTCCAAAGCTGTCTTTATCCCACTGAAACTTATTACATTCTTCTAAAGCTGTCTTCATCCCACTCAAGCTGATTACAGTCTTCTAAAGCTGTCTTTATCCAACTGAAACGTATTACATTCTTCTAAAGCTGTCTTCATCCCACTCAAGCTGATTACAGTCTTCTAAAGCTGTCTTCATCCCACTCAAGCTGATTACAGTCTTCTAAAGCTGTCTTAGTCCAACCGAAGCTGATTACAGTCTTCTAAAGCTGTCTTTATCAAACTGAAGCTGATTACAGTCTTCTAAAGCTGTATTCATCCCACTGAAACTGATTACATTCTTCTAAAGCTGTCTTCATCCCACTGAAGCTGATTCTTTCTTTTAAACCTGTCTTCATCACACTGAAACTGATTACATGCTTCTAAAGCTGTCTTCATCCCACTGAAACTGATTACATTCTTCTAAAGCTGTCTTCATCCCACTGAAGCTGATTACAGTCTTCTAAAGCTGTCTTCATCCCACTGAAGCTGATTACAGTCTTCTAAAGCTGTCTTCATCCAACTGAAACTAATTACATTCTTCTACAGCTGTCTTCATCCCACTGAAGCTGATTACAGTCTTCTAAAGCTGTCTTCATCACACTGAAACTGATTACATTCTTCTAAAGCTGTCTTCATCCCAATGAAACTGATTACATTCTTTTAAAGCTTTCTTTATCCCACTGAAACTGATTACATTATTCTAAAGCTGTCTTCATCACACTGAAACAGATTACATTATTCCAAAGCTGTCTTTATCCACTGAAACTTATTACATTCTTCTAAAGCTGTCTTCATCCCACTCAAGCTGATTACAGTCTTCTAAAGCTGTCTTTATCAAACTGAAGCTGATTACAGTCTTCTAAAGCTGTCTTCATCCCACTCAAGCTGATTACAGTCTTCTAAAGCTGTCTTCATCCCACTGAAGCTGATTCTTTATTTTAAACCTGTCTTCATCACACTGAAACTGATTACATTATTCCAAAGCTGTCTTTATCCCACTGAAACCTATTACATTCTTCTAAAGCTGTCTTCATCCCACTCAAGCTGATTACAGTCTTCTAAAGCTGTCTTCATCCAACCGAAACTGATTACATTCTTCTAAAGCTGTCTTTATCAAACTGAAGCTGATTACAGTCTTCTAAAGCTGTCTTCATCCCACTGAAGCTGATAACAGTCTTCTAAAGCTGTCTTCATCACAGTGAAACTGATTACATTCTTCTAAAGCTGTCTTCATCCCAATGAAACTGATTACATTCTTCTAAAGCTGTCTTCATCCCAGTGAAACTGATTACATTCTTCTAAAGCTGTCTTCATCCCAATGAAACTGATTACATTCTTCTAAATCTGTCTTCATCCCACTGAACCTGATTACATTATTCTAAAGCAGTCTTCTTCACACTGAAACAGATTACATTATTCCAAAGCTGTCTTTATCCAACTGAAACTTATTACATTCTTCTAAAGCTGTCTTTTATCCCACTCAAGCTGATTACAGTCTTCTAAAGCTGTCTTCATCCCACTCAAGCTGATTACAGTCTTCTAAAGCTGTCTTAGTCCAACCGAAGCTGATTACAGTCTTCTAAAGCTGTCTTTATTCCACTGAAGCTGATTACAGTCTTCTAAAGCTGTCTTCATCCCACTGAAGCTGAGTACAGTCTTCTAAAGCTGTCTTCATCCAACCGAAGCTGATTACAGTCTTCTAATGTTGTCTTCATCCCATTGAAGCTGATTACAGTCTTCTAAAGCTGTCTTTATCAAACTGAAGCTGATTACAGTCTTCTAAAGCTGTATTCATCCCACTGAAACTGATTACATTCTTCTAAAGCTGTCTTCATCCCACTCAAGCTGATTACAGTCTTCTAAAGCTGTCTTCATCCCACTGAAGCTGATTCTTTATTTTAAACCTGTCTTCATCACACTGAAACTGATTACATTATTCCAAAGCTGTCTTTATCCCACTGAAACCTATTACATTCTTCTAAAGCTGTCTTCATCCCACTCAAGCTGATTACAGTCTTCTAAAGCTGTCTTCATCCAACCGAAACTGATTACATTCTTCTAAAGCTGTCTTTATCAAACTGAAGCTGATTACAGTCTTCTAAAGCTGTCTTCATCCCACTGAAGCTGATAACAGTCTTCTAAAGCTGTCTTCATCACAGTGAAACTGATTACATTCTTCTAAAGCTGTCTTCATCCCAATGAAACTGATTACATTCTTCTAAAGCTGTCTTCATCCCAGTGAAACTGATTACATTCTTCTAAAGCTGTCTTCATCCCAATGAAACTGATTACATTCTTCTAAATCTGTCTTCATCCCACTGAACCTGATTACATTATTCTAAAGCAGTCTTCTTCACACTGAAACAGATTACATTATTCCAAAGCTGTCTTTATCCAACTGAAACTTATTACATTCTTCTAAAGCTGTCTTTTATCCCACTCAAGCTGATTACAGTCTTCTAAAGCTGTC
This sequence comes from Salmo salar, assembly GCF_965601325.2. Classification (NCBI taxonomy): domain Eukaryota; kingdom Metazoa; phylum Chordata; class Actinopteri; order Salmoniformes; family Salmonidae; genus Salmo; species Salmo salar. Next base: position 479,400 of record NW_027675383.1, read on the forward strand.
TTCATCCCACTCAAGCTGATTACAGTCTTCTAAAGCTGTCTTAGTCCAACCGAAGCTGATTACAGTCTTCTAAAGCTGTCTTTATTCCACTGAAGCTGATTACAGTCTTCTAAAGCTGTCTTCATCCCACTGAAGCTGAGTACAGTCTTCTAAAGCTGTCTTCATCCAACCGAAGCTGATTACAGTCTTCTAATGTTGTCTTCATCCCATTGAAGCTGATTACAGTCTTCTAAAGCTGTCTTTATCAAACTGAAGCTGATTACAGTCTTCTAAAGCTGTATTCATCCCACTGAAACTGATTACATTCTTCTAAAGCTGTCTTCATCCCACTGAAGCTGATTTTTTCTTTTAAACCTGTCTTCATCACACTGAAACTGATTACATGTTTCTAAAGCTGTCTTCATCCCACTGAAACTGATTACATTCTTTTAAAGCTGTCTTCATCCCACTGAAGCTGATTACAGTCTTCTAAAGCTGTCTTCATCCAACTGAAACTAATTACATTCTTCTACAGCTGTCTTCATCCCACTGAAGCTGATTACAGTCTTCTAAAGCTATCTTCATCACACTGAAACTGATTACATTCTTCTAAAGCTGTCTTCATCCCAATGAAACTGATTACATTCTTTTAAAGCTTTCTTTATCCCACTGAAACTGATTACATTATTCTAAAGCTGTCTTCATCACACTGAAACAGATTACATTATTCCAAAGCTGTCTTTATCCCACTGAAACTTATTACATTCTTCTAAAGCTGTCTTCATCCCACTCAAGCTGATTACAGTCTTCTAAAGCTGTCTTTATCAAACTGAAGCTGATTACAGTCTTCTAAAGCTGTCTTCATCCCACTCAAGCTGATTACAGTCTTCTAAAGCTGTCTTCATCCCACTGAAGCTGATTCTTTATTTTAAACCTGTCTTCATCACACTGAAACTGATTACATTATTCCAAAGCTGTCTTTATCCCACTGAAACCTATTACATTCTTCTAAAGCTGTCTTCATCCCACTCAAGCTGATTGCAGTCTTCTAAAGCTGTCTTCATCCAACCGAAACTGATTACATTCTTCTAAAGCTGTCTTTATCAAACTGAAGTTGATTACAGTCTTCTAAAGCTGTCTTCATCCCACTGAAGCTGATAACAGTCTTCTAAAGCTGTCTTCATCACAGTGAAACTGATTACATTCTTCTAAAGCTGTCTTCATCCCAATGAAACTGATTACATCCTTCTAAAGCTGTCTTCATCCCACTGAACCTGATTACATTATTCTAAAGCTGTCTTCATCACACTGAAACAGATTACATTATTCCAAAGCTGTCTTTATCCCACTGAAACTTATTACATTCTTCTAAAGCTGTCTTCATCCCACTCAAGCTGATTACAGTCTTCTAAAGCTGTCTTTATCCAACTGAAACGTATTACATTCTTCTAAAGCTGTCTTCATCCCACTCAAGCTGATTACAGTCTTCTAAAGCTGTCTTCATCCCACTCAAGCTGATTACAGTCTTCTAAAGCTGTCTTAGTCCAACCGAAGCTGATTACAGTCTTCTAAAGCTGTCTTTATTCCACTGAAGCTGATTACAGTCTTCTAAAGCTGTCTTCATCCCACTGAAGCTGAGTACAGTCTTCTAAAGCTGTCTTCATCCAACTGAAGCTGATTACAGTCTTCTAATGCTGTCTTTATCCCATTGAAGCTGATTACAGTCTTCTAAAGCTGTCTTTATCAAACTGAAGCTGATTACAGTCTTCTAAAGCTGTATTCATCCCACTGAAACTGATTACATTCTTCTAAAGCTGTCTTCATCCCACTGAAGCTGATTCTTTCTTTTAAACCTGTCTTCATCACACTGAAACTGATTACATGCTTCTAAAGCTGTCTTCATCCCACTGAAACTGATTACATTCTTCTAAAGCTGTCTTCATCCAACTGAAACTAATTACATTCTTCTACAGCTGTCTTCATCCCACTGAAGCTGATTACAGTCTTCTAAAGCTGTCTTCATCACACTGAAACTGATTACATTCTTCTAAAGCTGTCTTCATCCCAATGAAACTGATTACATTCTTTTAAAGCTTTCTTTATCCCACTGAAACTGATTACATTATTCTAAAGCTGTCTTCATCACACTGAAACAGATTACATTATTCCAAAGCTGTCTTTATCCACTGAAACTTATTACATTCTTCTAAAGCTGTCTTCATCCCACTCAAGCTGATTACAGTCTTCTAAAGCTGTCTTTATCAAACTGAAGCTGATTACAGTCTTCTAAAGCTGTCTTCATCCCACTCAAGCTGATTACAGTCTTCTAAAGCTGTTTTCATCCCACTGAAGCTGATTCTTTATTTTAAACCTGTCTTCATCACACTGAAACTGATTACATTATTCCAAAGCTGTCTTTATCCCACTGAAACCTATTACATTCTTCTAAAGCTGTCTTCATCCCACTCAAGCTGATTACAGTCTTCTAAAGCTGTCTTCATCCAACCGAAACTGATTACATTCTTCTAAAGCTGTCATTATCAAACTGAAGCTGATTACAGTCTTCTAAAGCTGTCTTCATCCCACTGAAGCTGATAACAGTCTTCTAAAGCTGTCTTCATCACAGTGAAACTGATTACATTCTTCTAAAGCTGTCTTCATCCCAATGAAACTGATTACATTCTTCTAAAGCTGTCTTCATCCCAATGAAACTGATTACATTCTTCTAAAGCTGTCTTCATCCCACTGAACCTGATTACATTATTCTAAAGCTGTCTTCATCACACTGAAACAGATTACATTATTCCAAAGCTGTCTTTATCCCACTGAAACGTATTACATTCTTCTAAAGCTGTCTTCATCCCACTCAAGCTGATTACATTCTTCTAAAGCTGTCTTTATCCAACTGAAACGTATTACATTTTTCTAAAGCTGTCTTCATCCCACTCAAGCTGATTACAGTCTTCTAAAGCTGTCTTCATCCCACTCAAGCTGAGTACAGTCTTCTAAAGCTGTCTTCATCCAACCGAAGCTGATTACAGTCTTCTAATGCTGTCTTCATCCCATTGAAGCTGATTACAGTCTTCTAAAGCTGTCTTTATCAAACTGAAGCTGATTACAGTCTTCTAAAGCTGTATTCATCCCACTGAAACTGAATACATTCTTCTAAAGCTGTCTTCATCCCACTGAAGCTGATTCTTTCTTTTAAACCTGTCTTCATCACACTGAAACTGATTACATGCTTCTAAAGCTGTCTTCATCCCACTGAAACTGATTACATTCTTCTAAAGCTGTCTTCATCACACTGAACCTGATTACATTATTCTAAAGCTGTCTTCATCACACTGAAACAGATTACATTATTCCAAAGCTGTCTTCATCCCACTGAAACTTATTACATTCTTCTAAAGCTGTCTTCATCCCACTGAAGCTGAGTACAGTCTTCTAAAGCTGTCTTCATCCAACTGAAGCTGATTACAGTCTTCTAATGCTGTCTTTATCCCATTGAAGCTGATTACAGTCTTCTAAAGCTGTCTTTATCAAACTGAAGCTGATTACAGTCTTCTAAAGCTGTATTCATCCCACTGAAACTGATTACATTCTTCTAAAGCTGTCTTCATCCCACTGAAGCTGATTCTTTCTTTTAAACCTGTCTTCATCACACTGAAACTGATTACATGCTTCTAAAGCTGTCTTCATCCCACTGAAACTGATTACATTCTTCTAAAGCTGTCTTCATCCAACTGAAACTAATTACATTCTTCTACAGCTGTCTTCATCCCACTGAAGCTGATTACAGTCTTCTAAAGCTGTCTTCATCACACTGAAACTGATTACATTCTTCTAAAGCTGTCTTCATCCCAATGAAACTGATTACATTCTTTTAAAGCTTTCTTTATCCCACTGAAACTGATTACATTATTCTAAAGCTGTCTTCATCACACTGAAACAGATTACATTATTCCAAAGCTGTCTTTATCCACTGAAACTTATTACATTCTTCTAAAGCTGTCTTCATCCCACTCAAGCTGATTACAGTCTTCTAAAGCTGTCTTTATCAAACTGAAGCTGATTACAGTCTTCTAAAGCTGTCTTCATCCCACTCAAGCTGATTACAGTCTTCTAAAGCTGTCTTCATCCCACTGAAGCTGATTCTTTATTTTAAACCTGTCTTCATCACACTGAAACTGATTACATTATTCCAAAGCTGTCTTTATCCCACTGAAACCTATTACATTCTTCTAAAGCTGTCTTCATCCCACTCAAGCTGATTACAGTCTTCTAAAGCTGTCTTCATCCCACTGAAGCTGATAACAGTCTTCTAAAGCTGTCTTCATCACAGTGAAACTGATTACATTCTTCTAAAGCTGTCTTCATCCCAATGAAACTGATTACATTCTTCTAAAGCTGTCTTCATCCCAATGAAACTGATTACATTCTTCTAAAGCTGTCTTCATCCCACTGAACCTGATTACATTATTCTAAAGCTGTCTTCATCACACTGAAACAGATTACATTATTCCAAAGCTGTCTTTATCCCACTGAAACGTATTACATTCTTCTAAAGCTGTCTTCATCCCACTCAAGCTGATTACATTCTTCTAAAGCTGTCTTTATCCAACTGAAACGTATTACATTTTTCTAAAGCTGTCTTCATCCCACTCAAGCTGATTACAGTCTTCTAAAGCTGTCTTCATCCCACTCAAGCTGATTACAGTCTTCTAAAGCTGTCTTAGTCCAACCGAAGCTGATTACAGTCTTCTAAAGCTGTCTTTATTCCACTGAAGCTGATTACAGTCTTCTAAAGCTGTCTTCATCCCACTGAAGCTGAGTACAGTCTTCTAAAGCTGTCTTCATCCAACCGAAGCTGATTACAGTCTTCTAATGCTGTCTTCATCCCATTGAAGCTGATTACAGTCTTCTAAAGCTGTCTTTATCAAACTGAAGCTGATTACAGTCTTCTAAAGCTGTATTCATCCCACTGAAACTGAATACATTCTTCTAAAGCTGTCTTCATCCCACTGAAGCTGATTCTTTCTTTTAAACCTGTCTTCATCACACTGAAACTGATTACATGCTTCTAAAGCTGTCTTCATCCCACTGAAACTGATTACATTCTTCTAAAGCTGTCTTCATCACACTGAACCTGATTACATTATTCTAAAGTTGTCTTCATCACACTGAAACAGATTACATTATTCCAAAGCTGTCTTTATCCCACTGAAACCTATTACATTCTTCTAAAGCTGTCTTCATCCCACTCAAGCTGATTACAGTCTTCTAAAGCTGTCTTCATCCAACCGAAACTGATTACATTCTTCTAAAGCTGTCTTTATCAAACTGAAGCTGATTACAGTCTTCTAAAGCTGTCTTTATCCCACTGAAGCTGATAACAGTCTTCTAAAGCTGTCTTCATCACAGTGAACCTGATTACATTATTCTAAAGCTGTCTTCATCACACTGAAACAGATTACATTATTCCAAAGCTGTCTTTATCCAACTGAAACTTATTACATTCTTCTAAAGCTGTCTTCATCCCACTCAAGCTGATTACAGTCTTCTAAAGCTGTCTTTATCCAACTGAAACTTATTACATTCTTCTAAAGCTGTCTTCATCCCACTCAAGCTGATTACAGTCTTCTAAAGCTGTCTTCATCCCACTCAAGCTGATTACAGTCTTCTAAAGCTGTCTTAGTCCAACCGAAGCTGATTACAGTCTTCTAAAGCTGTCTTTATTCCACTGAAGCTGATTACAGTCTTCTAAAGCTGTCTTCATCCCACTGAAGCTGAGTAAAGTCTTCTAAAGCTGTCTTCATCCAACCGAAGCTGATTACAGTCTTCTAATGCTGTCTTTATCCCATTGAAGCTGATTACAGTCTTCTAAAGCTGTCTTTATCAAACTGTAGCTGATTACAGTCTTCTAAAGCTGTATTCATCCCACTGAAACTGATTACATTCTTCTAAAGCTGTCTTTATCCAACTGAAACTTATTACATTCTTCTAAAGCTGTCTTCATCCCACTCAAGCTGAATACAGTCTTCTAAAGCTGTCTTCATCCCACTCAAGCTGATTACAGTCTTCTAAAGCTGTCTTAGTCCAACCGAAGCTGATTACAGTCTTCTAAAGCTGTCTTTATTCCACTGAAGCTGATTACAGTCTTCTAAAGCTGTGTTCATCCCACTGAAGCTGAGTACAGTCTTCTAAAGCTGTCTTCATCCAACCGAAGCTGATTACAGTCTTCTAATGCTGTCTTCATCCCATTGAAGCTGATTACAGTCTTCTAAAGCTGTATTCATCCCACTGAAACTGATTACATTCTTCTAAAGCTGTCTTCATCCCACTGAAGCTGATTCTTTCTTTTAAACCTGTCTTCATCACACTGAAACTGATTACATGCTTCTAAAGCTGTCTTCATCCCACTGAAACTGATTACATTCTTCTAAAGCTGTCTTCATCCCACTGAAGCTGATTACAGTCTTCTAAAGCTGTCTTCATCCCACTGAAGCTGATTACAGTCTTCTAAAGCTGTCTTCATCCAACTGAAACTAATTACATTCTTCTACAGCTGTCTTCATCCCACTGAAGCTGATTACAGTCTTCTAAAGCTGTCTTCATCACACTGAAACTGATTACATTCTTCTAAAGCTGTCTTCATCCCAATGAAACTGATTACATTCTTTTAAAGCTTTCTTTATCCCACTGAAACTGATTACATTATTCTAAAGCTGTCTTCATCACACTGAAACAGATTACATTATTCCAAAGCTGTCTTTATCCACTGAAACTTATTACATTCTTCTAAAGCTGTCTTCATCCCACTCAAGCTGATTACAGTCTTCTAAAGCTGTCTTTATCAAACTGAAGCTGATTACAGTCTTCTAAAGCTGTCTTCATCCCACTCAAGCTGATTACAGTCTTCTAAAGCTGTCTTCATCCCACTGAAGCTGATTCTTTATTTTAAACCTGTCTTCATCACACTGAAACTGATTACATTATTCCAAAGCTGTCTTTATCCCACTGAAACCTATTACATTCTTCTAAAGCTGTCTTCATCCAACCGAAACTGATTACATTCTTCTAAAGCTGTCTTTATCAAACTGAAGCTGATTACAGTCTTCTAAAGCTGTCTTCATCCCACTGAAGCTGATAACAGTCTTCTAAAGCTGTCTTCATCACAGTGAAACTGATTACATTCTTCTAAAGCTGTCTTCATCCCAATGAAACTGATTACATTCTTCTAAAGCTGTCTTCATCGCAATGAAACTGATTACATTCTTCTAAAGCTGTCTTCATCCCACTGAACCTGATTACATTATTCTAAAGCTGTCTTCTTCACACTGAAACAGATTACATTATTCCAAAGCTGTCTTTATCCCACTGAAACGTATTACATTCTTCTAAAGCTGTCTTCATCCCACTCAAGCTGATTACATTCTTCTAAAGCTGTCTTTATCCAACTGAAACGTATTACATTTTTCTAAAGCTGTCTTCATCCCACTCAAGCTGATTACAGTCTTCTAAAGCTGTCTTCATCCCACTCAAGCTGATTACAGTCTTCTAAAGCTGTCTTAGTCCAACCGAAGCTGATTACAGTCTTCTAAAGCTGTCTTTATCCCACTGAAACCTATTACATTCTTCTAAAGCTGTCTTCATCCCACTCAAGCTGATTACAGTCTTCTAAAGCTGTCTTCATCCAACCGAAACTGATTACATTCTTCTAAAGCTGTCTTTATCAAACTGAAGCTGATTACAGTCTTCTAAAGCTGTCTTTATCCCACTGAAGCTGATAACAGTCTTCTAAAGCTGTCTTCATCACAGTGAACCTGATTACATTATTCTAAAGCTGTCTTCATCACACTGAAACAGATTACATTATTCCAAAGCTGTCTTTATCCCACTGAAACTTATTACATTCTTCTAAAGCTGTCTTCATCCCACTCAAGCTGATTACAGTCTTCTAAAGCTGTCTTCATCCCACTCAAGCTGATTACAGTCTTCTAAAGCTGTCTTAGTCCAACCGAAGCTGATTACAGTCTTCTAAAGCTGTCTTTATTCCACTGAAGCTGATTACAGTCTTCTAAAGCTGTCTTCATCCCACTGAAGCTGAGTACAGTCTTCTAAAGCTGTCTTCATCCAACCGAAGCTGATTACAGTCTTCTAATGCTGTCTTTATCCCATTGAAGCTGATTACAGTCTTCTAAAGCTGTCTTTATCAAACTGTAGCTGATTACAGTCTTCTAAAGCTGTATTCATCCCACTGAAACTGATTACATTCTTCTAAAGCTGTCTTTATCCAACTGAAACTTATTACATTCTTCTAAAGCTGTCTTCATCCCACTCAAGCTGAATACAGTCTTCTAAAGCTGTCTTCATCCCACTCAAGCTGATTACAGTCTTCTAAAGCTGTCTTAGTCCAACCGAAGCTGATTACAGTCTTCTAAAGCTGTCTTTATTCCACTGAAGCTGATTACAGTCTTCTAAAGCTGTCTTCATCCCACTGAAGCTGAGTACAGTCTTCTAAAGCTGTCTTCATCCAACCGAAGCTGATTACAGTCTTCTAATGCTGTCTTCATCCCATTGAAGCTGATTACAGTCTTCTAAAGCTGTCTTTATCAAACTGAAGCTGATTACAGTCTTCTAAAGCTGTATTCATCCCACTGAAACTGAATACATTCTTCTAAAGCTGTCTTCATCCCACTGAAGCTGATTCTTTCTTTTAAACCTGTCTTCATCACACTGAAACTGATTACATGCTTCTAAAGCTGTCTTCATCCCACTGAAACTGATTACATTCTTCTAAAGCTGTCTTCATCCCACTGAACCTGATTACATTATTCTAAAGCTGTCTTCATCACACTGAAACAGATTACATTATTCCAAAGCTGTCTTCATCCCACTGAAACTTATTACATTCTTCTAAAGCTGTCTTCATCCCACTGAAGCTGCGTACAGTCTTCTAAAGCTGTCTTCATCCAACCGAAACTGATTACATTCTTCTAAAGCTGTCTTTATCAAACTGAAGCTGATTACAGTCTTCCAAAGCTGTCTTCATCCCACTGAAACTGATTACATTATTCTAAAGCTGTCTTAATCACACTGAAACAGATTGCATTATTCCAAAGCTGTCTTTATCCCACTGAAACCTATTACATTCTTCTAAAGCTGTCTTCATCCCACTCAAGCTGATTACAGTCTTCTAAAGCTGTCTTCATCCAACCGAAACTGATTACATTCTTCTAAAGCTGTCTTTATCAAACTGAAGCTGATTACAGTCTTCTAAAGCTGTCTTCATCCCACTGAAGCTGATAACAGTCTTCTAAAGCTGTCTTCATCACAGTGAAACTGATTACATTCTTCTAAAGCTGTCTTCATCCCAATGAAACTGATTACATTCTTCTAAAGCTGTCTTCATCCCACTGAACCTGATTACATTATTCTAAAGCTGTCTTCATCCCACTCAAGCTGATTACAGTCTTCTAAAGCTGTCTTTATCAAACTGAAGCTGATTACAGTCTTCTAAAGCTGTATTCATCCCACTGAAACTGATTACATTCTTCTAAAGCTTTCTTTATCAAACTGAAACTTATTACATTCTTCTAAAGCTGTCTTCATCCCACTCAAGCTGATTACAGTCTTCTAAAGCTGTCTTCATCCCACTCAAGCTGATTACAGTCTTCTAAAGCTGTCTTCATCCCACTGAAGCTGAGTACAGACTTCTAAAGCTGTCTTCATCCAACCGAAGCTGATTACATTCTTCTAATGCTGTCTTCATCCCATTGAAGCTGATTACAGTCTTCTAAAGCTGTCTTTATCAAACTGAAGCTGATTACAGTCTTCTAAAGCTGTATTCATCCCACTGAAACTGATTACATGCTTCTAAAGCTGTCTTCATCCCACTGAAACTGATTACATTCTTCTAAAGCTGTCTTCATCCCACTGAACCTGATTACATTATTCTAAAGCTGTCTTCATCACACTGAAACAGATTACATTATTCCAAAGCTGTCTTTATCCCACTGAAACTTATTACATTCTTCTAAAGCTGTCTTCATCCCACTCAAGCTGATTACAGTCTTCTAAAGCTGTCTTTATCCAACTGAAACTTATTACATTCTTCTAAAGCTGTCTTCATCCCACTCAAGCTGATTACAGTCTTCTAAAGCTGTCTTCATCCCACTCAAGCTGATTACAGTCTTCTAAAGCTGTCTTAGTCCAACCGAAGCTGATTACAGTCTTCTAAAGCTCTCTTTATTCCACTGAAGCTGAGTACAGTCTTCTAAAGCTGTCTTCATCCCACTGAAGCTGAGTACAGTCTTCTAAAGCTGTCTTCATCCAACCGAAGCTGATTACAGTCTTCTAATGCTGTCTTCATCCCATTGAAGCTGATTACAGTCTTCTAAAGCTGTCTTTATCAAACTGAAGCTGATTACAGTCTTCTAAAGCTGTATTCATCCCACTGAAACTGATTACATTCTTCTAAAGCTGTCTTCATCCCACTGAAGCTGATTCTTTCTTTTAAACCTGTCTTCATCACACTGAAACTGATTACATGCTTCTAAAGCTGTCTTCATCACACTGAAACTGATTACATTCTTCTAAAGCTGTCTTCATCCCACTGAAACTGATTACATTCTTCTAAAGCTGTCTTCATCCCACTGAATCTGATTACAGTCTTCTAAACCTGTCTTCATCCAACCGAAACTGATTACATTCTTCTAAAGCTGTCTTCATCCCACTGAAGCTGATAACAGTCATCTAAAGCTGTCTTTATCAAACTGAAGCTGATTACAGTCTTCTAAAGCTGTCTTCATCACAGTGAAACTGATTACATTCTTCTAAAGCTGTCTTCATCCCAATGAAACTGATTACATTCTTCTAAAGCTGTCTTCATCACACTGAAACAGATTACATTATTCCAAAGCTGTCTTTATCCCACTGAAACTTATTACATTCTTCTAAAGCTGTCTTCATCCCACTCAAGCTGATTACAGTCTTCTAAAGCTGTCTTTATCCAACTGAAACTTATTACATTCTTCTAAAGCTGTCTTCATCCCACTCAAGCTGATTACAGTCTTCTAAAGCTGTCTTCATCCCACTCAAGCTGATTACAGTCTTCTAAAGCTGTCTTAGTCCAACCGAAGCTGATTACAGTCTTCTAAAGCTGTCTTTATTCCACTGAAGCTGATTACAGTCTTCTAAAGCTGTCTTCATCCCACTGAAGCTGAGTACAGTCTTCTAAAGCTGTCTTCATCCAACCGAAGCTGATTACAGTCTTCTAATGCTGTCTTCATCCCATTGAAGCTGATTACAGTCTTCTAAAGCTGTCTTTATCAAACTGAAGCTGATTACAGTCTTCTAAAGCTGTCTTCATCACAGTGAACCTGATTACATTGTTCTAAAGCTGTCTTCATCCCAATGAAACTGATTACATTCTTCTAAAGCTGTCTTCATCCCACTGAACCTGATTACATTATTCTAAAGCTGTCTTCATCACACTGAAACAGATTACATTATTCCAAAGCTGTCTTTATCCCACTGAAACTTATTACATTCTTCTAAAGCTGTCTTCATCCCACTCAAGCTGATTACAGTCTTCTAAAGCTGTCTTTATCCAACTGAAACTTATTACATTCTTCTAAAGCTGTCTTCATCCCACTCAAGCTGATTACAGTCTTCTAAAGCTGTCTTCATCCCACTCAAGCTGATTACAGTCTTCTAAAGCTGTCTTAGTCCAACCGAAGCTGATTACAGTCTTCTAAAGCTGTCTTTATTCCACTGAAGCTGATTACAGTCTTCTAAAGCTGTCTTCATCCCACTGAAGCTGAGTACAGTCTTCTAAAGCTGTCTTCATCCAACCGAAGCTGATTACAGTCTTCTAATGCTGTCTTTATCCCATTGAAGCTGATTACAGTCTTCTAAAGCTGTCTTTATCAAACTGAAGCTGATTACAGTCTTCTAAAGCTGTATTCATCCCACTGAAACTGATTACATTCTTCTAAAGCTTTCTTTATCAAACTGAAACTTATTACATTCTTCTAAAGCTGTCTTCATTCCACTCAAGCTGATTACAGTCTTCTAAAGCTGTCTTCATCCCACTCAAGCTGATTACAGTCTTCTAAAGCTGTCTTAGTCCAACCGAAGCTGATTACAGTCTTCTAAAGCTGTCTTTATTCCACTGAAGCTGATTACAGTCTTCTAAAGCTGTCTTCATCCCACTGAAGCTGAGTACAGTCTTCTAAAGCTGTCTTCATCCAACCGAAGCTGATTACATTCTTCTAATGCTGTCTTCATCCCATTGAAGCAGATTACAGTCTTCTAAAGCTGTCTTTATCAAACTGAAGCTGATTACAGTCTTCTAAAGCTGTATTCATCCCACTGAAACTGATTACATTCTTCTAAAGCTGTCTTCATCCCACTGAAGCTGATTCTTTCTTTTAAACCTGTCTTCGTCACACTGAAACTGATTACATGCTTCTAAAGCTGTCTTCATCCCACTGAAACTGATTACATTCTTCTAAAGCTGTCTTCATCCCACTGAACCTGATTACATTATTCTAAAGCTGTCTTCATCACACTGAAACAGATTACATTATTCCAAAGATGTCTTTATCCCACTGAAACTTATTACATTCTTCTAAAGCTGTCTTCATCCCACTCAAGCTGATTACAGTCTTCTAAAGCTGTCTTTATCCAACTGAAACTTATTACATTCTTCTAAAGCTGTCTTCATCCCACTCAAGCTGATTACAGTCTTCTAAAGCTGTCTTCATCCCACTCAAGCTGATTACAGTCTTCTAAAGCTGTCTTAGTCCAACCGAAGCTGATTACAGTCTTCTAAAGCTCTCTTTATTCCACTGAAGCTGAGTACATTCTTCTAAAGCTGTCTTCATCCCACTGAAGCTGAGTACAGTCTTCTAAAGCTGTCTTCATCCAACCGAAGCTGATTACAGTCTTCTAATGCTGTCTTCATCCCATTGAAGCTGATTACAGTCTTCTAAAGCTGTCTTTATCAAACTGAAGCTGATTACAGTCTTCTAAAGCTGTATTCATCCCACTGAAACTGATTACATTCTTCTAAAGCTGTCTTCATCCCACTGAAGCTGATTCTTTCTTTTAAACCTGTCTTCATCACACTGAAACTGATTACATGCTTCTAAAGCTGTCTTCATCACACTGAAACTGATTACATTCTTCTAAAGCTGTCTTCATCCCACTGAAACTGATTACATTCTTCTAAAGCTGTCTTCATCCCACTGAAGCTGATTACAGTCTTCTAAACCTGTCTTCATCCAACCGAAACTGATTACATTCTTCTAAAGCTGTCTTCATCCCACTGAAGCTGATAACAGTCATCTAAAGCTGTCTTTATCAAACTGAAGCTGATTACAGTCTTCTAAAGCTGTCTTCATCCAACTGAAACTGATTACATTCTTCTACAGCTGTCTTCATCCCACTGAAGCTGATTACAGTCTTCTAAAGCTGTCTTCATCCCACTGAAGCTGATAACAGTCTTCTAAAGCTGTCTTCATCACAGTGAAACTGATTACATTCTTCTAAAGCTGTCTTCATCCCAATGAAACTGATTACATTCTTCTAAAGCTGTCTTCATCACACTGAAACTGATTACATTATTCTAAAGCTGGCTTTATTCCACTGAAGCTGATTACAGTCTTCTAAAGCTGTCTTCATCCCACTGAAGCTGATAACAGTCTTCTAAAGCTGTCTTCATCACACTGAAGCTGATTACAGTCTTCTAAAGCTGTCTTCATCCCACTGAAACTGATTACATTATTCTAAAGCTGTCTTCATCACACTGAAACAGATTACATTCTTCTAAAGCTGTCTTTATTCAACTGAAAATTATTACATTCTTCTAAAGCTGTCTTCATCCCACTCAAGCTGATTACAGTCTTCTAAAGCTGTCTTCATCCCACTCAAGCTGATTACAGTCTTCTAAAGCTGTCTTAGTCCAACCGAAGCTGATTACAGTCTTCTAAAGCTGTCTTTATTCCACTGAAGCTGATTACAGTCTTCTAAAGCTGTCTTCATCCCACTGAAGCTGATTACAGTCTTCTAAAGCTGTCTTTATCAAACTGAAGCTGATTACAGTCTTCTAAAGCTGTCTTCATCCCACTCAAGCTGATTACAGTCTTCTAAAGCTGTCTTAGTCCAACCGAAGCTGATTACAGTCTTCTAAAGCTGTCTTCATCCCACTGAAACTGATTACATTCTTCTAAAGCTGTCTTTATCCCACTGAAGCTGATTCTTTCTTTTAAACCTGTCTTCATCACACTGAAACTGATTACATGCTTCTAAAGCTGTCTTCATCCCACTGAAACTGATTACATTCTTCTAAAGCTGTCTTCATCCCACTGAAGCTGATTACAGTCTTCTAAAGCTGTCTTCATCCAACTGAAACTGATTACAGTCTTCTACAGCTGTCTTCATCCCACTGAAGCTGATTACAGTCTTCTAAAGCTGTCTTCATCCAACCGAAACTGATTACATTATTCTAAAGCTGTCTTCATCACACTGAAACAGATTACATTATTCCAAAGCTGTCTTTATCCCACTGAAACTTATTACATTCTTCTAAAGCTGTCTTCATCCCACTCAAGCTGATTACAGTCTTCATAAGCTGTCTTTATCCAACTGAAACTTATTACATTCTTCTAAAGCTGTCTTCATCCCACTCAAGCTGATTACAGTCTTCTAATGCTGTCTTCATCCCATTGAAGCTGATTACAGTCTTCTAAAGCTGTCTTTATCAAACTGAAACTGATTACATTCTTCAAAAGCTGTCTTCATCCCACTGAAGCTGATTCTTTCTTTTAAACCTGTCTTCATCACACTGAAACTGATTACATGCTTCTAAAGCTGTCTTCATCCCACTGAAACTGATTACATTCTTCTAAAGCTGTCTTCATCCCACTGAAGCTGATTACAGTCTTCTAAAGCTGTCTTCATCCAACTGAAACTGATTACATTCTTCTACAGCTGTCTTCATCCCACTGAAGCTGATTACAGTCTTCTAAAGCTGTCTTCATCACAGTGAAACTGATTACATTCTTCTAAAGCTGTCTTCATCCCAATGAAACTGATTACATTCTTCTAAAGCTGTCTTCATCCCACTGAACCTGATTACATTATTCTAAAGCTGTCTTCATCACACTGAAACAGATTACATTATTCCAAAGCTGTCTTTATCCCACTGAAACTTATTACATTCTTCTAAAGCTGTCTTCATCCCACTCAAGCTGATTACAGTCTTCTAAAGCTGTCTTTATCCAACTGAAACTTATTACATTCTTCTAAAGCTGTCTTCATCCCACTCAAGCTGATTACAGTCTTCTAAAGCTGTCTTAGTCCAACCGAAGCTGATTACAGTCTTCTAAAGCTGTCTTTATTCCACTGAAGCTGATTACAGTCTTCTAAAGCTGTCTTTATCAAACTGAAACTGATTACATTCTTCAAAAGCTGTCTTCATCCCACTGAAGCTGATTCTTTCTTTTAAACCTGTCTTCATCACACTGAAACTGATTACATGCTTCTAAAGCTGTCTTCATCCCACTGAAACTGATTACATTCTTCTAAAGCTGTCTTCATCCCACTGAAGCTGATTACAGTCTTCTAAAGCTGTCTTCATCCAACTGAAACTGATTACATTCTTCTAAAGCTGTCTTCATCCCACTGAAGCTGATTACAGTCTTCTAAAGCTGTCTTCATCACAGTGAAACTGATTACATTCTTCTAAAGCTGTCTTCATCCCAATGAAACTGATTACATTCTTCTAAAGCTGTCTTCATCCCACTGAACCTGATTACATTATTCTAAAGCTGTCTTCATCACACTGAAACAGATTACATTATTCCAAAGCTGTCTTTATCCCACTGAAACTTATTACATTCTTCTAAAGCTGTCTTCATCCCACTCAAGCTGATTTCAGTCTTCTAAAGCTGTCTTTATCCAACTGAAACTTATTACATTCTTCTAAAGCTGTCTTCATCCCACTCAAGCTGATTACAGTCTTCTAAAGCTGTCTTAGTCCAACCGAAGCTGATTACAGTCTTCTAAAGCTGTCTTTATTCCACTGAAGCTGATTACAGTCTTCTAAAGCTGTCTTCATCCCACTGAAGCTGAGTACAGTCTTCTAAAGCTGTCTTCATCCAACCGAAGCTGATTACAGTCTTCTAATGCTGTCTTCATCCCATTGAAGCTGATTACAGTCTTCTAAAGCTGTCTTTATCAAACTGAAGCTGATTACAGTCTTCTAAAGCTGTCTTCATCCCACTGAAACTGATTACAGTCTTCTAAAGCTGTCTTCATCCCACTGAAGCTGATTCTTTCTTTTAAACCTGTCTTCATCACACTGAAACTGATTACATGCTTCTAAAGCTGTCTTCATCCCACTGAAACTGATTACATTCTTCTACAGCTGTCTTCATCCCACTGAAGCTGATTACAGTCTTCTAAAGCTGTCTTCATCACACTGAAACTGATTACATTCTTCTAAAGCTGTCTTCATCCCAATGAAACTGATTACATTCTTTTAAAGCTTTCTTTATCCCACTGAAACTGATTACATTATTCTAAAGCTGTCTTCATCACACTGAAACAGATTACATTATTCCAAAGCTGTCTTTATCCCACTGAAACTTATTACATTCTTCTAAAGCTGTCTTCATCCCACTCAAGCTGATTACAGTCTTCTAAAGCTGTCTTCATCCAACCGAAACTGATTACATTCTTCTAAAGCTGTCTTTATCAAACTGAAGCTGATTACAGTCTTCTAAAGCTGTCTTCATCCCACTGAAACTGATTACATTATTCTAAAGCTGTCTTCATCACACTGAAACAGATTACATTATTCCAAAGCTGTCTTTATCCCACTGAAACTTATTACATTCTTCTAAAGCTGTCTTCATCCCACTCAAGCTGATTACAGTCTTCTAAAGCTGTCTTCATCCAACCGAAACTGATTACATTCTTCTAAAGCTGTCTTTATTAAACTGAAGCTGATTACAGTCTTCTAAAGCTGTCTTCATCCCACTGATGCTGATTACAGTCTTCTAAAGCTGTCTTTATCAAACTGAAGCTTATTACAGTCTTCTAAAGCTGTCTTCATCCCACTGAAACTGATTACATTCTTCTAAAGCTGTCTTCATCCCACTGAAGCTGATTACAGTCTTCTAAAGCTGTCTTCATCCAACTGAAACTGATTACATTCTTCTACAGCTGTCTTCATCCCACTGAAGCTGATTACAGTCTTCTAAAGCTGTCTTCATCCAACCGAAACTGATTACATTCTTCTAAAGCTGTCTTTATCAAACTGAAGCTGATTACAGTCTTCTAAAGCTGTCTTCATCCCACTGAAACTGATTACATTCTTCTAAAGCTGTCTTCATCCCACTGAAGCTGATAAGTATTTTAAAGCTGTCTTCATCCCACTGATGCTGATTACAGTCTTCTAAAGCTGTCTTCATCCCACTGAAAGTGATTCTTTCTTTTAAACCTGTCTTCATCACACTGAAACTGATTACATTCTTCTAAAGCTGTCTTCATCACACTGAAACAGATTACATTATTCCAAAGCTGTCTTTATCCCACTGAAACTTATTACATTCTTCTAAAGCTGTCTTTATTCAACTGAAAATTATTACATTCTTCTAAAGCTGTCTTCATCCCACTCAAGCTGATTACAGTCTTCTAAAGCTGTCTTCATCCCACTCAAGCTGATTACAGTCTTCTAAAGCTGTCTTAGTCCAACCGAAGCTGATTACAGTCTTCTAAAGCTGTCTTTATTCCACTGAAGCTGATTACAGTCTTCTAAAGCTGTCTTCATCCCACTGAAGCTGATTACAGTCTTCTAAAGCTGTCTTTATCAAACTGAAGCTGATTACAGTCTTCTAAAGCTGTCTTCATCCCACTCAAGCTGATTACAGTCTTCTAAAGCTGTCTTAGTCCAACCGAAGCTGATTACAGTCTTCTAAAGCTGTCTTCATCCAACCGAAGCTGATTACAGTCTTCTAAAGCTGTCTTCATCCCATTGAAGCTGATTACAGTCTTCTAAAGCTGTCTTTATCAAACTGAAGCTGATTACAGTCTTCTAAAGCTGTCTTCATCCCACTGAAACTGATTACATTCTTCTAAAGCTGTCTTTATCCCACTGAAGCTGATTCTTTCTTTTAAACCTGTCTTCATCACACTGAAACTGATTACATGCTTCTAAAGCTGTCTTCATCCCACTGAAACTGATTACATTCTTCTAAAGCTGTCTTCATCCCACTGAAGCTGATTACAGTCTTCTAAAGCTGTCTTCATCCAACTGAAACTGATTACAGTCTTCTACAGCTGTCTTCATCCCACTGAAGCTGATTACAGTCTTCTAAAGCTGTCTTCATCCAACCGAAACTGATTACATTATTCTAAAGCTGTCTTCATCACACTGAAACAGATTACATTATTCCAAAGCTGTCTTTATCCCACTGAAACTTATTACATTCTTCTAAAGCTGTCTTCATCCCACTCAAGCTGATTACAGTCTTCTAAAGCTGTCTTTATCCAACTGAAACTTATTACATTCTTCTAAAGCTGTCTTCATCCCACTCAAGCTGATTACAGTCTTCTAATGCTGTCTTCATCCCATTGAAGCTGATTACAGTCTTCTAAAGCTGTCTTTATCAAACTGAAACTGATTACATTCTTCAAAAGCTGTCTTCATCCCACTGAAGCTGATTCTTTCTTTTAAACCTGTCTTCATCACACTGAAACTGATTACATGCTTCTAAAGCTGTCTTCATCCCACTGAAACTGATTACATTCTTCTAAAGCTGTCTTCATCCCACTGAAGCTGATTACAGTCTTCTAAAGCTGTCTTCATCCAACTGAAACTGATTACATTCTTCTACAGCTGTCTTCATCCCACTGAAGCTGATTACAGTCTTCTAAAGCTGTCTTCATCACAGTGAAACTGATTACATTCTTCTAAAGCTGTCTTCATCCCAATGAAACTGATTACATTCTTCTAAAGCTGTCTTCATCCCACTGAACCTGATTACATTATTCTAAAGCTGTCTTCATCACACTGAAACAGATTACATTATTCCAAAGCTGTCTTTATCCCACTGAAACTTATTACATTCTTCTAAAGCTGTCTTCATCCCACTCAAGCTGATTACAGTCTTCTAAAGCTGTCTTTATCCAACTGAAACTTATTACATTCTTCTAAAGCTGTCTTCATCCCACTCAAGCTGATTACAGTCTTCTAAAGCTGTCTTAGTCCAACCGAAGCTGATTACAGTCTTCTAAAGCTGTCTTTATTCCACTGAAGCTGATTACAGTCTTCTAAAGCTGTCTTCATCCCACTGAAGCTGAGTACAGTCTTCTAAAGCTGTCTTCATCCAACCGAAACTGATTACATTATTCTAAAGCTGTCTTAGTCCAACCGAAGCTGATTACAGTCTTCTAAAGCTGTCTTTATTCCACTGAAGCTGATTACAGTCTTCTAAAGCTGTCTTCATCCCACTGAAGCTGAGTACAGTCTTCTAAAGCTGTCTTCATCCAACCGAAACTGATTACATTATTCTAAAGCTGTCTTCATCACACTGAAACAGATTACATTATTCCAAAGCTGTCTTTATCCCACTGAAACTTATTACATTCTTCTAAAGCTGTCTTCATCCCACTCAAGCTGATTACAGTCTTCTAAAGCTGTCTTTATCCAACTGAAACTTATTACATTCTTCTAAAGCTGTCTTCATCCCACTCAAGCTGATTACAGTCTTCTAATGCTGTCTTCATCCCATTGAAGCTGATTACAGTCTTCTAAAGCTGTCTTTATCAAACTGAAACTGATTACATTCTTCAAAAGCTGTCTTCATCCCACTGAAGCTGA
Source organism: Salmo salar (assembly GCF_965601325.2). Classification (NCBI taxonomy): domain Eukaryota; kingdom Metazoa; phylum Chordata; class Actinopteri; order Salmoniformes; family Salmonidae; genus Salmo; species Salmo salar. The sequence continues at coordinate 499,273 of NW_027675383.1, forward strand.
TTCTTTCTTTTAAACCTGTCTTCATCACACTGAAACTGATTACATGCTTCTAAAGCTGTCTTCATCCCACTGAAACTGATTACATTCTTCTAAAGCTGTCTTCATCCCACTGAAGCTGATTACAGTCTTCTAAAGCTGTCTTCATCCAACTGAAACTGATTACATTCTTCTACAGCTGTCTTCATCCCACTGAAGCTGATTACAGTCTTCTAAAGCTGTCTTCATCACAGTGAAACTGATTACATTCTTCTAAAGCTGTCTTCATCCCAATGAAACTGATTACATTCTTCTAAAGCTGTCTTCATCCCACTGAACCTGATTACATTATTCTAAAGCTGTCTTCATCACACTGAAACAGATTACATTATTCCAAAGCTGTCTTTATCCCACTGAAACTTATTACATTCTTCTAAAGCTGTCTTCATCCCACTCAAGCTGATTACAGTCTTCTAAAGCTGTCTTTATCCAACTGAAACTTATTACATTCTTCTAAAGCTGTCTTCATCCCACTCAAGCTGATTACAGTCTTCTAAAGCTGTCTTAGTCCAACCGAAGCTGATTACAGTCTTCTAAAGCTGTCTTTATTCCACTGAAGCTGATTACAGTCTTCTAAAGCTGTCTTCATCCCACTGAAGCTGAGTACAGTCTTCTAAAGCTGTCTTCATCCAACCGAAGCTGATTACAGTCTTCTAATGCTGTCTTCATCCCATTGAAGCTGATTACAGTCTTCTAAAGCTGTCTTTATCAAACTGAAGCTGATTACAGTCTTCTAAAGCTGTCTTCATCCCACTGAAACTGATTACAGTCTTCTAAAGCTGTCTTCATCCCACTGAAGCTGATTCTTTCTTTTAAACCTGTCTTCATCACACTGAAACTGATTACATGCTTCTAAAGCTGTCTTCATCCCACTGAAACTGATTACATTCTTCTACAGCTGTCTTCATCCCACTGAAGCTGATTACAGTCTTCTAAAGCTGTCTTCATCACACTGAAACTGATTACATTCTTCTAAAGCTGTCTTCATCCCAATGAAACTGATTACATTCTTTTAAAGCTTTCTTTATCCCACTGAAACTGATTACATTATTCTAAAGCTGTCTTCATCACACTGAAACAGATTACATTATTCCAAAGCTGTCTTTATCCCACTGAAACTTATTACATTCTTCTAAAGCTGTCTTCATCCCACTCAAGCTGATTACAGTCTTCTAAAGCTGTCTTCATCCAACCGAAACTGATTACATTCTTCTAAAGCTGTCTTTATCAAACTGAAGCTGATTACAGTCTTCTAAAGCTGTCTTCATCCCACTGAAACTGATTACATTATTCTAAAGCTGTCTTCATCACACTGAAACAGATTACATTATTCCAAAGCTGTCTTTATCCCACTGAAACTTATTACATTCTTCTAAAGCTGTCTTCATCCCACTCAAGCTGATTACAGTCTTCTAAAGCTGTCTTCATCCAACCGAAACTGATTACATTCTTCTAAAGCTGTCTTTATTAAACTGAAGCTGATTACAGTCTTCTAAAGCTGTCTTCATCCCACTGATGCTGATTACATTCTTCTAAAGCTGTCTTCATCCCACTCAAGCTGATTACAGTCTTCTAAAGCTGTCTTAGTCCAACCGAAGCTGATTACAGTCTTCTAAAGCTGTCTTTATTCCACTGAAGCTGATTACAGTCTTCTAAAGCTGTCTTTATCAAACTGAAGCTTATTACAGTCTTCTAAAGCTGTCTTCATCCCACTGAAACTGATTACATTCTTCTAAAGCTGTCTTCATCCCACTGAAGCTGATTACAGTCTTCTAAAGCTGTCTTCATCCAACTGAAACTGATTACATTCTTCTAAAGCTGTCTTCATCACACTGAAGCTGATTACAGTCTTCTAAAGCTGTCTTCATCCCACTGAAACTGATTACATTCTTCTAAAGCTGTCTTCATCCCACTGAAGCTGATTACAGTCTTCTAAAGCTGTCTTCATCCCACTGAAACTGATTACATTCTTCTAAAGCTGTCTTCATCCCACTGAAGCTGATTACAGTCTTCTAAAGCTGTCTTCATCCCACTGAAACTGATTACATTCTTCTAAAGCTGTCTTCATCACACTGAAACAGATTACATTATTCCAAAGCTGTCTTTATCCCACTGAAACTTATTACATTCTTCTAAAGCTGTCTTTATTCAACTGAAAATTATTACATTCTTCTAAAGCTGTCTTCATCCCACTCAAGCTGATTACAGTCTTCTAAAGCTGTCTTCATCCCACTCAAGCTGATTACAGTCTTCTAAAGCTGTCTTAGTCCAACCGAAGCTGATTACAGTCTTCTAAAGCTGTCTTTATTCCACTGAAGCTGATTACAGTCTTCTAAAGCTGTCTTCATCCCACTGAAGCTGATTACAGTCTTCTAAAGCTGTCTTTATCAAACTGAAGCTGATTACAGTCTTCTAAAGCTGTCTTCATCCCACTGAAACTGATTACATTCTTCTAAAGCTGTCTTTATCCCACTGAAGCTGATTGTTTCTTTTAAACCTGTCTTCATCACACTGAAACTGATTACATGCTTCTAAAGCTGTCTTCATCCCACTGAAACTGATTACATTCTTCTAAAGCTGTCTTCATCCCACTGAAGCTGATTACAGTCTTCTAAAGCTGTCTTCATCCAACTGAAACTGATTACAGTCTTCTACAGCTGTCTTCATCCCACTGAAGCTGATTACAGTCTTCTAAAGCTGTCTTCATCCAACCGAAACTGATTACATTATTCTAAAGCTGTCTTCATCACACTGAAACAGATTACATTATTCCAAAGCTGTCTTTATCCCACTGAAACTTATTACATTCTTCTAAAGCTGTCTTCATCCCAATGAAACTGATTACATTCTTTTAAAGCTTTCTTTATCCCAATGAAACTGATTACATTCTTTTAACGCTGTCTTCATCACACTGAAACAGATTACATTATTCCAAAGCTGTCTTTATCCCACTGAAACTTATTACATTCTTCTAAAGCTGTCTTCATCCCACTCAAGCTGATTACAGTCTTCTAAAGCTGTCTTCATCCCACTGAAACTGATTACATTATTCTAAAGCTGTCTTCATCACACTGAAACAGATTACATTATTCCAAAGCTGTCTTTATCCCACTGAAACTTATTACATTCTTCTAAAGCTGTCTTCATCCCACTCAAGCTGATTACAGTCTTCTAAAGCTGTCTTCATCCAACCGAAACTGATTACATTCTTCTAAAGCTGTCTTTATCAAACTGAAGCTGATTACAGTCTTCTAAAGCTGTCTTCATCCCACTGATGCTGATTACATTCTTCTAAAGCTGTCTTCATCCCACTCAAGCTGATTACAGTCTTCCAAAGCTGTCTTAGTCCAACCGAAGCTGATTACAGTCTTCTAAAGCTGTCTTTATTCCACTGAAGCTGATTACAGTCTTCTAAAGCTGTCTTCATCCCACTGAAGCTGAGTACAGTCTTCTAAAGCTGTCTTCATCCAACCGAAGCTGATTACATTCTTCTAAAGCTGTCTTCATCCCACTGAAGCTGATTCTTTCTTTTAAAACTGTCTTCATCACACTGAAACTGATTACATGCTTCTAAAGCTGTCTTCATCCCACTGAAACTGATTACATTCTTCTAAAGCTGTCTTCATCCCACTGAAGCTGATTACAGTCTTCTAAAGCTGTCTTCATCCAAATGAAACTGATTACATTCTTCTACAGCTGTCTTCATCCCACTGAAGCTGATTACAGTCTTCTAAAGCTGTCTTCATCACACTGAAACTGATTACATTCTTCTAAAGCTGTCTTCATCCCAATGAAAATTATTACGTTCTTCTAAAGCTGTCTTCATCCCACTCAAGCTGATTACAGTCTTCTAAAGCTGTCTTCATCCAACCGAAACTGATTACATTCTTCTAAAGCTGTCTTTATCAAACTGAAGCTGATTACAGTCTTCTAAAGCTGTCTTCATCCCACTGATGCTGATTACAGTCTTCTAAAGCTGTCTTAGTCCAACCGAAGCTGATTACAGTCTTCTAAAGCTGTCTTTATTCCACTGAAGCTGATTACAGTCTTCTAAAGCTGTCTTCATCCCACTGAAGCTGAGTACCGTCTTCTAAAGCTGTCTTCATCCAACCGAAGCTGATTACAGTCTTCTAATGCTGTCTTCATCCCATTGAAGCTGATTACAGTCTTCTAAAGCTGTCTTTATCAAACTGAAGATGATTACAGTCTTCTAAAGCTGTCTTCATCCCACTGAAACTGATTACATTCTTCTAAAGCTGTCTTCATCCCACTGAAGCTGATTACAGTCTTCTAAAGCTGTCTTCATCCAACTGAAACTGATTACATTCTTCTACAGCTGTCTTCATCCCACTGAAGCTGATTACAGTCTTCTAAAGCTGTCTTTATCAAACTGAAGATGATTACAGTCTTCTAAAGCTGTCTTCATCCCACTGAAACTGATTACATTCTTCTAAAGCTGTCTTCATCCCACTGAAGCTGATTACAGTCTTCTAAAGCTGTCTTCATCCAACTGAAACTGATTACATTCTTCTACAGCTGTCTTCATCCCACTGAAGCTGATTACAGTCTTCTAAAGCTGTCTTCATCCAACCGAAACTGATTACATTCTTCTAAAGCTGTCTTTATCAAACTGAAGCTGATTACAGTCTTCTAAAGCTGTCTTCATCCCACTGATGCTGATTACAGTCTTCTAAAGCTGTCTTCATCCCACTGAAAGTGATTCTTTCTTTTAAACCTGTCTTCATCACACTGAAACTGATTACATTCTTCTAAAGCTGTCTTCATCACACTGAAACAGATTACATTACTCCAAAGCTGTCTTTATCCCACTGAAACTTATTACATTCTTCTAAAGCTGTCTTTATTCAACTGAAAATTATTACATTCTTCTAAAGCTGTCTTCATCCCACTCAAGCTGATTACAGTCTTCTAAAGCTGTCTTCATCCCACTCAAGCTGATTACAGTCTTCTAAAGCTGTCTTAGTCCAACCGAAGCTGATTACAGTCTTCTAAAGCTGTCTTTATTCCACTGAAGCTGATTACAGTCTTCTAAAGCTGTCTTCATCCCACTGAAGCTGATTACAGTCTTCTAAAGCTGTCTTTATCAAACTGAAGCTGATTACAGTCTTCTAAAGCTGTCTTCATCCCACTCAAGCTGATTACAGTCTTCTAAAGCTGTCTTAGTCCAACCGAAGCTGATTACAGTCTTCTAAAGCTGTCTTCATCCAACCGAAGCTGATTACAGTCTTCTAAAGCTGTCTTCATCCCATTGAAGCTGATTACAGTCTTCTAAAGCTGTCTTTATCAAACTGAAGCTGATTACAGTCTTCTAAAGCTGTCTTCATCCCACTGAAACTGATTACATTCTTCTAAAGCTGTCTTTATCCCACTGAAGCTGATTCTTTCTTTTAAACCTGTCTTCATCACACTGAAACTGATTACATGCTTCTAAAGCTGTCTTCATCCCACTGAAACTGATTACATTCTTCTAAAGCTGTCTTCATCCTACTGAAGCTGATTACAGTCTTCTAAAGCTGTCTTCATCCAACCGAAACTGATTACATTATTCTAAAGCTGTCTTCATCACACTGAAACAGATTACATTATTCCAAAGCTGTCTTTATCCCACTGAAACTTATTACATTCTTCTAAAGCTGTCTTCATCCCACTCAAGCTGATTACAGTCTTCTAAAGCTGTCTTTATCCAACTGAAACTTATTACATTCTTCTAAAGCTGTCTTCATCCCACTCAAGCTGATTACAGTCTTCTAAAGCTGTCTTAGTCCAACCGAAGCTGATTACAGTCTTCTAATGCTGTCTTCATCCCATTGAAGCTGATTACAGTCTTCTAAAGCTGTCTTTATCAAACTGAAGCTGATTACAGTCTTCTAAAGCTGTCTTCATCCAACCGAAACTGATTACATTCTTCTAAAGCTGTCTTTATTAAACTGAAGCTGATTACAGTCTTCTAAAGCTGTCTTCATCCCACTGATGCTGATTACATTCTTCTAAAGCTGTCTTCATCCCACTCAAGCTGATTACAGTCTTCTAAAGCTGTCTTAGTCCAACCGAAGCTGATTACAGTCTTCTAAAGCTGTCTTTATTCCACTGAAGCTGATTACAGTCTTCTAAAGCTGTCTTCATCCCACTGAAGCTGATTACAGTCTTCTAAAGCTGTCTTCATCCAACCGAAGCTGATTACAGTCTTCTAAAGCTGTCTTCATCCCACTGAAACTGATTACATTCTTCTAAAGCTGTCTTCATCCCACTGAAGCTGATTCTTTCTTTTAAACCTGTCTTCATCACCCTGAAACTGATTACATGCTTCTAAAGCTGTCTTCATCCCACTGAAACTGATTACATTCTTCTAAAGCTGTCTTCATCCCACTGAAGCTGATTACAGTCTTCTAAAGCTGTCTTCATCCAACTGAAACTGATTACATTCTTCTACAGCTGTCTTGATCCCACTGAAGCTGATTACAGTCTTCTAAAGTGTCTTCATCACAATGAAACTGATTACATTCTTCTAAAGCTGTCTTCATCCCAATGAAACTGATTACATTCTTTTAAAGCTTTCTTTATCCCACTGAAACTGATTACATTATTCTAAAGCTGTCTTCATCACACTGAAACAGATTACATTATTCCAAAGCTGTCTTTATCCCACTGAAACTTATTACATTCTTCTAAAGCTGTCTTCATCCCACTCAAGCTGATTACAGTCTTCTAAAGCTGTCTTCATCCAACTGAAACTGATTACATTCTTCTAAAGCTGTCTTTATCAAACTGAAGCTGATTACAGTCTTCTAAAGCTGTCTTCATCCCACTGAAACTGATTACATTATTCTAAAGCTGTCTTCATCACACTGAAACAGATTACATTATTCCAAAGCTGTCTTTATCCCACTGAAACTTATTACATTCTTCTAAAGCTGTCTTCATCCCACTCAAGCTGATTACAGTCTTCAAAAGCTGTATTCATCCAACCGAAACTGATTACATTCTTCTAAAGCTGTCTTGATCAAACTGAAGCTGAAGACAGACTTCTAAAGCTGTCTTCATCCCACTGATACTGATTACAGTCTTCTAAAGCTGTCTTCATCCCACTGAAACTGATTACATTATTCTAAAGCTGTCTTCATCACACTGAAACTGATTACATTCTTCTAAAGCTGTCTTCATCCCACTGAAACTGATTACATTCTTCTAAAGCTGTCTTCATCCCACTGAAGCTGATTACAGTCTTCTAAACCTGTCTTCATCCAACCGAAACTGATTACATTCTTCTAAAGCTGTCTTCATCCCACTGAAGCTGATAACAGTCATCTAAAGCTGTCTTTATCAAACTGAAGCTGATTACAGTCTTCTAAACCTGTCTTCATGCCACTGAAGCTGATCAGTCATTTAAAGCTGTTTTCATCCCACTGAAACTTATTACATTCTTCTAAAGCTTTCTTCATCCCACTCAAGCTGATTACAGTCTTCTAAAGCTGTCTTCATCCCACTCAAGCTGATTACAGTCTTCTAAAGCTGTCTTAGTCCAACCGAAGCTGATTACAGTCTTCTAAAGCTGTCTTTATTCCACTGATGCTGATTACAGTCTTCTAAAGCTGTCTTCATCCCACTGAAGCTGAGTACAGTCTTCTAAAGATGTCTTCATCCTACCGAAGCTGATTACAGTCTTCTAATGCTGTCTTCATCCCATTGAAGCTGATTACAGTCTTCTAAAGCTGTCTTCATCCCACTGAAACTGATTACATTCTTCTAAAGCTGTCTTCATCCCACTGAAGCTGATAAGTCTTTTAAAGCTGTCTTCATCCCACTGATGCTGATTACAGTCTTCTAAAGCTGTCTTCATCCCACTGAAAGTGATTCTTTCTTTTAAACCTGTCTTCATCACACTGAAACTGATTACATTCTTCTAAAGCTGTCTTCATCACACTGAAACAGATTACATTATTCCAAAGGTGTCTTTATCCCACTGAAACGTATTACATTCTTCTAAAGCTGTCTTTATCCAACTGAAAATTATTACATTCTTCTAAAGCTGTCTTCATCCCACTCAAGCTGATTACAGTCTTCTAAAGCTGTCTTCATCCCACTCAAGCTGATTACAGTCTTCTAAAGCTGTCTTCATCCCACTGAAGCTGAGTACAGTCTTCTAAAGCTGTCTTCATCCAACCGAAGCTGATTACAGTCTTCTAAAGCTGTCTTCATCCCATTGAAGCTGATTACAGTCTTCTAAAGCTGTCTTTATAAAACTGAAGCTGATTACAGTCTTCTAAAGCTGTCTTCATCCCACTGAAACTGATCACATTCTTCTAAAGCTGTCTTTATACCACTGAAGCTGATTCTTTCTTTTAAACCTGTCTTCATCACACTGAAACTGATTACATGCTTCTAAAGCTGTGTTCATCCCACTGAAACTGATTACATTCTTCTAAAGCTGTCTTCATCCCACTGAAGCTGATTACAGTCTTCTAAAGCTGTCTTCATCCCACTGAAAGTGATTCTTTCTTTTAAACCTGTCTTCATCCAAACGAAGCTGATTACAGTCTTCTAAAGCTGTCTTCATCCCATTGAAGCTGATTACAGTCTTCTAAAGCTGTCTTTATCAAACTGAAGCTGATTACAGTCTTCTAAAGCTGTCTTCATCCCACTGAAACTGATTACATTCTTCTAAAGCTGTCTTTATCCCACTGAAGCTGATTCTTTCTTTTAAACCTTTCTTCATCACACTGAAACTGATTACATGCTTCTAAAGCTGTCTTCATCCCACTGAAACCGATTACATTCTTCTAAAGCTGTCTTCATCCCACTGAAGCTGATTACAGTCTTCTAAAGCTGTCTTCATCCAACTGAAACTGATTACATTCTTCTACAGCTGTCTTCATCCCACTGAAGCTGATTACAGTCTTCTAAAGCTGTCTTCATCCAACCGAAACTGATTACATTATTCTAAAGCTGTCTTCATCACACTGAAACAGATTACATTATTCCAAAGCTGTCTTTATCCCACTGAAACTTATTACATTCTTCTAAAGCTGTCTTCATCCCACTCAAGCTGATTACAGTCTTCTAAAGCTGTCTTTATCCAACTGAAACTTATTACATTCTTCTAAAGCTGTCTTCATCCCACTCAAGCTGATTACAGTCTTCTAATGCTGTCTTTATCCCATTGAAGCTGATTACAGTCTTCTAAAGCTGTCTTCATCCCATTGAAGCTGATTACAGTCTCTAAAGCTGTCTTTATCAAACTGAAGCTGATTACAGTCTTCTAAAGCTGTCTTCATCCCACTGAAACTGATTACATTCTTCTAAAGCTGTCTTTATCCCCCTGAAGCTGATTCTTTCTTTTAAACCTGTCTTCATCACACTGAAACTGATTACATGCTTCTAAAGCTGTCTTCATCCCACTGAAACTGATTACATTCTTCTAAAGCTGTCTTCATCCCACTGAAGCTGATTACAGTCTTCTAAAGCTGTCTTCATCCAACTGAAACTGATTACATTCTTCTACAGCTGTCTTCATCCCACTGAAGCTGATTACAGTCTTCTAAAGCTGTCTTCATCCAACCGAAACTGATTACATTATTCTAAAGCTGTCTTCATCACACTGAAACAGATTACATTATTCCAAAGCTGTCTTTATCCCACTGAAACTTATTACATTCTTCTAAAGCTGTCTTCATCCCACTCAAGCTGATTACAGTCTTCTAAAGCTGTCTTTATCCAACTGAAACTTATTACATTCTTCTAAAGCTGTCTTCATCCCACTCAAGCTGATTACAGTCTTCTAATGCTGTCTTTATCCCATTGAAGCTGATTACAGTCTTCTAAAGCTGTCTTCATCCCATTGAAGCTGATTACAGTCTTCGAAAGCTGTCTTTATCAAACTGAAGCTGATTACAGTCTTCTAAAGCTGTCTTCATCCCACTGAAACTGATTACATTCTTCTAAAGCTGTCTTTATCCCACTGAAGCTGATTCTTTCTTTTAAACCTGTCTTCATCACACTGAAACTGATTACATGCTTCTAAAGCTGTCTTCATCCCACTGAAACTGATTACATTCTTCTAAAGCTGTCTTCATCCCACTGAAGCTGATTACAGTCTTCTAAAGCTGTCTTCATCCAACTGAAACTGATTACATTCTTCTACAGCTGTCTTCATCCCACTGAAGCTGATTACAGTCTTCTAAAGCTGTCTTCATCCAACCGAAACTGATTACATTATTCTAAAGCTGTCTTCATCACACTGAAACAGATTACATTATTGCAAAGCTGTCTTTATCCCACTGAAACTTATTACATTCTTCTAAAGCTGTCTTTATCCAACTGAAACTTATTACATTCTTCTAAAGCTGTCTTCATCCCACTCAAGCTGATTACAGTCTTCTAATGCTGTCTTTATCCCATTGAAGCTGATTACAGTCTTCTAAAGCTGTCTTTATCAAACTGAAACTGATTACATTCTTCAAAAGCTGTCTTCATCCCACTGAAGCTGATTCTTTCTTTTAAACCTGTCTTCATCACACTGAAACTGATTACATGCTTCTAAAGCTGTCTTCATACCACTGAAACTGATTACATTCTTCTAAAGCTGTCTTCATCCCACTGAAGCTGATTACAGTCTTCTAAAGCTGTCTTCATCCAACTGAAACTGATTACATTCTTCTACAGCTGTCTTCATCCCACTGAAGCTGATTACAGTCTTCTAAAGCTGTCTTTATCCAACCGAAACTGATTACATTCTTCTAAAGCTGTCTTCATCCCACTGAAGCTGATAACAGTCATCTAAAGCTGTCTTTATCAAACTGAAGCTGATTACAGTCTTCTAAACCTGTCTTCATGCCACTGAAGCTGATCAGTCATTTAAAGCTGTTTTCATCCCACTGAAACTTATTACATTCTTCTAAAGCTGTCTTCATCCCACTCAAGCTGATTACAGTCTTCTAAAGCTGTCTTCATCCCACTCAAGCTGATTACAGTCTTCTAAAGCTGTCTTAGTCCAACCGAAGCTGATTACAGTCTTCTAAAGCTGTCTTTATTCCACTGATGCTGATTACAGTCTTCTAAAGCTGTCTTCATCCCACTGAAGCTGAGTACAGTCTTCTAAAGCTGTCTTCATCCTACCGAAGCTGATTACAGTCTTCTAATGCTGTCTTCATCCCATTGAAGCTGATTACAGTCTTCTAAAGCTGTCTTCATCCCACTGAAACTGATTACATTCTTCTAAAGCTGTCTTCATCCCACTGAAGCTGATAAGTCTTTTAAAGCTGTCTTCATCCCACTGATGCTGATTACAGTCTTCTAAAGCTGTCTTCATCCCACTGAAAGTGATTCTTTCTTTTAAACCTGTCTTCATCACACTGAAACTGATTACATTCTTCTAAAGCTGTCTTCATCACACTGAAACAGATTACATTATTCCAAAGGTGTCTTTATCCCACTGAAACGTATTACATTCTTCTAAAGCTGTCTTTATCCAACTGAAAATTATTACATTCTTCTAAAGCTGTCTTCATTCCACTCAAGCTGATTACAGTCTTCTAAAGCTGTCTTCATCCCACTCAAGCTGATTACAGTCTTCTAAAGCTGTCTTCATCCCACTGAAGCTGAGTACAGTCTTCTAAAGCTGTCTTCATCCAACCGAAGCTGATTACAGTCTTCTAAAGCTGTCTTCATCCCATTGAAGCTGATTACAGTCTTCTAAAGCTGTCTTTATAAAACTGAAGCTGATTACCGTCTTCTAAAGCTGTCTTCATCCCACTGAAACTGATCACATTCTTCTAAAGCTGTCTTTATACCACTGAAGCTGATTCTTTCTTTTAAACCTGTCTTCATCACACTGAAACTGATTAAATGCTTCTAAAGCTGTCTTCATCCCACTGAAACTGATTACATTCTTCTAAAGCTGTCTTCATCCCACTGAAGCTGATTACAGTCTTCTAAAGCTGTCTTCATCCCACTGAAAGTGATTCTTTCTTTTAAACCTGTCTTCATCCAAACGAAGCTGATTACAGTCTTCTAAAGCTGTCTTCATCCCATTGAAGCTGATTACAGTCTTCTAAAGCTGTCTTTATCAAACTGAAGCTGATTACAGTCTTCTAAAGCTGTCTTCATCCCACTGAAACTGATTACATTCTTCTAAAGCTGTCTTTATCCCACTGAAGCTGATTCTTTCTTTTAAACCTGTCTTCATCACACTGAAACTGATTACATGCTTCTAAAGCTGTCTTCATCCCACTGAAACTGATTACATTCTTCTAAAGCTGTCTTCATCCCACTGAAGCTGATTACAGTCTTCTAAAGCTGTCTTCATCCAACTGAAACTGATTACATTCTTCTACAGCTGTCTTCATCCCACTGAAGCTGATTACAGTCTTCTAAAGCTGTCTTCATCCAACCGAAACTGATTACATTATTCTAAAGCTGTCGTCATCACACTGAAACAGATTACATTATTCCAAAGCTGTCTTTATCCCCCTGAAACTTATTACATTCTTCTAAAGCTGTCTTCATCCCACTCAAGCTGATTACAGTCTTCTAAAGCTGTCTTTATCCAACTGAAACTTATTACATTCTTCTAAAGCTGTCTTCATCCCACTCAAGCTGATTACAGTCTTCTAATGCTGTCTTTATCCCATTGAAGCTGATTACAGTCTTCTAAAGCTGTCTTCATCCCATTGAAGCTGATTACAGTCTTCTAAAGCTGTCTTTATCAAACTGAAGCTGATTACAGTCTTCTAAAGCTGTCTTCATCCCACTGAAACTGATTACATTCTTCTAAAGCTGTCTTTATCCCACTGAAGCTGATTCTTTCTTTTAAACCTGTCTTCATCACACTGAAACTGATTACATGCTTCTAAAGCTGTCTTCATCCCACTGAAACTGATTACATTCTTCTAAAGCTGTCTTCATCCCACTGAAGCTGATTACAGTCTTCTAAAGCTGTCTTCATCCAACTGAAACTGATTACATTCTTCTACAGCTGTCTTCATCCCACTGAAGCTGATTACAGTCTTCTAAAGCTGTCTTCATCCAATCGAAACTGATTACATTATTCTAAAGCTGTCTTCATCACACTGAAACAGATTACATTATTCCAAAGCTGTCTTTATCCCACTGAAACTTATTACATTCTTCTAAAGCTGTCTTCATCCCACTCAAGCTGATTACAGTCTTCTAAAGCTGTCTTTATCCAACTGAAACTTATTACATTCTTCTAAAGCTGTCTTCATCCCACTCAAGCTGATTACAGTCTTCTAATGCTGTCTTTATCCCATTGAAGCTGATTACAGTCTTCTAAAGCTGTCTTCATCCCATTGAAGCTGATTACAGTCTTCTAAAGCTGTCTTTATCAAACTGAAGCTGATTACAGTCTTCTAAAGCTGTCTTCATCCAACTGAAACTGATTACATTCTTCTAAAGCTGTCTTTATCCCACTGAAGCTGATTCTTTCTTTTAAACCTGTCTTCATCACACTGAAACTGATTACATGCTTCTAAAGCTGTCTTCATCCCACTGAAACTGATTACATTCTTCTAAAGCTGTCTTCATCCCACTGAAGCTGATTACAGTCTTCTAAAGCTGTCTTCATCCAACTGAAACTGATTACATTCTTCTACAGCTGTCTTCATCCCACTGAAGCTGATTACAGTCTTCTAAAGCTGTCTTCATCCAACCGAAGCTGATTACATTATTCTAAAGCTGTCTTCATCACACTGAAACAGATTACATTATTCCAAATCTGTCTTTATCCCACTGAAACTTATTACATTCTTCTAAAGCTGTCTTCATCCCACTCAAGCTGATTACAGTCTTCTAAAGCTGTCTTTATCCAACTGAAACTTATTACATTCTTCTAAAGCTGTCTTCATCCCACTCAAGCTGATTACAGTCTTCTAATGCTGTCTTTATCCCATTGAAGCTGATTACAGTCTTCTAAAGCTGTCTTTATCAAACTGAAACTGATTACATTCTTCAAAAGCTGTCTTCATCCCACTGAAGCTGATTCTTTCTTTTAACCTCTTGGGGCTAGGTGGGACGCTAGCGTGCCACCTGTGGTGCACTCCATCAACAGCAGGTGCATTTCAAGAGCGGCAAATTTGAATCCAAATAAATGTCAAAATTCAAATTTTTCAAAAATACAACTATGTTACACCATTTGAAAGATAAACATCTCCTTAATCTAACCACGTTTTACGATTTCAAAAAGGTTTTACGGCGAAAGCATAAATTTAGAGTATGTTAGGACAGTACATTTACAAGAGTTGTGTGTAATGTTTTGTCAAGTCAAAGACAGGGTCACCAAAACCATAAAACCAGCTAAAATGATACACTAACCTTTTACAATCTCCATCAGATGACACTCCTAGGACATTATGTTAGACAATGCATGCATTTTTAGTTCTATCAAGTTCATATTTATATACAAAAACAGCGTTTTACTATGGCATTGATGTTGAGGAAATCGTTTCCCTCCAATAACCGGCAGTCAAGTCAGCGTCAGAAATTAAATAATTAAAATTAGAAAACATTGTTAAAATATTATATTGTCATTTAAAGAATTATAGATTTACATCTTTTGAACGCAATCAACTTGCCAGATTTAAAAATAACCTTACTGGGAAATCACACTTTGCAATAATCTGAGCACTGTGCCCAGAAAAATACGCGTTGCGATACAGACTAGACGTCATGTTGGGGAGATCTAAAATCGAAAATACTATGTAAATAATCCATTACCTTTGATTCTCTTCATCAGATGTCACTTCCAGGTATCACAGGTCCATAACGAATGTAGTTTTGTTCAAAAAAGCTCATCATTTATGTCCAAAAATCTCCGTCTCGTTAGCACATGATGTAAGCCAGCCGGACTTCTCGTCATGAACGAGGGGAAAAAATATATTTCCGTTCGTTCAAACATGTCAAACGTTGTATAGCATAAATCATTAGGGCCTTTTTTAACCAGAACATGAATAATATTCAAGGTGGACGAATGCATAGCCTTTTATAACGTATTGGAACGAGGGTACCCAACATGAAGTAGCGCGCCAGGTGTCTAATGGGACATCACCGTTCCATGGCTCTTGTTCGGTCAGATCTCCCTCCAGAAGACTCAAAACACTTTGTAAAGGCTGGTGACATCTAGTGGAAGCAATAGGAAGTGCCAAAATATTCCTAAACCCCTGTGTCTTTCAATGGGATAGCTTTAAAGTCAATACAACACATCAGGTATCCACTTCCTGTCAGAAAATGTCTCAGGGTTTTGCCTGCCAAATGAGTTCTGTTATACTCACAGACACCATTCAAACAGTTTTGGAAACTTTAGAGTGTTTTCTATCCATATATAATAAGTATATGCATATTCTAGTTACTGGGTAGGATTAGTAACCAGATTAAATCGGGTACATTTTTTTTATCCAGACGTGCAAATGCTGCCCCCTAGACCCAACAGGTTAAACCTGTCTTCATCACACTGAAACTGATTATATGCTTCTAAAGCTGTCTTCATCCCACTGAAACTGATTACATTCTTCTAAAGCTGTCTTCATCCCACTGAAGCTGATTACAGTCTTCTAAAGCTGTCTTCATCCAACTGAAACTGATTACATTCTTCTACAGCTGTCTTCATCCCACTGAAGCTGATTACAGTCTTCTAAAGCTGTCTTCATCCAACCGAAACTGATTACATTCTTCTAAAGCTGTCTTCATCACACTGAAACAGATTACATTATTCCAAAGCTGTCTTTATCCCACTGAAACTTATTACATTCTTCTAAAGCTGTCTTCATCCCACTCAAGCTGATTACAGTCTTCTAAAGCTGTCTTTATCCAACTGAAACTTATTACATTCTTCTAAAGCTGTCTTCATCCCACTCAAGCTGATTACAGTCTTCTAATGCTGTCTTTATCCCATTGAAGCTGATTACAGTCTTCTAAAGCTGTCTTCATCCCATTGAAGCTGATTACAGTCTTCGAAAGCTGTCTTTATCAAACTGAAGCTGATTACAGTCTTCTAAAGCTGTCTTCATCCCACTGAAACTGATTACATTCTTCTAAAGCTGTCTTTATCCCACTGAAGCTGATTCTTTCTTTTAAACCTGTCTTCATCACACTGAAACTGATTACATGCTTCTAAAGCTGTCTTCATCCCACTGAAACTGATTACATTCTTCTAAAGCTGTCTTCATCCCACTGAAGCTGATTACAGTCTTCTAAAGCTGTCTTCATCCAACTGAAACTGATTACATTCTTCTACAGCTGTCTTCATCCCACTGAAGCTGATTACAGTCTTCTAAAGCTGTCTTCATCCAACCGAAACTGATTACATTATTCTAAAGCTGTCTTCATCACACTGAAACAGATTACATTATTGCAAAGCTGTCTTTATCCCACTGAAACTTATTACATTCTTCTAAAGCTGTCTTTATCCAACTGAAACTTATTACATTCTTCTAAAGCTGTCTTCATCCCACTCAAGCTGATTACAGTCTTCTAATGCTGTCTTTATCCCATTGAAGCTGATTACAGTCTTCTAAAGCTGTCTTTATCAAACTGAAACTGATTACATTCTTCAAAAGCTGTCTTCATCCCACTGAAGCTGATTCTTTCTTTTAAACCTGTCTTCATCACACTGAAACTGATTACATGCTTCTAAAGCTGTCTTCATACCACTGAAACTGATTACATTCTTCTAAAGCTGTCTTCATCCCACTGAAGCTGATTACAGTCTTCTAAAGCTGTCTTCATCCAACTGAAACTGATTACATTCTTCTACAGCTGTCTTCATCCCACTGAAGCTGATTACAGTCTTCTAAAGCTGTCTTTATCCAACCGAAACTGATTACATTCTTCTAAAGCTGTCTTCATCCCACTGAAGCTGATAACAGTCATCTAAAGCTGTCTTTATCAAACTGAAGCTGATTACAGTCTTCTAAACCTGTCTTCATGCCACTGAAGCTGATCAGTCATTTAAAGCTGTTTTCATCCCACTGAAACTTATTACATTCTTCTAAAGCTGTCTTCATCCCACTCAAGCTGATTACAGTCTTCTAAAGCTGTCTTCATCCCACTCAAGCTGATTACAGTCTTCTAAAGCTGTCTTAGTCCAACCGAAGCTGATTACAGTCTTCTAAAGCTGTCTTTATTCCACTGATGCTGATTACAGTCTTCTAAAGCTGTCTTCATCCCACTGAAGCTGAGTACAGTCTTCTAAAGCTGTCTTCATCCTACCGAAGCTGATTACAGTCTTCTAATGCTGTCTTCATCCCATTGAAGCTGATTACAGTCTTCTAAAGCTGTCTTCATCCCACTGAAACTGATTACATTCTTCTAAAGCTGTCTTCATCCCACTGAAGCTGATAAGTCTTTTAAAGCTGTCTTCATCCCACTGATGCTGATTACAGTCTTCTAAAGCTGTCTTCATCCCACTGAAAGTGATTCTTTCTTTTAAACCTGTCTTCATCACACTGAAACTGATTACATTCTTCTAAAGCTGTCTTCATCACACTGAAACAGATTACATTATTCCAAAGGTGTCTTTATCCCACTGAAACGTATTACATTCTTCTAAAGCTGTCTTTATCCAACTGAAAATTATTACATTCTTCTAAAGCTGTCTTCATTCCACTCAAGCTGATTACAGTCTTCTAAAGCTGTCTTCATCCCACTCAAGCTGATTACAGTCTTCTAAAGCTGTCTTCATCCCACTGAAGCTGAGTACAGTCTTCTAAAGCTGTCTTCATCCAACCGAAGCTGATTACAGTCTTCTAAAGCTGTCTTCATCCCATTGAAGCTGATTACAGTCTTCTAAAGCTGTCTTTATAAAACTGAAGCTGATTACAGTCTTCTAAAGCTGTCTTCATCCCACTGAAACTGATCACATTCTTCTAAAGCTGTCTTTATACCACTGAAGCTGATTCTTTCTTTTAAACCTGTCTTCATCACACTGAAACTGATTAAATGCTTCTAAAGCTGTCTTCATCCCACTGAAACTGATTACATTCTTCTAAAGCTGTCTTCATCCCACTGAAGCTGATTACAGTCTTCTAAAGCTGTCTTCATCCCACTGAAAGTGATTCTTTCTTTTAAACCTGTCTTCATCCAAACGAAGCTGATTACAGTCTTCTAAAGCTGTCTTCATCCCATTGAAGCTGATTACAGTCTTCTAAAGCTGTCTTTATCAAACTGAAGCTGATTACAGTCTTCTAAAGCTGTCTTCATCCCACTGAAACTGATTACATTCTTCTAAAGCTGTCTTTATCCCACTGAAGCTGATTCTTTCTTTTAAACCTGTCTTCATCACACTGAAACTGATTACATGCTTCTAAAGCTGTCTTCATCCCACTGAAACTGATTACATTCTTCTAAAGCTGTCTTCATCCCACTGAAGCTGATTACAGTCTTCTAAAGCTGTCTTCATCCAACTGAAACTGATTACATTCTTCTACAGCTGTCTTCATCCCACTGAAGCTGATTACAGTCTTCTAAAGCTGTCTTCATCCAACCGAAACTGATTACATTATTCTAAAGCTGTCGTCATCACACTGAAACAGATTACATTATTCCAAAGCTGTCTTTATCCCCCTGAAACTTATTACATTCTTCTAAAGCTGTCTTCATCCCACTCAAGCTGATTACAGTCTTCTAAAGCTGTCTTTATCCAACTGAAACTTATTACATTCTTCTAAAGCTGTCTTCATCCCACTCAAGCTGATTACAGTCTTCTAATGCTGTCTTTATCCCATTGAAGCTGATTACAGTCTTCTAAAGCTGTCTTCATCCCATTGAAGCTGATTACAGTCTTCTAAAGCTGTCTTTATCAAACTGAAGCTGATTACAGTCTTCTAAAGCTGTCTTCATCCCACTGAAACTGATTACATTCTTCTAAAGCTGTCTTTATCCCACTGAAGCTGATTCTTTCTTTTAAACCTGTCTTCATCACACTGAAACTGATTACATGCTTCTAAAGCTGTCTTCATCCCACTGAAACTGATTACATTCTTCTAAAGCTGTCTTCATCCCACTGAAGCTGATTACAGTCTTCTAAAGCTGTCTTCATCCAACTGAAACTGATTGCATTCTTCTACAGCTGTCTTCATCCCACTGAAGCTGATTACAGTCTTCTAAAGCTGTCTTCATCCAATCGAAACTGATTACATTATTCTAAAGCTGTCTTCATCACACTGAAACAGATTACATTATTCCAAAGCTGTCTTTATCCCACTGAAACTTATTACATTCTTCTAAAGCTGTCTTCATCCCACTCAAGCTGATTACAGTCTTCTAAAGCTGTCTTTATCCAACTGAAACTTATTACATTCTTCTAAAGCTGTCTTCATCCCACTCAAGCTGATTACAGTCTTCTAATGCTGTCTTTATCCCATTGAAGCTGATTACAGTCTTCTAAAGCTGTCTTCATCCCATTGAAGCTGATTACAGTCTTCTAAAGCTGTCTTTATCAAACTGAAGCTGATTACAGTCTTCTAAAGCTGTCTTCATCCAACTGAAACTGATTACATTCTTCTAAAGCTGTCTTTATCCCACTGAAGCTGATTCTTTCTTTTAAACCTGTCTTCATCACACTGAAACTGATTACATGCTTCTAAAGCTGTCTTCATCCCACTGAAACTGATTACATTCTTCTAAAGCTGTCTTCATCCCACTGAAGCTGATTACAGTCTTCTAAAGCTGTCTTCATCCAACTGAAACTGATTACATTCTTCTACAGCTGTCTTCATCCCACTGAAGCTGATTACAGTCTTCTAAAGCTGTCTTCATCCAACCGAAACTGATTACATTATTCTAAAGCTGTCTTCATCACACTGAAACAGATTACATTATTCCAAAGCTGTCTTTATCCCACTGAAACTTATTACATTCTTCTAAAGCTGTCTTCATCCCACTCAAGCTGATTACAGTCTTCTAAAGCTGTCTTTATCCAACTGAAACTTATTACATTCTTCTAAAGCTGTCTTCATCCCACTCAAGCTGATTACAGTCTTCTAATGCTGTCTTTATCCCATTGAAGCTGATTACAGTCTTCTAAAGCTGTCTTTATCAAACTGAAACTGATTACATTCTTCAAAAGCTGTCTTCATCCCACTGAAGCTGATTCTTTCTTTTAAACCTGTCTTCATCACACTGAAACTGATTACATGCTTCTAAAGCTGTCTTCATCCCACTGAAACTGATTACATTCTTCTAAAACTGTCTTCATCCCACTGAAGCTGATTACAGTCTTCTAAAGCTGTCTTCATCCGACTGAAACTGATTACATTCTTCTACAGCTGTCTTCATCCCACTGAAGCTGATTACAGTCTTCTAAAGCTGTCTTCATCCAACCGAAACTGATTACATTCTTCTAAAGCTGTCTTCATCCCACTGAAGCTGATAACAGTCTTCTAAAGCTGTCTTCATCACAGTGAAACTGATTACATTCTTCTAAAGCTGTCTTCATCCCAATGAAACTGATTACATTCTTCTAAAGCTGTCTTCATCCCACTGAAACTTATTACATTCTTCTAAAGCTGTCTTCATCCCACTCAAGCTGATTACAGTCTTCTAAAGCTGTCTTTATCCAACCGAAACTGATTACATTCTTCTAAAGCTGTCTTCATCCCACTGAAGCTGATAACAGTCATCTAAAGCTGTCTTTATCAAACTGAAGCTGATTACAGTCTTCTAAACCTGTCTTCATGCCACTGAAGCTGATCAGTCATTTAAAGCTGTTTTCATCCCACTGAAACTTATTACATTCTTCTAAAGCTGTCTTCATCCCACTCAAGCTGATTACAGTCTTCTAAAGCTGTCTTCATCCCACTCAAGCTGATTACAGTCTTCTAAAGCTGTCTTAGTCCAACCGAAGCTGATTACAGTCTTCTAAAGCTGTCTTTATTCCACTGATGCTGATTACAGTCTTCTAAAGCTGTCTTCATCCCACTGAAGCTGAGTACAGTCTTCTAAAGCTGTCTTCATCCTACCGAAGCTGATTACAGTCTTCTAATGCTGTCTTCATCCCATTGAAGCTGATTACAGTCTTCTAAAGCTGTCTTCATCCCACTGAAACTGATTACATTCTTCTAAAGCTGTCTTCATCCCACTGAAGCTGATAAGTCTTTTAAAGCTGTCTTCATCCCACTGATGCTGATTACAGTCTTCTAAAGCTGTCTTCATCCCACTGAAAGTGATTCTTTCTTTTAAACCTGTCTTCATCACACTGAAACTGATTACATTCTTCTAAAGCTGTCTTCATCACACTGAAACAGATTACATTATTCCAAAGGTGTCTTTATCCCACTGAAACTTATTACATTCTTCTAAAGCTGTCTTTATCCAACTGAAAATTATTACATTCTTCTAAAGCTGTCTTCATCCCACTCAAGCTGATTACAGTCTTCTAAAGCTGTCTTCATCCCACTCAAGCTGATTACAGTGCTTCTAAAGCTGTCTTCAGTCCAACCGAAGCTGATTACAGTCTTCTAAAGCTGTCTTTATTCCACTGAAGCTGATTACAGTCTTCTAAAGCTGTCTTCATCCCACTGAAGCTGAGTACAGTCTTCTAAAGCTGTCTTCATCCAACCGAAGCTGATTACAGTCTTCTAAAGCTGTCTTCATCCCATTGAAGCTGATTACAGTCTTCTAAAGCTGTCTTTATAAAACTGAAGCTGATTACAGTCTTCTAAAGCTGTCTTCATCCCACTGAAGCTGATTACAGTCTTCTAAAGCTGTCTTCATTCCACTGAAACTGATTACATTCTTCGACAGCTGTCTTCATCCCACTGAAGCTGATTACAGTCTTCTAAAGCTGTCTTCATCCAACCGAAACTGATTACATTATTCTAAAGCTGTCTTCATCACACTGAAACAGATTACATTATTCCAAAGCTGTCTTTATCCCACTGAAACTTATTACATTCTTCTAAAGCTGTCTTCATCCCACTCAAGCTGATTACAGTCTTCTAAAGCTGTCTTTATCCAACTGAAACTTATTACATTCTTCTAAAGCTGTCTTCATCCCACTCAAGCTGATTACAGTCTTCTAATGCTGTCTTTATCCCATTGAAGCTGATTACAGTCTTCTAAAGCTGTCTTTATTAAACTGAAACTGATTACATTCTTCTAAAGCTGTCTTCATCCCACTGAAGCTGATTACAGTTTTCTAAAGCTGTCTTCATCCAACTGAAACTGATTACATTCTTCTACAGCTGTCTTCATCCCATTGAAGCTGATTACAGTCTTCTAAAGCTGTCTTCATCCCACCGAAACACTGAAACTGATTACATTCTTCTAAAGCTGTCTTCATCCCACTGAAGCTGATAAGTCTTTAAAGCTGTCTTCATCCCACTGATGCTGATTACAGTCTTCTAAAGCTGTCTTCATCCCACTGATGCTGATTACAGTCTTCTAAAGCTGTCTTCATCCCACTGAAAGTGATTCTTTCTTTTAAACCTGTCTTCATCACACTGAAACTGATTACATTCTTCTAAAGCTGTCTTCATCACACTGAAACAGATTACATTATTCCAAAGGAGTCTTTATCCCACTGAAACTTATTACATTCTTCTAAAGCTGTCTTTATCCAACTGAAAATTATTACATTCTTCTAAAGCTGTCTTCATCCCACTCAAGCTGATTACAGTCTTCTAAAGCTGTCTTCATCCCACTCAAGCTGATTACAGTCTTCTAAAGCTGTCTTCAGTCCAACCGAAGCTGATTACAGTCTTCTAAAGCTGTCTTTATTGCACTGAAGCTGATTACAGTCTTCTAAAGCTGTCTTCATCCCACTGAAGCTGAGTACAGTCTTCTAAAGCTGTCTTCGTCCAACCGAAGCTGATTACAGTCTTCTAAAGCTGTCTTCATCCCATTGAAGCTGATTACAGTCTTCTAAAGCTGTCTTTATAAAACTGAAGCTGATTACAGTCTTCTAAAGCTGTCTTCATCCCACTGAAACTGATCACATTCTTCTAAAGCTGTCTTTATACCACTGAAGCTGATTCTTTCTTTTAAACCTGTCTTCATCACACTGAAACTGATTACATGCTTCTAAAGCTGTCTTCATCCCACTGAAACTGATTACATTCTTCTAAAGCTGTCTTCATCCCACTGAAGCTGATTACAGTCTTCGACAGCTGTCTTCATCCCACTGAAGCTGATTACAGTCTTCTAAAGCTGTCTTCATCCAACCGAAACTGATTACATTATTCTAAAGCTGTCTTCATCACACTGAAACAGATTACATTATTCCAAAGCTGTCTTTATCACACTGAAACTTATTACATTCTTCTAAAGCTGTCTTCATCCCACTCAAGCTGATTACAGTCTTCTAAAGCTGTCTTTATCCAACTGAAACTTATTACATTCTTCTAAAGCTGTCTTCATCCCACTCAAGCTGATTACAGTCTTCTAATGCTGTCTTTATCCCATTGAAGCTGATTACAGTCTTCTAAAGCTGTCTTTATCAAACTGAAACTGATTACATTCTTCTAAAGCTGTCTTCATCCCACTGAAGCTGATTACAGTCTTCTAAAGCTGTCTTCATCCCACTGAAAGTGATTCTTTCTTTTAAACCTGTCTTCATCACACTGAAACTGATTACATTCTTCTAAAGCTGTCTTCATCACACTGAAACAGATTACATTATTCCAAAGGTGTCTTTATCCCACTGAAACTTATTACAGTCATCTAAAGCTGTCTTTATCAAACTGAAGCTGATTACAGTCTTCTAAACCTGTCTTCATGCCACTGAAGCTGATCAGTCATTTAAAGCTGTTTTCATCCCACTGAAACTTATTACATTCTTCTAATGCTGTCTTCATCCCACTCAAGCTGATTACAGTCTTCTAAAGCTGTCTTCATCCCACTCAAGCTGATTACAGTCTTCTAAAGCTGTCTTAGTCCAACCGAAGCTGATTACAGTCTTCTAAAGCTGTCTTTATTCCCCTGATGCTGATTACAGTCTTCTAAAGCTGTCTTCATCCCACTGAAGCTGAGTACAGTCTTCTAAAGCTGTATTCATCCTACCGAAGCTGATTACAGTCTTCTAATGCTGTCTTCATCCCATTGAAGCTGATTACAGTCTTCTAAAGCTGTCTTCATCCCACTGAAACTGATTACATTCTTCTAAAGCTGTCTTCATCCCACTGAAGCTGATAAGTCTTTTAAAGCTGTCTTCATCCCACTGATGCTGATTACAGTCTTCTAAAGCTGTCTTCATCCCACTGAAAGTGATTCTTTCTTTTAAACCTGTCTTCATCACACTGAAACTGATTACATTCTTCTAAAGCTGTCTTCATCACACTGAAACAGATTACATTATTCCAAAGGTGTCTTTATCCCACTGAAACTTATTACATTCTTCTAAAGCTGTCTTTATCCAACTGAAAATTATTACATTCTTCTAAAGCTGTCTTCATCCCACTCAAGCTGATTACAGTCTTCTAAAGCTGTCTTCATCCCACTCAATCTGATTACAGTCTTCTAAAGCTGTCTTAGTCCAACCGAAGCTGATTACAGTCTTCTAAAGCTGTCTTTATTCCACTGAAGCTGATTACAGTCTTCTAAAGCTGTCTTCATCCCACTGAAGCTGAGTACAGTCTTCTAAAGCTGTCTTCATCCAACCGAAGCTGATTACAGTCTTCTAAAGCTGTCTTCATCCCATTGAAGCTGATTACAGTCTTCTAAAGCTGTCTTTATAAAACTGAAGCTGATTACAGTCTTCTAAAGCTGTCTTCATCCCACTGAAGCTGATTACAGTCTTCTAAAGCTGTCTTCATTCCACTGAAACTGATTACATTCTTCGACAGCTGTCTTCATCCCACTGAAGCTGATTACAGTCTTCTAAAGCTGTCTTCATCCAACCGAAACTGATTACATTATTCTAAAGCTGTCTTCATCACACTGAAACAGATTACATTATTCCAAAGCTGTCTTTATCCCACTGAAACTTATTACATTCTTCTAAAGCTGTCTTCATCCCACTCAAGCTGATTACAGTCTTCTAAAGCTGTCTTTATCCAACTGAAACTTATTACATTCTTCTAAAGCTGTCTTCATCCCACTCAAGCTGATTACAGTCTTCTAATGCTGTCTTTATCCCATTGAAGCTGATTACAGTCTTCTAAAGCTGTCTTTATCAAACTGAAACTGATTACATTCTTCTAAAGCTGTCTTCATCCCACTGAAGCTGATTACAGTTTTCTAAAGCTGTCTTCATCCAACTGAAACTGATTACATTCTTCTACAGCTGTCTTCATCCCATTGAAGCTGATTACAGTCTTCTAAAGCTGTCTTCATCCCACTGAAACTGATTACATTCTTCTAAAGCTGTCTTCATCCCACTGAAGCTGATAAGTCTTTTAAAGCTGTCTTCATCCCACTGATGCTGATTACAGTCTTCTAAAGCTGTCTTCATCCCACTGAAAGTGATTCTTTCTTTTAAACCTGTCTTCATCACACTGAAACTGATTACATTCTTCTAAAGCTGTCTTCATCACACTGAAACAGATTACATTATTCCAAAGGTGTCTTTATCCCACTGAAACTTATTACATTCTTCTAAAGCTGTCTTTATCCAACTGAATATTATTACATTCTTCTAAAGCTGTCTTCATCCCACTCAAGCTGATTACAGTCTTCTAAAGCTGTCTTAGTCCAACCGAAGCTGATTACAGTCTTCTAAAGCTGTCTTTATTCCACTGAAGCTGATTACAGTCTTCTAAAGCTGTCTTCATCCCACTGAAGCTGAGTACAGTCTTCTAAAGCTGTCTTCGTCCAACCGAAGCTGATTACAGTCTTCTAAAGCTGTCTTCATCCCATTGAAGCTGATTACAGTCTTCTAAAGCTGTCTTTATAAAACTGAAGCTGATTACAGTCTTCTAAAGCTGTCTTCATCCCACTGAAACTGATCACATTCTTCTAAAGCTGTCTTTATACCACTGAAGCTGATTCTTTCTTTTAAACCTGTCTTCATCACACTGAAACTGATTACATGCTTCTAAAGCTGTCTTCATCCCACTGAAACTGATTACATTCTTCTAAAGCTGTCTTCATCCCACTGAAGCTGATTACAGTCTTCGACAGCTGTCTTCATCCCACTGAAGCTGATTACAGTCTTCTAAAGCTGTCTTCATCCAACCGAAACTGATTACATTATTCTAAAGCTGTCTTCATCACACTGAAACAGATTACATTATTCCAAAGCTGTCTTTATCACACTGAAACTTATTACATTCTTCTAAAGCTGTCTTCATCCCACTCAAGCTGATTACAGTCTTCTAAAGCTGTCTTTATCCAACTGAAACTTATTACATTCTTCTAAAGCTGTCTTCATCCCACTCAAGCTGATTACAGTCTTCTAATGCTGTCTTTATCCCATTGAAGCTGATTACAGTCTTCTAAAGCTGTCTTTATCAAACTGAAACTGATTACATTCTTCTAAAGCTGTCTTCATCCCACTGAAGCTGATTACAGTCTTCTAAAGCTGTCTTCATCCAACTGAAACTGATTACATTCTTCTACAGCTGTCTTCATCCCACTGAAGCTGATTACAGTCTTCTAAAGCTGTCTTCATCCAACCGAAACTGATTACATTCTTCTAAAGCTGTCTTCATCCCACTGAAGCTGATAACAGTCTTCTAAAGCTGTCTTCATCACAGTGAAACTGATTACATTCTTCTAAAGCTGTCTTTATCAAACTGAAGCTGATTACAGTCTTCTAAAGCTGTCTTCATCCCACTGAAACTGATTACATTATTCTAAAGCTGTCTTCATCACACTGAAACAGATAACATTATTCCAAAGCTGTCTTTATCCCACTGAAACTTATTACATTCTTCTAAAGCTGTCTTCATCCCACTCATGCTGATTACAGTCTTCAAAAGCTGTCTTCATCCAACCGAAACTGATTACATTCTTCTAAAGCTGTCTTGATCAAACTGAAGCTGAAGACAGTCTTCTAAAGCTGTCTTCATCCCACTGATGCTGATTACAGTCTTCTAAAGCTGTCTTCATCCCACTGAAACTGATTACATTATTCTAAAGCTGTCTTCATCACACTGAAACTGATTACATTCTTCTAAAGCTGTCTTCATCCCACTGAAACTGATTACAGTCTTCTAAAGCTGTCTTCATCCCACTGAAGCTGATTACAGTCTTCTAAACCTGTCTTCATCCAACCGAAACTGATTACATTCTTCTAAAGCTGTCTTCATCCCACTGAAGCTGATAACAGTCATCTAAAGCTGTCTTTATCAAACTGAAGCTGATTACAGTCTTCTAAACCTGTCTTCATGCCACTGAAGCTGATCAGTCATTTAAAGCTGTTTTCATCCCACTGAAACTTATTACATTCTTCTAAAGCTGTCTTCATCCCACTCAAGCTGATTACAGTCTTCTAAAGCTGTCTTCATCCCACTCAAGCTGATTACAGTCTTCTAAAGCTGTCTTAGTCCAACCGAAGCTGATTACAGTCTTCTAAAGCTGTCTTTATTCCACTGAAGCTGATTACAGTCTTCTAAAGCTGTCTTCATCCCACTGAAGCTGAGTACAGTCTTCTAAAGCTGTCTTCATCCAACCGAAGCTGATTACAGTCTTCTAAAGCTGTCTTCATCCCATTGAAGCTGATTACAGTCTTCTAAAGCTGTCTTTATAAAACTGAAGCTGATTACAGTCTTCTACAGCTGTCTTCATCCCACTGAAACTGATCACATTCTTCTAAAGCTGTCTTCATCCCACTCAAGCTGATTACAGTCTTCTAAAGCTGTCTTCATCCCACTCAAGCTGATTACAGTCTTCTAAAGCTGTCTTAGTCCAACCGAAGCTGATTACAGTCTTCTAAAGCTGTCTTTATTCCACTGAAGCTGATTACAGTCTTCTAAAGCTGTCTTCATCCCACTGAAGCTGAGTACAGTCTTCTAAAGCTGTCTTCATCCAACCGAAGCTGATTACAGTCTTCTAAAGCTGTCTTCATCCCATTGAAGCTGATTACAGTCTTCTAAAGCTGTCTTTATAAAACTGAAGCTGATTACAGTCTTCTAAAGCTGTCTTCATCCCACTGAAGCTGATTACAGTCTTCTAAAGCTGTCTTCATTCCACTGAAACTGATTACATTCTTCGACAGCTGTCTTCATCCCACTGAAGCTGATTACAGTCTTCTAAAGCTGTCTTCATCCAACCGAAACTGATTACATTATTCTAAAGCTGTCTTCATCACACTGAAACAGATTACATTATTCCAAAGCTGTCTTTATCCCACTGAAACTTATTACATTCTTCTAAAGCTGTCTTCATCCCACTCAAGCTGATTACAGTCTTCTAAAGCTGTCTTTATCCAACTGAAACTTATTACATTCTTCTAAAGCTGTCTTCATCCCACTCAAGCTGATTACAGTCTTCTAATGCTGTCTTTATCCCATTGAAGCTGATTACAGTCTTCTAAAGCTGTCTTTATCAAACTGAAACTGATTACATTCTTCTAAAGCTGTCTTCATCCCACTGAAGCTGATTACAGTTTTCTAAAGCTGTCTTCATCCAACTGAAACTGATTACATTCTTCTACAGCTGTCTTCATCCCATTGAAGCTGATTACAGTCTTCTAAAGCTGTCTTCATCCCACTGAAACTGATTACATTCTTCTAAAGCTGTCTTCATCCCACTGAAGCTGATAAGTCTTTTAAAGCTGTCTTCATCCCACTGATGCTGATTACAGTCTTCTAAAGCTGTCTTCATCCCACTGAAAGTGATTCTTTCTTTTAAACCTGTCTTCATCACACTGAAACTGATTACATTCTTCTAAAGCTGTCTTCATCACACTGAAACAGATTACATTATTCCAAAGGTGTCTTTATCCCACTGAAACTTATTACATTCTTCTAAAGCTGTCTTTATCCAACTGAAAATTATTACATTCTTCTAAAGCTGTCTTCATCCCACTCAAGCTGATTACAGTCTTCTAAAGCTGTCTTAGTCCAACCGAAGCTGATTACAGTCTTCTAAAGCTGTCTTTATTCCACTGAAGCTGATTACAGTCTTCTAAAGCTGTCTTCATCCCACTGAAGCTGAGTACAGTCTTCTAAAGCTGTCTTCGTCCAACCGAAGCTGATTACAGTCTTCTAAAGCTGTCTTCATCCCATTGAAGCTGATTACAGTCTTCTAAAGCTGTCTTTATAAAACTGAAGCTGATTACAGTCTTCTAAAGCTGTCTTCATCCCACTGAAACTGATCACATTCTTCTAAAGCTGTCTTTATACCACTGAAGCTGATTCTTTCTTTTAAACCTGTCTTCATCACACTGAAACTGATTACATGCTTCTAAAGCTGTCTTCATCCCACTGAAACTGATTACATTCTTCTAAAGCTGTCTTCATCCCACTGAAGCTGATTACAGTCTTCGACAGCTGTCTTCATCCCACTGAAGCTGATTACAGTCTTCTAAAGCTGTCTTCATCCAACCGAAACTGATTACATTATTCTAAAGCTGTCTTCATCACACTGAAACAGATTACATTATTCCAAAGCTGTCTTTATCACACTGAAACTTATTACATTCTTCTAAAGCTGTCTTCATCCCACTCAAGCTGATTACAGTCTTCTAAAGCTGTCTTTATCCAACTGAAACTTATTACATTCTTCTAAAGCTGTCTTCATCCCACTCAAGCTGATTACAGTCTTCTAATGCTGTCTTTATCCCATTGAAGCTGATTACAGTCTTCTAAAGCTGTCTTTATCAAACTGAAACTGATTACATTCTTCTAAAGCTGTCTTCATCCCACTGAAGCTGATTACAGTCTTCTAAAGCTGTCTTCATCCAACTGAAACTGATTACATTCTTCTACAGCTGTCTTCATCCCACTGAAGCTGATTACAGTCTTCTAAAGCTGTCTTCATCCAACCGAAACTGATTACATTCTTCTAAAGCTGTCTTCATCCCACTGAAGCTGATAACAGTCTTCTAAAGCTGTCTTCATCACAGTGAAACTGATTACATTCTTCTAAAGCTGTCTTTATCAAACTGAAGCTGATTACAGTCTTCTAAAGCTGTCTTCATCCCACTGAAACTGATTACATTATTCTAAAGCTGTCTTCATCACACTGAAACAGATAACATTATTCCAAAGCTGTCTTTATCCCACTGAAACTTATTACATTCTTCTAAAGCTGTCTTCATCCCACTCATGCTGATTACAGTCTTCAAAAGCTGTCTTCATCCAACCGAAACTGATTACATTCTTCTAAAGCTGTCTTGATCAAACTGAAGCTGAAGACAGTCTTCTAAAGCTGTCTTCATCCCACTGATGCTGATTACAGTCTTCTAAAGCTGTCTTCATCCCACTGAAACTGATTACATTATTCTAAAGCTGTCTTCATCCCACTGAAACTTATTACATTCTTCTAAAGCTGTCTTCATCCCACTCAAGCTGATTACAGTCTTCTAAAGCTGTCTTCATCCCACTCAAGCTGATTACAGTCTTCTAAAGCTGTCTTAGTCCAACCGAAGCTGATTACAGTCTTCTAAAGCTGTCTTTATTCCACTGAAGCTGATTACAGTCTTCTAAAGCTGTCTTCATCCCACTGAAGCTGAGTACAGTCTTCTAAAGCTGTCTTCATCCAACCGAAGCTGATTACAGTCTTCTAAAGCTGTCTTCATCCCATTGAAGCTGATTACAGTCTTCTAAAGCTGTCTTTATAAAACTGAAGCTGATTACAGTCTTCTACAGCTGTCTTCATCCCACTGAAACTGATCACATTCTTCTAAAGCTGTCTTCATCCCACTCAAGCTGATTACAGTCTTCTAAAGCTGTCTTCATCCCACTCAAGCTGATTACAGTCTTCTAAAGCTGTCTTAGTCCAACCGAAGCTGATTACAGTCTTCTAAAGCTGTCTTTATTCCACTGAAGCTGATTACAGTCTTCTAAAGCTGTCTTCATCCCACTGAAGCTGAGTACAGTCTTCTAAAGCTGTCTTCATCCAACCGAAGCTGATTACAGTCTTCTAAAGCTGTCTTCATCCCATTGAAGCTGATTACAGTCTTCTAAAGCTGTCTTTATAAAACTGAAGCTGATTACAGTCTTCTAAAGCTGTCTTCATCCCACTGAAACTGATCACATTCTTCTAAAGCTGTCTTTATACCACTGAAGCTGATTCTTTCTTTTAAACCTGTCTTCATCACACTGAAACTGATTACATGCTTCTAAAGCTGTCTTCATCCCACTGAAACTGATTACATTCTTCTAAAGCTGTCTTCATCCCACTGAAGCTGATTACAGTCTTCTAAAGCTGTCTTCATTCCACTGAAACTGATTACATTCTTCTACAGCTGTCTTCATCCCACTGAAGCTGATTACAGTCTTCTAAAGCTGTCTTCATCCAACCGAAACTGATTACATTATTCTAAAGCTGTCTTCATCACACTGAAACAGATTACATTATTCCAAAGCTGTCTTTATCCCACTGAAACTTATTACATTCTTCTAAAGCTGTCTTCATCCCACTCAAGCTGATCACAGTCTTCTAATGCTGTCTTTATCCCATTGAAGCTGATTACAGTCTTCTAAAGCTGTCTTTATCAAACTGAAACTGATTACATTCTTCAAAAGCTGTCTTCATCCCACTGAAGCTGATTCTTTCTTTTAAACCTGTCTTCATCACACTGAAACTGATTACATGCTTCTAAAGCTGTCTTCATCCCACTGAAACTGATTACATTCTTCTAAAGCTGTCTTCATCCCACTGAAGCTGATTACAGTCTTCTAAAGCTGTCTTCATCCAACTGAAACTGATTACATTCTTCTACAGCTGTCTTCATCCCACTGAAGCTGATTACAGTCTTCTAAAGCTGTCTTCATCCAACCGAAACTGATTACATTATTCTAAAGCTGTCTTCATCACACTGAAACAGATTACATTATTCCAAAGCTGTCTTTATCCCACTGAAACTTATTACATTCTTCTAAAGCTGTCTTCATCCCACTCAAGCTGATTACAGTCTTCTAAAGCTGTCTTTATCCAACTGAAACTTATTACATTCTTCTAAAGCTGTCTTCATCCCACTCAAGCTGATTACAGTCTTCTAATGCTGTCTTTATCCCATTGAAGCTGATTACAGTCTTCTAAAGCTGTCTTTATCAAACTGAAACTGATTACATTCTTCAAAAGCTGTCTTCATCCCACTGAAGCTGATTCTTTCTTTTAAACCTGTCTTCATCACACTGAAACTGATTACATGCTTCTAAAGCTGTCTTCATCCCACTGAAACTGATTACATTCTTCTAAAGCTGTCTTCATCCCACTGAAGCTGATTACAGTCTTCTAAAGCTGTCTTCATCCAACTGAAACTGATTACATTCTTCTACAGCTGTCTTCATCCCACTGAAGCTGATTACAGTCTTCTAAAGCTGTCTTCATCCAACCGAAACTGATTACATTCTTCTAAAGCTGTCTTCATCCCACTGAAACTGATTACATTATTCTAAAGCTGTCTTCATCACACTGAAACAGATTACATTATTCCAAAGCTGTCTTTATCCCACTGAAACTTATTACATTCTTCTAAAGCTGTCTTCATCCAACCGAAATTGATTACATTCTTCTAAAGCTGTCTTGATCAAACTGAAGCTGAAGACAGTCTTCTAAAGCTGTCTTCATCCCACTGATGCTGATTACAGTCTTCTAAAGCTGTCTTCGTCCCACTGAAACTGATTACATTATTCTAAAGCTGTCTTCATCACACTGAAACTGATTACATTCTTCTAAAGCTGTCTTCATCCCACTGAAGCTGATTACAGTCTTCTAAACCTGTCTTCATCCAACCGAAACTGATTACATTCTTCTAAAGCTGTCTTCATCCCACTGAAACTGATAACAGTCATCTAAAGCTGTCTTTATCAAACTGAAGCTGATTACAGTCTTCTAAACCTGTCTTCATGCCACTGAAGCTGATCAGTCATTTAAAGCTGTTTTCATCCCACTGAAACTTATTACATTCTTCTAAAGCTGTCTTCATCCCACTCAAGCTGATTACAGTCTTCTAAAGCTGTCTTTATCCCACTCAAGCTGATTACAGTCTTCTAAAGCTGTCTTAGTCCAACCGAAGCTGATTACAGTCTTCTAAAGCTGTCTTTATTCCACTGATGCTGATTACAGTCTTCTAAAGCTGTCTTCATCCCACTGAAGCTGAGTACAGTCTTCTAAAGCTGTCTTCATCCTACCGAAGCTGATTACAGTCTTCTAATGCTGTCTTCATCCCATTGAAGCTGATTACAGTCTTCTAAAGCTGTCTTTATCCCACTGAAACTGATTACATTCTTCTAAAGCTGTCTTCATCCCACTGAAGCTGATAAGTCTTTTAAAGCTGTCTTCATCCCACTGATGCTGATTACAGTCTTCTAAAGCTGTCTTTATAAAACTGAAGCTGATTACAGTCTTCTAAAGCTGTCTTCATCCCACTGAAACTGATCACATTCTTCTAAAGCTGTCTTTATACCACTGAAGCTGATTCTTTCTTTTAAACCTGTCTTCATCACACTGAAACTGATTACATGCTTCTAAAGCTGTCTTCATCCCACTGAAACTGATTACATTCTTCTAAAGCTGTCTTCATCCCACTGAAGCTGATTACAGTCTTCTAAAGCTGTCTTCATCCCACTGAAAGTGATTCTTTCTTTTAAACCTGTCTTCATCCAACCAAAGCTGATTACAGTCTTCTAAAGCTGTCTTCATCCCATTGAAGCTGATTACAGTCTTCTAAAGCTGTCTTTATCCACCTGAAACTTATTACATTCTTCTAAAGCTGTCTTCATCCCACTCAAGCTGATTACAGTCTTCTAATGCTGTCTTTATCCCATTGAAGCTGATTACAGTCTTCTAAAGCTGTCTTTATCAAACTGAAACTGATTACATTCTTCAAAAGCTGTCTTCATCCCACTGAAGCTGATTCTTTCTTTTAAACCTGTCTTCATCACACTGAAACTGATTACATGCTTCTAAAGCTGTCTTCATCCCACTGAAACTGATTACATTCTTCTAAAGCTGTCTTCATCCCACTGAAGCTGATTACAGTCTTCTAAAGCTGTCTTCATCCAACTGAAACTGATTACATTCTTCTACAGCTGTCTTCATCCCACTGAAGCTGATTACAGTCTTCTAAAGCTGTCTTCATCCAACCGAAACTGATTACATTCTTCTAAAGCTGTCTTCATCCCACTGAAGCTGATAACAGTCTTCTAAAGCTGTCTTCATCACAGTGAAACTGATTACATTCTTCTAAAGCTGTCTTCATCCCAATGAAACTGATTACATTCTTCTAAAGCTGTCTTCATCCCACTGAACCTGATTACATTATTCTAAAGCTGTCTTCATCCCACTGAAACTGATTACATTCTTCTAAAGCTGTCTTCATCCCACTGAAGCTGATTACAGTCTTCTAAAGCTGTCTTCATCCAACTGAAACTTATTACATTCTTCTAAAGCTGTCTTCATCCCACTCAAGCTGATTACAGTCTTCTAAAGCTGTCTTCATCCAACCGAAACTGATTACATTCTTCTAAAGCTGTCTTTATCAAACTGAAGCTGATTACAGTCTTCTAAAGCTGTCTTCATCCCACTGATGCTGATTACATTCTTCTAAAGCTGTCTTCATCCCACTCAAGCTGATTACAGTCTTCTAAAGCTGTCTTAGTCCAACCGAAGCTGATTACAGTCTTCTAAAGCTGTCTTTATTCCACTGAAGCTGATTACAGTCTTCTAAAGCTGTCTTCATCCCACTGAAGCTGAGTACAGTCTTCTAAAGCTGTCTTCATCCAACCGAAGCTGATTACAGTCTTCTAATGCTGTCTTCATCCCATTGAAGCTGATTACAGTCTTCTAAAGCTGTCTTTATCAAACTGAAGCTGATTACAGTCTTCTAAAGCTGTCTTCATCCCACTGAAACTGATTACGTTCTTCTAAAGCTGTCTTCATCCCACTGAAGCTGATTCTTTCTTTTAAACCTGTCTTCATCACACTGAAACTGATTACATGCTTCTAAAGCTGTCTTCATCACACTGAAACTGATTACATTCTTCTAAAGCTGTCTTCATCCCAATGAAACTGATTACATTCTTTTAAAGCTTTCTTTATCCCACTGAAACTGATTACATTATTCTAAAGCTGTCTTCATCACACTGAAACAGATTACATTATTCCAAAGCTGTCTTTATCCCACTGAAACTTATTACATTCTTCTAAAGCTGTCTTCATCCCACTCAAGCTGATTACAGTCTTCTAAAGCTGTCTTCATCCAACCGAAACTGATTACATTCTTCTAAAGCTGTCTTTATTCCACTGAAGCTGATTACAGTCTTCTAAAGCTGTCTTCATCCCACTGAAGCTGAGTACAGTCTTCTAAAGCTGTCTTCATCCAACCGAAGCTGATTACAGTCTTCTAAAGCTGTCTTCATCCCATTGAAGCTGATTACAGTCTTCTAAAGCTGTCTTTATCAAACTGAAGCTTATTACAGTCTTCTAAAGCTGTCTTCATCCCACTGAAACTGATTACATTCTTCTAAAGCTGTCTTTATCCCACTGAAGCTGATTCTTTCTTTTAAACCTGTCTTCATCACACTGAAACTGATTACATGCTTCTAAAGCTGTCTTCATCCCACTGAAACTGATTACATTCTTCTAAAGCTGTCTTCATCCCACTGAAGCTGATTACAGTCTTCTAAAGCTGTCTTCATCCAACTGAAACTGATTACATTCTTCTACAGCTGTCTTCATCCCACTGAATCTGATTACAGTCTTCTAAAGCTGTCTTCATCCAACCGAAACTGATTACATTATTCTAAAGCTGTCTTCATCACACTGAAACAGATTACATTATTCCAAAGCTGTCTTTATCCCACTGAAACTTATTACATTCTTTTAAAGCTGTCTTCATCCCACTCAAGCTGATTACAGTCTTCTAAAGCTGTCTTTATCCAACTGAAACTTATTACATTCTTCTAAAGCTGTCTTCATCCCACTCAAGCTGATTACAGTCTTCTAATGCTGTCTTCATCCCATTGAAGCTGATTACAGTCTTCTAAAGCTGTCTTTATCAAACTGAAACTTATTACAGTCTTCGAAAGCTGTCTTCATCCCACTGAAACTGATTACATTCTTCTAAAGCTGTCTTTATCCCACTGAAGCTGATTCTTTCTTTTAAACCTGTCTTCATCACACTGAAACTGATTACATGCTTCTAAAGCTGTCTTCATCCCACTGAAACTGATTACATTCTTCTAAAGCTGTCTTCATCCCACTGAAGCTGATTACAGTCTTCTAAAGCTGTCTTCATCCAACTGAAACTGATTACATTCTTCTACAGCTGTCTTCATCCCACTGAATCTGATTACAGTCTTCTAAAGCTGTCTTCATCCAACCGAAACTGATTACATTATTCTAAAGCTGTCTTCATCACACTGAAACAGATTACATTATTCCAAAGCTGTCTTTATCCCACTGAAACTTATTACATTCTTTTAAAGCTGTCTTCATCCCACTCAAGCTGATTACAGTCTTCTAAAGCTGTCTTTATCCAACTGAAACTTATTACATTCTTCTAAAGCTGTCTTCATCCCACTCAAGCTGATTACAGTCTTCTAATGCTGTCTTCATCCCATTGAAGCTGATTACAGTCTTCTAAAGCTGTCTTTATCAAACTGAAACTGATTACATTCTTCTAAAGCTGTCTTCATCCCACTGAAGCTGATTCTTTCTTTTAAACCTGTCTTCATCACACTGAAACTGATTACATGCTTCTAAAGCTGTCTTCATCCCACTGAAACTTATTACATTCTTCTAAAGCTGTCTTCATCCCACTGAAGCTGATTACAGTCTTCTAAAGCTGTCTTCATCCAACTGAAACTGATTACATTCTTCTACAGCTGTCTTCATCCCACTGAAGCTGATTACAGTCTTCTAAAGCTGTCTTCATCCAACCGAAACTGATTACATTCTTCTAAAGCTGTCTTCATCCCACTGAAGCTGATAACAGTCTTGTAAAGCTGTCTTCATCACAGTGAAACTGATTACATTCTTCTAAAGCTGTCTTCATCCCAATGAAACTGATTACATTCTTCTAAAGCTGTCTTCATCCCACTGAAGCTGATTACATTATTCTAAAGCTGTCTTCATCACACTGAAACTGATTACATTATTCCAAAGCTGTCTTTATCCCACTGAAACTTATTACATTCTTCTAAAGCTGTCTTCATCCCACTCAAGCTGATTACAGTCTTCTAATGCTGTCTTCATCCCATTGAAGCTGATTACAGTCTTCTAAAGCTGTCTTTATCAAACTGAAACTAATTACATTCTTCTAAAGCTGTCTTCATCCCACTGAAGCTGATTCTTTCTTTTAAACCTGTCTTCATCACACTGAAACTGATTACATGCTTCTAAAGCTGTCTTCATCCCACCGAAACTGATTACATTCTTCTACAGCTGTCTTCATCCCACTGAAGCTGATTACAGTCTTCTAAAGCTGTCTTCATCCAACCGAAACTGATTACATTCTTCTAAAGCTGTCTTCATCCCACTGAAGCTGATAACAGTCTTCTAAAGCTGTCTTCATCACAGTGAAACTGATTACATTCTTCTAAAGCTGTCTTCATCCCAATGAAACTGATTACATTCTTCTAAAGCTGTCTTCATCCCACTGAACCTGATTACATTATTCTAAAGCTGTCTTAATCCAACTGAAACAGATTACATTATTCCAAAGCTGTCTTTATCCCACTGAAACTTATTACATTCTTCTAAAGCTGTCTTCATCCCACTCAAGCTGATTACAGTCTTCTAAAGCTGTCTTTATCCAACTGAAACGTATTACATTCTTCTAAAGCTGTCTTCATCCCACTCAAGCTGATTACAGTCTTCTAAAGCTGTCTTCATCCCACTCAAGCTGATTACAGTCTTCTAAAGCTGTCTTAGTCCAACCGAAGCTGATTACAGTCTTCTAACGCTGTCTTTATTCCACTGAAGCTGATTACAGTCTTCTAAAGCTGTCTTCATCCCACTGAAGCTGAGTACAGTCTTCTAAAGCTGTCTTCATCCAACCGAATCTGATTACAGTCTTCTAATGCTGTCTTCATCCCATTGAAGCTAATTACAGTCTTCTAAAGCTGTCTTTATCAAACTGAAGCTGTTTAAAGTCTTCTAAAGCTGTCTTCATCCCACTGAAACTGATTACATTCTTCTAAAGCTGTCTTCATCCCACTGAAGCTGATTCTTTCTTTTAAACCTGTCTTCATCACACTGAAACTGATTACATGCTTCTAAAGCTGTCTTCATCCAACTGAAACTGATTACATTCTTCTACAGCTGTCTTCATCCCACTGAAGCTGATTACAGTCTTCTAAAGCTGTCTTCATCACACTGAAACTGATTACATTCTTCTAAAGCTGTCTTCATCCCAATGAAACTGATTACATTCTTTTAAAGCTTTCTTTATCCCACTGAAACTGATTACAGTCTTCTAAAGCTGTCTTCATCACACTGAAACAGATTACATTATTCCAAAGCTGTCTTTATCCCAATGAAACTTATTACATTCTTCTAAAGCTGTCTTTATCCCACTCAAGCTGATTACAGTCTTCTAAAGCTGTCTTCATCCAACCGAAACTGATTACATTATTCTAAAGCTGTCTTCATCACACTGAAACAGATTACATTATTCCAAAGCTGTCTTTATCCCACTGAAACTTATTACATTCTTTTAAAGCTGTCTTCATCCCACTCAAGCTGATTACAGTCTTCTAAAGCTGTCTTTATCCAACTGAAACTTAATACATTCTTCTAAAGCTGACTTCATCCCACTCAAGCTGATTACAGTCTTCTAATGCTGTCTTCATCCCATTGAAGCGGGTTACAGTCTTCTAAAGCTGTCTTTATCAAACTGAAACTGATTACATTCTTCTAAAGCTGTCTTCATCCCACTGAAGCTGATTCTTTCTTTTAAACCTGTCTTCATCACACTGAAACTGATTACATGCTTCTAAAGCTGTCTTCATCCCACTGAAACTGATTACATTCTTCTAAAGCTGTCTTCATCCCACTGAAGCTGATTACAGTCTTCTAAAGCTGTCTTCATCCCACTGAAGCTGATTACAGTCTTCTAAAGCTGTCTTCATCCAACTGAAACTGATTACATTCTTCTACAGCTGTCTTCATCCCACTGAAGCTGATTACAGTCTTCTAAAGCTGTCTTCATCCAACCGAAACTGATTACATTCTTCTAAAGCTGTCTTCATCCCACTGAAGCTGATAACAGTCTTGTAAAGCTGTCTTCATCACACTGAAACTGATTACATTATTCCAAAGCTGTCTTTATCCCACTGAAACTTATTACATTCTTCTAAAGCTGTCTTCATCCCACTCAAGCTGATTACAGTCTTCTAATGCTGTCTTCATCCCATTGAAGCTGATTACAGTCTTCTAAAGCTGTCTTTA
Organism: Salmo salar; assembly: GCF_965601325.2. Lineage (NCBI taxonomy): Eukaryota > Metazoa > Chordata > Actinopteri > Salmoniformes > Salmonidae > Salmo > Salmo salar. The sequence continues at coordinate 538,780 of NW_027675383.1, forward strand.
TCAAACTGAAACTGATTACATTCTTCTAAAGCTGTCTTCATCCCACTGAAGCTGATAACAGTCTTGTAAAGCTGTCTTCATCACAGTGAAACTGATTACATTCTTCTAAAGCTGTCTTCATCCCAATGAAACTGATTACATTCTTCTAAAGCTGTCTTCATCCCACTGAACCTGATTACATTATTCTAAAGCTGTCTTCATCACACTGAAACTGATTACATTATTCCAAAGCTGTCTTTATCCCACTGAAACTTATTACATTCTTCTAAAGCTGTCTTCATCCCACTCAAGCTGATTCTTTCTTTTAAACCTGTCTTCATCACACTGAAACTGATTACATGCTTCTAAAGCTGTCTTCATCCCACCGAAACTGATTACATTCTTCTACAGCTGTCTTCATCCCACTGAAGCTGATTACAGTCTTCTAAAGCTGTCTTCATCCAACCGAAACTGATTACATTCTTCTAAAGCTGTCTTCATCCCACTGAAGCTGATAACAGTCTTCTAAAGCTGTCTTCATCACAGTGAAACTGATTACATTCTTCTAAAGCTGTCTTCATCCCAATGAAACTGATTACATTCTTCTAAAGCTGTCTTCATCCCACTGAACCTGATTACATTATTCTAAAGCTGTCTTCATCCAACTGAAACAGATTACAATATTCCAAAGCTGTCTTTATCCCACTGAAACTTATTACATTCTTCTAAAGCTGTCTTCATCCCACTCAAGCTGATTACAGTCTTCTAAAGCTGTCTTTATCCAACTGAAACTTATTACATTCTTCTAAAGCTGTCTTCATCCCACTCAAGCTGATTACAGTCTTCTAAAGCTGTCTTCATCCCACTCAAGCTGATTACAGTCTTCTAAAGCTGTCTTAGTCCCACCGAAGCTGATTACAGTCTTCTAACGCTATCTTTATTCCACTGAAGCTGATTACAGTCTTCTAACGCTGTCTTTATTCCACTGAAGCTGATTACAGTCTTCTAAAGCTGTCTTCATCCAACCGAATCTGATTACAGTCTTCTAATGCTGTCTTCATCCCATTGAAGCTAATTACAGTCTTCTAAAGCTGTCTTTATCAAACTGAAGCTGATTAAAGTCTTCTAAAGCTGTCTTCATCCCACTGAAACTGATTACATTCTTCTAAAGCTGTCTTCATCCCACTGAAGCTGATTCTTTCTTTTAAACCTGTCTTCATCACACTGAAACTGATTACATGCTTCTAAAGCTGTCTTCATCCCACTCAAGCTGATTACAGTCTTCTAATGCTGTCTTCATCCCATTGAAGCTGATTACAGTCTTCTAAAGCTGTCTTCATCCAACTGAAACTGATTACATTCTTCTACAGCTGTCTTCATCCCACTGAAGCTGATTACAGTCTTCTAAAGCTGTCTTCATCACACTGAAACTGATTACATTCTTCTAAAGCTGTCTTCATCCCAATGAAACTGATTACATTCTTTTAAAGCTTTCTTTATCCCACTGAAACTGATTACAGTCTTCTAAAGCTGTCTTCATCACACTGAAACAGATTACATTATTCCAAAGCTGTCTTTATCCCACTGAAACGTATTACATTCTTCTAAAGCTGTCTTCATCCCACTCAAGCTGATTACAGTCTTCTAATGCTGTCTTCATCCCATTGAAGCTGATTTACAGTCTTCTAAAGCTGTCTTTATCAAACTGAAGCTTATTACAGTCTTCGAAAGCTGTCTTCATCCCACTGAAACTGATTACATTCTTCTAAAGCTGTCTTTATCCCACTGAAGCTGATTCTTTCTTTTAAACCTGTCTTCATCACACTGAAACTGATTACATGCTTCTAAAGCTGTCTTCATCCCACTGAAACTGATTACATTCTTCTAAAGCTGTCTTCATCCCACTGAAGCTGATTACAGTCTTCTAAAGCTGTCTTCATCCAACTGAAACTGATTACATTCTTCTACAGCTGTCTTCATCCCACTGAATCTGATTACAGTCTTCTAAATCTGTCTTCATCCAACCGAAACTGATTACATTATTCTAAAGCTGTCTTCATCACACTGAAACAGATTACATTATTCCAAAGCTGTCTTTATCCCACTGAAACTTAATACATTCTTTTAAAGCTGTCTTCATCCCACTCAAGCTGATTACAGTCTTCTAAAGCTGTCTTTATCCAACTGAAACTTATTACATTCTTCTAAAGCTGTCTTCATCCCACTCAAGCTGATTACAGTCTTCTAATGCTGTCTTCATCCCATTGAAGCTGATTACAGTCTTCTAAAGCTGTCTTTATCAAACTGAAACTGATTACATTCTTCTAAAGCTGTCTTCATCCCACTGAAGCTGATTCTTTCTTTTAAACCTGTCTTCATCACACTGAAACTGATTACATGCTTCTAAAGCTGTCTTCATCCCACTGAAACTGATTACATTCTTCTAAAGCTGTCTTCATCCCACTGAAGCTGATTACAGTCTTCTAAAGCTGTCTTCATCCAACTGAAACTGATTACATTCTTCTACAGCTGTCTTCATCCCACTGAAGCTGATTACAGTCTTCTAAAGCTGTCTTCATCCAACCGAAACTGATTACATTCTTCTAAAGCTGTCTTCATCCCACTGAAGCTGATAACAGTCTTGTAAAGCTGTCTTCATCACAGTGAAACTGATTACATTCTTCTAAAGCTGTCTTCATCCCAATGAAACTGATTACATTCTTCTAAAGCTGTCTTCATCCCACTGAACCTGATTACATTATTCTAAAGCTGTCTTCATCACACTGAAACTGATTACATTATTCCAAAGCTGTCTTTATCCCACTGAAACTTATTACATTCTTCTAAAGCTGTCTTCATCCCACTCAAGCTGATTACAGTCTTCTAATGCTGTCTTCATCCCATTGAAGCTGATTACAGTCTTCTAAAGCTGTCTTTATCAAACTGAAACTAATTACATTCTTCTAAAGCTGTCTTCATCCCACTGAAGCTGATTCTTTCTTTTAAACCTGTCTTCATCACACTGAAACTGATTACATGCTTCTAAAGCTGTCTTCATCCCACCGAAACTGATTACATTCTTCTACAGCTGTCTTCATCCCACTGAAGCTGATTACAGTCTTCTAAAGCTGTCTTCATCACAGTGAAACTGATTACATTCTTCTAAAGCTGTCTTCATCCCAATGAAACTGATTACATTCTTCTAAAGCTGTCTTCATCCCACTGAACCTGATTACATTATTCTAAAGCTGTCTTCATCCAACTGAAACAGATTACATTATTCCAAAGCTGTCTTTATCCCACTGAAACTTATTACATTCTTCTAAAGCTGTCTTCATCCCACTCAAGCTGATTACAGTCTTCTAAAGCTGTCTTTATCCAACTGAAATGTATTACATTCTTCTAAAGCTGTCTTCATCCCACTCAAGCTGATTACAGTCTTCTAAAGCTGTCTTCATCCCACTCAAGCTGATTACAGTCTTCTAAAGCTGTCTTAGTCCAACCGAAGCTGATTACAGTCTTCTAACGCTGTCTTTATTCCACTGAAGCTGATTACAGTCTTCTAAAGCTGTCTTCATCCCACTGAAGCTGAGTACAGTCTTCTAAAGCTGTCTTCATCCAACCGAATCTGATTACAGTCTTCTAATGCTGTCTTCATCCCATTGAAGCTAATTACAGTCTTCTAAAGCTGTCTTTATCAAACTGAAGCTGATTAAAGTCTTCTAAAGCTGTCTTCATCCCACTGAAACTGATTACATTCTTCTAAAGCTGTCTTCATCCCACTGAAGCTGATTGTTTCTTTTAAACCTGTCTTCATCACACTGAAACTGATTACATGCTTCTAAAGCTGTCTTCATCCCACTGAAACTGATTTCATTCTTCTAAAGCTGTCTTCATCCCACTGAAGCTGATTACAGTCTTCTAAAGCTGTCTTCATCCAACTGAAACTGATTACATTCTTCTACAGCTGTCTTCATCCCACTGAAGCTGATTACAGTCTTCTAAAGCTGTCTTCATCACACTGAAACTGATTACATTCTTCTAAAGCTGTCTTCATCCCAATGAAACTGATTACATTCTTTTAAAGCTTTCTTTATCCCACTGAAACTGATTACAGTCTTCTAAAGCTGTCTTCATCACACTGAAACAGATTACATTATTCCAAAGCTGTCTTTATCCCACTGAAACTTATTACATTCTTCTAAAGCTGTCTTCATCCCACTCAAGCTGATTACAGTCTTCTAAAGCTGTCTTCATCCAACCGAAACTGATTACATTATTCTAAAGCTGTCTTCATCACACTGAAACAGATTACATTATTCCAAAGCTGTCTTTATCCCACTGAAACTTATTACATTCTTTTAAAGCTGTCTTCATCCCACTCAAGCTGATTACAGTCTTCTAAAGCTGTCTTTATCCAACTGAAACTTAATACATTCTTCTAAAGCTGTCTTCATCCCACTCAAGCTGATTACAGTCTTCTAATGCTGTCTTCATCCCATTGAAGCGGATTACAGTCTTCTAAAGCTGTCTTTATCAAACTGAAACTGATTACATTCTTCTAAAGCTGTCTTCATCCCACTGAAGCTGATTCTTTCTTTTAAACCTGTCTTCATCACACTGAAACTGATTACATGCTTCTAAAGCTGTCTTCATCCCACTGAAACTGATTACATTCTTCTAAAGCTGTCTTCATCCCACTGAAGCTGATTACAGTCTTCTAAAGCTGTCTTCATCCCACTGAAGCTGATTACAGTCTTCTAAAGCTGTCTTCATCCAACCGAAACTGATTACATTCTTCTAAAGCTGTCTTCATCCCACTGAAGCTGATAACAGTCTTGTAAAGCTGTCTTCATCACACTGAAACTGATTACATTATTCCAAAGCTGTCTTTATCCCACTGAAACTTATTACATTCTTCTAAAGCTGTCTTCATCCCACTCAAGCTGATTACAGTCTTCTAATGCTGTCTTCATCCCATTGAAGCTGATTACAGTCTTCTAAAGCTGTCTTTATCAAACTGAAACTGATTACATTCTTCTAAAGCTGTCTTCATCCCACTGAAGCTGATAACAGTCTTGTAAAGCTGTCTTCATCACAGTGAAACTGATTACATTCTTCTAAAGCTGTCTTCATCCCAATGAAACTGATTACATTCTTCTAAAGCTGTCTTCATCCCACTGAACCTGATTACATTATTCTAAAGCTGTTTTCATCACACTGAAACTGATTACATTATTCCAAAGCTGTCTTTATCCCACTGAAACTTATTACATTCTTCTAAAGCTGTCTTCATCCCACTCAAGCTGATTACAGTCTTCTAATGCTGTCTTCATCCCATTGAAGCTGATTACAGTCTTCTAAAGCTGTCTTTATCAAACTGAAACTGATTACATTCTTCTAAAGCTGTCTTCATCCCACTGAAGCTGATTCTTTCTTTTAAACCTGTCTTCATCACACTGAAACTGATTACATGCTTCTAAAGCTGTCTTCATCCCACCGAAACTGATTACATTCTTCTACAGCTGTCTTCATCCCACTGAAGCTGATTACAGTCTTCTAAAGCTGTCTTCATCCAACCGAAACTGATTACATTCTTCTAAAGCTGTCTTCATCCCACTGAAACTGATTACATTCTTCTAAAGCTGTCTTCATCCCACTGAAGCTGATTCTTTCTTTTAAACCTGTCTTCATCACACTGAAACGGATTACATGCTTCTAAAGCTGTCTTCATCCCACTGAAACTGATTTCATTCTTCTAAAGCTGTCTTCATCCCACTGAAGCTGATTACAGTCTTCTAAAGCTGTCTTCATCCAACTGAAACTGATTACATTCTTCTACAGCTGTCTTCATCCCACTGAAGCTGATTACAGTCTTCTAAAGCTGTCTTCATCACACTGAAACTGATTACATTCTTCTAAAGCTGTCTTCATCCCAATGAAACTGATTACATTCTTTTAAAGCTTTCTTTATCCCACTGAAACTGATTACAGTCTTCTAAAGCTGTCTTCATCACACTGAAACAGATTACATTATTCCAAAGCTGTCTTTATCCCACTGAAACTTATTACATTCTTCTAAAGCTGTCTTCATCCCACTCAAGCTGATTACAGTCTTCTAAAGCTGTCTTCATCCAACCGAAACTGATTACATTATTCTAAAGCTGTCTTCATCACACTGAAACAGATTACATTATTCCAAAGCTGTCTTTATCCCACTGAAACTTATTACATTCTTTTAAAGCTGTCTTCATCCCACTCAAGCTGATTACAGTCTTCTAAAGCTGTCTTTATCCAACTGAAACTTAATACATTCTTCTAAAGCTGTCTTCATCCCACTCAAGCTGATTACAGTCTTCTAATGCTGTCTTCATCCCATTGAAGCGGATTACAGTCTTCTAAAGCTGTCTTTATCAAACTGAAACTGATTACATTCTTCTAGAGCTGTCTTCATCCCACTGAAGCTGATTCTTTCTTTTAAACCTGTCTTCATCACACTGAAACTGATTACATGCTTCTAAAGCTGTCTTCATCCCACTGAAACTGATTACATTCTTCTAAAGCTGTCTTCATCCCACTGAAGCTGATTACAGTCTTCTAAAGCTGTCTTCATCCCACTGAAGCTGATTACAGTCTTCTAAAGCTGTCTTCATCCAACTGAAACTGATTACATTCTTCTACAGCTGTCTTCATCCCACTGAAGCTGATTACAGTCTTCTAAAGCTGTCTTCATCCAACCGAAACTGATTACATTCTTCTAAAGCTGTCTTCATCCCACTGAAGCTGATAACAGTCTTGTAAAGCTGTCTTCATCACACTGAAACTGATTACATTATTCCAAAGCTGTCTTTATCCAACTGAAACTGATTACATTCTTCTAAAGCTGTCTTCATCCCACTCAAGCTGATTACAGTCTTCTAATGCTGTCTTCATCCCATTGAAGCTGATTACAGTCTTCTAAAGCTGTCTTTATCAAACTGAAACTGATTACATTCTTCTAAAGCTGTCTTCATCCCACTGAAGCTGATAACAGTCTTGTAAAGCTGTCTTCATCACAGTGAAACTGATTACATTCTTCTAAAGCTGTCTTCATCCCAATGAAACTGATTACATTCTTCTAAAGCTGTCTTCATCCCACTGAACCTGATTACATTATTCTAAAGCTGTCTTCATCACACTGAAACTGATTACATTATTCCAAAGCTGTCTTTATCCCACTGAAACTTATTACATTCTTCTAAAGCTGTCTTCATCCCACTCAAGCTGATTACAGTCTTCTAATGCTGTCTTCATCCCATTGAAGCTGATTACAGTCTTCTAAAGCTGTCTTTATCAAACTGAAACTGATTACATTCTTCTAAAGCTGTCTTCATCCCACTGAAGCTGATTCTTTCTTTTAAACCTGTCTTCATCACACTGAAACTGATTACATGCTTCTAAAGCTGTCTTCATCCCACCGAAACTGATTACATTCTTCTACAGCTGTCTTCATCCCACTGAAGCTGATTACAGTCTTCTAAAGCTGTCTTCATCACAGTGAAACTGATTACATTCTTCTAAAGCTGTCTTCATCCCAATGAAACTGATTACATTCTTCTAAAGCTGTCTTCATCCCACTGAACCTGATTACATTATTCTAAAGCTGTCTTCATCCAACTGAAACAGATTACAATATTCCAAAGCTGTCTTTATCCCACTGAAACTTATTACATTCTTCTAAAGCTGTCTTCATCCCACTCAAGCTGATTACAGTCTTCTAAAGCTGTCTTTATCCAACTGAAACTTATTACATTCTTCTAAAGCTGTCTTCATCCCACTCAAGCTGATTACAGTCTTCTAAAGCTGTCTTCATCCCACTCAAGCTGATTACAGTCTTCTAAAGCTGTCTTAGTCCAACCGAAGCTGATTACAGTCTTCTAACGCTGTCTTTATTCCACTGAAGCTGATTACAGTCTTCTAAAGCTGTCTTCATCCCACTGAAGCTGAGTACAGTCTTCTAAAGCTGTCTTCATCCAACCGAATCTGATTACAGTCTTCTAATGCTGTCTTCATCCCATTGAAGCTAATTACAGTCTTCTAAAGCTGTCTTTATCAAACTGAAGCTGATTAAAGTCTTCTAAAGCTGTCTTCATCCCACTGAAACTGATTACATTCTTCTAAAGCTGTCTTCATCCCACTGAAGCTGATTCTTTCTTTTAAACCTGTCTTCATCACACTGAAACTGATTACATGCTTCTAAAGCTGTCTTCATCCCACTGAAACTGATTTCATTCTTCTAAAGCTGTCTTCATCCCACTGAAGCTGATTACAGTCTTCTAAAGCTGTCTTCATCCAACTGAAACTGATTACATTCTTCTACAGCTGTCTTCATCCCACTGAAGCTGATTACAGTCTTCTAAAGCTGTCTTCATCACACTGAAACTGATTACATTCTTCTAAAGCTGTCTTCATCCCAATGAAACTGATTACATTCTTTTAAAGCTTTCTTTATCCCACTGAAACTGATTACAGTCTTCTAAAGCTGTCTTCATCACACTGAAACAGATTACATTATTCCAAAGCTGTCTTTATCCCACTGAAACTTATTACATTCTTCTAAAGCTGTCTTCATCCCACTCAAGCTGATTACAGTCTTCTAAAGCTGTCTTCATCCAACCGAAACTGATTACATTCTTCTAAAGCTGTCTTTATCAAACTGAAGCTGATTACAGTCTTCTAAAGCTGTCTTCATCCCACTGAAACTGATTACATTATTCTAAAGCTGTCTTCATCACACTGAAACAGATTACATTATTCCAAAGCTGTCTTTATCCCACAGAAACTTATTACATTCTTCTAAAGCTGTCTTCATCCCACTCAAGCTGATTACAGTCTTCTAAAGCTGTCTTCATCCAACCGAAACTGATTACATTCTTCTAAAGCTGTCTTTATCAAACTGAAGCTGATTACAGTCTTCTAAAGCTGTCTTCATCCCACTGATGCTGATTACATTCTTCTAAAGCTGTCTTCATCCCACTCAAGCTGATTACAGTCTTCTAAAGCTGTCTTTGTGCAACCGAAGCTGATTACAGTCTTCTAAAGTTGTCTTTATTCCAGTGAAGTTGATTACAGTCTTCTAAAGCTGTCTTCATCCCACTGAAGCTGAGTACAGTCTTCTAAAGCTGTCTTTATCAAACTGAAGCTGATTACAGTCTTCTAAAGCTGTCTTCATCCCACTGAAACTGATTACATTCTTCTAAAGCTGTCTTCATCCCACTGAAGCTGATTCTTTCTTTTAAACCTGTCTTCATCACACTGAAACTGATTACATGCTTCTAAAGCTGTCTTCATCCCACTGAAACTGATTACATTCTTCTAAAGCTGTCTTCATCCCACTGAAGCTGATTACAGTCTTCTAAAGCTGTCTTCATCCAACTGAAACTGATTACATTCTTCTACAGCTGTCTTCATCCCACTGAAGCTGATTACAGTCTTCTAAAGCTGTCTTCATCACACTGAAACTGATTACATTCTTCTAAAGCTGTCTTTATCCCACTGAAACTTATTACATTCTTCTAAAGCTGTCTTCATCCCACTCAAGCTGATTACAGTCTTCTAAAGCTGTCTTCATCCAACCGAAACTGATTACATTCTTCTAAAGCTGTCTTTATCAAACTGAAGCTGATTACAGTCTTCTAAAGCTGTCTTCATCCCACTGAAACTGATTACATTATTCTAAAGCTGTCTTCATCACACTGAAACAGATTACATTATTCCAAAGCTGTCTTTATCCCACAGAAACTTATTACATTCTTCTAAAGCTGTCTTCATCCCACTCAAGCTGATTACAGTCTTCTAAAGCTGTCTTCATCCAACCGAAACTGATTACATTCTTCTAAAGCTGTCTTTATCAAACTGAAGCTGATTACAGTCTTCTAAAGCTGTCTTCATCCCACTGATGCTGATTACATTCTTCTAAAGCTGTCTTCATCCCACTCAAGCTGATTACAGTCTTCTAAAGCTGTCTTTGTGCAACCGAAGCTGATTACAGTCTTCTAAAGTTGTCTTTATTCCAGTGAAGTTGATTACAGTCTTCTAAAGCTGTCTTCATCCCACTGAAGCTGAGTACAGTCTTCTAAAGCTGTCTTTATCAAACTGAAGCTGATTACAGTCTTCTAAAGCTGTCTTCATCCCACTGAAACTGATTACATTCTTCTAAAGCTGTCTTCATCCCACTGAAGCTGATTCTTTCTTTTAAACCTGTCTTCATCACACTGAAACTGATTACATGCTTCTAAAGCTGTCTTCATCCCACTGAAACTGATTACATTCTTCTAAAGCTGTCTTCATCCCACTGAAGCTGATTACAGTCTTCTAAAGCTGTCTTCATCCAACTGAAACTGATTACATTCTTCTACAGCTGTCTTCATCCCACTGAAGCTGATTACAGTCTTCTAAAGCTGTCTTCATCACACTGAAACTGATTACATTCTTCTAAAGCTGTCTTCATCCCAATGAAACTGATTACATTCTTTTAAAGCTTTCTTTATCCCACTGAAACTGATTACATTATTCTAAAGCTGTCTTCATCACACTGAAACAGATTACATTATTCCAAAGCTGTCTTTATCCCACTGAAACTTATGACATTCTTCTAAAGCTGTCTTCATCCCACTCAAGCTGATTACAGTCTTCTAAAGCTGTCTTCATCCAACCGAAACTGATTACATTCTTCTAAAGCTGTCTTTATCAAACTGAAGCTGATTACAGTCTTCTAAAGCTGTCTTCATCCCACTGATGCTGATTACATTCTTCTTAAGCTGTCTTCATCCCACTCAAGCTGATTACAGTCTTCTAAAGCTGTCTTAGTCCAACCGAAGCTGATTACAGTCTTCTAAAGTTGTCTTTATTCCACTGAAGCTGATTAGTCTTCTAAAGCTGTCTTCATCCCACTGAAGCTGAGGACAGTCTTCTAAAGCTGTCTTCATCCAACCGAAACTGATTACATTCTTCTAAAGCTGATTTCATCCCACTGAAGCTGATTACAGTCTTCTAAAGCTGTCTTCATCCAACTGAAACTGATTACCTTCTCCTACAGCTGTCTTCATCCCACTGAAGCTGATTACAGTCTTCTAAAGCTGTCTTCATCACACTGAAACTGATTACATTCTTCTAAAGCTGTCTGCATCCCAATGAAACTGATTACATTCTTTTAAAGCTTTCTTTATCACACTGAAACTGATTACATTATTCTAAAGCTGTCTTCATCACACTGAAACAGATTACATTATTCCAAAGCTGTCTTTATCCCACTGAAACTTATTACATTCTTCTAAAGCTGTCTTCATCCCACTCAAGCTGATTACAGTCTTCTAAAGCTGTCTTCATCCAACCGAAACTGATTACATTCTTCTAAAGCTGTCTTTATTCCACTGAAGCTGATTACAGTCTTCTAAAGCTGTCTTCATCCAACTGAAGCTGAGTACAGTCTTCTAAAGCTGTCTTCATCCAAACGAAGCTGATTACAGTCTTCTAAAGCTGTCTTCATCCCATCGAAGCTGATTACAGTCTTCTAAAGCTGTCTTTATCAAACTGAAGCTTATTACAGTCTTCTAAAGCTGTCTTCATCCCACTGAAACTGATTACATTCTTCTAAAGCTGTCTTTATCCCACTGAAGCTGATTCTTTCTTTTAAACCTGTCTTCATCACACTGAAACTGATTACATGCTTCTAAAGCTGTCTTCATCCCACTGAAACTGATTACATTCTTCTAAAGCTGTCTTCATCCCAATGAAGCTGATTACAGTCTTCTAAAGCTGTCTTCATCCAACTGAAGCTGATTACAGTCTTCTAAAGCTGTCTTCATCCAACTGAAACTGATTACATTCTTCTACAGCTGTCTTCATCCAACCGAAACTGATTACATTATTCTAAAGCTGTCTTCATCACACTGAAACAGATTACATTATTCCAAAGCTGTCTTTATCCCACTGAAACTTATTACATTCTTTTAAAGCTGTCTTCATCCCACTCAAGCTGATTACAGTCTTCTAAAGCTGTCTTTATCCAACTGAAACTTATTACATTCTTCTAAAGCTGTCTTCATCCCACTCAAGCTGATTACAGTCTTCTAATGCTGTCTTCATCCCATTGAAGCTGATTACAGTCTTCTAAAGCTGTCTTTATCAAACTGAAACTGATTACATTCTTCTAAAGCTGTCTTCATCACACTGAAACTGATTACATGCTTCTAAAGCTGTCTTCATCCCACTGAAACTGATTACATTCTTCTAAAGCTGTCTTCATCCCACTGAAGCTGATTACAGTCTTCTAAAGCTGTCTTCATCCAACTGAAACGGATTACATTCTTCTACAGCTGTCTTCATCCCACTGAAGCTGATTACAGTCTTCTAAAGCTGTCTTCATCCAACCGAAACTGATTACATTCTTCTAAAGCTGTCTTCATCCCACTGAAGCTGATAACAGTCTTCTAAAGCTGTCTTCATCACAGTGAAACTGATTACATTCTTCTAAAGCTGTCTTCATCCCAATGAAACTGATTACATTCTTCTAAAGCTGTCTTCATCCCACTGAACCTGATTACATTATTCTAAAGCTGTCTTCATCCCACTCAAGCTGATTACAGTCTTCTAAAGCTGTCTTTATCCAACTGAAACTTATTACATTCTTCTAAAGCTGTCTTCATCCCAATCAAGCTGATTACAGTCTTCTAAAGCTGTCTTCATCCCACTCAAGCTGATTACAGTCTTCTAAAGCTGTCTTAGTCCAACCGAAGCTGATTACAGTCTTCTAAAGCTGTCTTTATTCCACTGAAGCTGATTACAGTCTTCTAAAGCTGTCTTCATCCCACTGAAGCTGAGTACAGTCTTCTAAAGCTGTCTTCATCCAACCGAAGCTGATTACAGTCTTCTAATGCTGTCTTCATCCCATTGAAGCTGATTACAGTCTTCTAAAGCTGTCTTTATCAAACTGAAGCTAATTACAGTCTTCTAAAGCTGTCTTCATCCCACTGAAACTGATTACATTCTTCTAAAGCTGTCTTCATCCCACTGAAGCTGATTCTTTCTTTTAAACCTGTCTTCATCACACTGAAACTGATTACATGCTTCTAAAGCTGTCTTCATCCCACTGAAACTGATTACATTCTTCTAAAGCTGTCTTCATCCCACTGAAGCTGATTACAGTCTTCTAAAGCTGTCTTCATCCAACTGAAACTGATTACATTATTCTACAGCTGTCTTCATCCCACTGAAGCTGATTACAGTCTTCTAAAGCTGTCTTTATCAAACTGAAACTGATTACATTCTTCTAAAGCTGTCTTCATCCCAATGAAACTGATTAGATTCTTTTAAAGCTTTCTTTATCCCACTGAAACTGATTACATTATTCTAAAGCTGTCTTCATCACACTGAAACAGATTACATTATTCCAAAGCTGTCTTTATCCCACTGAAACTTATTACATTCTTCTAAAGCTGTCTTCATCCCACTCAAGCTGATTACAGTCTTTTAAAGCTGTCTTCATCCAACCGAAACTGATTACATTCTTCTAAAGCTGTCTTTATTCCACTGAAGCTGATTACAGTCTTCTAAAGCTGTCTTCATCCCACTGAAGGTGATTCTTTCTTTTAAACCTGTCTTCATCACACTGAAACTGATTACATGCTTCTAAAGCTGTCTTCATCCCACTGAAACTGATTACATTCTTCTAAAGCTGTCTTCATCCCACTGAAGCTGATTACAGTCTTCTAAAGCTGTCTTCATCCAACTGAAACTGATTACATTCTTCTACAGCTGTCTTCATCCCACTGAAGCTGATTACAGTCTTCTAAAGCTGTCTTCATCCAACCGAAACTGATTACATTATTCTAAAGCTGTCTTCATCACACTGAAACAGATTACATTATTCCAAAGCTGTCTTTATCCCACTGAAACTTATTACATTCTTCTAAAGCTGTCTTCATCCCACTCAAGCTGATTACAGTCTTCTAAAGCTGTCTTTATCCAACTGAAACTTATTACATTCTTCTAAAGCTGTCTTCATCCCACTCAAGCTGATTACAGTCTTCTAATGCTGTCTTCATCCCATTGAAGCTGATTACAGTCTTCGAAAGCTGTCTTTATCAAACTGAAACTGATTACATTCTTCTAAAGCTGTCTTCATCCCACTGAAGCTGATAACAGTCTTCTAAAGCTGTCTTCATCACAGTGAAACTGATTACATTCTTCTAAAGCTGTCTTCATCCCAATGAAACTGATTACATTCTTCTAAAGCTGTCTTCATCCCACTGAACCTGATTACATTATTCTAAAGCTGTCTTCATCCAACTGAAACAGATTACAATATTCCAAAGCTGTCTTTATCCCACTGAAACTTATTACATTCTTCTAAAGCTGTCTTCATCCCACTCAAGCTGATTACAGTCTTCTAAAGCTGTCTTTATCCAACTGAAACTTATTACATTCTTCTAAAGCTGTCTTCATCCCACTCAAGCTGATTACAGTCTTCTAAAGCTGTCTTCATCCCACTCAAGCTGATTACAGTCTTCTAAAGCTGTCTTAGTCCAACCGAAGCTTATTACAGTCTTCTAACGCTGTCTTTATTCCACTGAAGCTGATTACAGTCTTCTAAAGCTGTCTTCATCCCACTGAAGCTGAGTACAGTCTTCTAAAGCTGTCTTCATCCAACCGAATCTGATTACAGTCTTCTAATGCTGTCTTCATCCCATTGAAGCTAATTAAAGTCTTCTAAAGCTGTCTTTATCAAACTGAAGCTGATTAAAGTCTTCTAAAGCTGTCTTCATCCCACTGAAACTGATTACATTCTTCTAAAGCTGTCTTCATCCCACTGAAGCTGATTCTTTCTTTTAAACCTGTCTTCATCACACTGAAACTGATTACATGCTTCTAAAGCTGTCTTCATCCCACTGAAACTGATTTCATTCTTCTAAAGCTGTCTTCATCCCACTGAAGCTGATTACAGTCTTCTAAAGCTGTCTTCATCCAACTGAAACTGATTACATTCTTCTACAGATGTCTTCATCCCACTGAAGCTGATTACAGTCTTCTAAAGCTGTCTTCATCACACTGAAACTGATTACATTCTTCTAAAGCTGTCTTCATCCCACTGAAACTGATTACATTCTTTTAAAGCTTTCTTTATCCCACTGAAACTGATTACAGTCTTCTAAAGCTGTCTTCATCACACTGAAACAGATTACATTATTCCAAAGCTGTCTTTATCCCACTGAAACTTATTACATTCTTCTAAAGCTGTCTTCATCCCACTCAAGCTGATTACAGTCTTCTAAAGCTGTCTTCATCCAACCGAAACTGATTACATTCTTCTAAAGCTGTCTTTATTCCACTGAAGCTGATTACAGTCTTCTAAAGCTGTCTTCATCCAACTGAAGCTGAGTACAGTCTTCTAAAGCTGTCTTCATCCAAACGAAGCTGATTACAGTCTTCTAAAGCTGTCTTCATCCCATCGAAGCTGAGAACAGTCTTCTAAAGCTGTCTTTATCAAACTGAAGCTTATTACAGTCTTCTAAAGCTGTCTTCATCCCACTGAAACTGATTACATTCTTCTAAAGCTGTCTTTATCCCACTGAAGCTGATTCTTTCTTTTAAACCTGTCTTCATCACACTGAAACTGATTACATGCTTCTAAAGCTGTCTTCATCCCACTGAAACTGATTACATTCTTCTAAAGCTGTCTTCATCCCACTGAAGCTGATTACAGTCTTCTAAAGCTGTCTTCATCCCACTGAAGCTGATTACAGTCTTCTAAAGCTGTCTTCATCCAACTGAAACTGATTACATTCTTCTACAGCTGTCTTCATCCAACCGAAACTGATTACATTATTCTAAAGCTGTCTTCATCACACTGAAACAGATTACATTATTCCAAAGCTGTCTTTATCCCACTGAAACTTATTACATTCTTTTAAAGCTGTCTTCATCCCACTCAAGCTGATTACAGTCTTCTAAAGCTGTCTTTATCCAACTGAAACTTATTACATTCTTCTAAAGCTGTCTTCATCCCACTCAAGCTGATTACAGTCTTCTAATGCTGTCTTCATCCCATTGAAGCTGATTACAGTCTTCTAAAGCTGTCTTTATCAAACTGAAACTGATTACATTCTTCTAAAGCTGTCTTCATCCCACTGAAGCTGATTCTTTCTTTTAAACCTGTCTTCATCACACTGAAACTGATTACATGCTTCTAAAGCTGTCTTCATCCCACTGAAACTGATTACATTCTTCTAAAGCTGTCTTCATCCCACTGAAGCTGATTACAGTCTTCTAAAGCTGTCTTCATCCAACTGAAACGGATTACATTCTTCTACAGCTGTCTTCATCCCACTGAAGCTGATTACAGTCTTCTAAAGCAGTCTTCATCCAACCGAAACTGATTACATTCTTCTAAAGCTGTCTTCATCCCACTGAAGCTGATAACAGTCTTCTAAAGCTGTCTTCATCACAGTGAAACTGATTACATTCTTCTAAAGCTGTCTTCATCCCAATGAAACTGATTACATTCTTCTAAAGCTGTCTTCATCCCACTGAACCTGATTACATTATTCTAAAGCTGTCTTCATCACACTGAAACTGATTACATTATTCCAAAGCTGTCTTTATCCCACTGAAACGTATTACATTCTTCTAAAGCTGTCTTCATCCCACTCAAGCTGATTACAGTCTTCTAAAGCTGTCTTTATCCAACTGAAACTTATTACATTCTTCTAAAGCTGTCTTCATCCCAATCAAGCTGATTACAGTCTTCTAAAGCTGTCTTCATCCCACTCAAGCTGATTACAGTCTTCTAAAGCTGTCTTAGTCCAACCGAAGCTGATTACAGTCTTCTAAAGCTGTCTTTATTCCACTGAAGCTGATTACAGTCTTCTAAAGCTGTCTTCATCCCACTGAAGCTGAGTACAGTCTTCTAAAGCTGTCTTCATCCAACCGAAGCTGATTACAGTCTTCTAATGCTGTCTTCATCCCATTGAAGCTGATTACAGTCTTCTAAAGCTGTCTTTATCAAACTGAAGCTAATTACAGTCTTCTAAAGCTGTCTTCATCCCACTGAAACTGATTACATTCTTCTAAAGCTGTCTTCATCCCACTGAAGCTGATTCTTTCTTTTAAACCTGTCTTCATCACACTGAAACTGATTACATGCTTCTAAAGCTGTCTTCATCCCACTGAAACTGATTACATTCTTCTAAAGCTGTCTTCATCCCACTGAAGCTGATTACAGTCTTCTAAAGCTGTCTTCATCCAACTGAAACTGATTACATTATTCTACAGCTGTCTTCATCCCACTGAAGCTGATTACAGTCTTCTAAAGCTGTCTTTATCAAACTGAAACTGATTACATTCTTCTAAAGCTGTCTTCATCACACTGAAACAGATTACATTATTCCAAAGCTGTCTTTATCCCACTGAAACTTATTACATTCTTCTAAAGCTGTCTTCATCCCACTCAAGCTGATTACAGTCTTTTAAAGCTGTCTTCATCCAACCGAAACTGATTACATTCTTCTAAAGCTGTCTTTATTCCACTGAAGCTGATTACAGTCTTCTAAAGCTGTCTTCATCCCACTGAAGCTGAGTACAGTCTTCTAAAGCTGTCTTCATCCAACCGAAGCTGATTACAGTCTTCTAAAGCTGTCTTCATCCCATTGAAGCTGATTACAGTCTTCTAAAGCTGTCTTTATCAAACTGAAGCTTATTACAGTCTTCTAAAGCTGTCTTCATCCCACTGAAACTGATTACATTCTTCTAAAGCTGTCTTTATCCCACTGAAGGTGATTCTTTCTTTTAAACCTGTCTTCATCACACTGAAACTGATTACATGCTTCTAAAGCTGTCTTCATCCCACTGAAACTGATTACATTCTTCTAAAGCTGTCTTCATCCCACTGAAGCTGATTACAGTCTTCTAAAGCTGTCTTCATCCAACTGAAACTGATTACATTCTTCTACAGCTGTCTTCATCCCACTGAAGCTGATTACAGTCTTCTAAAGCTGTCTTCATCCAACCGAAACTGATTACATTATTCTAAAGCTGTCTTCATCACACTGAAACAGATTACATTATTCCAAAGCTGTCTTTATCCCACTGAAACTTATTACATTCTTCTAAAGCTGTCTTCATCCCACTCAAGCTGATTACAGTCTTCTAAAGCTGTCTTTATCCAACTGAAACTTATTACATTCTTCTAAAGCTGTCTTCATCCCACTCAAGCTGATTACAGTCTTCTAATGCTGTCTTCATCCCATTGAAGCTGATTACAGTCTTCGAAAGCTGTCTTTATCAAACTGAAACTGATTACATTCTTCTAAAGCTGTCTTCATCCCACTGAAGCTGATAACAGTCTTCTAAAGCTGTCTTCATCACAGTGAAACTGATTACATTCTTCTAAAGCTGTCTTCATCCCAATGAAACTGATTACATTCTTCTAAAGCTGTCTTCATCCCACTGAACCTGATTACATTATTCTAAAGCTGTCTTCATCCAACTGAAACAGATTACAATATTCCAAAGCTGTCTTTATCCCACTGAAACTTATTACATTCTTCTAAAGCTGTCTTCATCCCACTCAAGCTGATTACAGTCTTCTAAAGCTGTCTTTATCCAACTGAAACTTATTACATTCTTCTAAAGCTGTCTTCATCCCACTCAAGCTGATTACAGTCTTCTAAAGCTGTCTTCATCCCACTCAAGCTGATTACAGTCTTCTAAAGCTGTCTTAGTCCAACCGAAGCTTATTACAGTCTTCTAACGCTGTCTTTATTCCACTGAAGCTGATTACAGTCTTCTAAAGCTGTCTTCATCCCACTGAAGCTGAGTACAGTCTTCTAAAGCTGTCTTCATCCAACCGAATCTGATTACAGTCTTCTAATGCTGTCTTCATCCCATTGAAGCTAATTAAAGTCTTCTAAAGCTGTCTTTATCAAACTGAAGCTGATTAAAGTCTTCTAAAGCTGTCTTCATCCCACTGAAACTGATTACATTCTTCTAAAGCTGTCTTCATCCCACTGAAGCTGATTCTTTCTTTTAAACCTGTCTTCATCACACTGAAACTGATTACATGCTTCTAAAGCTGTCTTCATCCCACTGAAACTGATTTCATTCTTCTAAAGCTGTCTTCATCCCACTGAAGCTGATTACAGTCTTCTAAAGCTGTCTTCATCCAACTGAAACTGATTACATTCTTCTACAGATGTCTTCATCCCACTGAAGCTGATTACAGTCTTCTAAAGCTGTCTTCATCACACTGAAACTGATTACATTCTTCTAAAGCTGTCTTCATCCCACTGAAACTGATTACATTCTTTTAAAGCTTTCTTTATCCCACTGAAACTGATTACAGTCTTCTAAAGCTGTCTTCATCACACTGAAACAGATTACATTATTCCAAAGCTGTCTTTATCCCACTGAAACTTATTACATTCTTCTAAAGCTGTCTTCATCCCACTCAAGCTGATTACAGTCTTCTAAAGCTGTCTTCATCCAACCGAAACTGATTACATTCTTCTAAAGCTGTCTTTATCAAACTGAAGCTGATTACAGTCTTCTAAAGCTGTCTTCATCCCACTGAAACTGATTACATTATTCTAAAGCTGTCTTCATCACACTGAAACAGATTACATTATTCCAAAGCTGTCTTTATCCCACAGAAACTTATTACATTCTTCTAAAGCTGTCTTCATCCCACTCAAGCTGAATACAGTCTTCTAAAGCTGTCTTCATCCAACCGAAACTGATTACATTCTTCTAAAGCTGTCTTTATCAAACTGAAGCTGATTACAGTCTTCTAAAGCTGTCTTCATCCCACTGATGCTGATTACATTCTTCTAAAGCTGTCTTCATCCCACTCAAGCTGATTACAGTCTTCTAAAGCTGTCTTAGTCCAACCGAAGCTGATTACAGTCTTCTAAAGTTGTCTTTATTCCAGTGAAGTTGATTACAGTCTTCTAAAGCTGTCTTCATCCCACTGAAGCTGAGTACAGTCTTCTAAAGCTGTCTTTATCAAACTGAAGCTGATTACAGTCTTCTAAAGCTGTCTTCATCCCACTGAAACTGATTACATTCTTCTAAAGCTGTCTTCATCCCACTGAAGCTGATTCTTTCTTTTAAACCTGTCTTCATCACACTGAAACTGATTACATGCTTCTAAAGCTGTCTTCATCCCACTGAAACTGATTACATTCTTCTAAAGCTGTCTTCATCCCACTGAAGCTGATTACAGTCTTCTAAAGCTGTCTTCATCCAACTGAAACTGATTACATTCTTCTACAGCTGTCTTCATCCCACTGAAGCTGATTACAGTCTTCTAAAGCTGTCTTCATCACACTGAAACTGATTACATTCTTCTAAAGCTGTCTTCATCCCAATGAAACTGATTACATTCTTTTAAAGCTTTCTTTATCCCACTGAAACTGATTACATTATTCTAAAGCTGTCTTCATCACACTGAAACAGATTACATTATTCCAAAGCTGTCTTTATCCCACTGAAACTTATGACATTCTTCTAAAGCTGTCTTCATCCCACTCAAGCTGATTACAGTCTTCTAAAGCTGTCTTCATCCAACCGAAACTGATTACATTCTTCTAAAGCTGTCTTTATCAAACTGAAGCTGATTACAGTCTTCTAAAGCTGTCTTCATCCCACTGATGCTGATTACATTCTTCTTAAGCTGTCTTCATCCCACTCAAGCTGATTACAGTCTTCTAAAGCTGTCTTAGTCCAACCGAAGCTGATTACAGTCTTCTAAAGCTGTCTTTATTCCACTGAAGCTGATTAGTCTTCTAAAGCTGTCTTCATCCCACTGAAGCTGAGTACAGTCTTCTAAAGCTGTCTTCATCCAACCGAAGCTGATTACAGTCTTCTAATGCTGTCTTCATCCCATTGAAGCTGATTACAGTCTTCTAAAGCTGTCTTTATCAAACTGAAGCTGATTACAGTCTTCTAAAGCTGTCTTCATCCCACTGAAGCTGATTCTTTCTTTTAAACCTGTCTTCATCACACTGAAACTGATTACATGCTTCTAAAGCTGTCTTCATCCCACTGAAACTGATTACATTCTTCTAAAGCTGTCTTCATCCCACTGAAGCTGATTACAGTCTTCTAAAGCTGTCTTCATCCAACTGAAACTGATTACCTTCTTCTACAGCTGTCTTCATCCCACTGAAGCTGATTACAGTCTTCTAAAGCTGTCTTCATTACACTGAAACTGATTACATTCTTCTAAAGCTGTCTTCATCCCAATGAAACTGATTACATTCTTTTAAAGCTTTCTTTATCACACTGAAACTGATTACATTAATCTAAAGCTGTCTTCATCACACTGAAACAGATTACATTATTCCAAAGCTGTCTTTATCCCACTGAAACTTATTACATTCTTCTAAAGCTGTCTTCATCCCACTCAAGCTGATTACAGTCTTCTAAAGCTGTCTTCATCCAACCGAAACTGATTACATTCTTCTAAAGCTGTCTTTATTCCACTGAAGCTGATTACAGTCTTCTAAAGCTGTCTTCATCCAACTGAAGCTGAGTACAGTCTTCTAAAGCTGTCTTCATCCAACCGAAGCTGATTACAGTCTTCTAAAGCTGTCTTCATCCCATCGAAGCTGATTACAGTCTTCTAAAGCTGTCTTTATCAAACTGAAGCTTATAACAGTCTTCTAAAGCTGTCTTCATCCCACTGAAACTGATTACATTCTTCTAAAGCTGTCTTTATCCCACTGAAGCTGATTCTTTCTTTTAAACCTGTCTTCATCACACTGAAACTGATTACATGCTTCTAAAGCTGTCTTCATCCCACTGAAACTGATTACATTCTTCTAAAGCTGTCTTCATCCCACTGAAGCTGATTACAGTCTTCTAAAGCTGTCTTCATCCCACTGAAGCTGATTACAGTCTTCTAAAGCTGTCTTCATCCAACTGAAACTGATTACATTCTTCTACAGCTGTCTTCATCCAACCGAAACTGATTACATTATTCTAAAGCTGTCTTCATCACACTGAAACAGATTACATTATTCCAAAGCTGTCTTTATCCCACTGAAACTTATTACATTCTTTTAAAGCTGTCTTCATCCCACTCAAGCTGATTACAGTCTTCTAAAGCTGTCTTTATCCAACTGAAACTTATTACATTCTTCTAAACTGTCTTCATCCCACTCAAGCTGATTACAGTCTTCTAATGCTGTCTTCATCCCATTGAAGCTGATTACAGTCTTCTAAAGCTGTCTTTATCAAACTGAAACTGATTACATTCCTCTAAAGCTGTCTTCATCCCACTGAAGCTGATTCTTTCTTTTAAACCTGTCTTCATCACACTGAAACTGATTACATGCTTCTAAAGCTGTCTTCATCCCACTGAAACTGATTACATTCTTCTAAAGCTGTCTTCATCCCACTGAAGCTGATTACAGTCTTCTAAAGCTGTCTTCATCCAACTGAAACTGATTACATTCTTCTACAGCTGTCTTCATCCCACTGAAGCTGATTACAGTCTTCTAAAGCTGTCTTCATCCAACCGAAACTGATTACATTCTTCTAAAGCTGTCTTCATCCCACTGAAGCTGATAACAGTCTTCTAAAGCTGTCTTCATCACAGTGAAACTGATTACATTCTTCTAAAGCTGTCTTCATCCCAATGAAACTGATTACATTCTTCTAAAGCTGTCTTCATCCCACTGAACCTGATTACATTATTCTAAAGCTGTCTTCATCACACTGAAACTGATTACATTATTCCAAAGCTGTCTTTATCCCACTGAAACTTATTACATTCTTCTAAAGCTGTCTTCATCCCACTCAAGCTGATTACAGTCTTCTAAAGCTGTCTTTATCCAACTGAAACTTATTACATTCTTCTAAAGCTGTCTTCATCCCAATCAAGCTGATTACAGTCTTCTAAAGCTGTCTTCATCCCACTCAAGCTGATTACAGTCTTCTAAAGCTGTCTTAGTCCAACCGAAGCTGATTACAGTCTTCTAAAGCTGTCTTTATTCCACTGAAGCTGATTACAGTCTTCTAAAGCTGTCTTCATCCCACTGAAGCTGAGTACAGTCTTCTAAAGCTGTCTTCATCCAACCGAAGCTGATTACAGTCTTCTAATGCTGTCTTCATCCCATTGAAGCTGATTACAGTCTTCTAAAGCTGTCTTTATCAAACTGAAGCTAATTACAGTCTTCTAAAGCTGTCTTCATCCCACTGAAACTGATTACATTCTTCTAAAGCTGTCTTCATCCCACTGAAGCTGATTCTTTCTTTTAAACCTGTCTTCATCACACTGAAACTGATTACATGCTTCTAAAGCTGTCTTCATCCCACTGAAACTGATTACATTCTTCTAAAGCTGTCTTCATCCCACTGAAGCTGATTACAGTCTTCTAAAGCTGTCTTCATCACACTGAAACTGATTACATTCTTCTAAAGCTGTCTTCATCCCAATGAAACTGATTACATTCTTTTAAAGCTTTCTTTATCCCACTGAAACTGATTACATTATTCTAAAGCTGTCTTCATCACACTGAAACAGATTACATTATTCCAAAGCTGTCTTTATCCCACTGAAACTTATTACATTCTTCTAAAGCTGTCTTCATCCCACTCATGCTGATTACAGTCTTCTAAAGCTGTCTTCATCCAACCGAAACTGATTACATTCTTCTAAAGCTGTCTTTATTCCACTGAAGCTGATTACAGTCTTCTAAAGCTGTCTTCATCCCACTGAAGCTGAGTACAGTCTTCTAAAGCTGTCTTCATCCAACCGAAGCTGATTACAGTCTTCTAAAGCTGTCTTCATCCCATTGAAGCTGATTACAGTCTTCTAAAGCTGTCTTTATCAAACTGAAGCTTATTACAGTCTTCTAAAGCTGTCTTCATCCCACTGAAACTGATTACATTCTTCTAAAGCTGTCTTTATCCCACTGAAGCTGATTCTTTCTTTTAACCCTGTCTTCATCACACTGAAACTGATTACATGCTTCTAAAGCTGTCTTCATCCCACTGAAACTGATTACATTCTTCTAAAGCTGTCTTCATCCCACTGAAGCTGATTACAGTCTTCTAAAGCTGTCTTCATCCCACTGAAGCTGATTACAGTCTTCTAAAGCTGTCTTCATCCAACTGAAACTGATTACATTCTTCTACAGCTGTCTTCATCCAACCGAAACTGATTACATTATTCTAAAGCTGTCTTCATCACACTGAAACAGATTACATTATTCCAAAGCTGTCTTTATCCCACTGAAACTTATTACATTCTTTTAAAGCTGTCTTCATCCCACTCAAGCTGATTACAGTCTTCTAATGCTGTCTTCATCCCATTGAAGCTGATTACAGTCTTCTAAAGCTGTCTTTATCCAACTGAAACTTATTACATTCTTCTAAAGCTGTCTTCATCCCACTCAAGCTGATTACAGTCTTCTAATGCTGTCTTCATCCCATTGAAGCTGATTACAGTCTTCTAAAGCTGTCTTTATCAAACTGAAACTGATTACATTCCTCTAAAGCTGTCTTCATCCCACTGAAGCTGTTTCTTTCTTTTAAACCTGTCTTCATCACACTGAAACTGATTACATGCTTCTAAAGCTGTCTTCATCCCACTGAAACTGATTACATTCTTCTAAAGCTGTCTTCATCCCACTGAAGCTGATTACAGTCTTCTAAAGCTGTCTTCATCCAACTGAAACTGATTACATTCTTCTACAGCTGTCTTCATCCCACTGAAGCTGATTACAGTCTTCTAAAGCTGTCTTCATCCAACCGAAACTGATTACATTCTTCTAAAGCTGTCTTCATCCCACTGAAGCTGATAACAGTCTTCTAAAGCTGTCTTCATCACAGTGAAACTGATTACATTCTTCTAAAGCTGTCTTCATCCCAATGAAACTGATTACATTCTTCTAAAGCTGTCTTCATCCCACTGAACCTGATTACATTATTCTAAAGCTGTCTTTATCCCACTGAAACTTATTACATTCTTCTAAAGCTGTCTTCATCCCACTCAAGCTGATTACAGTCTTCTAAAGCTGTCTTTATCCAACTGAAACTTATTACATTCTTCTAAAGCTGTCTTCATCCCAATCAAGCTGATTACAGTCTTCTAAAGCTGTCTTCATCCCACTCAAGCTGATTACAGTCTTCTAAAGCTGTCTTAGTCCAACCGAAGCTGATTACAGTCTTCTAAAGCTGTCTTTATTCCACTGAAGCTGATTACAGTCTTCTAAAGCTGTCTTCATCCCACTGAAGCTGAGTACAGTCTTCTAAAGCTGTCTTCATCCAACCGAAGCCGATTACAGTCTTCTAATGCTGTCTTCATCCCATTGAAGCTGATTACAGTCTTCTAAAGCTGTCTTTATCAAACTGAAGCTAATTACAGTCTTCTAAAGCTGTCTTCATCCCACTGAAACTGATTACATTCTTCTAAAGCTGTCTTCATCCCACTGAAGCTGATTCTTTCTTTTAAACCTGTCTTCATCACACTGAAACTGATTACATGCTTCTAAAGCTGTCTTCATCCCACTGAAACTGATTACTTTCTTCTAAAGCTGTCTTCATCCCACTGAAGCTGATTACAGTCTTCTAAAGCTGTCTTCATCACACTGAAACTGATTACATTCTTCTAAAGCTGTCTTCATCCCAATGAAACTGATTACATTCTTTTAAAGCTTTCTTTATCCCACTGAAACTGATTACATTATTCTAAAGCTGTCTTCATCACACTGAAACAGATTACATTATTCCAAAGCTGTCTTTATCCCACTGAAACTTATTACATTCTTCTAAAGCTGTCTTCATCCCACTCATGCTGATTACAGTCTTCTAAAGCTGTCTTCATCCAACCGAAACTGATTACATTCTTCTAAAGCTGTCTTTATTCCACTGAAGCTGATTACAGTCTTCTAAAGCTGTCTTCATCCCACTGAAGCTGAGTACAGTCTTCTAAAGCTGTCTTCATCCAACCGAAGCTGATTACAGTCTTCTAAAGCTGTCTTTATCAAACTGAAGCTTATTACAGTCTTCTAAAGCTGTCTTCATCCCACTGAAACTGATTACATTCTTCTAAAGCTGTCTTTATCCCACTGAAGCTGATTCTTTCTTTTAACCCTGTCTTCATCACACTGAAACTGATTACATGCTTCTAAAGCTGTCTTCATCCCACTGAAACTGATTACATTCTTCTAAAGCTGTCTTCATCCCACTGAAGCTGATTACAGTCTTCTAAAGCTGTCTTCATCCCACTGAAGCTGATTACAGTCTTCTAAAGCTGTCTTCATCCAACTGAAACTGATTACATTCTTCTACAGCTGTCTTCATCCAACCGAAACTGATTACATTATTCTAAAGCTGTCTTCATCACACTGAAACAGATTACATTATTCCAAAGCTGTCTTTATCCCACTGAAACTTATTACATTCTTTTAAAGCTGTCTTCATCCCACTCAAGCTGATTACAGTCTTCTAAAGCTGTCTTTATCCAACTGAAACTTATTACATTCTTCTAAAGCTGTCTTCATCCCACTCAAGCTGATTACATTCTTCTAATGCTGTCTTCATCCCATTGAAGCTGATTACAGTCTTCTAAAGCTGTCTTTATCAAACTGAAACTGATTACATTCTTCTAAAGCTGTCTTCATCCCACTGAAGCTGATTCTTTCTTTTAAACCTGTCTTCATCACAGTGAAACTGATTACATGCTTCTAAAGCTGTCTTCATCCCACTGAAACTGATTACATTCTTCTAAAGCTGTCTTCATCCCACTGAAGCTGATTACAGTCTTCTAAAGCTGTCTTCATCCAACTGAAACTGATTACATTCTTCTACAGCTGTCTTCATCCCACTGAAGCTGATTACAGTCTTCTAAAGCTGTCTTCATCCAACCGAAACTGATTACATTCTTCTAAAGCTGTCTTCATCCCACTGAAGCTGATAACAGTCTTCTAAAGCTGTCTTCATCACAGTGAAACTGATTACATTCTTCTAAAGCTGTCTTCATCCCAATGAAACTGATTACATTCTTCTAAAGCTGTCTTCATCCCACTGAACCTGATTACATTATTCTAAAGCTGTCTTCATCACACTGAAACTGATTACATTATTCCAAAGCTGTCTTTATCCCACTGAAACTTATTACATTCTTCTAAAGCTGTCTTCATCCCACTCAAGCTGATTACAGTCTTCTAAAGCTGTCTTTATCCAACTGAAACTTATTACATTCTTCTAAAGCTGTCTTCATCCCAATCAAGCTGATTACAGTCTTCTAAAGCTGTCTTCATCCCACTCAAGCTGATTACAGTCTTCTAAAGCTGTCTTAGTCCAACCGAAGCTGATTACAGTCTTCTAAAGCTGTCTTTATTCCACTGAAGCTGATTACAGTCTTCTAAAGCTGTCTTCATCCCACTGAAGCTGAGTACAGTCTTCTAAAGCTGTCTTCATCCAACCGAAGCTGATTACAGTCTTCTAATGCTGTCTTCATCCCATTGAAGCTGATTACAGTCTTCTAAAGCTGTCTTTATCAAACTGAAGCTAATTACAGTCTTCTAAAGCTGTCTTCATCCCACTGAAACTGATTACATTCTTCTAAAGCTGTCTTCATCCCACTGAAGCTGATTCTTTCTTTTAAACCTGTCTTCATCACACTGAAACTGATTACATGCTTCTAAAGCTGTCTTCATCCCACTGAAACTGATTACATTCTTCTAAAGCTGTCTTCATCCCACTGAAGCTGATTACAGTCTTCTAAAGCTGTCTTCATCCAACTGAAACTGATTACATTATTCTACAGCTGTCTTCATCCCACTGAAGCTGATTACAGTCTTCTAAAGCTGTCTTTATCAAACTGAAACTGATTACATTCTTCTAAAGCTGTCTTCATCCCACTGAAGCTGATTCTTTCTTTTAAACCTGTCTTCATCACACTGAAACTGATTACATGCTTCTAAAGCTG
Organism: Salmo salar; assembly: GCF_965601325.2. Classification (NCBI taxonomy): domain Eukaryota; kingdom Metazoa; phylum Chordata; class Actinopteri; order Salmoniformes; family Salmonidae; genus Salmo; species Salmo salar. Next base: position 566,735 of record NW_027675383.1, read on the forward strand.
TCTTCATCCCACTGAAACTGATTACATTCTTCTAAAGCTGTCTTCATCCCACTGAAGCTGATTACAGTCTTCTAAAGCTGTCTTCATCCAACTGAAACTTATTACATTCTTCTACAGCTGTCTTCATCCCACTGAAGCTGATTACAGTCTTCTAAAGCTGTCTTCATCCAACCGAAACTGATTACATTCTTCTAAAGCTGTCTTCATCCCACTGAAGCTGATAACAGTCTTCCAAAGGTGTCTTTATCCCACTGAAACGTATTACATTCTTCTAAAGCTGTCTTTATCCAACTGAAAATTATTACATTCTTCTAAAGCTGTCTTCATCCCACTCAAGCTGATTACAGTCTTCTAAAGCTGTCTTCATCCCACTCAAGCTGATTACAGTCTTCTAAAGCTGTCTTCATCCCACTGAAGCTGAGTACAGTCTTCTAAAGCTGTCTTCATCCAACCGAAGCTGATTACAGTCTTCTAAAGCTGTCTTCATCCCATTGAAGCTGATTACAGTCTTCTAAAGCTGTCTTTATAAAACTGAAGCTGATTACAGTCTTCTAAAGCTGTCTTCATCCCACTGAAACTGATCACATTCTTCTAAAGCTGTCTTTATACCACTGAAGCTGATTCTTTCTTTTAAACCTGTCTTCATCACACTGAAACTGATTACATGCTTCTAAAGCTGTGTTCATCCCACTGAAACTGATTACATTCTTCTAAAGCTGTCTTCATCCCACTGAAGCTGATTACAGTCTTCTAAAGCTGTCTTCATCCCACTGAAAGTGATTCTTTCTTTTAAACCTGTCTTCATCCAAACGAAGCTGATTACAGTCTTCTAAAGCTGTCTTCATCCCATTGAAGCTGATTACAGTCTTCTAAAGCTGTCTTTATCAAACTGAAGCTGATTACAGTCTTCTAAAGCTGTCTTCATCCCACTGAAACTGATTACATTCTTCTAAAGCTGTCTTTATCCCACTGAAGCTGATTCTTTCTTTTAAACCTTTCTTCATCACACTGAAACTGATTACATGCTTCTAAAGCTGTCTTCATCCCACTGAAACCGATTACATTCTTCTAAAGCTGTCTTCATCCCACTGAAGCTGATTACAGTCTTCTAAAGCTGTCTTCATCCAACTGAAACTGATTACATTCTTCTACAGCTGTCTTCATCCCACTGAAGCTGATTACAGTCTTCTAAAGCTGTCTTCATCCAACCGAAACTGATTACATTATTCTAAAGCTGTCTTCATCACACTGAAACAGATTACATTATTCCAAAGCTGTCTTTATCCCACTGAAACTTATTACATTCTTCTAAAGCTGTCTTCATCCCACTCAAGCTGATTACAGTCTTCTAAAGCTGTCTTTATCCAACTGAAACTTATTACATTCTTCTAAAGCTGTCTTCATCCCACTCAAGCTGATTACAGTCTTCTAATGCTGTCTTTATCCCATTGAAGCTGATTACAGTCTTCTAAAGCTGTCTTCATCCCATTGAAGCTGATTACAGTCTCTAAAGCTGTCTTTATCAAACTGAAGCTGATTACAGTCTTCTAAAGCTGTCTTCATCCCACTGAAACTGATTACATTCTTCTAAAGCTGTCTTTATCCCCCTGAAGCTGATTCTTTCTTTTAAACCTGTCTTCATCACACTGAAACTGATTACATGCTTCTAAAGCTGTCTTCATCCCACTGAAACTGATTACATTCTTCTAAAGCTGTCTTCATCCCACTGAAGCTGATTACAGTCTTCTAAAGCTGTCTTCATCCAACTGAAACTGATTACATTCTTCTACAGCTGTCTTCATCCCACTGAAGCTGATTACAGTCTTCTAAAGCTGTCTTCATCCAACCGAAACTGATTACATTATTCTAAAGCTGTCTTCATCACACTGAAACAGATTACATTATTCCAAAGCTGTCTTTATCCCACTGAAACTTATTACATTCTTCTAAAGCTGTCTTCATCCCACTCAAGCTGATTACAGTCTTCTAAAGCTGTCTTTATCCAACTGAAACTTATTACATTCTTCTAAAGCTGTCTTCATCCCACTCAAGCTGATTACAGTCTTCTAATGCTGTCTTTATCCCATTGAAGCTGATTACAGTCTTCTAAAGCTGTCTTCATCCCATTGAAGCTGATTACAGTCTTCGAAAGCTGTCTTTATCAAACTGAAGCTGATTACAGTCTTCTAAAGCTGTCTTCATCCCACTGAAACTGATTACATTCTTCTAAAGCTGTCTTTATCCCACTGAAGCTGATTCTTTCTTTTAAACCTGTCTTCATCACACTGAAACTGATTACATGCTTCTAAAGCTGTCTTCATCCCACTGAAACTGATTACATTCTTCTAAAGCTGTCTTCATCCCACTGAAGCTGATTACAGTCTTCTAAAGCTGTCTTCATCCAACTGAAACTGATTACATTCTTCTACAGCTGTCTTCATCCCACTGAAGCTGATTACAGTCTTCTAAAGCTGTCTTCATCCAACCGAAACTGATTACATTATTCTAAAGCTGTCTTCATCACACTGAAACAGATTACATTATTGCAAAGCTGTCTTTATCCCACTGAAACTTATTACATTCTTCTAAAGCTGTCTTTATCCAACTGAAACTTATTACATTCTTCTAAAGCTGTCTTCATCCCACTCAAGCTGATTACAGTCTTCTAATGCTGTCTTTATCCCATTGAAGCTGATTACAGTCTTCTAAAGCTGTCTTTATCAAACTGAAACTGATTACATTCTTCAAAAGCTGTCTTCATCCCACTGAAGCTGATTCTTTCTTTTAAACCTGTCTTCATCACACTGAAACTGATTACATGCTTCTAAAGCTGTCTTCATACCACTGAAACTGATTACATTCTTCTAAAGCTGTCTTCATCCCACTGAAGCTGATTACAGTCTTCTAAAGCTGTCTTCATCCAACTGAAACTGATTACATTCTTCTACAGCTGTCTTCATCCCACTGAAGCTGATTACAGTCTTCTAAAGCTGTCTTTATCCAACCGAAACTGATTACATTCTTCTAAAGCTGTCTTCATCCCACTGAAGCTGATAACAGTCATCTAAAGCTGTCTTTATCAAACTGAAGCTGATTACAGTCTTCTAAACCTGTCTTCATGCCACTGAAGCTGATCAGTCATTTAAAGCTGTTTTCATCCCACTGAAACTTATTACATTCTTCTAAAGCTGTCTTCATCCCACTCAAGCTGATTACAGTCTTCTAAAGCTGTCTTCATCCCACTCAAGCTGATTACAGTCTTCTAAAGCTGTCTTAGTCCAACCGAAGCTGATTACAGTCTTCTAAAGCTGTCTTTATTCCACTGATGCTGATTACAGTCTTCTAAAGCTGTCTTCATCCCACTGAAGCTGAGTACAGTCTTCTAAAGCTGTCTTCATCCTACCGAAGCTGATTACAGTCTTCTAATGCTGTCTTCATCCCATTGAAGCTGATTACAGTCTTCTAAAGCTGTCTTCATCCCACTGAAACTGATTACATTCTTCTAAAGCTGTCTTCATCCCACTGAAGCTGATAAGTCTTTTAAAGCTGTCTTCATCCCACTGATGCTGATTACAGTCTTCTAAAGCTGTCTTCATCCCACTGAAAGTGATTCTTTCTTTTAAACCTGTCTTCATCACACTGAAACTGATTACATTCTTCTAAAGCTGTCTTCATCACACTGAAACAGATTACATTATTCCAAAGGTGTCTTTATCCCACTGAAACGTATTACATTCTTCTAAAGCTGTCTTTATCCAACTGAAAATTATTACATTCTTCTAAAGCTGTCTTCATTCCACTCAAGCTGATTACAGTCTTCTAAAGCTGTCTTCATCCCACTCAAGCTGATTACAGTCTTCTAAAGCTGTCTTCATCCCACTGAAGCTGAGTACAGTCTTCTAAAGCTGTCTTCATCCAACCGAAGCTGATTACAGTCTTCTAAAGCTGTCTTCATCCCATTGAAGCTGATTACAGTCTTCTAAAGCTGTCTTTATAAAACTGAAGCTGATTACAGTCTTCTAAAGCTGTCTTCATCCCACTGAAACTGATCACATTCTTCTAAAGCTGTCTTTATACCACTGAAGCTGATTCTTTCTTTTAAACCTGTCTTCATCACACTGAAACTGATTACATGCTTCTAAAGCTGTGTTCATCCCACTGAAACTGATTACATTCTTCTAAAGCTGTCTTCATCCCACTGAAGCTGATTACAGTCTTCTAAAGCTGTCTTCATCCCACTGAAAGTGATTCTTTCTTTTAAACCTGTCTTCATCCAAACGAAGCTGATTACAGTCTTCTAAAGCTGTCTTCATCCCATTGAAGCTGATTACAGTCTTCTAAAGCTGTCTTTATCAAACTGAAGCTGATTACAGTCTTCTAAAGCTGTCTTCATCCCACTGAAACTGATTACATTCTTCTAAAGCTGTCTTTATCCCACTGAAGCTGATTCTTTCTTTTAAACCTTTCTTCATCACACTGAAACTGATTACATGCTTCTAAAGCTGTCTTCATCCCACTGAAACCGATTACATTCTTCTAAAGCTGTCTTCATCCCACTGAAGCTGATTACAGTCTTCTAAAGCTGTCTTCATCCAACTGAAACTGATTACATTCTTCTACAGCTGTCTTCATCCCACTGAAGCTGATTACAGTCTTCTAAAGCTGTCTTCATCCAACCGAAACTGATTACATTATTCTAAAGCTGTCTTCATCACACTGAAACAGATTACATTATTCCAAAGCTGTCTTTATCCCACTGAAACTTATTACATTCTTCTAAAGCTGTCTTCATCCCACTCAAGCTGATTACAGTCTTCTAAAGCTGTCTTTATCCAACTGAAACTTATTACATTCTTCTAAAGCTGTCTTCATCCCACTCAAGCTGATTACAGTCTTCTAATGCTGTCTTTATCCCATTGAAGCTGATTACAGTCTTCTAAAGCTGTCTTCATCCCATTGAAGCTGATTACAGTCTCTAAAGCTGTCTTTATCAAACTGAAGCTGATTACAGTCTTCTAAAGCTGTCTTCATCCCACTGAAACTGATTACATTCTTCTAAAGCTGTCTTTATCCCCCTGAAGCTGATTCTTTCTTTTAAACCTGTCTTCATCACACTGAAACTGATTACATGCTTCTAAAGCTGTCTTCATCCCACTGAAACTGATTACATTCTTCTAAAGCTGTCTTCATCCCACTGAAGCTGATTACAGTCTTCTAAAGCTGTCTTCATCCAACTGAAACTGATTACATTCTTCTACAGCTGTCTTCATCCCACTGAAGCTGATTACAGTCTTCTAAAGCTGTCTTCATCCAACCGAAACTGATTACATTATTCTAAAGCTGTCTTCATCACACTGAAACAGATTACATTATTCCAAAGCTGTCTTTATCCCACTGAAACTTATTACATTCTTCTAAAGCTGTCTTCATCCCACTCAAGCTGATTACAGTCTTCTAAAGCTGTCTTTATCCAACTGAAACTTATTACATTCTTCTAAAGCTGTCTTCATCCCACTCAAGCTGATTACAGTCTTCTAATGCTGTCTTTATCCCATTGAAGCTGATTACAGTCTTCTAAAGCTGTCTTCATCCCATTGAAGCTGATTACAGTCTTCGAAAGCTGTCTTTATCAAACTGAAGCTGATTACAGTCTTCTAAAGCTGTCTTCATCCCACTGAAACTGATTACATTCTTCTAAAGCTGTCTTTATCCCACTGAAGCTGATTCTTTCTTTTAAACCTGTCTTCATCACACTGAAACTGATTACATGCTTCTAAAGCTGTCTTCATCCCACTGAAACTGATTACATTCTTCTAAAGCTGTCTTCATCCCACTGAAGCTGATTACAGTCTTCTAAAGCTGTCTTCATCCAACTGAAACTGATTACATTCTTCTACAGCTGTCTTCATCCCACTGAAGCTGATTACAGTCTTCTAAAGCTGTCTTCATCCAACCGAAACTGATTACATTATTCTAAAGCTGTCTTCATCACACTGAAACAGATTACATTATTGCAAAGCTGTCTTTATCCCACTGAAACTTATTACATTCTTCTAAAGCTGTCTTTATCCAACTGAAACTTATTACATTCTTCTAAAGCTGTCTTCATCCCACTCAAGCTGATTACAGTCTTCTAATGCTGTCTTTATCCCATTGAAGCTGATTACAGTCTTCTAAAGCTGTCTTTATCAAACTGAAACTGATTACATTCTTCAAAAGCTGTCTTCATCCCACTGAAGCTGATTCTTTCTTTTAAACCTGTCTTCATCACACTGAAACTGATTACATGCTTCTAAAGCTGTCTTCATACCACTGAAACTGATTACATTCTTCTAAAGCTGTCTTCATCCCACTGAAGCTGATTACAGTCTTCTAAAGCTGTCTTCATCCAACTGAAACTGATTACATTCTTCTACAGCTGTCTTCATCCCACTGAAGCTGATTACAGTCTTCTAAAGCTGTCTTTATCCAACCGAAACTGATTACATTCTTCTAAAGCTGTCTTCATCCCACTGAAGCTGATAACAGTCATCTAAAGCTGTCTTTATCAAACTGAAGCTGATTACAGTCTTCTAAACCTGTCTTCATGCCACTGAAGCTGATCAGTCATTTAAAGCTGTTTTCATCCCACTGAAACTTATTACATTCTTCTAAAGCTGTCTTCATCCCACTCAAGCTGATTACAGTCTTCTAAAGCTGTCTTCATCCCACTCAAGCTGATTACAGTCTTCTAAAGCTGTCTTAGTCCAACCGAAGCTGATTACAGTCTTCTAAAGCTGTCTTTATTCCACTGATGCTGATTACAGTCTTCTAAAGCTGTCTTCATCCCACTGAAGCTGAGTACAGTCTTCTAAAGCTGTCTTCATCCTACCGAAGCTGATTACAGTCTTCTAATGCTGTCTTCATCCCATTGAAGCTGATTACAGTCTTCTAAAGCTGTCTTCATCCCACTGAAACTGATTACATTCTTCTAAAGCTGTCTTCATCCCACTGAAGCTGATAAGTCTTTTAAAGCTGTCTTCATCCCACTGATGCTGATTACAGTCTTCTAAAGCTGTCTTCATCCCACTGAAAGTGATTCTTTCTTTTAAACCTGTCTTCATCACACTGAAACTGATTACATTCTTCTAAAGCTGTCTTCATCACACTGAAACAGATTACATTATTCCAAAGGTGTCTTTATCCCACTGAAACGTATTACATTCTTCTAAAGCTGTCTTTATCCAACTGAAAATTATTACATTCTTCTAAAGCTGTCTTCATTCCACTCAAGCTGATTACAGTCTTCTAAAGCTGTCTTCATCCCACTCAAGCTGATTACAGTCTTCTAAAGCTGTCTTCATCCCACTGAAGCTGAGTACAGTCTTCTAAAGCTGTCTTCATCCAACCGAAGCTGATTACAGTCTTCTAAAGCTGTCTTCATCCCATTGAAGCTGATTACAGTCTTCTAAAGCTGTCTTTATAAAACTGAAGCTGATTACCGTCTTCTAAAGCTGTCTTCATCCCACTGAAACTGATCACATTCTTCTAAAGCTGTCTTTATACCACTGAAGCTGATTCTTTCTTTTAAACCTGTCTTCATCACACTGAAACTGATTAAATGCTTCTAAAGCTGTCTTCATCCCACTGAAACTGATTACATTCTTCTAAAGCTGTCTTCATCCCACTGAAGCTGATTACAGTCTTCTAAAGCTGTCTTCATCCCACTGAAAGTGATTCTTTCTTTTAAACCTGTCTTCATCCAAACGAAGCTGATTACAGTCTTCTAAAGCTGTCTTCATCCCATTGAAGCTGATTACAGTCTTCTAAAGCTGTCTTTATCAAACTGAAGCTGATTACAGTCTTCTAAAGCTGTCTTCATCCCACTGAAACTGATTACATTCTTCTAAAGCTGTCTTTATCCCACTGAAGCTGATTCTTTCTTTTAAACCTGTCTTCATCACACTGAAACTGATTACATGCTTCTAAAGCTGTCTTCATCCCACTGAAACTGATTACATTCTTCTAAAGCTGTCTTCATCCCACTGAAGCTGATTACAGTCTTCTAAAGCTGTCTTCATCCAACTGAAACTGATTACATTCTTCTACAGCTGTCTTCATCCCACTGAAGCTGATTACAGTCTTCTAAAGCTGTCTTCATCCAACCGAAACTGATTACATTATTCTAAAGCTGTCGTCATCACACTGAAACAGATTACATTATTCCAAAGCTGTCTTTATCCCCCTGAAACTTATTACATTCTTCTAAAGCTGTCTTCATCCCACTCAAGCTGATTACAGTCTTCTAAAGCTGTCTTTATCCAACTGAAACTTATTACATTCTTCTAAAGCTGTCTTCATCCCACTCAAGCTGATTACAGTCTTCTAATGCTGTCTTTATCCCATTGAAGCTGATTACAGTCTTCTAAAGCTGTCTTCATCCCATTGAAGCTGATTACAGTCTTCTAAAGCTGTCTTTATCAAACTGAAGCTGATTACAGTCTTCTAAAGCTGTCTTCATCCCACTGAAACTGATTACATTCTTCTAAAGCTGTCTTTATCCCACTGAAGCTGATTCTTTCTTTTAAACCTGTCTTCATCACACTGAAACTGATTACATGCTTCTAAAGCTGTCTTCATCCCACTGAAACTGATTACATTCTTCTAAAGCTGTCTTCATCCCACTGAAGCTGATTACAGTCTTCTAAAGCTGTCTTCATCCAACTGAAACTGATTACATTCTTCTACAGCTGTCTTCATCCCACTGAAGCTGATTACAGTCTTCTAAAGCTGTCTTCATCCAATCGAAACTGATTACATTATTCTAAAGCTGTCTTCATCACACTGAAACAGATTACATTATTCCAAAGCTGTCTTTATCCCACTGAAACTTATTACATTCTTCTAAAGCTGTCTTCATCCCACTCAAGCTGATTACAGTCTTCTAAAGCTGTCTTTATCCAACTGAAACTTATTACATTCTTCTAAAGCTGTCTTCATCCCACTCAAGCTGATTACAGTCTTCTAATGCTGTCTTTATCCCATTGAAGCTGATTACAGTCTTCTAAAGCTGTCTTCATCCCATTGAAGCTGATTACAGTCTTCTAAAGCTGTCTTTATCAAACTGAAGCTGATTACAGTCTTCTAAAGCTGTCTTCATCCAACTGAAACTGATTACATTCTTCTAAAGCTGTCTTTATCCCACTGAAGCTGATTCTTTCTTTTAAACCTGTCTTCATCACACTGAAACTGATTACATGCTTCTAAAGCTGTCTTCATCCCACTGAAACTGATTACATTCTTCTAAAGCTGTCTTCATCCCACTGAAGCTGATTACAGTCTTCTAAAGCTGTCTTCATCCAACTGAAACTGATTACATTCTTCTACAGCTGTCTTCATCCCACTGAAGCTGATTACAGTCTTCTAAAGCTGTCTTCATCCAACCGAAGCTGATTACATTATTCTAAAGCTGTCTTCATCACACTGAAACAGATTACATTATTCCAAATCTGTCTTTATCCCACTGAAACTTATTACATTCTTCTAAAGCTGTCTTCATCCCACTCAAGCTGATTACAGTCTTCTAAAGCTGTCTTTATCCAACTGAAACTTATTACATTCTTCTAAAGCTGTCTTCATCCCACTCAAGCTGATTACAGTCTTCTAATGCTGTCTTTATCCCATTGAAGCTGATTACAGTCTTCTAAAGCTGTCTTTATCAAACTGAAACTGATTACATTCTTCAAAAGCTGTCTTCATCCCACTGAAGCTGATTCTTTCTTTTAAACCTGTCTTCATCACACTGAAACTGATTATATGCTTCTAAAGCTGTCTTCATCCCACTGAAACTGATTACATTCTTCTAAAGCTGTCTTCATCCCACTGAAGCTGATTACAGTCTTCTAAAGCTGTCTTCATCCAACTGAAACTGATTACATTCTTCTACAGCTGTCTTCATCCCACTGAAGCTGATTACAGTCTTCTAAAGCTGTCTTCATCCAACCGAAACTGATTACATTCTTCTAAAGCTGTCTTCATCACACTGAAACAGATTACATTATTCCAAAGCTGTCTTTATCCCACTGAAACTTATTACATTCTTCTAAAGCTGTCTTCATCCCACTCAAGCTGATTACAGTCTTCTAAAGCTGTCTTTATCCAACTGAAACTTATTACATTCTTCTAAAGCTGTCTTCATCCCACTCAAGCTGATTACAGTCTTCTAATGCTGTCTTTATCCCATTGAAGCTGATTACAGTCTTCTAAAGCTGTCTTCATCCCATTGAAGCTGATTACAGTCTTCGAAAGCTGTCTTTATCAAACTGAAGCTGATTACAGTCTTCTAAAGCTGTCTTCATCCCACTGAAACTGATTACATTCTTCTAAAGCTGTCTTTATCCCACTGAAGCTGATTCTTTCTTTTAAACCTGTCTTCATCACACTGAAACTGATTACATGCTTCTAAAGCTGTCTTCATCCCACTGAAACTGATTACATTCTTCTAAAGCTGTCTTCATCCCACTGAAGCTGATTACAGTCTTCTAAAGCTGTCTTCATCCAACTGAAACTGATTACATTCTTCTACAGCTGTCTTCATCCCACTGAAGCTGATTACAGTCTTCTAAAGCTGTCTTCATCCAACCGAAACTGATTACATTATTCTAAAGCTGTCTTCATCACACTGAAACAGATTACATTATTGCAAAGCTGTCTTTATCCCACTGAAACTTATTACATTCTTCTAAAGCTGTCTTTATCCAACTGAAACTTATTACATTCTTCTAAAGCTGTCTTCATCCCACTCAAGCTGATTACAGTCTTCTAATGCTGTCTTTATCCCATTGAAGCTGATTACAGTCTTCTAAAGCTGTCTTTATCAAACTGAAACTGATTACATTCTTCAAAAGCTGTCTTCATCCCACTGAAGCTGATTCTTTCTTTTAAACCTGTCTTCATCACACTGAAACTGATTACATGCTTCTAAAGCTGTCTTCATACCACTGAAACTGATTACATTCTTCTAAAGCTGTCTTCATCCCACTGAAGCTGATTACAGTCTTCTAAAGCTGTCTTCATCCAACTGAAACTGATTACATTCTTCTACAGCTGTCTTCATCCCACTGAAGCTGATTACAGTCTTCTAAAGCTGTCTTTATCCAACCGAAACTGATTACATTCTTCTAAAGCTGTCTTCATCCCACTGAAGCTGATAACAGTCATCTAAAGCTGTCTTTATCAAACTGAAGCTGATTACAGTCTTCTAAACCTGTCTTCATGCCACTGAAGCTGATCAGTCATTTAAAGCTGTTTTCATCCCACTGAAACTTATTACATTCTTCTAAAGCTGTCTTCATCCCACTCAAGCTGATTACAGTCTTCTAAAGCTGTCTTCATCCCACTCAAGCTGATTACAGTCTTCTAAAGCTGTCTTAGTCCAACCGAAGCTGATTACAGTCTTCTAAAGCTGTCTTTATTCCACTGATGCTGATTACAGTCTTCTAAAGCTGTCTTCATCCCACTGAAGCTGAGTACAGTCTTCTAAAGCTGTCTTCATCCTACCGAAGCTGATTACAGTCTTCTAATGCTGTCTTCATCCCATTGAAGCTGATTACAGTCTTCTAAAGCTGTCTTCATCCCACTGAAACTGATTACATTCTTCTAAAGCTGTCTTCATCCCACTGAAGCTGATAAGTCTTTTAAAGCTGTCTTCATCCCACTGATGCTGATTACAGTCTTCTAAAGCTGTCTTCATCCCACTGAAAGTGATTCTTTCTTTTAAACCTGTCTTCATCACACTGAAACTGATTACATTCTTCTAAAGCTGTCTTCATCACACTGAAACAGATTACATTATTCCAAAGGTGTCTTTATCCCACTGAAACGTATTACATTCTTCTAAAGCTGTCTTTATCCAACTGAAAATTATTACATTCTTCTAAAGCTGTCTTCATTCCACTCAAGCTGATTACAGTCTTCTAAAGCTGTCTTCATCCCACTCAAGCTGATTACAGTCTTCTAAAGCTGTCTTCATCCCACTGAAGCTGAGTACAGTCTTCTAAAGCTGTCTTCATCCAACCGAAGCTGATTACAGTCTTCTAAAGCTGTCTTCATCCCATTGAAGCTGATTACAGTCTTCTAAAGCTGTCTTTATAAAACTGAAGCTGATTACAGTCTTCTAAAGCTGTCTTCATCCCACTGAAACTGATCACATTCTTCTAAAGCTGTCTTTATACCACTGAAGCTGATTCTTTCTTTTAAACCTGTCTTCATCACACTGAAACTGATTAAATGCTTCTAAAGCTGTCTTCATCCCACTGAAACTGATTACATTCTTCTAAAGCTGTCTTCATCCCACTGAAGCTGATTACAGTCTTCTAAAGCTGTCTTCATCCCACTGAAAGTGATTCTTTCTTTTAAACCTGTCTTCATCCAAACGAAGCTGATTACAGTCTTCTAAAGCTGTCTTCATCCCATTGAAGCTGATTACAGTCTTCTAAAGCTGTCTTTATCAAACTGAAGCTGATTACAGTCTTCTAAAGCTGTCTTCATCCCACTGAAACTGATTACATTCTTCTAAAGCTGTCTTTATCCCACTGAAGCTGATTCTTTCTTTTAAACCTGTCTTCATCACACTGAAACTGATTACATGCTTCTAAAGCTGTCTTCATCCCACTGAAACTGATTACATTCTTCTAAAGCTGTCTTCATCCCACTGAAGCTGATTACAGTCTTCTAAAGCTGTCTTCATCCAACTGAAACTGATTACATTCTTCTACAGCTGTCTTCATCCCACTGAAGCTGATTACAGTCTTCTAAAGCTGTCTTCATCCAACCGAAACTGATTACATTATTCTAAAGCTGTCGTCATCACACTGAAACAGATTACATTATTCCAAAGCTGTCTTTATCCCCCTGAAACTTATTACATTCTTCTAAAGCTGTCTTCATCCCACTCAAGCTGATTACAGTCTTCTAAAGCTGTCTTTATCCAACTGAAACTTATTACATTCTTCTAAAGCTGTCTTCATCCCACTCAAGCTGATTACAGTCTTCTAATGCTGTCTTTATCCCATTGAAGCTGATTACAGTCTTCTAAAGCTGTCTTCATCCCATTGAAGCTGATTACAGTCTTCTAAAGCTGTCTTTATCAAACTGAAGCTGATTACAGTCTTCTAAAGCTGTCTTCATCCCACTGAAACTGATTACATTCTTCTAAAGCTGTCTTTATCCCACTGAAGCTGATTCTTTCTTTTAAACCTGTCTTCATCACACTGAAACTGATTACATGCTTCTAAAGCTGTCTTCATCCCACTGAAACTGATTACATTCTTCTAAAGCTGTCTTCATCCCACTGAAGCTGATTACAGTCTTCTAAAGCTGTCTTCATCCAACTGAAACTGATTGCATTCTTCTACAGCTGTCTTCATCCCACTGAAGCTGATTACAGTCTTCTAAAGCTGTCTTCATCCAATCGAAACTGATTACATTATTCTAAAGCTGTCTTCATCACACTGAAACAGATTACATTATTCCAAAGCTGTCTTTATCCCACTGAAACTTATTACATTCTTCTAAAGCTGTCTTCATCCCACTCAAGCTGATTACAGTCTTCTAAAGCTGTCTTTATCCAACTGAAACTTATTACATTCTTCTAAAGCTGTCTTCATCCCACTCAAGCTGATTACAGTCTTCTAATGCTGTCTTTATCCCATTGAAGCTGATTACAGTCTTCTAAAGCTGTCTTCATCCCATTGAAGCTGATTACAGTCTTCTAAAGCTGTCTTTATCAAACTGAAGCTGATTACAGTCTTCTAAAGCTGTCTTCATCCAACTGAAACTGATTACATTCTTCTAAAGCTGTCTTTATCCCACTGAAGCTGATTCTTTCTTTTAAACCTGTCTTCATCACACTGAAACTGATTACATGCTTCTAAAGCTGTCTTCATCCCACTGAAACTGATTACATTCTTCTAAAGCTGTCTTCATCCCACTGAAGCTGATTACAGTCTTCTAAAGCTGTCTTCATCCAACTGAAACTGATTACATTCTTCTACAGCTGTCTTCATCCCACTGAAGCTGATTACAGTCTTCTAAAGCTGTCTTCATCCAACCGAAACTGATTACATTATTCTAAAGCTGTCTTCATCACACTGAAACAGATTACATTATTCCAAAGCTGTCTTTATCCCACTGAAACTTATTACATTCTTCTAAAGCTGTCTTCATCCCACTCAAGCTGATTACAGTCTTCTAAAGCTGTCTTTATCCAACTGAAACTTATTACATTCTTCTAAAGCTGTCTTCATCCCACTCAAGCTGATTACAGTCTTCTAATGCTGTCTTTATCCCATTGAAGCTGATTACAGTCTTCTAAAGCTGTCTTTATCAAACTGAAACTGATTACATTCTTCAAAAGCTGTCTTCATCCCACTGAAGCTGATTCTTTCTTTTAAACCTGTCTTCATCACACTGAAACTGATTACATGCTTCTAAAGCTGTCTTCATCCCACTGAAACTGATTACATTCTTCTAAAACTGTCTTCATCCCACTGAAGCTGATTACAGTCTTCTAAAGCTGTCTTCATCCAACTGAAACTGATTACATTCTTCTACAGCTGTCTTCATCCCACTGAAGCTGATTACAGTCTTCTAAAGCTGTCTTCATCCAACCGAAACTGATTACATTCTTCTAAAGCTGTCTTCATCCCACTGAAGCTGATAACAGTCTTCTAAAGCTGTCTTCATCACAGTGAAACTGATTACATTCTTCTAAAGCTGTCTTCATCCCAATGAAACTGATTACATTCTTCTAAAGCTGTCTTCATCCCACTGAAACTTATTACATTCTTCTAAAGCTGTCTTCATCCCACTCAAGCTGATTACAGTCTTCTAAAGCTGTCTTTATCCAACCGAAACTGATTACATTCTTCTAAAGCTGTCTTCATCCCACTGAAGCTGATAACAGTCATCTAAAGCTGTCTTTATCAAACTGAAGCTGATTACAGTCTTCTAAACCTGTCTTCATGCCACTGAAGCTGATCAGTCATTTAAAGCTGTTTTCATCCCACTGAAACTTATTACATTCTTCTAAAGCTGTCTTCATCCCACTCAAGCTGATTACAGTCTTCTAAAGCTGTCTTCATCCCACTCAAGCTGATTACAGTCTTCTAAAGCTGTCTTAGTCCAACCGAAGCTGATTACAGTCTTCTAAAGCTGTCTTTATTCCACTGATGCTGATTACAGTCTTCTAAAGCTGTCTTCATCCCACTGAAGCTGAGTACAGTCTTCTAAAGCTGTCTTCATCCTACCGAAGCTGATTACAGTCTTCTAATGCTGTCTTCATCCCATTGAAGCTGATTACAGTCTTCTAAAGCTGTCTTCATCCCACTGAAACTGATTACATTCTTCTAAAGCTGTCTTCATCCCACTGAAGCTGATAAGTCTTTTAAAGCTGTCTTCATCGCACTGATGCTGATTACAGTCTTCTAAAGCTGTCTTCATCCCACTGAAAGTGATTCTTTCTTTTAAACCTGTCTTCATCACACTGAAACTGATTACATTCTTCTAAAGCTGTCTTCATCACACTGAAACAGATTACATTATTCCAAAGGTGTCTTTATCCCACTGAAACATATTACATTCTTCTAAAGCTGTCTTCATCCCACTGAAACTGATAACATTCTTCTAAAGCTGTCTTTATACCACTGAAGCTGATTCTTTCTTTTAAACCTGTCTTCATCACACTGAAACTGATTACATGCTTCTAAAGCTGTCTTCATCCCACTGAAACTGATTACATTCTTCTAAAGCTGTCTTCATCCCACTGAAGCTGATTACAGTCTTCTAAAGCTATCTTCATCCCACTGAAAGTGATTCTTTCTTTTAAACCTGTCTTCATCCAAACGAAGCTGATTACAGTCTTCTAAAGCTGTCTTCATCCCATTGAAGCTGATTACAGTCTTCTAAAGCTGTCTTTATCAAACTGAAGCTGATTACAGTCTTCTAAAGCTGTCTTCATCCCACTGAAACTGATTACATTCTTCTAAAGCTGTCTTTATCCCACTGAAGCTGATTCTTTCTTTTAAACCTGTCTTCATCACACTGAAACTGATTACATGCTTCTAAAGCTGTCTTCATCCCACTGAAACTGATTACATTCTTCTAAAGCTGTCTTCATCCCACTGAAGCTGATTACAGTCTTCTAAAGCTGTCTTCATCCAACTGAAACTGATTACATTCTTCTACAGCTGTCTTCATCCCACTGAAGCTGATTACAGTCTTCTAAAGCTGTCTTCATCCAACCGAAACTGATTACATTATTCTAAAGCTGTCTTCATCACACTGAAACAGATTACATTATTCCAAAGCTGTCTTTATCCCACTGAAACTTATTACATTCTTCTAAAGCTGTCTTCATCCCACTCAAGCTGATTACAGTCTTCTAAATCTGTCTTTATCCAACTGAAACTTATTACATTCTTCTAAAGCTGTCTTCATCCCACTCAAGCTGATTACAGTCTTCTAATGCTGTCTTTATCCCATTGAAGCTGATTACAGTCTTCTAAAGCTGTCTTCATCCCATTGAAGCTGATTACAGTCTTCTAAAGCTGTCTTTATCAAACTGAAGCTGATTACAGTCTTCTAAAGCTGTCTTCATCCCACTGAAACTGATTACATTCTTCTAAAGCTGTCTTTATCCCACTGAAGCTGATTCTTTCTTTTAAACCTGTCTTCATCACACTGAAACTGATTACATGCTTCTAAAGCTGTCTTCATCCCACTGAAACTGATTACATTCTTCTAAAGCTGTCTTCATCCCACTGAAGCTGATTACAGTCTTCTAAAGCTGTCTTCATCCAACTGAAACTGATTACATTCTTCTACAGCTGTCTTCATCCCACTGAAGCTGATTACAGTCTTCTAAAGCTGTCTTCATCCAACCGAAACTGATTACATCATTCTAAAGCTGTCTTCATCACAATGAAACAGATTACATTATTCCAAAGCTGTCTTTATCCCACTGAAACTTATTACATTCTTCTAAAGCTGTCTTCATCCCACTCAAGCTGATTACAGTCTTCTAAAGCTGTCTTTATCCAACTGAAACTTATTACATTCTTCTAAAGCTGTCTTCATCCCACTCAAGCTGATTACAGTCTTCTAATGCTGTCTTTATCCCATTGAAGCTGATTACAGTCTTCTAAAGCTGTCTTTATCAAACTGAAACTGATTACATTCTTCAAAAGCTGTCTTCATCCCACTGAAGCTGATTCTTTCTTTTAAACCTGTCTTCATCACACTGAAACTGATTACATGCTTCTAAAGCTGTCTTCATCCCACTGAAACTGATTACATTCTTCTAAAGCTGTCTTCATCCCACTGAAGCTGATTACAGTCTTCTAAAGCTGTCTTCATCCAACTGAAACTGATTACATTCTTCTACAGCTGTCTTCATCCCACTGAAGCTGATTACAGTCTTCTAAAGCTGTCTTCATCCAACCGAAACTGATTACATTCTTCTAAAGCTGTCTTCATCCCACTGAAGCTGATAACAGTCTTCTAAAGCTGTCTTCATCCCAATGAAACTGATTACATTCTTCTAAAGCTGTCTTCATCCCACTGAAGCTGATTACAGTCTTCTAAAGCTGTCTTCATCCAACTGAAACTGATTACATTCTTCTATAGCTGTCTTGATCCCACTGAAGCTGATTACAGTCTTCTAAATCTGTCTTCATCCAACCGAAGCTGATTACAGTCTTCTAAAGCTGTCTTCATCCCATTGAAGCTGATTACAGTCTTCTAAAGCTGTCTTTATAAAACTGAAGCTGATTACAGTCTTCTAAAGCTGTCTTCATCCCACTGAAACTGATCACATTCGTCTAAAGCTGTCTTTATACCACTGAAGCTGATTCTTTCTTTTAAACCTGTCTTCATCACACTGAAACTGATTACATGCTTCTAAAGCTGTCTTCATCCCACTGAAACTGATTACATTCTTCTAAAGCTGTCTTCATCCCACTGAAGCTGATTACAGTCTTCTAAAGCTGTCTTCATCCCACTGAAAGTGATTCTTTCTTTTAAACCTGTCTTCATCCAACCGAAGCTGATTACAGTCTTCTAAAGCTGTCTTCATCCCATTGAAGCTGATTACAGTCTTCTAAAGCTGTCTTTATCAAACTGAAGCTGATTACAGTCTTCTAAAGCTGTCTTCATCCCACTGAAACTGATTACATTCTTCTAAAGCTGTCTTTATCCCACTGAAGCTGATTCTTTCTTTTAAACCTGTCTTCATCACACTGAAACTGATTACATGCTTCTAAAGCTGTCTTCATCCCACTGAAACTGATTACATTCTTCTAAAGCTGTCTTCATCCCACTGAAGCTGATTACAGTCTTCTAAAGCTGTCTTCATCCAACTGAAACTGATTACATTCTTCTACAGCTGTCTTCATCCCACTGAAGCTGATTACAGTCTTCTAAAGCTGTCTTCATCCAACCGAAACTGATTACATTATTCTAAAGCTGTCTTCATCACACTGAAACAGATTACATTATTCCAAAGCTGTCTTTATCCCACTGAAACTTATTACATTCTTCTAAAGCTGTCTTCATCCCACTCAAGCTGATTACAGTCTTCTAAAGCTGTCTTTATCCAACTGAAACTTATTACATTCTTCTAAAGCTGTCTTCATCCCACTCAAGCTGATTACAGTCTTCTAATGCTGTCTTTATCCCATTGAAGCTGATTACAGTCTTCTAAAGCTGTCTTTATCAAACTGAAACTGATTACATTCTTCAAAAGCTGTCTTCATCCCACTGAAGCTGATTCTTTCTTTTAAACCTGTCTTCATCACACTGAAACTGATTACATGCTTCTAAAGCTGTCTTCATCCCACTGAAACTGATTACATTCTTCTAAAGCTGTCTTCATCCCACTGAAGCTGATTACAGTCTTCTAAAGCTGTCTTCATCCCACTGAAACTGATTTCATTCTTCTAAAGCTGTCTTCATCCCACTGAAGTTGATAAGTCTTTTAAAGCTGTCTTCATCCCACTGAAGCTGATTACAGTCTTCTAAAGCTGTCTTCATCCCACTGAAAGTGATTCTTTCTTTTAAACCTGTCTTCATCACACTGAAACTGATTACATTCTTCTAAAGCTGTCTTCATCACACTGAAACAGATTACATTATTCCAAAGGTGTCTTTATCCCACTGAAACTTATTACAGTCATCTAAAGCTGTCTTTATCAAACTGAAGCTGATTACAGTCTTCTAAACCTGTCTTCATGCCACTGAAGCTGATCAGTCATTTAAAGCTGTTTTCATCCCACTGAAACGTATTACATTCTTCTAAAGCTGTCTTCATCCCACTCAAGCTGATTACAGTCTTCTAAAGCTGTCTTCATCCCACTCAAGCTGATTACAGTCTTCTAAAGCTGTCTTAGTCCAACCGAAGCTGATTACAGTCTTCTAAAGCTGTCTTTATTCCCCTGATGCTGATTACAGTCTTCTAAAGCTGTCTTCATCCCACTGAAGCTGAGTACAGTCTTCTAAAGCTGTATTCATCCTACCGAAGCTGATTACAGTTTTCTAATGCTGTCTTCATCCCATTGAAGCTGATTACAGTCTTCTAAAGCTGTCTTCATCCCACTGAAACTGATTACATTCTTCTAAAGCTGTCTTCATCCCACTGAAGCTGATAAGTCTTTTAAAGCTGTCTTCATCCCACTGATGCTGATTACAGTCTTCTAAAGCTGTCTTCATCCCACTGAAAGTGATTCTTTCTTTTAAACCTGTCTTCATCACACTGAAACTGATTACATTCTTCTAAAGCTGTCTTCATCACACTGAAACAGATTACATTATTCCAAAGGTGTCTTAATCCCACTGAAACTTATTACATTCTTCTAAAGCTGTCTTTATCCAACTGAAAATTATTACATTCTTCTAAAGCTGTCTTCATCCCACTCAAGCTGATTACAGTCTTCTAAAGCTGTCTTCATCCCACTCAAGCTGATTACAGTCTTCTAAAGCTGTCTTTATTCCACTGAAGCTGATTACAGTCTTCTAAAGCTGTCTTCATCCCACTGAAGCTGAGTACAGTCTTCTAAAGCTGTCTTCATCCAACCGAAGCTGATTACAGTCTTCTAAAGCTGTCTTCATCCCATTGAAGCTGATTACAGTCTTCTAAAGCTGTCTTTATAAAACTGAAGCTGATTACAGTCTTCTAAAGCTGTCTTCATCCCACTGAAGCTGATTACAGTCTTCTAAAGCTGTCTTCATTCCACTGAAACTGATTACATTCTTCGACAGCTGTCTTCATCCCACTGAAGCTGATTACAGTCTTCTAAAGCTGTCTTCATCCAACCGAAACTGATTACATTATTCTAAAGCTGTCTTCATCACACTGAAACAGATTACATTATTCCAAAGCTGTCTTTATCCCACTGAAACTTATTACATTCTTCTAAAGCTGTCTTCATCCCACTCAAGCTGATTACAGTCTTCTAAAGCTGTCTTTATCCAACTGAAACTTATTACATTCTTCTAAAGCTGTCTTCATCCCACTCAAGCTGATTACAGTCTTCTAATGCTGTCTTTATCCCATTGAAGCTGATTACAGTCTTCTAAAGCTGTCTTTATCAAACTGAAACTGATTACATTCTTCTAAAGCTGTCTTCATCCCACTGAAGCTGATTACAGTCTTCTAAAGCTGTCTTCATCCAACTGAAGCTGATTACATTCTTCTACAGCTGTCTTCATCCCATTGAAGCTGATTAGTCTTCTAAAGCTGTCTTCATCCCACTGAAACTGATTACATTCTTCTAAAGCTGTCTTCATCCCACTGAAGCTGATAAGTCTTTTAAAGCTGTCTTCATCCCACTGATGCTGATTACAGTCTTCTAAAGCTGTCTTCATCACACTGAAAGTGATTCTTTCTTTTAAACCTGTCTTCATCACACTGAAACTGATTACATTCTTCTAAAGCTGTCTTCATCACACTGAAACAGATTACATTATTCCAAAGGTGTCTTTATCCCACTGAAACTTATTACATTCTTCTAAAGCTGTCTTTATCCAACTGAAAATTATTACATTCTTCTAAATCTGTCTTCATCCCACTCAAGCTGATTACAGTCTTCTAAAGCTGTCTTCATCCCACTCAAGCTGATTACAGTCTTCTAAAGCTGTCTTAGTCCAACCGAAGCTGATTACAGTCTTCTAAAGCTGTCTTTATTCCACTGAAGCTGATTACAGTCTTCTAAAGCTGTCTTCATCCCACTGAAGCTGAGTACAGTCTTCTAAAGCTGTCTTCGTCCAACCGAAGCTGATTACAGTCTTCTAAAGCTGTCTTCATCCCATTGAAGCTGATTACAGTCTTCTAAAGCTGTCTTTATAAAACTGAAGCTGATTACAGTCTTCTAAAGCTGTCTTCATCCCACTGAAACTGATCACATTCTTCTAAAGCTGTCTTTATACCACTGAAGCTGATTCTTTCTTTTAAACCTGTCTTCATCACACTGAAACTGATTACATGCTTCTAAAGCTGTCTTCATCCCACTGAAACTGATTACATTCTTCTAAAGCTGTCTTCATCCCACTGAAGCTGATTACAGTCTTCTAAAGCTGTCTTCATCCAACCGAAACTGATTACATTATTCTAAAGCTGTCTTCATCACACTGAAACAGATTACATTATTCCAAAGCTGTCTTTATCCCACTGAAACTTATTACATTCTTCTAAAGCTGTCTTCATCCCACTCAAGCTGATTACAGTCTTCTAAAGCTGTCTTTATCCAACTGAAACTTATTACATTCTTCTAAAGCTGTCTTCATCCCACTCAAGCTGATTACAGTCTTCTAATGCTGTCTTTATCCCATTGAAGCTGATTACAGTCTTCTAAAGCTGTCTTTATCAAACTGAAACTGATTACATTCTTCTAAAGCTGTCTTCATCCCACTGAAGCTGATTACAGTCTTCTAAAGCTGTCTTCATCCAACTGAAACTGATTACATTCTTCTACAGCTGTCTTCATCCCACTGAAGCTGATTACAGTCTTCTAAAGCTGTCTTCATCCAACCGAAACTGATTACATTATTCTAAAGCTGTCTTCATCACACTGAAACAGATTACATTATTCCAAAGCTGTCTTTATCCCACTGAAACTTATTACATTCTTCTAAAGCTGTCTTCATCCCACTCAAGCTGATTACAGTCTTCTAAAGCTGTCTTTATCCAACTGAAACTTATTACATTCTTCTAAAGCTGTCTTCATCCCACTCAAGCTGATTACAGTCTTCTAATGCTGTCTTTATCCCATTGAAGCTGATTACAGTCTTCTAAAGCTGTCTTTATCAAACTGAAACTGATTACATTCTTCTAAAGCTGTCTTCATCCCACTGAAGCTGATGACAGTTTTCTAAAGCTGTCTTCATCCAACTGAAACTGATTACATTCTTCTACAGCTGTCTTCATCCCATTGAAGCTGATTACAGTCTTCTAAAGCTGTCTTCATCCCACTGAAACTGATTACATTCTTCTAAAGCTGTCTTCATCCCACTGAAGCTGATAAGTCTTTTAAAGCTGACTTCATCCCACTGATGCTGATTACAGTCTTCTAAAGCTGTCTTCATCCCACTGAAAGTGATTCTTTCTTTTAAACCTGTCTTCATCACACTGAAACTGATTACATTCTTCTAAAGCTGTCTTCATCACACTGAAACAGATTACATTATTCCAAAGGTGTCTTTATCCCACTGAAACTTATTACATTCTTCTAAAGCTGTCTTTATCCAACTGAAAATTATTACATTCTTCTAAAGCTGTCTTCATCCCACTCAAGCTGATTACAGTCTTCTAAAGCTGTCTTCATCCCACTCAAGCTGATTACAGTCTTCTAAAGCTGTCTTAGTCCAACCGAAGCTGATTACAGTCTTCTAAAGCTGTCTTTATTCCACTGAAGCTGATTACAGTCTTCTAAAGCTGTCTTCATCCCACTGAAGCTGAGTACAGTCTTCTAAAGCTGTCTTCGTCCAACCGAAGCTGATTACATTCTTCTAAAGCTGTCTTCATCCCATTGAAGCTGATTACAGTCTTCTAAAGCTGTCTTTATAAAACTGAAGCTGATTACAGTCTTCTAAAGCTGTCTTCATCCCACTGAAACTGATCACATTCTTCTAAAGCTGTCTTTATACCACTGAAGCTGATTCTTTCTTTTAAACCTGTCTTCATCACACTGAAACTGATTACATGCTTCTAAAGCTGTCTTCATCCCACTGAAACTGATTACATTCTTCTAAAGCTGTCTTCATCCCACTGAAGCTGATTACAGTCTTCTAAAGCTGTCTTCATTCCACTGAAACTGATTACATTCTTCGACAGCTGTCTTCATCCCACTGAAGCTGATTACAGTCTTCTAAAGCTGTCTTCATCCACCGAAACTGATTACATTATTCTAAAGCTGTCTTCATCACACTGAAACAGATTACATTATTCCAAAGCTGTCTTTATCACACTGAAACTTATTACATTCTTCTAAAGCTGTCTTCATCCCACTCAAGCTGATTACAGTCTTCTAAAGCTGTCTTTATCCAACTGAAACTTATTACATTCTTCTAAAGCTGTCTTCATCCCACTCAAGCTGATTACAGTCTTCTAATGCTGTCTTTATCCCATTGAAGCTGATTACAGTCTTCTAAAGCTGTCTTTATCAAACTGAAACTGATTACATTCTTCTAAAGCTGTCTTCATCCCACTGAAGCTGATTACAGTCTTCTAAAGCTGTCTTCATCCAACTGAAACTGATTACATTCTTCTACAGCTGTCTTCATCCCACTGAAGCTGATTACAGTCTTCTAAAGCTGTCTTCATCCAACCGAAACTGATTACATTCTTCTAAAGCTGTCTTCATCCCACTGAAGCTGATAACAGTCTTCTAAAGCTGTCTTCATCACAGTGAAACTGATTACATTCTTCTAAAGCTGTCTTTATCAAACTGAAGCTGATTACAGTCTTCTAAAGCTGTCTTCATCCCACTGAAACTGATTACATTATTCTAAAGCTGTCTTCATCACACTGAAACAGATAACATTATTCCAAAGCTGTCTTTATCCCACTGAAACTTATTACATTCTTCTAAAGCTGTCTTCATCCCACTCATGCTGATTACAGTCTTCAAAAGCTGTCTTCATCCAACCGAAACTGATTACATTCTTCTAAAGCTGTCTTGATCAAACTGAAGCTGAAGACAGTCTTCTAAAGCTGTCTTCATCCCACTGATGCTGATTACAGTCTTCTAAAGCTGTCTTCATCCCACTGAAACTGATTACATTATTCTAAAGCTGTCTTCATCACACTGAAACTGATTACATTCTTCTAAAGCTGTCTTCATCCCACTGAAACTGATTACATTCTTCTAAAGCTGTCTTCATCCCACTGAAGCTGATTACAGTCTTCTAAACCTGTCTTCATCCAACCGAAACTGATTACATTCTTCTAAAGCTGTCTTCATCCCACTGAAGCTGATAACAGTCATCTAAAGCTGTCTTTATCAAACTGAAGCTGATTACAGTCTTCTAAACCTGTCTTCATGCCACTGAAGCTGATCAGTCATTTAAAGCTGTTTTCATCCCACTGAAACTTATTACATTCTTCTAAAGCTGTCTTCATCCCACTCAAGCTGATTACAGTCTTCTAAAGCTGTCTTCATCCCACTCAAGCTGATTACAGTCTTCTAAAGCTGTCTTAGTCCAACCGAAGCTGATTACAGTCTTCTAAAGCTGTCTTTATTCCCCTGATGCTGATTACAGTCTTCTAAAGCTGTCTTCATCCCACTGAAGCTGAGTACAGTCTTCTAAAGCTGTCTTCATCCTACCGAAGCTGATTACAGTCTTCTAATGCTGTCTTCATCCCATTGAAGCTGATTACAGTCTTCTAAAGCTGTCTTCATCCCACTGAAACTGATTACATTCTTCTAAAGCTGTCTTCATCCCACTGAAGCTGATAAGTCTTTTAAAGCTGTCTTCATCCCACTGATGCTGATTACAGTCTTCTAAAGCTGTCTTCATCCCACTGAAAGTGATTCTTTCTTTTAAACCTGTCTTCATCACACTGAAACTGATTACATTCTTCTAAAGCTGTCTTCATCACACTGAAACAGATTACATTATTCCAAAGGTGTCTTTATCCCACTGAAACGTATTACATTCTTCTAAAGCTGTCTTTATCCAACTGAAAATTATTACATTCTTCTAAAGCTGTCTTCATCCCACTCAAGCTGATTACAGTCTTCTAAAGCTGTCTTCATCCCACTCAAGCTGATTACAGTCTTCTAAAGCTGTCTTAGTCCAACCGAAGCTGATTACAGTCTTCTAAAGCTGTCTTTATTCCACTGAAGCTGATTACAGTCTTCTAAAGCTGTCTTCATCCCACTGAAGCTGAGTACAGTCTTCTAAAGCTGTCTTCATCCAACCGAAGCTGATTACAGTCTTCTAAAGCTGTCTTCATCCCATTGAAGCTGATTACAGTCTTCTAAAGCTGTCTTTATAAAACTGAAGCTGATTACAGTCTTCTACAGCTGTCTTCATCCCACTGAAACTGATCACATTCTTCTAAAGCTGTCTTCATCCCACTCAAGCTGATTACAGTCTTCTAAAGCTGTCTTCATCCCACTCAAGCTGATTACAGTCTTCTAAAGCTGTCTTAGTCCAACCGAAGCTGATTACAGTCTTCTAAAGCTGTCTTTATTCCACTGAAGCTGATTACAGTCTTCTAAAGCTGTCTTCATCCCACTGAAGCTGAGTACAGTCTTCTAAAGCTGTCTTCATCCAACCGAAGCTGATTACAGTCTTCTAAAGCTGTCTTCATCCCATTGAAGCTGATTACAGTCTTCTAAAGCTGTCTTTATAAAACTGAAGCTGATTACAGTCTTCTAAAGCTGTCTTCATCCCACTGAAACTGATCACATTCTTCTAAAGCTGTCTTTATACCACTGAAGCTGATTCTTTCTTTTAAACCTGTCTTCATCACACTGAAACTGATTACATGCTTCTAAAGCTGTCTTCATCCCACTGAAACTGATTACATTCTTCTAAAGCTGTCTTCATCCCACTGAAGCTGATTACAGTCTTCTAAAGCTGTCTTCATTCCACTGAAACTGATTACATTCTTCTACAGCTGTCTTCATCCCACTGAAGCTGATTACAGTCTTCTAAAGCTGTCTTCATCCAACCGAAACTGATTACATTATTCTAAAGCTGTCTTCATCACACTGAAACAGATTACATTATTCCAAAGCTGTCTTTATCCCACTGAAACTTATTACATTCTTCTAAAGCTGTCTTCATCCCACTCAAGCTGATCACAGTCTTCTAATGCTGTCTTTATCCCATTGAAGCTGATTACAGTCTTCTAAAGCTGTCTTTATCAAACTGAAACTGATTACATTCTTCAAAAGCTGTCTTCATCCCACTGAAGCTGATTCTTTCTTTTAAACCTGTCTTCATCACACTGAAACTGATTACATGCTTCTAAAGCTGTCTTCATCCCACTGAAACTGATTACATTATTCTAAAGCTGTCTTCATCACACTGAAACAGATTACATTATTCCAAAGCTGTCTTTATCCCACTGAAACTTATTACATTCTTCTAAAGCTGTCTTCATCCCACTCAAGCTGATTACAGTCTTCTAAAGCTGTCTTTATCCAACTGAAACTTATTACATTCTTCTAAAGCTGTCTTCATCCCACTCAAGCTGATTACAGTCTTCTAATGCTGTCTTTATCCCATTGAAGCTGATTACAGTCTTCTAAAGCTGTCTTTATCAAACTGAAACTGATTACATTCTTCAAAAGCTGTCTTCATCACACTGAAGCTGATTCTTTCTTTTAAACCTGTCTTCATCACACTGAAACTGATTACATGCTTCGAAAGCTGTCTTCATCCCACTGAAACTGATTACATTCTTCTAAAGCTGTCTTCATCCCACTGAAGCTGATTACAGTCTTCTAAAGCTGTCTTCATCCAACTGAAACTGATTACATTCTTCTACAGCTGTCTTCATCCCACTGAAGCTGATTACAGTCTTCTAAAGCTGTCTTCATCCAACCGAAACTGATTACATTCTTCTAAAGCTGTCTTCATCACAGTGAAACTGATTACATTCTTCTAAAGCTGTCTTTATCAAACTGAAGCTGATTACAGTCTTCTAAAGCTGTCTTCATCCCACTGAAACTGATTACATTATTCTAAAGCTGTCTTCATCACACTGAAACAGATTACATTATTCCAAAGCTGTCTTTATCCCACTGAAACTTATTACATTCTTCTAAAGCTGTCTTCATCCCACTCAAGCTGATTACAGTCTTCAAAAGCTGTCTTCATCCAACCGAAATTGATTACATTCTTCTAAAGCTGTCTTGATCAAACTGAAGCTGAAGACAGTCTTCTAAAGCTGTCTTCATCCCACTGATGCTGATTACAGTCTTCTAAAGCTGTCTTCGTCCCACTGAAACTGATTACATTATTCTAAAGCTGTCTTCATCACACTGAAACTGATTACAGTCTTCTAAACCTGTCTTCATCCAACCGAAACTGATTACATTCTTCTAAAGCTGTCTTCATCCCACTGAAACTGATAACAGTCATCTAAAGCTGTCTTTATCAAACTGAAGCTGATTACAGTCTTCTAAACCTGTTTTCATGCCACTGAAGCTGATCAGTCATTTAAAGCTGTTTTCATCCCACTGAAACTTATTACATTCTTCTAAAGCTGTCTTCATCCCACTCAAGCTGATTACAGTCTTCTAAAGCTGTCTTTATCCCACTCAAGCTGATTACAGTCTTCTAAAGCTGTCTTAGTCCAACCGAAGCTGATTACAGTCTTCTAAAGCTGTCTTTATTCCACTGATGCTGATTACAGTCTTCTAAAGCTGTCTTCATCCCACTGAATCTGATTACAGTCTTCTAAAGCTGTCTTCATCCAACCGAAACTGATTACATTATTCTAAAGCTGTCTTCATCACACTGAAACAGATTACATTATTCCAAAGCTGTCTTTATCCCACTGAAACTTATTACATTCTTTTAAAGCTGTCTTCATCCCACTCAAGCTGATTACAGTCTTCTAAAGCTGTCTTTATCCAACTGAAACTGATTACATTCTTCTAAAGCTGTCTTCATCCCACTGAAGCTGATTCTTTCTTTTAAACCTGTCTTCATCACACTGAAACTGATTACATGCTTCTAAAGCTGTCTTCATCCCACTGAAACTGATTACATTCTTCTAAAGCTGTCTTCATCCCACTGAAGCTGATTACAGTCTTCTAAAGCTGTCTTCATCCAACCGAAACTGATTACATTCTTCTAAAGCTGTCTTTATCAAACTGAAGCTGATTACAGTCTTCTAAAGCTGTCTTCATCCCACTGATGCTGATTACATTCTTCTAAAGCTGTCTTCATCCCACTCAAGCTGATTACAGTCTTCTAAAGCTGTCTTCATCCCACTCAAGCTGATTACAGTCTTCTAAAGCTGTCTTAGTCCAACCGAAGCTGATTACAGTCTTCTAAAGCTGTCTTTATCAAACTGAAGCTGATTACAGTCTTCTAAAGCTGTCTTCATCCCACTGAAACTGATTACGTTCTTTTAAAGCTGTCTTCATCCCACTGAAGCTGATTCTTTCTTTTAAACCTGTCTTCATCACACTGAAACTGATTACATGCTTCTAAAGCTGTCTTCATCACACTGAAACTGATTACATTCTTCTAAAGCTGTCTTCATCCCAATGAAACTGATTACATTCTTTTAAAGCTTTCTTTATCCCACTGAAACTGATTACATTATTCTAAAGCTGTCTTCATCACACTGAAACAGATTACATTATTCCAAAGCTGTCTTTATCCCACTGAAACTTATTACATTCTTTTAAAGCTGTCTTCATCCCACTCAAGCTGATTACAGTCTTCTAAAGCTGTCTTTATCCAACTGAAACTGATTACATTCTTCTAAAGCTGTCTTCATCCCACTGAAGCTGATTCTTTCTTTTAAACCTGTCTTCATCACACTGAAACTGATTACATGCTTCTAAAGCTGTCTTCATCCCACTGAAACTGATTACATTCTTCTAAAGCTGTCTTCATCCCACTGAAGCTGATTACAGTCTTCTAAAGCTGTCTTCATCCAACTGAAACTTATTACATTCTTCTAAAGCTGTCTTCATCCCACTCAAGCTGATTACAGTCTTCTAAAGCTGTCTTCATCCAACCGAAACTGATTACATTCTTCTAAAGCTGTCTTTATCAAACTGAAGCTGATTACAGTCTTCTAAAGCTGTCTTCATCCCACTGATGCTGATTACATTCTTCTAAAGCTGTCTTCATCCCACTCAAGCTGATTACAGTCTTCTAAAGCTGTCTTAGTCCAACCGAAGCTGATTACAGTCTTCTAAAGCTGTCTTTATTCCACTGAAGCTGATTACAGTCTTCTAAAGCTGTCTTCATCCCACTGAAGCTGAGTACAGTCTTCTAAAGCTGTCTTCATCCAACCGAA
The DNA here is from genome assembly GCF_965601325.2 of Salmo salar. NCBI lineage: Eukaryota > Metazoa > Chordata > Actinopteri > Salmoniformes > Salmonidae > Salmo > Salmo salar. The sequence goes on from NW_027675383.1 coordinate 596,262, forward strand.
GCTGATTACAGTCTTCTAATGCTGTCTTCATCCCATTGAAGCTGATTACAGTCTTCTAAAGCTGTCTTTATCAAACTGAAGCTGATTACAGTCTTCTAAAGCTGTCTTCATCCCACTGAAACTGATTACGTTCTTCTAAAGCTGTCTTCATCCCACTGAAGCTGATTCTTTCTTTTAAACCTGTCTTCATCACACTGAAACTGATTACATGCTTCTAAAGCTGTCTTCATCACACTGAAACTGATTACATTCTTCTAAAGCTGTCTTCATCCCAATGAAACTGATTACATTCTTTTAAAGCTTTCTTTATCCCACTGAAACTGATTACATTATTCTAAAGCTGTCTTCATCACACTGAAACAGATTACATTATTCCAAAGCTGTCTTTATCCCACTGAAACTTATTACATTCTTCTAAAGCTGTCTTCATCCCACTCAAGCTGATTACAGTCTTCTAAAGCTGTCTTCATCCAACCGAAACTGATTACATTCTTCTAAAGCTGTCTTTATTCCACTGAAGCTGATTACAGTCTTCTAAAGCTGTCTTCATCCCACTGAAGCTGAGTACAGTCTTCTAAAGCTGTCTTCATCCAACCGAAGCTGATTACAGTCTTCTAAAGCTGTCTTCATCCCATTGAAGCTGATTACAGTCTTCTAAAGCTGTCTTTATCAAACTGAAGCTTATTACAGTCTTCTAAAGCTGTCTTCATCCCACTGAAACTGATTACATTCTTCTAAAGCTGTCTTTATCCCACTGAAGCTGATTCTTTCTTTTAAACCTGTCTTCATCACACTGAAACTGATTACATGCTTCTAAAGCTGTCTTCATCCCACTGAAACTGATTACATTCTTCTAAAGCTGTCTTCATCCCACTGAAGCTGATTACAGTCTTCTAAAGCTGTCTTCATCCAACTGAAACTGATTACATTCTTCTACAGCTGTCTTCATCCCACTGAATCTGATTACAGTCTTCTAAAGCTGTCTTCATCCAACCGAAACTGATTACATTATTCTAAAGCTGTCTTCATCACACTGAAACAGATTACATTATTCCAAAGCTGTCTTTATCCCACTGAAACTTATTACATTCTTTTAAAGCTGTCTTCATCCCACTCAAGATGATTACAGTCTTCTAAAGCTGTCTTTATCAAACTGAAACTTATTACAGTCTTCGAAAGCTGTCTTCATCCCACTGAAACTGATTACATTCTTCTAAAGCTGTCTTTATCCCACTGAAGCTGATTCTTTTTTTTAAACCTGTCTTCATCACACTGAAACTGATTACATGCTTCTAAAGCTGTCTTCATCCAACTGAAACTGATTACATTCTTCTACAGCTGTCTTCATCCCACTGAATCTGATTACAGTCTTCTAAAGCTGTCTTCATCCAACCGAAACTGATTACATTATTCTAAAGCTGTCTTCATCACACTGAAACAGATTACATTATTCCAAAGCTGTCTTTATCCCACTGAAACTTATTACATTCTTTTAAAGCTGTCTTCATCCCACTCAAGCTGATTACAGTCTTCTAAAGCTGTCTTTATCAAACTGAAACTTATTACAGTCTTCGAAAGCTGTCTTCATCCCACTGAAACTGATTACATTCTTCTAAAGCTGTCTTTATCCCACTGAAGCTGATTCTTTTTTTTAAACCTGTCTTCATCACACTGAAACTGATTACATGCTTCTAAAGCTGTCTTCATCCAACTGAAACTGATTACATTCTTCTACAGCTGTCTTCATCCCACTGAATCTGATTACAGTCTTCTAAAGCTGTCTTCATCCAACCGAAACTGATTACATTATTCTAAAGCTGTCTTCATCACACTGAAACAGATTACATTATTCCAAAGCTGTCTTTATCCCACTGAAACTTATTACATTCTTTTAAAGCTGTCTTCATCCCACTCAAGCTGATTACAGTCTTCTAAAGCTGTCTTTATCAAACTGAAACTTATTACAGTCTTCGAAAGCTGTCTTCATCCCACTGAAACTGATTACATTCTTCTAAAGCTGTCTTCATCCCACTGAAGCTGATTACAGTCTTCTAAAGCTGTCTTCATTCCACTGAAACTGATTACATTCTTCTACAGCTGTCTTCATCCCACTGAAGCTGATTACAGTCTTCTAAAGCTGTCTTCATCCAACCGAAACTGATTACATTATTCTAAAGCTGTCTTCATCACACTGAAACAGATTACATTATTCCAAAGCTGTCTTTATCCCACTGAAACTTATTACATTCTTCTAAAGCTGTCTTCATCCCACTCAACCTGATCACAGTCTTCTAATGCTGTCTTTATCCCATTGAAGCTGATTACAGTCTTCTAAAGCTGTCTTTATCAAACTGAAACTGATTACATTCTTCAAAAGCTGTCTTCATCCCACTGAAGCTGATTCTTTCTTTTAAACCTGTCTTCATCACACTGAAACTGATTACATGCTTCTAAAGCTGTCTTCATCCCACTGAAACTGATTACGTTCTTCTAAAGCTGTCTTCATCCCACTGAAGCTGATTACAGTCTTCTAAAGCTGTCTTCATCCAACTGAAACTGATTACATTCTTCTACAGCTGTCTTCATCCCACTGAAGCTGATTACAGTCTTCTAAAGCTGTCTTCATCCAACCGAAACTGATTACATTATTCTAAAGCTGTCTTCATCACACTGAAACAGATTACATTATTCCAAAGCTGTCTTTATCCCACTGAAACTTATTACATTCTTCTAAAGCTGTCTTCATCCCACTCAAGCTGATTACAGTCTTCTAAAGCTGTCTTTATCCAACTGAAACTTATTACATTCTTCTAAAGCTGTCTTCATCCCACTCAAGCTGATTACAGTCTTCTAATGCTGTCTTTATCCCATTGAAGCTGATTACAGTCTTCTAAAGCTGTCTTTATCAAACTGAAACTGATTACATTCTTCAAAAGCTGTCTTCATCACACTGAAGCTGATTCTTTCTTTTAAACCTGTCTTCATCACACTGAAACTGATTACATGCTTCGAAAGCTGTCTTCATCCCACTGAAACTGATTACATTCTTCTAAAGCTGTCTTCATCCCACTGAAGCTGATTACAGTCTTCTAAAGCTGTCTTCATCCAACTGAAACTGATTACATTCTTCTACAGCTGTCTTCATCCCACTGAAGCTGATTACAGTCTTCTAAAGCTGTCTTCATCCAACCGAAACTGATTACATTCTTCTAAAGCTGTCTTCATCACAGTGAAACTGATTACATTCTTCTAAAGCTGTCTTTATCAAACTGAAGCTGATTACAGTCTTCTAAAGCTGTCTTCATCCCACTGAAACTGATTACATTATTCTAAAGCTGTCTTCATCACACTGAAACAGATTACATTATTCCAAAGCTGTCTTTATCCCACTGAAACTTATTACATTCTTCTAAAGCTGTCTTCATCCCACTCAAGCTGATTACAGTCTTCAAAAGCTGTCTTCATCCAACCGAAATTGATTACATTCTTCTAAAGCTGTCTTGATCAAACTGAAGCTGAAGACAGTCTTCTAAAGCTGTCTTCATCCCACTGATGCTGATTACAGTCTTCTAAAGCTGTCTTCGTCCCACTGAAACTGATTACATTATTCTAAAGCTGTCTTCATCACACTGAAACTGATTACAGTCTTCTAAACCTGTCTTCATCCAACCGAAACTGATTACATTCTTCTAAAGCTGTCTTCATCCCACTGAAACTGATAACAGTCATCTAAAGCTGTCTTTATCAAACTGAAGCTGATTACAGTCTTCTAAACCTGTCTTCATGCCACTGAAGCTGATCAGTCATTTAAAGCTGTTTTCATCCCACTGAAACTTATTACATTCTTCTAAAGCTGTCTTCATCCCACTCAAGCTGATTACAGTCTTCTAAAGCTGTCTTTATCCCACTCAAGCTGATTACAGTCTTCTAAAGCTGTCTTAGTCCAACCGAAGCTGATTACAGTCTTCTAAAGCTGTCTTTATTCCACTGATGCTGATTACAGTCTTCTAAAGCTGTCTTCATCCCACTGAAGCTGAGTACAGTCTTCTAAAGCTGTCTTCATCCTACCGAAGCTGATTACAGTCTTCTAATGCTGTCTTCATCCCATTGAAGCTGATTACAGTCTTCTAAAGCTGTCTTTATCCCACTGAAACTGATTACATTCTTCTAAAGCTGTCTTCATCCCACTGAAGCTGATAAGTCTTTTAAAGCTGTCTTCATCCCACTGATGCTGATTACAGTCTTCTAAAGCTGTCTTTATAAAACTGAAGCTGATTACAGTCTTCTAAAGCTGTCTTCATCCCACTGAAACTGATCACATTCTTCTAAAGCTGTCTTTATACCACTGAAGCTGATTCTTTCTTTTAAACCTGTCTTCATCACACTGAAACTGATTACATGCTTCTAAAGCTGTCTTCATCCCACTGAAACTGATTACATTCTTCTAAAGCTGTCTTCATCCCACTGAAGCTGATTACAGTCTTCTAAAGCTGTCTTCATCCCACTGAAAGTGATTCTTTCTTTTAAACCTGTCTTCATCCAACCAAAGCTGATTACAGTCTTCTAAAGCTGTCTTCATCCCATTGAAGCTGATTACAGTCTTCTAAAGCTGTCTTAATCCACCTGAAACTTATTACATTCTTCTAAAGCTGTCTTCATCCCACTCAAGCTGATTACATTCTTCTAATGCTGTCTTTATCCCATTGAAGCTGATTACAGTCTTCTAAAGCTGTCTTTATCAAACTGAAACTGATTACATTCTTCAAAAGCTGTCTTCATCCCACTGAAGCTGATTCTTTCTTTTAAACCTGTCTTCATCACACTGAAACTGATTACATGCTTCTAAAGCTGTCTTCATCCCACTGAAACTGATTACATTCTTCTAAAGCTGTCTTCATCCCACTGAAGCTGATTACAGTCTTCTAAAGCTGTCTTCATCCAACTGAAACTGATTACATTCTTCTACAGCTGTCTTCATCCCACTGAAGCTGATTACAGTCTTCTAAAGCTGTCTTCATCCAACCGAAACTGATTACATTCTTCTAAAGCTGTCTTCATCCCACTGAAGCTGATAACAGTCTTCTAAAGCTGTCTTCATCACAGTGAAACTGATTACATTCTTCTAAAGCTGTCTTCATCCCAATGAAACTGATTACATTCTTCTAAAGCTGTCTTCATCCCACTGAACCTGATTACATTATTCTAAAGCTGTCTTCATCACACTGAAACAGATTACATTATTCCAAAGCTGTCTTTATCCCACTGAAACTTATTACATTCTTCTAAAGCTGTCTTCATCCCACTCAAGCTGATTACAGTCTTCTAAAGCTGTCTTTATCCAACTGAAACTTATTACATTCTTCTAAAGCTGTCTTCATCCCACTCAAGCTGATTACAGTCTTCTAAAGCTGTCTTCATCCCACTCAAGCTGATTACAGTCTTCTAAAGCTGTCTTAGTCCAACCGAAGCTGATTACAGTCTTCTAAAGCTGTCTTTATCAAACTGAAGCTGATTACAGTCTTCTAAAGCTGTCTTCATCCCACTGAAACTGATTACGTTCTTCTAAAGCTGTCTTCATCCCACTGAAGCTGATTCTTTCTTTTAAACCTGTCTTCATCACACTGAAACTGATTACATGCTTCTAAAGCTGTCTTCATCACACTGAAACTGATTACATTCTTCTAAAGCTGTCTTCATCCCAATGAAACTGATTACATTCTTTTAAAGCTTTCTTTATCCCACTGAAACTGATTACATTATTCTAAAGCTGTCTTCATCACACTGAAACAGATTACATTATTCCAAAGCTGTCTTTATCCCACTGAAACTTATTACATTCTTCTAAAGCTGTCTTCATCCCACTCAAGCTGATTACAGTCTTCTAAAGCTGTCTTCATCCAACCGAAACTGATTACATTCTTCTAAAGCTGTCTTTATTCCACTGAAGCTGATTACAGTCTTCTAAAGCTGTCTTCATCCCACTGAAGCTGAGTACAGTCTTCTAAAGCTGTCTTCATCCAACCGAAGCTGATTACAGTCTTCTAAAGCTGTCTTCATCCCATTGAAGCTGATTACAGTCTTCTAAAGCTGTCTTTATCAAACTGAAGCTTATTACAGTCTTCTAAAGCTGTCTTCATCCCACTGAAACTGATTACATTCTTCTAAAGCTGTCTTTATCCCACTGAAGCTGATTCTTTCTTTTAAACCTGTCTTCATCACACTGAAACTGATTACATGCTTCTAAAGCTGTCTTCATCCCACTGAAACTGATTACATTCTTCTAAAGCTGTCTTCATCCCACTGAAGCTGATTACAGTCTTCTAAAGCTGTCTTCATCCAACTGAAACTGATTACATTCTTCTACAGCTGTCTTCATCCCACTGAATCTGATTACAGTCTTCTAAAGCTGTCTTCATCCAACCGAAACTGATTACATTATTCTAAAGCTGTCTTCATCACACTGAAACAGATTACATTATTCCAAAGCTGTCTTTATCCCACTGAAACTTATTACATTCTTTTAAAGCTGTCTTCATCCCACTCAAGCTGATTACAGTCTTCTAAAGCTGTCTTTATCCAACTGAAACTGATTACATTCTTCTAAAGCTGTCTTCATCCCACTGAAGCTGATTCTTTCTTTTAAACCTGTCTTCATCACACTGAAACTGATTACATGCTTCTAAAGCTGTCTTCATCCCACTGAAACTGATTACATTCTTCTAAAGCTGTCTTCATCCCACTGAAGCTGATTACAGTCTTCTAAAGCTGTCTTCATCCAACTGAAACTTATTACATTCTTCTAAAGCTGTCTTCATCCCACTCAAGCTGATTACAGTCTTCTAAAGCTGTCTTCATCCAACCGAAACTGATTACATTCTTCTAAAGCTGTCTTTATCAAACTGAAGCTGATTACAGTCTTCTAAAGCTGTCTTCATCCCACTGATGCTGATTACATTCTTCTAAAGCTGTCTTCATCCCACTCAAGCTGATTACAGTCTTCTAAAGCTGTCTTCATCCCACTCAAGCTGATTACAGTCTTCTAAAGCTGTCTTAGTCCAACCGAAGCTGATTACAGTCTTCTAAAGCTGTCTTTATCAAACTGAAGCTGATTACAGTCTTCTAAAGCTGTCTTCATCCCACTGAAACTGATTACGTTCTTCTAAAGCTGTCTTCATCCCACTGAAGCTGATTCTTTCTTTTAAACCTGTCTTCATCACACTGAAACTGATTACATGCTTCTAAAGCTGTCTTCATCACACTGAAACTGATTACATTCTTCTAAAGCTGTCTTCATCCCAATGAAACTGATTACATTCTTTTAAAGCTTTCTTTATCCCACTGAAACTGATTACATTATTCTAAAGCTGTCTTCATCACACTGAAACAGATTACATTATTCCAAAGCTGTCTTTATCCCACTGATGCTGATTACATTCTTCTAAAGCTGTCTTCATCCCACTCAAGCTGATTACAGTCTTCTAAAGCTGTCTTAGTCCAACCGAAGCTGATTACAGTCTTCTAAAGCTGTCTTTATTCCACTGAAGCTGATTACAGTCTTCTAAAGCTGTCTTCATCCCACTGAAGCTGAGTACAGTCTTCTAAAGCTGTCTTCATCCAACCGAAGCTGATTACAGTCTTCTAATGCTGTCTTCGTCCCATTGAAGCTGATTACAGTCTTCTAAAGCTGTCTTTATCAAACTGAAGCTGATTACAGTCTTCTAAAGCTGTCTTCATCCCACTGAAACTGATTACGTTCTTCTAAAGCTGTCTTCATCCCACTGAAGCTGATTCTTTCTTTTAAACCTGTCTTCATCACACTGAAACTGATTACATGCTTCTAAAGCTGTCTTCATCACACTGAAACTGATTACATTCTTCTAAAGCTGTCTTCATCCCAATGAAACTGATTACATTCTTTTAAAGCTTTCTTTATCCCACTGAAACTGATTACATTATTCTAAAGCTGTCTTCATCACACTGAAACAGATTACATTATTCCAAAGCTGTCTTTATCCCACTGAAACTTATTACATTCTTCTAAAGCTGTCTTCATCCCACTCAAGCTGATTACAGTCTTCTAAAGCTGTCTTCATCCAACCGAAACTGATTACATTCTTCTAAAGCTGTCTTTATTCCACTGAAGCTGATTACAGTCTTCTAAAGCTGTCTTCATCCCACTGAAGCTGAGTACAGTCTTCTAAAGCTGTCTTCATCCAACCGAAGCTGATTACAGTCTTCTAAAGCTGTCTTCATCCCATTGAAGCTGATTACAGTCTTCTAAAGCTGTCTTGATCAAACTGAAGCTTATTACAGTCTTCTAAAGCTGTCTTCATCCCACTGAAACTGATTACATTCTTCTAAAGCTGTCTTTATCCCACTGAAGCTGATTCTTTCTTTTAAACCTGTCTTCATCACACTGAAACTGATTACATGCTTCTAAAGCTGTCTTCATCCCACTGAAACTGATTACATTCTTCTAAAGCTGTCTTCATCCCACTGAAGCTGATTACAGTCTTCTAAAGCTGTCTTCATCCAACTGAAACTGATTACATTCTTCTACAGCTGTCTTCATCCCACTGAATCTGATTACAGTCTTCTAAAGCTGTCTTCATCCAACCGAAACTGATTACATTATTCTAAAGCTGTCTTCATCACACTGAAACAGATTACATTATTCCAAAGCTGTCTTTATCCCACTGAAACTTATTACATTCTTTTAAAGCTGTCTTCATCCCACTCAAGCTGATTACAGTCTTCTAAAGCTGTCTTTATCAAACTGAAACTTATTACAGTCTTCGAAAGCTGTCTTCATCCCACTGAAACTGATTACATTCTTCTAAAGCTGTCTTTATCCCACTGAAGCTGATTCTTTTTTTTAAACCTGTCTTCATCACACTGAAACTGATTACATGCTTCTAAAGCTGTCTTCATCCCACTGAAACTGATTACATTCTTCTAAAGCTGTCTTCATCCCACTGAAGCTGATTACAGTCTTCTAAAGCTGTCTTCATCCAACTGAAACTGATTACATTCTTCTACAGCTGTCTTCATCCCACTGAATCTGATTACAGTCTTCTAAAGCTGTCTTCATCCAACCGAAACTGATTACATTATTCTAAAGCTGTCTTCATCACACTGAAACAGATTACATTATTCCAAAGCTGTCTTTATCCCACTGAAACGTATTACATTCTTTTAAAGCTGTCTTCATCCCACTCAAGCTGATTACAGTCTTCTAAAGCTGTCTTTATCCAACTGAAACTTATTACATTCTTCTAAAGCTGTCTTCATCCCACTCAAGCTGATTACAGTCTTCTAATGCTGTCTTCATCCCATTGAAGCTGATTACAGTCTTCTAAAGCTGTCTTTATCAAACTGAAACTGATTACATTCTTCTAAAGCTGTCTTCATCCCACTGAAGCTGATTCTTTCTTTTAAACCTGTCTTCATCACACTGAAACTGATTACATGCTTCTAAAGCTGTCTTCATCCCACTGAAACTGATTACATTCTTCTAAAGCTGTCTTCATCCAACTGAAACTGATTACATTCTTCTACAGCTGTCTTCATCCCACTGAAGCTGATTACAGTCTTCTAAAGCTGTCTTCATCCAACCGAAACTGATTACATTCTTCTAAAGCTGTCTTCATCCCACTGAAGCTGATAACAGTCTTGTAAAGCTGTCTTCATCACAGTGAAACTGATTACATTCTTCTAAAGCTGTCTTCATTCCAATGAAACTGATTACATTCTTCTAAAGCTGTCTTCATCCCACTGAACCTGATTACATTATTCTAAAGCTGTCTTCATCACACTGAAACTGATTACATTATTCCAAAGCTGTCTTTATCCCACTGAAACTTATTACATTCTTCTAAAGCTGTCTTCATCCCACTCAAGCTGATTACAGTCTTCTAATGCTGTCTTCATCCCATTGAAGCTGATTACAGTCTTCTAAAGCTGTCTTTATCAAACTGAAACTAATTACATTCTTCTAAAGCTGTCTTCATCCCACTGAAGCTGATTCTTTCTTTTAAACCTGTCTTCATCACACTGAAACTGATTACATGCTTCTAAAGCTGTCTTCATCCCACCGAAACTGATTACATTCTTCTACAGCTGTCTTCATCACACTGAAGCTGATTACAGTCTTCTAAAGCTGTCTTCATCCAACCGAAACTGATTACATTCTTCTAAAGCTGTCTTCATCCCACTGAAGCTGATAACAGTCTTCTAAAGCTGTCTTCATCCCACTCAAGCTGATTACAGTCTTCTAAAGCTGTCTTAGTCCAACCGAAGCTGATTACATTCTTCTAAAGCTGTCTTCATCCCACTGAAGCTGATAACAGTCTTCTAAAGCTGTCTTCATCCCACTCAAGCTGATTACAGTCTTCTAAAGCTGTCTTTATCCAACTGAAACGTATTACATTCTTCTAAAGCTGTCTTCATCCCACTCAAGCTGATTACAGTCTTCTAAAGCTGTCTTCATCCCACTCAAGCTGATTACAGTCTTCTAAAGCTGTCTTAGTCCAACCGAAGCTGATTACAGTCTTCTAACGCTGTCTTTATTCCACTGAAGCTGATTACAGTCTTCTAAAGCTGTCTTCATCCCACTGAAGCTGAGTACAGTCTTCTAAAGCTGTCTTCATCCAACCGAATCTGATTACAGTCTTCTAATGCTGTCTTCATCCCATTGAAGCTAATTACAGTCTTCTAAAGCTGTCTTTATCAAACTGAAGCTGATTAAAGTCTTCTAAAGCTGTCTTCATCCCACTGAAACTGATTACATTCTTCTAAAGCTGTCTTCATCCCACTGAAGCTGATTCTTTCTTTTAAACCTGTCTTCATCACACTGAAACTGATTACATGCTTCTAAAGCTGTCTTCATCCCACTGAAACTGATTTCATTCTTCTAAAGCTGTCTTCATCCCACTGAAGCTGATTACAGTCTTCTAAAGCTGTCTTCATCCAACTGAAACTGATTACATTCTTCTACAGCTGTCTTCATCCCACTGAAGCTGATTACAGTCTTCTAAAGCTGTCTTCATCACACTGAAACTGATTACATTCTTCTAAAGCTGTCTTCATCCCAATGAAACTGATTACATTCTTTTAAAGCTTTCTTTATCCCACTGAAACTGATTACAGTCTTCTAAAGCTGTCTTCATCACACTGAAACAGATTACATTATTCCAAAGCTGTCTTTATCCCACTGAAACTTATTACATTCTTCTAAAGCTGTCTTCATCCCACTCAAGCTGATTACAGTCTTCTAAAGCTGTCTTCATCCAACCGAAACTGATTACATTATTCTAAAGCTGTCTTCATCACACTGAAACAGATTACATTATTCCAAAGCTGTCTTTATCCCACTGAAACTTATTACATTCTTTTAAAGCTGTCTTCATCCCACTCAAGCTGATTACAGTCTTCTAAAGCTGTCTTTATCCAACTGAAACTTAATACATTCTTCTAAAGCTGTCTTCATCCCACTCAAGCTGATTACAGTCTTCTAATGCTGTCTTCATCCCATTGAAGCGGATTACATTATTCCAAAGCTGTCTTTATCCCACTGAAACTTATTACATTCTTTTAAAGCTGTCTTCATCCCACTCAAGCTGATTACAGTCTTCTAAAGCTGTCTTTATCAAACTGAAACTGATTACATTCTTCTAAAGCTGTCTTCATCCCACTGAAGCTGATTCTTTCTTTTAAACCTGTCTTCATCACACTGAAACTGATTACATGCTTCTAAAGCTGTCTTCATCCCACTGAAACTGATTACATTCTTCTAAAGCTGTCTTCATCCCACTGAAGCTGATTACAGTCTTCTAAAGCTGTCTTCATCCCACTGAAGCTGATTACAGTCTTCTAAAGCTGTCTTCATCCAACTGAAACTGATTACATTCTTCTACAGCTGTCTTCATCCCACTGAAGCTGATTACAGTCTTCTAAAGCTGTCTTCATCCAACCGAAACTGATTACATTCTTCTAAAGCTGTCTTCATCCCACTGAAGCTGATAACAGTCTTGTAAAGCTGTCTTCATCACACTGAAACTGATTACATTATTCCAAAGCTGTCTTTATCCCACTGAAACTTATTACATTCTTCTAAAGCTGTCTTCATCCCACTCAAGCTGATTACAGTCTTCTAATGCTGTCTTCATCCCATTGAAGCTGATTACAGTCTTCTAAAGCTGTCTTTATCAAACTGAAACTGATTACATTCTTCTAAAGCTGTCTTCATCCCACTGAAGCTGATAACAGTCTTGTAAAGCTGTCTTCATCACAGTGAAACTGATTACATTCTTCTAAAGCTGTCTTCATCCCAATGAAACTGATTACATTCTTCTAAAGCTGTCTTCATCCCACTGAACCTGATTACATTATTCTAAAGCTGTCTTCATCACACTGAAACTGATTACATTATTCCAAAGCTGTCTTTATCCCACTGAAACTTATTACATTCTTCTAAAGCTGTCTTCATCCCACTCAAGCTGATTCTTTCTTTTAAACCTGTCTTCATCACACTGAAACTGATTACATGCTTCTAAAGCTGTCTTCATCCCACCGAAACTGATTACATTCTTCTACAGCTGTCTTCATCCCACTGAAGCTGATTACAGTCTTCTAAAGCTGTCTTCATCCAACCGAAACTGATTACATTCTTCTAAAGCTGTCTTCATCCCACTGAAGCTGATAACAGTCTTCTAAAGCTGTCTTCATCACAGTGAAACTGATTACATTCTTCTAAAGCTGTCTTCATCCCAATGAAACTGATTACATTCTTCTAAAGCTGTCTTCATCCCACTGAACCTGATTACATTATTCTAAAGCTGTCTTCATCCAACTGAAACAGATTACAATATTCCAAAGCTGTCTTTATCCCACTGAAACTTATTACATTCTTCTAAAGCTGTCTTCATCCCACTCAAGCTGATTACAGTCTTCTAAAGCTGTCTTTATCCAACTGAAACTTATTACATTCTTCTAAAGCTGTCTTCATCCCACTCAAGCTGATTACAGTCTTCTAAAGCTGTCTTCATCCCACTCAAGCTGATTACAGTCTTCTAAAGCTGTCTTAGTCCAACCGAAGCTGATTACAGTCTTCTAACGCTGTCTTTATTCCACTGAAGCTGATTACAGTCTTCTAACGCTGTCTTTATTCCACTGAAGCTGATTACAGTCTTCTAAAGCTGTCTTCATCCAACCGAATCTGATTACAGTCTTCTAATGCTGTCTTCATCCCATTGAAGCTAATTACAGTCTTCTAAAGCTGTCTTTATCAAACTGAAGCTGATTAAAGTCTTCTAAAGCTGTCTTCATCCCACTGAAACTGATTACATTCTTCTAAAGCTGTCTTCATCCCACTGAAGCTGATTCTTTCTTTTAAACCTGTCTTCATCACACTGAAACTGATTACATTCTTCTAAAGCTGTCTTCATCCCAATGAAACTGATTACATTCTTTTAAAGCTTTCTTTATCCCACTGAAACTGATTACAGTCTTCTAAAGCTGTCTTCATCACACTGAAACAGATTACATTATTCCAAAGCTGTCTTTATCCCACTGAAACTTATTACATTCTTCTAAAGCTGTCTTCATCCCACTCAAGCTGATTACAGTCTTCTAATGCTGTCTTCATCCCATTGAAGCTGATTACAGTCTTCTAAAGCTGTCTTTATCAAACTGAAGCTTATTACAGTCTTCGAAAGCTGTCTTCATCCCACTGAAACTGATTACATTCTTCTAAAGCTGTCTTTATCCCACTGAAGCTGATTCTTTCTTTTAAACCTGTCTTCATCACACTGAAACTGATTACATGTATCTAAAGCTGTCTTCATCCCACTGAAACTGATTACATTCTTCTAAAGCTGTCTTCATCCCACTGAAGCTGATTACAGTCTTCTAAAGCTGTCTTCATCCAACTGAAACTGATTACATTCTTCTACAGCTGTCTTCATCCCACTGAATCTGATTACAGTCTTCTAAAGCTGTCTTCATCCAACCGAAACTGATTACATTATTCTAAAGCTGTCTTCATCACACTGAAACAGATTACATTATTCCAAAGCTGTCTTTATCCCACTGAAACTTATTACATTCTTTTAAAGCTGTCTTCATCCCACTCAAGCTGATTACAGTCTTCTAAAGCTGTCTTTATCCAACTGAAACTTATTACATTCTTCTAAAGCTGTCTTCATCCCACTCAAGCTGATTACAGTCTTCTAATGCTGTCTTCATCCCATTGAAGCTGATTACAGTCTTCTAAAGCTGTCTTTATCAAACTGAAACTGATTACATTCTTCTAAAGCTGTCTTCATCCCACTGAAGCTGATTCTTTCTTTTAAACCTGTCTTCATCACACTGAAACTGATTACATGCTTCTAAAGCTGTCTTCATCCCACTGAAACTGATTACATTCTTCTAAAGCTGTCTTCATCCCACTGAAGCTGATTACAGTCTTCTAAAGCTGTCTTCATCCAACTGAAACTGATTACATTCTTCTACAGCTGTCTTCATCCCACTGAAGCTGATTACAGTCTTCTAAAGCTGTCTTCATCCAACCGAAACTGATTACATTCTTCTAAAGCTGTCTTCATCCCACTGAAGCTGATAACAGTCTTGTAAAGCTGTCTTCATCACAGTGAAACTGATTACATTCTTCTAAAGCTGTCTTCATCCCAATGAAACTGATTACATTCTTCTAAAGCTGTCTTCATCCCACTGAACCTGATTACATTATTCTAAAGCTGTCTTCATCACACTGAAACTGATTACATTATTCCAAAGCTGTCTTTATCCCACTGAAACTTATTACATTCTTCTAAAGCTGTCTTCATCCCACTCAAGCTGATTACAGTCTTCTAATGCTGTCTTCATCCCATTGAAGCTGATTACAGTCTTCTAAAGCTGTCTTTATCAAACTGAAACTAATTACATTCTTCTAAAGCTGTCTTCATCCCACTGAAGCTGATTCTTTCTTTTAAACCTGTCTTCATCACACTGAAACTGATTACATGCTTCTAAAGCTGTCTTCATCCCACCGAAACTGATTACATTCTTCTACAGCTGTCTTCATCCCACTGAAGCTGATTACAGTCTTCTAAAGCTGTCTTCATCACAGTGAAACTGATTACATTCTTCTAAAGCTGTCTTCATCCCAATGAAACTGATTACATTCTTCTAAAGCTGTCTTCATCCCACTGAACCTGATTACATTATTCTAAAGCTGTCTTCATCCAACTGAAACAGATTACATTATTCCAAAGCTGTCTTTATCCCACTGAAACTTATTACATTCTTCTAAAGCTGTCTTCATCCCACTCAAGCTGATTACAGTCTTCTAAAGCTGTCTTTATCCAACTGAAATGTATTACATTCTTCTAAAGCTGTCTTCATCCCACTCAAGCTGATTACAGTCTTCTAAAGCTGTCTTCATCCCACTCAAGCTGATTACAGTCTTCTAAAGCTGTCTTAGTCCAACCGAAGCTGATTACAGTCTTCTAACGCTGTCTTTATTCCACTGAAGCTGATTACAGTCTTCTAAAGCTGTCTTCATCCCACTGAAGCTGAGTACAGTCTTCTAAAGCTGTCTTCATCCAACCGAATCTGATTACAGTCTTCTAATGCTGTCTTCATCCCATTGAAGCTAATTACAGTCTTCTAAAGCTGTCTTTATCAAACTGAAGCTGATTAAAGTCTTCTAAAGCTGTCTTCATCCCACTGAAACTGATTACATTCTTCTAAAGCTGTCTTCATCCCACTGAAGCTGATTGTTTCTTTTAAACCTGTCTTCATCACACTGAAACTGATTACATGCTTCTAAAGCTGTCTTCATCCCACTGAAACTGATTTCATTCTTCTAAAGCTGTCTTCATCCCACTGAAGCTGATTACAGTCTTCTAAAGCTGTCTTCATCCAACTGAAACTGATTACATTCTTCTACAGCTGTCTTCATCCCACTGAAGCTGATTACAGTCTTCTAAAGCTGTCTTCATCACACTGAAACTGATTACATTCTTCTAAAGCTGTCTTCATCCCAATGAAACTGATTACATTCTTTTAAAGCTTTCTTTATCCCACTGAAACTGATTACAGTCTTCTAAAGCTGTCTTCATCACACTGAAACAGATTACATTATTCCAAAGCTGTCTTTATCCCACTGAAACTTATTACATTCTTCTAAAGCTGTCTTCATCCCACTCAAGCTGATTACAGTCTTCTAAAGCTGTCTTCATCCAACCGAAACTGATTACATTATTCTAAAGCTGTCTTCATCACACTGAAACAGATTACATTATTCCAAAGCTGTCTTTATCCCACTGAAACTTATTACATTCTTTTAAAGCTGTCTTCATCCCACTCAAGCTGATTACAGTCTTCTAAAGCTGTCTTTATCCAACTGAAACTTAATACATTCTTCTAAAGCTGTCTTCATCCCACTCAAGCTGATTACAGTCTTCTAATGCTGTCTTCATCCCATTGAAGCGGATTACAGTCTTCTAAAGCTGTCTTTATCAAACTGAAACTGATTACATTCTTCTAAAGCTGTCTTCATCCCACTGAAGCTGATTCTTTCTTTTAAACCTGTCTTCATCACACTGAAACTGATTACATGCTTCTAAAGCTGTCTTCATCCCACTGAAACTGATTACATTCTTCTAAAGCTGTCTTCATCCCACTGAAGCTGATTACAGTCTTCTAAAGCTGTCTTCATCCCACTGAAGCTGATTACAGTCTTCTAAAGCTGTCTTCATCCAACCGAAACTGATTACATTCTTCTAAAGCTGTCTTCATCCCACTGAAGCTGATAACAGTCTTGTAAAGCTGTCTTCATCACACTGAAACTGATTACATTATTCCAAAGCTGTCTTTATCCCACTGAAACTTATTACATTCTTCTAAAGCTGTCTTCATCCCACTCAAGCTGATTACAGTCTTCTAATGCTGTCTTCATCCCATTGAAGCTGATTACAGTCTTCTAAAGCTGTCTTTATCAAACTGAAACTGATTACATTCTTCTAAAGCTGTCTTCATCCCACTGAAGCTGATAACAGTCTTGTAAAGCTGTCTTCATCACAGTGAAACTGATTACATTCTTCTAAAGCTGTCTTCATCCCAATGAAACTGATTACATTCTTCTAAAGCTGTCTTCATCCCACTGAACCTGATTACATTATTCTAAAGCTGTTTTCATCACACTGAAACTGATTACATTATTCCAAAGCTGTCTTTATCCCACTGAAACTTATTACATTCTTCTAAAGCTGTCTTCATCCCACTCAAGCTGATTACAGTCTTCTAATGCTGTCTTCATCCCATTGAAGCTGATTACAGTCTTCTAAAGCTGTCTTTATCAAACTGAAACTGATTACATTCTTCTAAAGCTGTCTTCATCCCACTGAAGCTGATTCTTTCTTTTAAACCTGTCTTCATCACACTGAAACTGATTACATGCTTCTAAAGCTGTCTTCATCCCACCGAAACTGATTACATTCTTCTACAGCTGTCTTCATCCCACTGAAGCTGATTACAGTCTTCTAAAGCTGTCTTCATCCAACCGAAACTGATTACATTCTTCTAAAGCTGTCTTCATCCCACTGAAACTGATTACATTCTTCTAAAGCTGTCTTCATCCCACTGAAGCTGATTCTTTCTTTTAAACCTGTCTTCATCACACTGAAACTGATTACATGCTTCTAAAGCTGTCTTCATCCCACTGAAACTGATTTCATTCTTCTAAAGCTGTCTTCATCCCACTGAAGCTGATTACAGTCTTCTAAAGCTGTCTTCATCCAACTGAAACTGATTACATTCTTCTACAGCTGTCTTCATCCCACTGAAGCTGATTACAGTCTTCTAAAGCTGTCTTCATCACACTGAAACTGATTACATTCTTCTAAAGCTGTCTTCATCCCAATGAAACTGATTACATTCTTTTAAAGCTTTCTTTATCCCACTGAAACTGATTACAGTCTTCTAAAGCTGTCTTCATCACACTGAAACAGATTACATTATTCCAAAGCTGTCTTTATCCCACTGAAACTTATTACATTCTTCTAAAGCTGTCTTCATCCCACTCAAGCTGATTACAGTCTTCTAAAGCTGTCTTCATCCAACCGAAACTGATTACATTATTCTAAAGCTGTCTTCATCACACTGAAACAGATTACATTATTCCAAAGCTGTCTTTATCCCACTGAAACTTATTACATTCTTTTAAAGCTGTCTTCATCCCACTCAAGCTGATTACAGTCTTCTAAAGCTGTCTTTATCCAACTGAAACTTAATACATTCTTCTAAAGCTGTCTTCATCCCACTCAAGCTGATTACAGTCTTCTAATGCTGTCTTCATCCCATTGAAGCGGATTACAGTCTTCTAAAGCTGTCTTTATCAAACTGAAACTGATTACATTCTTCTAAAGCTGTCTTCATCCCACTGAAGCTGATTCTTTCTTTTAAACCTGTCTTCATCACACTGAAACTGATTACATGCTTCTAAAGCTGTCTTCATCCCACTGAAACTGATTACATTCTTCTAAAGCTGTCTTCATCCCACTGAAGCTGATTACAGTCTTCTAAAGCTGTCTTCATCCCACTGAAGCTGATTACAGTCTTCTAAAGCTGTCTTCATCCAACTGAAACTGATTACATTCTTCTACAGCTGTCTTCATCCCACTGAAGCTGATTACAGTCTTCTAAAGCTGTCTTCATCCAACCGAAACTGATTACATTCTTCTAAAGCTGTCTTCATCCCACTGAAGCTGATAACAGTCTTGTAAAGCTGTCTTCATCACACTGAAACTGATTACATTATTCCAAAGCTGTCTTTATCCCACTGAAACTGATTACATTCTTCTAAAGCTGTCTTCATCCCACTCAAGCTGATTACAGTCTTCTAATGCTGTCTTCATCCCATTGAAGCTGATTACAGTCTTCTAAAGCTGTCTTTATCAAACTGAAACTGATTACATTCTTCTAAAGCTGTCTTCATCCCACTGAAGCTGATAACAGTCTTGTAAAGCTGTCTTCATCACAGTGAAACTGATTACATTCTTCTAAAGCTGTCTTCATCCCAATGAAACTGATTACATTCTTCTAAAGCTGTCTTCATCCCACTGAACCTGATTACATTATTCTAAAGCTGTCTTCATCACACTGAAACTGATTACATTATTCCAAAGCTGTCTTTATCCCACTGAAACTTATTACATTCTTCTAAAGCTGTCTTCATCCCACTCAAGCTGATTACAGTCTTCTAATGCTGTCTTCATCCCATTGAAGCTGATTACAGTCTTCTAAAGCTGTCTTTATCAAACTGAAACTGATTACATTCTTCTAAAGCTGTCTTCATCCCACTGAAGCTGATTCTTTCTTTTAAACCTGTCTTCATCACACTGAAACTGATTACATGCTTCTAAAGCTGTCTTCATCCCACCGAAACTGATTACATTCTTCTACAGCTGTCTTCATCCCACTGAAGCTGATTACAGTCTTCTAAAGCTGTCTTCATCACAGTGAAACTGATTACATTCTTCTAAAGCTGTCTTCATCCCAATGAAACTGATTACATTCTTCTAAAGCTGTCTTCATCCCACTGAACCTGATTACATTATTCTAAAGCTGTCTTCATCCAACTGAAACAGATTACAATATTCCAAAGCTGTCTTTATCCCACTGAAACTTATTACATTCTTCTAAAGCTGTCTTCATCCCACTCAAGCTGATTACAGTCTTCTAAAGCTGTCTTTATCCAACTGAAACTTATTACATTCTTCTAAAGCTGTCTTCATCCCACTCAAGCTGATTACAGTCTTCTAAAGCTGTCTTCATCCCACTCAAGCTGATTACAGTCTTCTAAAGCTGTCTTAGTCCAACCGAAGCTGATTACAGTCTTCTAACGCTGTCTTTATTCCACTGAAGCTGATTACAGTCTTCTAAAGCTGTCTTCATCCCACTGAAGCTGAGTACAGTCTTCTAAAGCTGTCTTCATCCAACCGAATCTGATTACAGTCTTCTAATGCTGTCTTCATCCCATTGAAGCTAATTACAGTCTTCTAAAGCTGTCTTTATCAAACTGAAGCTGATTAAAGTCTTCTAAAGCTGTCTTCATCCCACTGAAACTGATTACATTCTTCTAAAGCTGTCTTCATCCCACTGAAGCTGATTCTTTCTTTTAAACCTGTCTTCATCACACTGAAACTGATTACATGCTTCTAAAGCTGTCTTCATCCCACTGAAACTGATTTCATTCTTCTAAAGCTGTCTTCATCCCACTGAAGCTGATTACAGTCTTCTAAAGCTGTCTTCATCCAACTGAAACTGATTACATTCTTCTACAGCTGTCTTCATCCCACTGAAGCTGATTACAGTCTTCTAAAGCTGTCTTCATCACACTGAAACTGATTACATTCTTCTAAAGCTGTCTTCATCCCAATGAAACTGATTACATTCTTTTAAAGCTTTCTTTATCCCACTGAAACTGATTACAGTCTTCTAAAGCTGTCTTCATCACACTGAAACAGATTACATTATTCCAAAGCTGTCTTTATCCCACTGAAACTTATTACATTCTTCTAAAGCTGTCTTCATCCCACTCAAGCTGATTACAGTCTTCTAAAGCTGTCTTCATCCAACCGAAACTGATTACATTCTTCTAAAGCTGTCTTTATCAAACTGAAGCTGATTACAGTCTTCTAAAGCTGTCTTCATCCCACTGAAACTGATTACATTATTCTAAAGCTGTCTTCATCACACTGAAACAGATTACATTATTCCAAAGCTGTCTTTATCCCACAGAAACTTATTACATTCTTCTAAAGCTGTCTTCATCCCACTCAAGCTGATTACAGTCTTCTAAAGCTGTCTTCATCCAACCGAAACTGATTACATTCTTCTAAAGCTGTCTTTATCAAACTGAAGCTGATTACAGTCTTCTAAAGCTGTCTTCATCCCACTGATGCTGATTACATTCTTCTAAAGCTGTCTTCATCCCACTCAAGCTGATTACAGTCTTCTAAAGCTGTCTTAGTCCAACCGAAGCTGATTACAGTCTTCTAAAGTTGTCTTTATTCCAGTGAAGTTGATTACAGTCTTCTAAAGCTGTCTTCATCCCACTGAAGCTGAGTACAGTCTTCTAAAGCTGTCTTTATCAAACTGAAGCTGATTACAGTCTTCTAAAGCTGTCTTCATCCCACTGAAACTGATTACATTCTTCTAAAGCTGTCTTCATCCCACTGAAGCTGATTCTTTCTTTTAAACCTGTCTTCATCACACTGAAACTGATTACATGCTTCTAAAGCTGTCTTCATCCCACTGAAACTGATTACATTCTTCTAAAGCTGTCTTCATCCCACTGAAGCTGATTACAGTCTTCTAAAGCTGTCTTCATCCAACTGAAACTGATTACATTCTTCTACAGCTGTCTTCATCCCACTGAAGCTGATTACAGTCTTCTAAAGCTGTCTTCCTGTCTTCATCCCAATGAAACTGATTACATTCTTTTAAAGCTTTCTTTATCCCACTGAAACTGATTACATTATTCTAAAGCTGTCTTCATCACACTGAAACAGATTACATTATTCCAAAGCTGTCTTTATCCCACTGAAACTTATGACATTCTTCTAAAGCTGTCTTCATCCCACTCAAGCTGATTACAGTCTTCTAAAGCTGTCTTCATCCAACCGAAACTGATTACATTCTTCTAAAGCTGTCTTTATCAAACTGAAGCTGATTACAGTCTTCTAAAGCTGTCTTCATCCCACTGATGCTGATTACATTCTTCTTAAGCTGTCTTCATCCCACTCAAGCTGATTACAGTCTTCTAAAGCTGTCTTAGTCCAACCGAAGCTGATTACAGTCTTCTAAAGCTGTCTTCATCCAACCGAAACTGATTACATTCTTCTAAAGCTGTCTTTATCAAACTGAAGCTGATTACAGTCTTCTAAAGCTGTCTTCATCCCACTGATGCTGATTACATTCTTCTTAAGCTGTCTTCATCCCACTCAAGCTGATTACAGTCTTCTAAAGCTGTCTTAGTCCAACCGAAGCTGATTACAGTCTTCTAAAGCTGTCTTTATTCCACTGAAGCTGATTAGTCTTCTAAAGCTGTCTTCATCCCACTGAAGCTGAGTACAGTCTTCTAAAGCTGTCTTCATCCAACCGAAGCTGATTACAGTCTTCTAATGCTGTCTTCATCCCACTGAAGCTGATTACAGTCTTCTAAAGCTGTCTTTATCCAACTGAAACTGATTACATTCTTCTAAAGCTGTCTTCATCCCACTGAAGCTGATTACTTTCTTTTAAAGCTGTCTTCATCACACTGAAACTGATTACATGCTTCTAAAGCTGTCTTCATCCCACTGAAACTACAGTCTTCTAAAGCTGTCTTTATCAAACTGAAGGCTGATTACAGTCTTCTAAAGCTGTCTTCATCCCACTGAAACTGATTACATTCTTCTAAAGCTGTCTTCATCCCACTGAAGCTGATTCTTTCTTTTAAACCTGTCTTCATCCCACTGAAGCTGATTACAGTCTTCTAAAGCTGTCTTCATCACACTGAAACTGATTACCTTCTTTTACAGCTGTCTTCATCCCACTGAAGCTGATTACAGTCTTCTAAAGCTGTCTTCATCATACTGAAACTGATTACATTCTTCTAAAGCTGTCTTCATCCCAATGAAACTGATTACATTCTTTTAAAGCTTTCTTTATCACACTGAAACTGATTACATTATTCTAAAGCTGTCTTCATCACACTGAAACAGATTACATTATTCCAAAGCTGTCTTTATCCCACTGAAACTTATTACATTCTTCTAAAGCTGTCTTCATCCCACTCAAGCTGATTACAGTCTTCTAAAGCTGTCTTCATCCAACCGAAACTGATTACATTCTTCTAAAGCTGTCTTTATTCCACTGAAGCTGATTACAGTCTTCTAAAGCTGTCTTCATCCAACTGAAGCTGAGTACAGTCTTCTAAAGCTGTCTTCATCCAACCGAAGCTGATTACAGTCTCCTAAAGCTGTCTTCATCCCATCGAAGCTGATTACAGTCTTCTAAAGCTGTCTTTATCAAACTGAAGCTTATTACAGTCTTCTAAAGCTGTCTTCATCCCACTGAAACTGATTACATTCTTCTAAAGCTGTCTTTATCCCACTGAAGCTGATTCTTTCTTTTAAACCTGTCTTCATCACACTGAAACTGATTACATGCTTCTAAAGCTGTCTTCATCCCACTGAAACTGATTACATTCTTCTAAAGCTGTCTTCATCCCACTGAAGCTGATTACAGTCTTCTAAAGCTGTCTTCATCCCACTGAAGCTGATTACAGTCTTCTAAAGCTGTCTTCATCCAACTGAAACTGATTACATTCTTCTACAGCTGTCTTCATCCAACCGAAACTGATTACATTATTCTAAAGCTGTCTTCATCACACTGAAACAGATTACATTATTCCAAAGCTGTCTTTATCCCACTGAAACTTATTACATTCTTTTAAAGCTGTCTTCATCCCACTCAAGCTGATTACAGTCTTCTAAAGCTGTCTTTATCCAACTGAAACTTATTACATTCTTCTAAAGCTGTCTTCATCCCACTCAAGCTGATTACAGTCTTCTAATGCTGTCTTCATCCCATTGAAGCTGATTACAGTCTTCTAAAGCTGTCTTTATCAAACTGAAGCTGATTACATTCTTCTAAAGCTGTCTTCATCCCACTGAAGCTGATTCTTTCTTTTAAACCTGTTTTCATCACACTGAAACTGATTACATGCTTCTAAAGCTGTCTTCATCCCACTGAAACTGATTACATTCTTCTAAAGCTGTCTTCATCCCACTGAAGCTGATTACAGTCTTCTAAAGCTGTCTTCATCCAACTGAAACTGATTACATTCTTCTACAGCTGTCTTCATCCCACTGAAGCTGATTACAGTCTTCTAAAGCTGTCTTCATCCCACTGAAGCTGATAACAGTCTTCTAAAGCTGTCTTCATCACAGTGAAACTGATTACATTCTTCTAAAGCTGTCTTCATCCCAATGAAACTGATTACATTCTTCTAAAGCTGTCTTCATCCCACTGAACCTGATTACATTATTCTAAAGCTGTCTTCATCACACTGAAACTGATTACATTATTCCAAAGCTGTCTTTATCCCACTGAAACTTATTACATTCTTCTAAGGCTGTCTTCATCCCACTCAAGCTGATTACAGTCTTCTAAAGCTGTCTTCATCCCACTGAAGCTGAGTACAGTCTTCTAAAGCTGTCTTCATCCAACCGAATCTGATTACAGTCTTCTAATGCTGTCTTCATCCCATTGAAGCTAATTACAGTCTTCTAAAGCTGTCTTTATCAAACTGAAGCTGATTACAGTCTTCTAAAGCTGTCTTCATCCCACTGAAACTGATTACATTCTTCTAAAGCTGTCTTCATCCCACTGAAGCTGATTCTTTCTTTTAAACCTGTCTTCATCACACTGAAACTGATTACATGCTTCTAAAGCTGTCTTCATCCCACTGAAACTGATTACATTCTTCTAAAGCTGTCTTCATCCCACTGAAGCTGATTACAGTCTTCTAAAGCTGTCTTCATCCACACTGAAACTGATTACATTCTTCTAAAGCTGTCTTCATCCCACTGAAACTGATTACATTCTTCTAAAGCTGTCTTCATCACACTGAAACTGATTACATTATTCTAAAGCTGTCTTCATCACACTGAAACAGATTACATTATTCCAAAGCTGTCTTTATCCCACTGAAACTTATTACATTCTTCTAAAGCTGTCTTCATCCCACTCAAGCTGATTACAGTCTTCTAAAGCTGTCTTCATCCAACCGAAACTGATTACATTCTTCTAAAGCTGTCTTTATTCCACTGAAGCTGATTACAGTCTTCTAAAGCTGTCTTCATCCCACTGAAGCTGAGTACAGTCTTCTAAAGCTGTCTTCATCCAACCGAAGCTGATTACAGTCTTCTAAAGCTGTCTTCATCCCATTGAAGCTGATTACAGTCTTCTAAAGCTGTCTTTATCAAACTGAAGCTTATTACAGTCTTCTAAAGCTGTCTTCATCCCACTGAAACTGATTACATTCTTCTAAAGCTGTCTTTATCCCACTGAAGCTGATTCTTTCTTTTAAACCTGTCTTCATCACACTGAAACTGATTACATGCTTCTAAAGCTGTCTTCATCCCACTGAAACTGATTACATTCTTCTAAAGCTGTCTTCATCCCACTGAAGCTGATTACAGTCTTCTAAAGCTGTCTTCATCCAACTGAAACTGATTACATTCTTCTACAGCTGTCTTCATCCCACTGAAGCTGATTACAGTCTTCTAAAGCTGTCTTCATCCAACCGAAACTGATTACATTATTCTAAAGCTGTCTTCATCACACTGAAACAGATTACATTATTCCAAAGCTGTCTTTATCCCACTGAAACTTATTACATTCTTCTAAAGCTGTCTTCATCCCACTCAAGCTGATTACAGTCTTCTAAAGCTGTCTTCATCCAACCAAAACTGATTACATTCTTCTAAAGCTGTCTTTATCCAACTGAAACTTATTACATTCTTCTAAAGCTGTCTTCATCCCACTCAAGCTGATTACAGTCTTCTAAAGCTGTCTTCATCCCACTCAAGCTGATTACAGTCTTCTAAAGCTGTCTTAGTCCAACCGAAGCTGATTACAGTCTTCTAACGCTGTCTTTATTCCACTGAAGCTGATTACAGTCTTCTAAAGCTGTCTTCATCCCACTGAAGCTGAGTACAGTCTTCTAAAGCTGTCTTCATCCAACCGAATCTGATTACAGTCTTCTAATGCTGTCTTCATCCCATTGAAGCTAATTACAGTCTTCTAAAGCTGTCTTTATCAAACTGAAGCTGATTAAAGTCTTCTAAAGCTGTCTTCATCCCACTGAAACTGATTACATTCTTCTAAAGCTGTCTTCATCCCACTGAAGCTGATTCTTTCTTTTAAACCTGTCTTCATCACACTGAAACTGATTACATGCTTCTAAAGCTGTCTTCATCCCACTGAAACTGATTTCATTCTTCTAAAGCTGTCTTCATCCCACTGAAGCTGATTACAGTCTTCTAAAGCTGTCTTCATCCAACTGAAACTGATTACATTCTTCTACAGCTGTCTTCATCCCACTGAAGCTGATTACAGTCTTCTAAAGCTGTCTTCATCACACTGAAACTGATTACATTCTTCTAAAGCTGTCTTCATCCCAATGAAACTGATTACATTCTTTTAAAGCTTTCTTTATCCCACTGAAACTGATTACAGTCTTCTAAAGCTGTCTTCATCACACTGAAACAGATTACATTATTCCAAAGCTGTCTTTATCCCACTGAAACTTATTACATTCTTCTAAAGCTGTCTTCATCCCACTCAAGCTGATTACAGTCTTCTAAAGCTGTCTTCATCCAACCGAAACTGATTACATTCTTCTAAAGCTGTCTTTATCAAACTGAAGCTGATTACAGTCTTCTAAAGCTGTCTTCATCCCACTGAAACTGATTACATTATTCTAAAGCTGTCTTCATCACACTGAAACAGATTACATTATTCCAAAGCTGTCTTTATCCCACAGAAACTTATTACATTCTTCTAAAGCTGTCTTCATCCCACTCAAGCTGATTACAGTCTTCTAAAGCTGTCTTCATCCAACCGAAACTGATTACATTCTTCTAAAGCTGTCTTTATCAAACTGAAGCTGATTACAGTCTTCTAAAGCTGTCTTCATCCCACTGATGCTGATTACATTCTTCTAAAGCTGTCTTCATCCCACTCAAGCTGATTACAGTCTTCTAAAGCTGTCTTAGTCCAACCGAAGCTGATTACAGTCTTCTAACGTTGTCTTTATTCCAGTGAAGTTGATTACAGTCTTCTAAAGATGTCTTCATCCCACTGAAGCTGAGTACAGTCTTCTAAAGCTGTCTTTATCAAACTGAAGCTGATTACAGTCTTCTAAAGCTGTCTTCATCCCACTGAAACTGATTACATTCTTCTAAAGCTGTCTTCATCCCACTGAAGCTGATTCTTTCTTTTAAACCTGTCTTCATCACACTGAAACTGATTACATGCTTCTAAAGCTGTCTTCATCCCACTGAAACTGATTACATTCTTCTAAAGCTGTCTTCATCCCACTGAAGCTGATTACAGTCTTCTAAAGCTGTCTTCATCCAACTGAAACTGATTACATTCTTCTACAGCTGTCTTCATCCCACTGAAGCTGATTACAGTCTTCTAAAGCTGTCTTCATCACACTGAAACTGATTACATTCTTCTAAAGCTGTCTTCATCCCAATGAAACTGATTACATTCTTTTAAAGCTTTCTTTATCCCACTGAAACTGATTACATTATTCTAAAGCTGTCTTCATCACACTGAAACAGATTACATTATTCCAAAGCTGTCTTTATCCCACTGAAACTTATGACATTCTTCTAAAGCTGTCTTCATCCCACTCAAGCTGATTACAGTCTTCTAAAGCTGTCTTCATCCAACCGAAACTGATTACATTCTTCTAAAGCTGTCTTTATCAAACTGAAGCTGATTACAGTCTTCTAAAGCTGTCTTCATCCCACTGATGCTGATTACATTCTTCTTAAGCTGTCTTCATCCCACTCAAGCTGATTACAGTCTTCTAAAGCTGTCTTAGTCCAACCGAAGCTGATTACAGTCTTCTAAAGCTGTCTTTATTCCACTGAAGCTGATTAGTCTTCTAAAGCTGTCTTCATCCCACTGAAGCTGAGTACAGTCTTCTAAAGCTGTCTTCATCCAACCGAAGCTGATTACAGTCTTCTAATGCTGTCTTCATCCCATTGAAGCTGATTACAGTCTTCTAAAGCTGTCTTTATCAAACTGAAGCTGATTACAGTCTTCTAAAGCTGTCTTCATCCCACTGAAGCTGATTCTTTCTTTTAAACCTGTCTTCATCACACTGAAACTGATTACATGCTTCTAAAGCTGTCTTCATCCCACTGAAACTGATTACATTCTTCTAAAGCTGTCTTCATCCCACTGAAGCTGATTACAGTCTTCTAAAGCTGTCTTCATCCACACTGAAACTGATTACCTTCTTCTACAGCTGTCTTCATCCCACTGAAGCTGATTACAGTCTTCTAAAGCTGTCTTCATCACACTGAAACTGATTACATTCTTCTAAAGCTGTCTTCATCCCAATGAAACTGATTACATTCTTTTAAAGCTTTCTTTATCACACTGAAACTGATTACATTATTCTAAAGCTGTCTTCATCACACTGAAACAGATTACATTATTCCAAAGCTGTCTTTATCCCACTGAAACTTATTACATTCTTCTAAAGCTGTCTTCATCCCACTCAAGCTGATTACAGTCTTCTAAAGCTGTCTTCATCCAACCGAAACTGATTACATTCTTCTAAAGCTGTCTTTATTCCACTGAAGCTGATTACAGTCTTCTAAAGCTGTCTTCATCCAACTGAAGCTGAGTACAGTCTTCTAAAGCTGTCTTCATCCAACCGAAGCTGATTACAGTCTCCTAAAGCTGTCTTCATCCCATCGAAGCTGATTACAGTCTTCTAAAGCTGTCTTTATCAAACTGAAGCTTATTACAGTCTTCTAAAGCTGTCTTCATCCCACTGAAACTGATTACATTCTTCTAAAGCTGTCTTTATCCCACTGAAGCTGATTCTTTCTTTTAAACCTGTCTTCATCACACTGAAACTGATTACATGCTTCTAAAGCTGTCTTCATCCCACTGAAACTGATTACATTCTTCTAAAGCTGTCTTCATCCCACTGAAGCTGATTACAGTCTTCTAAAGCTGTCTTCATCCCACTGAAGCTGATTACAGTCTTCTAAAGCTGTCTTCATCCAACTGAAACTGATTACATTCTTCTACAGCTGTCTTCATCCAACCGAAACTGATTACATTATTCTAAAGCTGTCTTCATCACACTGAAACAGATTACATTATTCCAAAGCTGTCTTTATCCCACTGAAACTTATTACATTCTTTTAAAGCTGTCTTCATCCCACTCAAGCTGATTACAGTCTTCTAAAGCTGTCTTTATCCAACTGAAACTTATTACATTCTTCTAAAGCTGTCTTCATCCCACTCAAGCTGATTACAGTCTTCTAATGCTGTCTTCATCCCATTGAAGCTGATTACAGTCTTCTAAAGCTGTCTTTATCAAACTGAAGCTGATTACATTCTTCTAAAGCTGTCTTCATCCCACTGAAGCTGATTCTTTCTTTTAAACCTGTCTTCATCACACTGAAACTGATTACATGCTTCTAAAGCTGTCTTCATCCCACTGAAACTGATTACATTCTTCTAAAGCTGTCTTCATCCCACTGAAGCTGATTACAGTCTTCTAAAGCTGTCTTCATCCAACTGAAACTGATTACATTCTTCTACAGCTGTCTTCATCCCACTGAAGCTGATTACAGTCTTCTAAAGCTGTCTTCATCCCACTGAAGCTGATAACAGTCTTCTAAAGCTGTCTTCATCACAGTGAAACTGATTACATTCTTCTAAAGCTGTCTTCATCCCAATGAAACTGATTACATTCTTCTAAAGCTGTCTTCATCCCACTGAACCTGATTACATTATTCTAAAGCTGTCTTCATCACACTGAAACTGATTACATTATTCCAAAGCTGTCTTTATCCCACTGAAACTTATTACATTCTTCTAAAGCTGTCTTCATCCCACTCAAGCTGATTACAGTCTTCTAAAGCTGTCTTTATCCAACTGAAACTTATTACATTCTTCTAAAGCTGTCTTCATCCCAATCAAGCTGATTACAGTCTTCTAAAGCTGTCTTCATCCCACTCAAGCTGATTACAGTCTTCTAAAGCTGTCTTAGTCCAACCGAAGCTGATTACAGTCTTCTAAAGCTGTCTTTATTCCACTGAAGCTGATTACAGTCTTCTAAAGCTGTCTTCATCCCACTGAAGCTGAGTACAGTCTTCTAAAGCTGTCTTCATCCAACCGAAGCTGATTACAGTCTTCTAATGCTGTCTTCATCCCATTGAAGCTGATTACAGTCTTCTAAAGCTGTCTTTATCAAACTGAAGCTAATTACAGTCTTCTAAAGCTGTCTTCATCCCACTGAAACTGATTACATTCTTCTAAAGCTGTCTTCATCCCACTGAAGCTGATTCTTTCTTTTAAACCTGTCTTCATCACACTGAAACTGATTACATGCTTCTAAAGCTGTCTTCATCCCACTGAAACTGATTACATTCTTCTAAAGCTGTCTTCATCCCACTGAAGCTGATTACAGTCTTCTAAAGCTGTCTTCATCACACTGAAACTGATTACATTCTTCTAAAGCTGTCTTCATCCCAATGAAACTGATTACATTCTTTTAAAGCTTTCTTTATCCCACTGAAACTGATTACATTATTCTAAAGCTGTCTTCATCACACTGAAACAGATTACATTATTCCAAAGCTGTCTTTATCCCACTGAAACTTATTACATTCTTCTAAAGCTGTCTTCATCCCACTCAAGCTGATTACAGTCTTCTAAAGCTGTCTTCATCCAACCGAAACTGATTACATTCTTCTAAAGCTGTCTTTATTCCACTGAAGCTGATTACAGTCTTCTAAAGCTGTCTTCATCCCACTGAAGCTGAGTACAGTCTTCTAAAGCTGTCTTCATCCAACCGAAGCTGATTACAGTCTTCTAAAGCTGTCTTCATCCCATCGAAGCTGATTACAGTCTTCTAAAGCTGTCTTTATCAAACTGAAGCTTATTACAGTCTTCTAAAGCTGTCTTCATCCCACTGAAACTGATTACATTCTTCTAAAGCTGTCTTTATCCCACTGAAGCTGATTCTTTCTTTTAAACCTGTCTTCATCACACTGAAACTGATTACATGCTTCTAAAGCTGTCTTCATCCCACTGAAACTGATTACATTCTTCTAAAGCTGTCTTCATCCCACTGAAGCTGATTACAGTCTTCTAAAGCTGTCTTCATCCCACTGAAGCTGATTACAGTCTTCTAAAGCTGTCTTCATCCAACTGAAACTGATTACATTCTTCTACAGCTGTCTTCATCCAACCGAAACTGATTACATTATTCTAAAGCTGTCTTCATCACACTGAAACAGATTACATTATTCCAAAGCTGTCTTTATCCCACTGAAACTTATTACATTCTTTTAAAGCTGTCTTCATCCCACTCAAGCTGATTACAGTCTTCTAAAGCTGTCTTTATCCAACTGAAACTTATTACATTCTTCTAAAGCTGTCTTCATCCCACTCAAGCTGATTACAGTCTTCTAATGCTGTCTTCATCCCATTGAAGCTGATTACAGTCTTCTAAAGCTGTCTTTATCAAACTGAAACTGATTACATTCTTCTAAAGCTGTCTTCATCCCACTGAAGCTGATTCTTTCTTTTAAACCTGTCTTCATCACACTGAAACTGATTACATGCTTCTAAAGCTGTCTTCATCCCACTGAAACTGATTACATTCTTCTAAAGCTGTCTTCATCCCACTGAAGCTGATTACAGTCTTCTAAAGCTGTCTTCATCCAACTGAAACTGATTACATTCTTCTACAGCTGTCTTCATCCCACTGAAGCTGATTACAGTCTTCTAAAGCTGTCTTCATCCAACCGAAACTGATTACATTCTTCTAAAGCTGTCTTCATCCCACTGAAGCTGATAACAGTCTTCTAAAGCTGTCTTCATCACAGTGAAACTGATTACATTCTTCTAAAGCTGTCTTCATCCCAATGAAACTGATTACATTCATTCTAAAGCTGTCTTCATCACACTGAAACTGATTACATTATTCCAAAGCTGTCTTTATCCCACTGAAACTTATTACATTCTTCTAAAGCTGTCTTCATCCCACTCAAGCTGATTACAGTCTTCTAAAGCTGTCTTTATCCAACTGAAACTTATTACATTCTTCTAAAGCTGTCTTCATCCCAATCAAGCTGATTACAGTCTTCTAAAGCTGTCTTCATCCCACTCAAGCTGATTACAGTCTTCTAAAGCTGTCTTAGTCCAACCGAAGCTGATTACAGTCTTCTAAAGCTGTCTTTATTCCACTGAAGCTGATTACAGTCTTCTAAAGCTGTCTTCATCCCACTGAAGCTGAGTACAGTCTTCTAAAGCTGTCTTCATCCAACCGAAGCTGATTACAGTCTTCTAATGCTGTCTTCATCCCATTGAAGCTGATTACAGTCTTCTAAAGCTGTCTTTATCAAACTGAAGCTAATTACAGTCTTCTAAAGCTGTCTTCATCCCACTGAAACTGATTACATTCTTCTAAAGCTGTCTTCATCCCACTGAAGCTGATTCTTTCTTTTAAACCTGTCTTCATCACACTGAAACTGATTACATGCTTCTAAAGCTGTCTTCATCCCACTGAAACTGATTACATTCTTCTAAAGCTGTCTTCATCCCACTGAAGCTGATTACAGTCTTCTAAAGCTGTCTTCATCACACTGAAACTGATTACATTCTTCTAAAGCTGTCTTCATCCCAATGAAACTGATTACATTCTTTTAAAGCTTTCTTTATCCCACTGAAACTGATTACATTATTCTAAAGCTGTCTTCATCACACTGAAACAGATTACATTATTCCAAAGCTGTCTTTATCCCACTGAAACTTATTACATTCTTCTAAAGCTGTCTTCATCCCACTCAAGCTGATTACAGTCTTCTAAAGCTGTCTTCATCCAACCGAAACTGATTACATTCTTCTAAAGCTGTCTTTATTCCACTGAAGCTGATTACAGTCTTCTAAAGCTGTCTTCATCCCACTGAAGCTGAGTACAGTCTTCTAAAGCTGTCTTCATCCAACCGAAGCTGATTACAGTCTTCTAAAGCTGTCTTCATCCCATTGAAGCTGATTACAGTCTTCTAAAGCTGTCTTTATCAAACTGAAGCTTATTACAGTCTTCTAAAGCTGTCTTCATCCCACTGAAACTGATTACATTCTTCTAAAGCTGTCTTTATCCCACTGAAGCTGATTCTTTCTTTTAAACCTGTCTTCATCACACTGAAACTGATTACATGCTTCTAAAGCTGTCTTCATCCCACTGAAACTGATTACATTCTTCTAAAGCTGTCTTCATCCCACTGAAGCTGATTACAGTCTTCTAAAGCTGTCTTCATCCCACTGAAGCTGATTACAGTCTTCTAAAGCTGTCTTCATCCAACTGAAACTGATTACATTCTTCTACAGCTGTCTTCATCCAACCGAAACTGATTACATTATTCTAAAGCTGTCTTCATCACACTGAAACAGATTACATTATTCCAAAGCTGTCTTTATCCCACTGAAACTTATTACATTCTTTTAAAGCTGTCTTCATCCCACTCAAGCTGATTACAGTCTTCTAAAGCTGTCTTTATCCAACTGAAACTTATTACATTCTTCTAAAGCTGTCTTCATCCCACTCAAGCTGATTACAGTCTTCTAATGCTGTCTTCATCCCATTGAAGCTGATTACAGTCTTCTAAAGCTGTCTTTATCAAACTGAAACTGATTACATTCTTCTAAAGCTGTCTTCATCCCACTGAAGCTGATTCTTTCTTTTAAACCTGTCTTCATCACACTGAAACTGATTACATGCTTCTAAAGCTGTCTTCATCCCACTGAAACTGATTACATTCTTCTAAAGCTGTCTTCATCCCACTGAAGCTGATTACAGTCTTCTAAAGCTGTCTTCATCCAACTGAAACTGATTACATTCTTCTACAGCTGTCTTCATCCCACTGAAGCTGATTACAGTCTTCTAAAGCTGTCTTCATCCAACCGAAACTGATTACATTCTTCTAAAGCTGTCTTCATCCCACTGAAGCTGATAACAGTCTTCTAAAGCTGTCTTCATCACAGTGAAACTGATTACATTCTTCTAAAGCTGTCTTCATCCCAATGAAACTGATTACATTCTTCTAAAGCTGTCTTCATCCCACTGAACCTGATTACATTATTCTAAAGCTGTCTTCATCACACTGAAACTGATTACATTATTCCAAAGCTGTCTTTATCCCACTGAAACTTATTACATTCTTCTAAAGCTGTCTTCATCCCACTCAAGCTGATTACAGTCTTCTAAAGCTGTCTTTATCCAACTGAAACTTATTACATTCTTCTAAAGCTGTCTTCATCCCAATCAAGCTGATTACAGTCTTCTAAAGCTGTCTTCATCCCACTCAAGCTGATTACAGTCTTCTAAAGCTGTCTTAGTCCAACCGAAGCTGATTACAGTCTTCTAAAGCTGTCTTTATTCCACTGAAGCTGATTACAGTCTTCTAAAGCTGTCTTCATCCCACTGAAGCTGAGTACAGTCTTCTAAAGCTGTCTTCATCCAACCGAAGCTGATTACAGTCTTCTAATGCTGTCTTCATCCCATTGAAGCTGATTACAGTCTTCTAAAGCTGTCTTTATCAAACTGAAGCTAATTACAGTCTTCTAAAGCTGTCTTCATCCCACTGAAACTGATTACATTCTTCTAAAGCTGTCTTCATCCCACTGAAGCTGATTCTTTCTTTTAAACCTGTCTTCATCACACTGAAACTGATTACATGCTTCTAAAGCTGTCTTCATCCCACTGAAACTGATTACATTCTTCTAAAGCTGTCTTCATCCCACTGAAGCTGATTACAGTCTTCTAAAGCTGTCTTCATCCAACTGAAACTGATTACATTATTCTACAGCTGTCTTCATCCCACTGAAGCTGATTACAGTCTTCTAAAGCTGTCTTTATCAAACTGAAACTGATTACATTCTTCTAAAGCTGTCTTCATCCCACTGAAGCTGATTCTTTCTTTTAAACCTGTCTTCATCACACTGAAACTGATTACATGCTTCTAAAGCTGTCTTCATCCCACTGAAACTGATTACATTCTTCTAAAGCTGTCTTCATCCCACTGAAGCTGATTACAGTCTTCTAAAGCTGTCTTCATCCAACTGAAACTGATTACATTCTTCTACAGCTGTCTTCATCCCACTGAAGCTGATTACAGTCTTCTAAAGCTGTCTTCATCCAACCGAAACTGATTACATTCTTCTAAAGCTGTCTTCATCCCACTGAAGCTGATAACAGTCTTCTAAAGCTGTCTTCATCACAGTGAAACTGATTACATTCTTCTAAAGCTGTCTTCATCCCAATGAAACTGATTACATTCTTCTAAAGCTGTCTTCATCCCACTGAACCTGATTACATTATTCTAAAGCTGTCTTCATCACACTGAAACTGATTACATTATTCCAAAGCTGTCTTTATCCCACTGAAACTTATTACATTCTTCTAAAGCTGTCTTCATCCCACTCAAGCTGATTACAGTCTTCTAAAGCTGTCTTTATCCAACTGAAACTTATTACATTCTTCTAAAGCTGTCTTCATCCCAATCAAGCTGATTACAGTCTTCTAAAGCTGTCTTCATCCCACTCAAGCTGATTACAGTCTTCTAAAGCTGTCTTAGTCCAACCGAAGCTGATTACAGTCTTCTAAAGCTGTCTTTATTCCACTGAAGCTGATTACAGTCTTCTAAAGCTGTCTTCATCCCACTGAAGCTGAGTACAGTCTTCTAAAGCTGTCTTCATCCAACCGAAGCTGATTACAGTCTTCTAATGCTGTCTTCATCCCATTGAAGCTGATTACAGTCTTCTAAAGCTGTCTTTATCAAACTGAAGCTAATTACAGTCTTCTAAAGCTGTCTTCATCCCACTGAAACTGATTACATTCTTCTAAAGCTGTCTTCATCCCACTGAAGCTGATTCTTTCTTTTAAACCTGTCTTCATCACACTGAAACTGATTACATGCTTCTAAAGCTGTCTTCATCCCACTGAAACTGATTACATTCTTCTAAAGCTGTCTTCATCCCACTGAAGCTGATTACAGTCTTCTAAAGCTGTCTTCATCCAACTGAAACTGATTACATTATTCTACAGCTGTCTTCATCCCACTGAAGCTGATTACAGTCTTCTAAAGCTGTCTTCATCACACTGAAACAGATTACATTATTCCAAAGCTGTCTTTATCCCACTGAAACTTATTACATTCTTCTAAAGCTGTCTTCATCCCACTCAAGCTGATTACAGTCTTCTAAAGCTGTCTTCATCCAACCGAAACTGATTACATTCTTCTAAAGCTGTCTTTATTCCACTGAAGCTGATTACAGTCTTCTAAAGCTGTCTTCATCCCACTGAAGCTGAGTACAGTCTTCTAAAGCTGTCTTCATCCAACCGAAGCTGATTACAGTCTTCTAAAGCTGTCTTCATCCCATTGAAGCTGATTACAGTCTTCTAAAGCTGTCTTTATCAAACTGAAGCTTATTACAGTCTTCTAAAGCTGTCTTCATCCCACTGAAACTGATTACATTCTTCTAAAGCTGTCTTTATCCCACTGAAGGTGATTCTTTCTTTTAAACCTGTCTTCATCACACTGAAACTGATTACATGCTTCTAAAGCTGTCTTCATCCCACTGAAACTGATTACATTCTTCTAAAGCTGTCTTCATCCCACTGAAGCTGATTACAGTCTTCTAAAGCTGTCTTCATCCAACTGAAACTGATTACATTCTTCTACAGCTGTCTTCATCCCACTGAAGCTGATTACAGTCTTCTAAAGCTGTCTTTATCCAACTGAAACTTATTACATTCTTCTAAAGCTGTCTTCATCCCACTCAAGCTGATTACAGTCTTCTAATGCTGTCTTCATCCCATTGAAGCTGATTACAGTCTTCTAAAGCTGTCTTTATCAAACTGAAACTGATTACATTCTTCTAAAGCTGTCTTCATCCCACTGAAGCTGATTCTTTCTTTTAAACCTGTCTTCATCACACTGAAACTGATTACATGCTTCTAAAGCTGTCTTCATCCCACTGAAACTGATTACATTCTTCTAAAGCTGTCTTCATCCCACTGAAGCTGATTACAGTCTTCTAAAGCTGTCTTCATCCAACTGAAACTGATTACATTCTTCTACAGCTGTCTTCATCCCACTGAAGCTGATTACAGTCTTCTAAAGCTGTCTTCATCCAACCGAAACTGATTACATTCTTCTAAAGCTGTCTTCATCCCACTGAAGCTGATAACAGTCTTCTAAAGCTGTCTTCATCACAGTGAAACTGATTACATTCTTCTAAAGCTGTCTTCATCCCAATGAAACTGATTACATTCTTCTAAAGCTGTCTTCATCCCACTGAACCTGATTACATTATTCTAAAGCTGTCTTCATCACACTGAAACTGATTACATTATTCCAAAGCTGTCTTTATCCCACTGAAACTTATTACATTCTTCTAAAGCTGTCTTCATCCCACTCAAGCTGATTACAGTCTTCTAAAGCTGTCTTCATCCAACCGAAACTGATTACATTCTTCTAAAGCTGTCTTTATTCCACTGAAGCTGATTACAGTCTTCTTAAGCTATCTTCATCCCACTGAAGCTGAGTACAGTCTTCTAAAGCTGTCTTCATCCAACCGAAGCTGATTACAGTCTTCTAAAGCTGTCTTCATCCCATTGAAGCTGATTACAGTCTTCTAAAGCTGTCTTTATCAAACTGAAGCTTATTACAGTCTTCTAAAGCTGTCTTCATCCCACTGAAACTGATTACATTCTTCTAAAGCTGTCTTTATCCCACTGAAGGTGATTCTTTCTTTTAAACCTGTCTTCATCACACTGAAACTGATTACATGCTTCTAAAGCTGTCTTCATCCCACTGAAACTGATTACATTCTTCTAAAGCTGTCTTCATCCCACTGAAGCTGATTACAGTCTTCTAAAGCTGTCTTCATCCAACTGAAACTGATTACATTCTTCTACAGCTGTCTTCATCCCACTGAAGCTGATTACAGTCTTCTAAAGCTGTCTTTATCCAACTGAAACTTATTACATTCTTCTAAAGCTGTCTTCATCCCACTCAAGCTGATTACAGTCTTCTAATGCTGTCTTCATCCCATTGAAGCTGATTACAGTCTTCTAAAGCTGTCTTTATCAAACTGAAACTGATTACATTCTTCTAAAGCTGTCTTCATCCCACTGAAGCTGATTCTTTCTTTTAAACCTGTCTTCATCACACTGAAACTGATTACATGCTTCTAAAGCTGTCTTCATCCCACTGAAACTGATTACATTCTTCTAAAGCTGTCTTCATCCCACTGAAGCTGATTACAGTCTTCTAAAGCTGTCTTCATCCAACTGAAACTGATTACATTCTTCTACAGCTGTCTTCATCCCACTGAAGCTGATTACAGTCTTCTAAAGCTGTCTTCATCCAACCGAAACTGATTACATTCTTCTAAAGCTGTCTTCATCCCACTGAAGCTGATAACAGTCTTCTAAAGCTGTCTTCATCACAGTGAAACTGATTACATTCTTCTAAAGCTGTCTTCATCCCAATGAAACTGATTACATTCTTCTAAAGCTGTCTTCATCCCACTGAACCTGATTACATTATTCTAAAGCTGTCTTCATCACACTGAAACTGATTACATTATTCCAAAGCTGTCTTTATCCCACTGAAACTTATTACATTCTTCTAAAGCTGTCTTCATCCCACTCAAGCTGATTACAGTCTTCTAAAGCTGTCTTCATCCAACCGAAACTGATTACATTCTTCTAAAGCTGTCTTTATTCCACTGAAGCTGATTACAGTCTTCTTAAGCTATCTTCATCCCACTGAAGCTGAGTACAGTCTTCTAAAGCTGTCTTCATCCAACCGAAGCTGATTACAGTCTTCTAAAGCTGTCTTCATCCCATTGAAGCTGATTACAGTCTTCTAAAGCTGTCTTTATCAAACTGAAGCTTATTACAGTCTTCTAAAGCTGTCTTCATCCCACTGAAACTGATTAC
This sequence comes from Salmo salar, assembly GCF_965601325.2. Classification (NCBI taxonomy): domain Eukaryota; kingdom Metazoa; phylum Chordata; class Actinopteri; order Salmoniformes; family Salmonidae; genus Salmo; species Salmo salar. Next base: position 635,095 of record NW_027675383.1, read on the forward strand.
ATTCTTCTAAAGCTGTCTTTATCCCACTGAAGGTGATTCTTTCTTTTAAACCTGTCTTCATCACACTGAAACTGATTACATGCTTCTAAAGCTGTCTTCATCCCACTGAAACTGATTACATTCTTCTAAAGCTGTCTTCATCCCACTGAAGCTGATTACAGTCTTCTAAAGCTGTCTTCATCCAACTGAAACTGATTACATTCTTCTACAGCTGTCTTCATCCCACTGAAGCTGATTACAGTCTTCTAAAGCTGTCTTCATCACACTGAAACTGATTACATTCTTCTAAAGCTGTCTTCATCCCAATGAAACTGATTACATTCTTTTAAAGCTTTCTTTATCCCATTGAAACTGATTACAGTCTTCTAAAGCTGTCTTCATCACACTGAAACAGATTACATTATTCCAAAGCTGTCTTTATCCCACTGAAACTTATTACATTCTTCTAAAGCTGTCTTCATCCCACTCAAGCTGATTACAGTCTTCTAAAGCTGTCTTCATCCAACCGAAACTGATTACATTATTCTAAAGCTGTCTTCATCACACTGAAACAGATTACATTATTCCAAAGCTGTCTTTATCCCACTGAAACTTATTACATTCTTTTAAAGCTGTCTTCATCCCACTCAAGCTGATTACAGTCTTCTAAAGCTGTCTTTATGCAACTGAAACTTAATACATTCTTCTAAAGCTGTCTTCATCCCACTCAAGCTGATTACAGTCTTCTAATGCTGTCTTCATCCCATTGAAGCGGATTACAGTCTTCTAAAGCTGTCTTTATCAAACTGAAACTGATTACATTCTTCTAAAGCTGTCTTCATCCCACTGAAGCTGATTCTTTCTTTTAAACCTGTCTTCATCACACTGAAACTAATTACATGCTTCTAAAGCTGTCTTCATCCCACTGAAACTGATTACATTCTTCTAAAGCTGTCTTCATCCCACTGAAGCTGATTACAGTCTTCTAAAGCTGTCTTCATCCCACTGAAGCTGATTACAGTCTTCTAAAGCTGTCTTCATCCAACTGAAACTGATTACATTCTTCTACAGCTGTCTTCATCCCACTGAAGCTGATTACAGTCTTCTAAAGCTGTCTTCATCCAACCGAAACTGATTACATTCTTCTAAAGCTGTCTTCATCCCACTGAAGCTGATAACAGTCTTGTAAAGCTGTCTTCATCACACTGAAACTGATTACATTATTCCAAAGCTGTCTTTATCCCACTGAAACTTATTACATTCTTCTAAAGCTGTCTTCATCCCACTCAAGCTGATTACAGTCTTCTAATGCTGTCTTCATCCCATTGAAGCTGATTACAGTCTTCTAAAGCTGTCTTTATCAAACTGAAACTGATTACATTCTTCTAAAGCTGTCTTCATCCCACTGAAGCTGATAACAGTCTTGTAAAGCTGTCTTCATCACAGTGAAACTGATTACATTCTTCTAAAGCTGTCTTCATCCCAATGAAACTGATTACATTCTTCTAAAGCTGTCTTCATCCCACTGAACCTGATTACATTATTCTAAAGCTGTCTTCATCACACTGAAACTGATTACATTATTCCAAAGCTGTCTTTATCCCACTGAAACTTATTACATTCTTCTAAAGCTGTCTTCATCCCACTCAAGCTGATTACAGTCTTCTAATGCTGTCTTCATCCCATTGAAGCTGATTACAGTCTTCTAAAGCTGTCTTTATCAAACTGAAACTGATTACATTCTTCTAAAGCTGTCTTCATCCCACTGAAGCTGATTCTTTCTTTTAAACCTGTCTTCATCACACTGAAACTGATTACATGCTTCTAAAGCTGTCTTCATCCCACCGAAACTGATTACATTCTTCTACAGCTGTCTTCATCCCACTGAAGCTGATTACAGTCTTCTAAAGCTGTCTTCATCCAACCGAAACTGATTACATTCTTCTAAAGCTGTCTTCATCCCACTGAAGCTGATAACAGTCTTCTAAAGCTGTCTTCATCACAGTGAAACTGATTACATTCTTCTAAAGCTGTCTTCATCCCAATGAAACTGATTACATTCTTCTAAAGCTGTCTTCATCCCACTGAACCTGATTACATTATTCTAAAGCTGTCTTCATCCAACTGAAACAGATTACAATATTCCAAAGCTGTCTTTATCCCACTGAAACGTATTACATTCTTCTAAAGCTGTCTTCATCCCACTCAAGCTGATTACAGTCTTCTAAAGCTGTCTTTATCCAACTGAAACTTATTACATTCTTCTAAAGCTGTCTTCATCCCACTCAAGCTGATTACAGTCTTCTAAAGCTGTCTTCATCCCACTCAAGCTGATTACAGTCTTCTAAAGCTGTCTTAGTCCAACCGAAGCTGATTACAGTCTTCTAACGCTGTCTTTATTCCACTGAAGCTGATTACAGTCTTCTAAAGCTGTCTTCATCCCACTGAAGCTGAGTACAGTCTTCTAAAGCTGTCTTCATCCAACCGAATCTGATTACAGTCTTCTAATGCTGTCTTCATCCCATTGAAGCTAATTACAGTCTTCTAAAGCTGTCTTTATCAAACTGAAGCTGATTAAAGTCTTCTAAAGCTGTCTTCATCCCACTGAAACTGATTACATTCTTCTAAAGCTGTCTTCATCCCACTGAAGCTGATTCTTTCTTTTAAACCTGTCTTCATCACACTGAAACTGATTACATGCTTCTAAAGCTGTCTTCATCCCACTGAAACTGATTTCATTCTTCTAAAGCTGTCTTCATCCCACTGAAGCTGATTACAGTCTTCTAAAGCTGTCTTCATCCAACTGAAACTGATTACATTCTTCTACAGCTGTCTTCATCCCACTGAAGCTGATTACAGTCTTCTAAAGCTGTCTTCATCACACTGAAACTGATTACATTCTTCTAAAGCTGTCTTCATCCCAATGAAACTGATTACATTCTTTTAAAGCTTTTTTTATCCCACTGAAACTGATTACAGTCTTCTAAAGCTGTCTTCATCACACTGAAACAGATTACATTATTCCAAAGCTGTCTTTATCCCACTGAAACTTATTACATTCTTCTAAAGCTGTCTTCATCCCACTCAAGCTGATTACAGTCTTCTAAAGCTGTCTTCATCCAACCGAAACTGATTACATTCTTCTAAAGCTGTCTTTATCAAACTGAAGCTGATTACAGTCTTCTAAAGCTGTCTTCATCCCACTGAAACTGATTACATTATTCTAAAGCTGTCTTCATCACACTGAAACAGATTACATTATTCCAAAGCTGTCTTTATCCCACAGAAACTTATTACATTCTTCTAAAGCTGTCTTCATCCCACTCAAGCTGACTACAGTCTTCTAAAGCTGTCTTCATCCAACCGAGACTGATTACATTCTTCTAAAGCTGTCTTTATCAAACTGAAGCTGATTACAGTCTTCTAAAGCTGTCTTCATCCCACTGATGCTGATTACATTCTTCTAAAGCTGACTTCATCCCACTCAAGCTGATTACTGTCTTCTAAAGCTGTCTTAGTCCAACCGAAGCTGATTACAGTCTTCTAAAGTTGTCTTTATTCCAGTGAAGTTGATTACAGTCTTCTAAAGCTGTCTTCATCCCACTGAAGCTGAGTACAGTCTTCTAAAGCTGTCTTTATCAAACTGAAGCTGATTACAGTCTTCTAAAGCTGTCTTCATCCCACTGAAACTGATTACATTCTTCTAAAACTGTCTTCATCCCACTGAAGCTGATTCTTTCTTTTAAACCTGTCTTCATCACACTGAAACTGATTACATGCTTCTAAAGCTGTCTTCATCCCACTGAAACTGATTACATTCTTCTAAAGCTGTCTTCATCCCACTGAAGCTGATTACAGTCTTCTAAAGCTGTCTTCATCCAACTGAAACTGATTACATTCTTCTACAGCTGTCTTCATCCCACTGAAGCTGATTACAGTCTTCTAAAGCTGTCTTCATCACACTGAAACTGATTACATGCTTCTAAAGCTGTCTTCATCCCAATGAAACTGATTACATTCTTTTAAAGCTTTCTTTATCCCACTGAAACTGATTACATTATTCTAAAGCTGTCTTCATCACACTGAAACAGATTACATTATTCCAAAGCTGTCTTTATCCCACTGAAACTTATGACATTCTTCTAAAGCTGTCTTCATCCCACTCAAGCTGATTACAGTCTTCTAAAGCTGTCTTCATCCAACCGAAACTGATTACATTCTTCTAAAGCTGTCTTTATCAAACTGAAGCTGATTACAGTCTTCTAAAGCTGTCTTCATCCCACTGATGCTGATTACATTCTTCTTAAGCTGTCTTCATCCCACTCAAGCTGATTACAGTCTTCTAAAGCTGTCTTAGTCCAACCGAAGCTGATTACAGTCTTCTAAAGCTGTCTTTATTCCACTGAAGCTGATTAGTCTTCTAAAGCTGTCTTCATCCCACTGAAGCTGAGTACAGTCTTCTAAAGCTGTCTTCATCCAACCGAAGCTGATTACAGTCTTCTAATGCTGTCTTCATCCCATTGAAGCTGATTACAGTCTTCTAAAGCTGTCTTTATCAAACTGAAGCTGATTACAGTCTTCTAAAGCTGTCTTCATCCCACTGAAGCTGATTCTTTCTTTTAAACCTGTCTTCATCACACTGAAACTGATTACATGCTTCTAAAGCTGTCTTCATCCCACTGAAACTGATTACATTCTTCTAAAGCTGTCTTCATCCCACTGAAGCTGATTACAGTCTTCTAAAGCTGTCTTCATCCAACTGAAATTGATTACCTTCTTCTACAGCTGTCTTCATCCCACTGAAGCTGATTACAGTCTTCTAAAGCTGTCTTCATCACACTGAAACTGATTACATTCTTCTAAAGCTGTCTTCATCCCAATGAAACTGATTACATTCTTTTAAAGCTTTCTTTATCACACTGAAACTGATTACATTATTCTAAAGCTGTCTTCATCACACTGAAACAGATTACATTATTCCAAAGCTGTCTTTATCCCACTGAAACTTATTACATTCTTCTAAAGCTGTCTTCATCCCACTCAAGCTGATTACAGTCTTCTAAAGCTGTCTTCATCCAACCGAAACTGATTACATTCTTCTAAAGCTGTCTTTATTCCACTGAAGCTGATTACAGTCTTCTAAAGCTGTCTTCATCCAACTGAAGCTGAGTACAGTCTTCTAAAGCTGTCTTCATCCAACCGAAGCTGATTACAGTCTTCTAAAGCTGTCTTCATCCCATCGAAGCTGATTACAGTCTTCTAAAGCTGTCTTTATCAAACTGAAGCTTATTACAGTCTTCTAAAGCTGTCTTCATCCCACTGAAACTTATTACATTCTTCTAAAGCTGTCTTCATCCCACTCAAGCTGATTACAGTCTTCTAAAGCTGTCTTTATCAAACTGAAACTGATTACATTCTTCTAAAGCTGTCTTCATCCCACTGAAGCTGATTCTTTCTTTTAAACCTGTTTTCATCACACTGAAACTGATTACATGCTTCTAAAGCTGTCTTCATCCCACTGAAACTGATTACATTCTTCTAAAGCTGTCTTCATCCCACTGAAGCTGATTACAGTCTTCTAAAGCTGTCTTCATCCAACTGAAACTGATTACATTCTTCTACAGCTGTCTTCATCCCACTGAAGCTGATTACAGTCTTCTAAAGCTGTCTTCATCCCACTGAAGCTGATAACAGTCTTCTAAAGCTGTCTTCATCACAGTGAAACTGATTACATTCTTCTAAAGCTGTCTTCATCCCAATGAAACTGATTACATTCTTCTAAAGCTGTCTTCATCCCACTGAACCTGATTACATTATTCTAAAGCTGTCTTCATCACACTGAAACTGATTACATTATTCCAAAGCTGTCTTTATCCCACTGAAACTTATTACATTCTTCTAAGGCTGTCTTCATCCCACTCAAGCTGATTACAGTCTTCTAAAGCTGTCTTTATCCAACTGAAACTTATTACATTCTTCTAAAGCTGTCTTCATCCCAATCAAGCTGATTACAGTCTTCTAAAGCTGTCTTCATCCCACTCAAGCTGATTACAGTCTTCTAAAGCTGTCTTAGTCCAACCGAAGCTGATTACAGTCTTCTAAAGCTGTCTTTATTCCACTGAAGCTGATTACAGTCTTCTAAAGCTGTCTTCATCCCACTGAAGCTGAGTACAGTCTTCTAAAGCTGTCTTCATCCAACCGAAGCTGATTACAGTCTTCTAATGCTGTCTTCATCCCATTGAAGCTGATTACAGTCTTCTAAAGCTGTCTTTATCAAACTGAAGCTAATTACAGTCTTCTAAAGCTGTCTTCATCCCACTGAAACTGATTACATTCTTCTAAAGCTGTCTTCATCCCACTGAAGCTGATTCTTTCTTTTAAACCTGTCTTCATCACACTGAAACTGATTACATGCTTCTAAAGCTGTCTTCATCCCACTGAAACTGATTACATTCTTCTAAAGCTGTCTTCATCCCACTGAAGCTGATTACAGTCTTCTAAAGCTGTCTTCATCCAACTGAAACTGATTACATTCTTCTACAGCTGTCTTCATCCCACTGAAGCTGATTACAGTCTTCTAAAGCTGTCTTCATCACACTGAAACTGATTACATTCTTCTAAAGCTGTCTTCATCCCAATGAAACTGATTACATTCTTTTAAAGCTTTCTTTATCCCACTGAAACTGATTACATTATTCTAAAGCTGTCTTCATCACACTGAAACAGATTACATTATTCCAAAGCTGTCTTTATCCCACTGAAACTTATTACATTCTTCTAAAGCTGTCTTCATCCCACTCAAGCTGATTACAGTCTTCTAAAGCTGTCTTCATCCAACCGAAACTGATTACATTCTTCTAAAGCTGTATTTATTCCACTGAAGCTGATTACAGTCTTCTAAAGCTGTCTTCATCCCACTGAAGCTGAGTACAGTCTTCTAAAGCTGTCTTCATCCAACCGAAGCTGATTACAGTCTTCTAAAGCTGTCTTCATCCCATTGAAGCTGATTACAGTCTTCTAAAGCTGTCTTTATCAAACTGAAGCTTATTACAGTCTTCTAAAGCTGTCTTCATCCCACTGAAACTGATTACATTCTTCTAAAGCTGTCTTTATCCCACTGAAGGTGATTCTTTCTTTTAAACCTGTCTTCATCACACTGAAACTGATTACATGCTTCTAAAGCTGTCTTCATCCCACTGAAACTGATTACATTCTTCTAAAGCTGTCTTCATCCCACTGAAGCTGATTACAGTCTTCTAAAGCTGTCTTCATCCAACTGAAACTGATTACATTCTTCTACAGCTGTCTTCATCCCACTGAAGCTGATTATAGTCTTCTAAAGCTGTCTTCATCCAACCGAAACTGATTACATTATTCTAAAGCTGTCTTCATCACACTGAAACAGATTACATTATTCCAAAGCTGTCTTTATCCCACTGAAACTTATTACATTCTTCTAAAGCTGTCTTCATCCCACTCAAGCTGATTACAGTCTTCTAAAGCTGTCTTTATCCAACTGAAACTTATTACATTCTTCTAAAGCTGTCTTCATCCCACTCAAGCTGATTACAGTCTTCTAATGCTGTCTTCATCCCATTGAAGCTGATTACAGTCTTCTAAAGCTGTCTTCATCCCACTGAAGCTGATTCTTTCTTTTAAACCTGTCTTCATCACACTGAAACTGATTACATGCTTCTAAAGCTGTCTTCATCCCACTGAAACTTATTACATTCTTCTAAAGCTGTCTTCATCCCACTGAAGCTGATTACAGTCTTCTAAAGCTGTCTTCATCCAACTGAAACTGATTACATTCTTCTACAGCTGTCTTCATCCCACTGAAGCTGATTACAGTCTTCTAAAGCTGTCTTCATCCAACCGAAACTGATTACATTCTTCTAAAGCTGTCTTCATCCCACTGAAGCTGATAACAGTCTTCTAAAGCTGTCTTCATCACAGTGAAACTGATTACATTCTTCTAAAGCTGTCTTCATCCCAATCAAGCTGATTACAGTCTTCTAAAGCTGTCTTCATCCCACTCAAGCTGATTACAGTCTTCTAAAGCTGTCTTAGTCCAACCGAAGCTGATTACAGTCTTCTAAAGCTGTCTTTATTCCACTGAAGCTGATTACAGTCTTCTAAAGCTGTCTTCATCCCACTGAAGCTGAGTACAGTCTTCTAAAGCTGTCTTCATCCAACCGAAGCTGATTACAGTCTTCTAATGCTGTCTTCATCCCATTGAAGCTGATTACAGTCTTCTAAAGCTGTCTTTATCAAACTGAAGCTAATTACAGTCTTCTAAAGCTGTCTTCATCCCACTGAAACTGATTACATTCTTCTAAAGCTGTCTTCATCCCACTGAAGCTGATTCTTTCTTTTAAACCTGTCTTCATCACACTGAAACTGATTACATGCTTCTAAAGCTGTCTTCATCCCACTGAAACTGATTACATTCTTCTAAAGCTGTCTTCATCCCACTGAAGCTGATTACAGTCTTCTAAAGCTGTCTTCATCCAACTGAAACTGATTACATTCTTCTACAGCTGTCTTCATCCCACTGAAGCTGATTACAGTCTTCTAAAGCTGTCTTCATCACACTGAAACTGATTACATTCTTCTAAAGCTGTCTTCATCCCAATGAAACTGATTACATTCTTTTAAAGCTTTCTTTATCCCACTGAAACTGATTACATTATTCTAAAGCTGTCTTCATCACACTGAAACAGATTACATTATTCCAAAGCTGTCTTTATCCCACTGAAACTTATTACATTCTTCTAAAGCTGTCTTCATCCCACTCAAGCTGATTACAGTCTTCTAAAGCTGTCTTCATCCAACCGAAACTGATTACATTCTTCTAAAGCTGTATTTATTCCACTGAAGCTGATTACAGTCTTCTAAAGCTGTCTTCATCCCACTGAAGCTGAGTACAGTCTTCTAAAGCTGTCTTCATCCAACCGAAGCTGATTACAGTCTTCTAAAGCTGTCTTCATCCCATTGAAGCTGATTACAGTCTTCTAAAGCTGTCTTTATCAAACTGAAGCTTATTACAGTCTTCTAAAGCTGTCTTCATCCCACTGAAACTGATTACATTTTTCTAAAGCTGTCTTTATCCCACTGAAGGTGATTCTTTCTTTTAAACCTGTCTTCATCACACTGAAACTGATTACATGCTTCTAAAGCTGTCTTCATCCCACTGAAACTGATTACATTCTTCTAAAGCTGTCTTCATCCCACTGAAGCTGATTACAGTCTTCTAAAACTGTCTTCATCCAACTGAAACTGATTACATTCTTCTACAGCTGTCTTCATCCCACTGAAGCTGATTATAGTCTTCTAAAGCTGTCTTCATCCAACCGAAACTGTTACATTATTCTAAAGCTGTCTTCATCACACTGAAACAGATTACATTATTCCAAAGCTGTCTTTATCCCACTGAAACTTATTACATTCTTCTAAAGCTGTCTTCATCCCACTCAAGCTGATTACAGTCTTCTAAAGCTGTCTTTATCCAACTGAAACTTATTACATTCTTCTAAAGCTGTCTTCATCCCACTCAAGCTGATTACAGTCTTCTAATGCTGTCTTCATCCCATTGAAGCTGATTACAGTCTTCTAAAGCTGTCTTCATCCCACTGAAGCTGATTCTTTCTTTTAAACCTGTCTTCATCACACTGAAACTGATTACATGCTTCTAAAGCTGTCTTCATCCCACTGAAACTTATTACATTCTTCTAAAGCTGTCTTCATCCCACTGAAGCTGATTACAGTCTTCTAAAGCTGTCTTCATCCAACTGAAACTGATTACATTCTTCTACAGCTGTCTTCATCCCACTGAAGCTGATTACAGTCTTCTAAAGCTGTCTTCATCCAACCGAAACTGATTACATTCTTCTAAAGCTGTCTTCATCCCACTGAAGCTGATAACAGTCTTCTAAAGCTGTCTTCATCACAGTGAAACTGATTACATTCTTCTAAAGCTGTCTTCATCCCAATCAAGCTGATTACAGTCTTCTAAAGCTGTCTTCATCCCACTCAAGCTGATTACAGTCTTCTAAAGCTGTCTTAGTCCAACCGAAGCTGATTACAGTCTTCTAAAGCTGTCTTTATTCCACTGAAGCTGATTACAGTCTTCTAAAGCTGTCTTCATCCCACTGAAGCTGAGTACAGTCTTCTAAAGCTGTCTTCATCCAACCGAAGCTGATTACAGTCTTCTAATGCTGTCTTCATCCCATTGAAGCTGATTACAGTCTTCTAAAGCTGTCTTTATCAAACTGAAGCTAATTACAGTCTTCTAAAGCTGTCTTCATCCCACTGAAACTGATTACATTCTTCTAAAGCTGTCTTCATCCCACTGAAGCTGATTCTTTCTTTTAAACCTGTCTTCATCACACTGAAACTGATTACATGCTTCTAAAGCTGTCTTCATCCCACTGAAACTGATTACATTCTTCTAAAGCTGTCTTCATCCCACTGAAGCTGATTACAGTCTTCTAAAGCTGTCTTCATCCAACTGAAACTGATTACATTCTTCTACAGCTGTCTTCATCCCACTGAAGCTGATTACAGTCTTCTAAAGCTGTCTTCATCACACTGAAACTGATTACATTCTTCTAAAGCTGTCTTCATCCCAATGAAACTGATTACATTCTTTTAAAGCTTTCTTTATCCCACTGAAACTGATTACATTATTCTAAAGCTGTCTTCATCACACTGAAACAGATTACATTATTCCAAAGCTGTCTTTATCCCACTGAAACTTATTACATTCTTCTAAAGCTGTCTTCATCCCACTCAAGCTGATTACAGTCTTCTAAAGCTGTCTTCATCCAACCGAAACTGATTACATTCTTCTAAAGCTGTATTTATTCCACTGAAGCTGATTACAGTCTTCTAAAGCTGTCTTCATCCCACTGAAGCTGAGTACAGTCTTCTAAAGCTGTCTTCATCCAACCGAAGCTGATTACAGTCTTCTAAAGCTGTCTTCATCCCATTGAAGCTGATTACAGTCTTCTAAAGCTGTCTTTATCAAACTGAAGCTTATTACAGTCTTCTAAAGCTGTCTTCATCCCACTGAAACTGATTACATTTTTCTAAAGCTGTCTTTATCCCACTGAAGGTGATTCTTTCTTTTAAACCTGTCTTCATCACACTGAAACTGATTACATGCTTCTAAAGCTGTCTTCATCCCACTGAAACTGATTACATTCTTCTAAAGCTGTCTTCATCCCACTGAAGCTGATTACAGTCTTCTAAAACTGTCTTCATCCAACTGAAACTGATTACATTCTTCTACAGCTGTCTTCATCCCACTGAAGCTGATTATAGTCTTCTAAAGCTGTCTTCATCCAACCGAAACTGTTACATTATTCTAAAGCTGTCTTCATCACACTGAAACAGATTACATTATTCCAAAGCTGTCTTTATCCCACTGAAACTTATTACATTCTTCTAAAGCTGTCTTCATCCCACTCAAGCTGATTACAGTCTTCTAAAGCTGTCTTTATCCAACTGAAACTTATTACATTCTTCTAAAGCTGTCTTCATCCCACTCAAGCTGATTACAGTCTTCTAATGCTGTCTTCATCCCATTGAAGCTGATTACAGTCTTCTAAAGCTGTCTTCATCCCAATGAAGCTGATTCTTTCTTTTAAACCTGTCTTCATCACACTGAAACTGATTACATGCTTCTAAAGCTGTCTTCATCCCACTGAAACTTATTACATTCTTCTAAAGCTGTCTTCATCCCACTGAAGCTGATTACAGTCTTCTAAAGCTGTCTTCATCCAACTGAAACTGATTACATTCTTCTACAGCTGTCTTCATCCCACTGAAGCTGATTACAGTCTTCTAAAGCTGTCTTCATCCAACCGAAACTGATTACATTCTTCTAAAGCTGTCTTCATCCCACTGAAGCTGATAACAGTCTTCTAAAGCTGTCTTCATCACAGTGAAACTGATTACATTCTTCTAAAGCTGTCTTCATCCCAATCAAGCTGATTACAGTCTTCTAAAGCTGTCTTCATCCCACTCAAGCTGATTACAGTCTTCTAAAGCTGTCTTAGTCCAACCGAAGCTGATTACAGTCTTCTAAAGCTGTCTTTATTCCACTGAAGCTGATTACAGTCTTCTAAAGCTGTCTTCATCCCACTGAAGCTGAGTACAGTCTTCTAAAGCTGTCTTCATCCAACCGAAGCTGATTACAGTCTTCTAATGCTGTCTTCATCCCATTGAAGCTGATTACAGTCTTCTAAAGCTGTCTTTATCAAACTGAAGCTAATTACAGTCTTCTAAAGCTGTCTTCATCCCACTGAAACTGATTACATTCTTCTAAAGCTGTCTTCATCCCACTGAAGCTGATTCTTTCTTTTAAACCTGTCTTCATCACACTGAAACTGATTACATGCTTCTAAAGCTGTCTTCATCCCACTGAAACTGATTACATTCTTCTAAAGCTGTCTTCATCCCACTGAAGCTGATTACAGTCTTCTAAAGCTGTCTTCATCCAACTGAAACTGATTACATTCTTCTACAGCTGTCTTCATCCCACTGAAGCTGATTACAGTCTTCTAAAGCTGTCTTCATCACACTGAAACTGATTACATTCTTCTAAAGCTGTCTTCATCCCAATGAAACTGATTACATTCTTTTAAAGCTTTCTTTATCCCACTGAAACTGATTACATTATTCTAAAGCTGTCTTCATCACACTGAAACAGATTACATTATTCCAAAGCTGTCTTTATCCCACTGAAACTTATTACATTCTTCTAAAGCTGTCTTCATCCCACTCAAGCTGATTACAGTCTTCTAAAGCTGTCTTCATCCAACCGAAACTGATTACATTCTTCTAAAGCTGTCTTTATTCCACTGAAGCTGATTACAGTCTTCTAAAGCTGTCTTCATCCCACTGAAGCTGAGTACAGTCTTCTAAAGCTGTCTTCATCCAACCGAAGCTGATTACAGTCTTCTAAAGCTGTCTTCATCCCATTGAAGCTGATTACAGTCTTCTAAAGCTGTCTTTATCAAACTGAAGCTTATTACAGTCTTCTAAAGCTGTCTTCATCCCACTGAAACTGATTACATTCTTCTAAAGCTGTCTTTATCCCACTGAAGGTGATTCTTTCTTTTAAACCTGTCTTCATCACACTGAAACTGATTACATGCTTCTAAAGCTGTCTTCATCCCACTGAAACTGATTACATTCTTCTAAAGCTGTCTTCATCCCACTGAAGCTGATTACAGTCTTCTAAAGCTGTCTTCATCCAACTGAAACTGATTACATTCTTCTACAGCTGTCTTCATCCCACTGAAGCTGATTACAGTCTTCTAAAGCTGTCTTCATCCAACCGAAACTGATTACATTATTCTAAAGCTGTCTTCATCACACTGAAACAGATTACATTATTCCAAAGCTGTCTTTATCCCACTGAAACTTATTACATTCTTCTAAAGCTGTCTTCATCCCACTCAAGCTGATTACAGTCTTCTAAAGCTGTCTTTATCCAACTGAAACTTATTACATTCTTCTAAAGCTGTCTTCATACCACTCAAGCTGATTACAGTCTTCTAATGCTGTCTTCATCCCATTGAAGCTGATTACAGTCTTCTAAAGCTGTCTTTATCAAACTGAAACTGATTACATTCTTCTAAAGCTGTCTTCATCCCACTGAAGCTGATTCTTTCTTTTAAACCTGTCTTCATCACACTGAAACTGATTACATGCTTCTAAAGCTGTCTTCATCCCACTGAAACTGATTACATTCTTCTAAAGCTGTCTTCATCCCACTGAAGCTGATTACAGTCTTCTAAAGCTGTCTTCATCCAACCGAAACTGATTACATTCTTCTAAAGCTGTCTTCATCCCACTGAAGCTGATAACAGTCTTCTAAAGCTGTCTTCATCACAGTGAAACTGATTACATTCTTCTAAAGCTGTCTTCATCCCAATGAAAATGATTACATTCTTCTAAAGCTGTCTTCATCCCACTGAACCTGATTACATTATTCTAAAGCTGTCTTCATCACACTGAAACTGATTACATTATTCCAAAGCTGTCTTTATCCCACTGAAACTTATTACAGTCTTCTAAAGCTGTCTTCATCCCACTCAAGCTGATTACAGTCTTCTAAAGCTGTCTTAGTCCAACCGAAGCTGATTACAGTCTTCTAAAGCTGTCTTTATTCCACTGAAGCTGATTACAGTCTTCTAAAGCTGTCTTCATCCCACTGAAGCTGAGTACAGTCTTCTAAAGCTGTCTTCATCCAACCGAAGCTGATTACAGTCTTCTAATGCTGTCTTCATCCCATTGAAGCTGATTACAGTCTTCTAAAGCTGTCTTTATCAAACTGAAGCTGATTACAGTCTTCTAAAGCTGTCTTCATCCCACTGAAACTGATTACATTCTTCTAAAGCTGTCTTCATCCCACTGAAGCTGATTCTTTCTTTTAAACCTGTCTTCATCACACTGAAACTGATTACATGCTTCTAAAGCTGTCTTCATCCCACTGAAACTGATTACATTCTTCTAAAGCTGTCTTCATCACACTGAAGCTGATTACAGTCTTCTAAAGCTGTCTTCATCCAACTGAAACTGATTACATTCTTCTACAGCTGTCTTCATCCCACTGAAGCTGATTACAGTCTTCTAAAGCTGTCTTCATCACACTGAAACTGATTACATTCTTCTAAAGCTGTCTTCATCCCAATGAAACTGATTACATTCTTTTAAAGCTTTCTTTATCCCACTGAAACTGATTACGTTATTCTAAAGCTGTCTTCATCACACTGAAACAGATTACATTATTCCAAAGCTGTCTTTATCCCACTGAAACTTATTACATTCTTCTAAAGCTGTCTTCATCCCACTCAAGCTGATTACAATCTTCTAAAGCTGTCTTCATCCAACCGAAACTGATTACATTTTTCTAAAGCTGTCTTTATCAAACTGAAGCTGATTACAGTCTTCTAAAGCTGTCTTCATCCCACTGAAACTGATTACATTATTCTAAAGCTGTCTTCATCACACTGAAACTGATTACATTATTCTAAAGCTGTCTTCATCACACTGAAACTGATTACATTCTTCTAAAGCTGTCTTCATCCCACTGAAACTGATTACATTCTTCTAAAGCTATCTTCATCCCACTGAAGCTGATTACATTATTCTAAAGCTGTCTTCATCCCACTGAAACTGATTACATTATTCTAAAGCTGTCTTCATCACACTGAAACTGATTACATTCTTCTAAAGCTGTCTTCATCCCACTGAAACTGATTACATTCTTCTAAAGCTGTCTTCATCCAACTGAAACTGATTACATTCTTCTACAGCTGTCTTCATCCCACTGAAGCTGATTACAGTCTTCTAAAGCTGTCTTCATCACACTGAAACTGATTACATTCTTCTAAAGCTGTCTTCATCCCAATGAAACTGATTACATTCTTTTAAAGCTTTCTTTATCCCACTGAAACTGATTACATTATTCTAAAGCTGTCTTCATCACACTGAAACAGATTACATTATTCCAAAGCTGTCTTTATCCCACTGAAACTTATTACATTCTTCTAAAGCTGTCTTCATCCCACTCAAGCTGATTACAGTCTTCTAAAGCTGTCTTCATCCAACCGAAACTGATTACATTCTTCTAAAGCTGTCTTTATTCCACTGAAGCTGATTACAGTCTTCTAAAGCTGTCTTCATCCCACTGAAGCTGAGTACAGTCTTCTAAAGCTGTCTTCATCCAACCGAAGCTGATTACAGTCTTCTAAAGCTGTCTTCATCCCATTGAAGCTGATTACAGTCTTCTAAAGCTGTCTTTATCAAACTGAAGCTTATTACAGTCTTCTAAAGCTGTCTTCATCCCACTGAAACTGATTACATTCTTCTAAAGCTGTCTTTATCCCACTGAAGGTGATTCTTTCTTTTAAACCTGTCTTCATCACACTGAAACTGATTACATGCTTCTAAAGCTGTCTTCATCCCACTGAAACTGATTACATTCTTCTAAAGCTGTCTTCATCCCACTGAAGCTGATTACAGTCTTCTAAAGCTGTCTTCATCCAACTGAAACTGATTACATTCTTCTACAGCTGTCTTCATCCCACTGAAGCTGATTACAGTCTTCTAAAGCTGTCTTCATCCAACCGAAACTGATTACATTATTCTAAAGCTGTCTTCATCACACTGAAACAGATTACATTATTCCAAAGCTGTCTTTATCCCACTGAAACTTATTACATTCTTCTAAAGCTGTCTTCATCCCACTCAAGCTGATTACAGTCTTCTAAAGCTGTCTTTATCCAACTGAAACTTATTACATTCTTCTAAAGCTGTCTTCATACCACTCAAGCTGATTACAGTCTTCTAATGCTGTCTTCATCCCATTGAAGCTGATTACAGTCTTCTAAAGCTGTCTTTATCAAACTGAAACTGATTACATTCTTCTAAAGCTGTCTTCATCCCACTGAAGCTGATTCTTTCTTTTAAACCTGTCTTCATCACACTGAAACTGATTACATGCTTCTAAAGCTGTCTTCATCCCACTGAAACTGATTACATTCTTCTAAAGCTGTCTTCATCCCACTGAAGCTGATTACAGTCTTCTAAAGCTGTCTTCATCCAACCGAAACTGATTACATTCTTCTAAAGCTGTCTTCATCCCACTGAAGCTGATAACAGTCTTCTAAAGCTGTCTTCATCACAGTGAAACTGATTACATTCTTCTAAAGCTGTCTTCATCCCAATGAAAATGATTACATTCTTCTAAAGCTGTCTTCATCCCACTGAACCTGATTACATTATTCTAAAGCTGTCTTCATCACACTGAAACTGATTACATTATTCCAAAGCTGTCTTTATCCCACTGAAACTTATTACAGTCTTCTAAAGCTGTCTTCATCCCACTCAAGCTGATTACAGTCTTCTAAAGCTGTCTTAGTCCAACCGAAGCTGATTACAGTCTTCTAAAGCTGTCTTTATTCCACTGAAGCTGATTACAGTCTTCTAAAGCTGTCTTCATCCCACTGAAGCTGAGTACAGTCTTCTAAAGCTGTCTTCATCCAACCGAAGCTGATTACAGTCTTCTAATGCTGTCTTCATCCCATTGAAGCTGATTACAGTCTTCTAAAGCTGTCTTTATCAAACTGAAGCTGATTACAGTCTTCTAAAGCTGTCTTCATCCCACTGAAACTGATTACATTCTTCTAAAGCTGTCTTCATCCCACTGAAGCTGATTCTTTCTTTTAAACCTGTCTTCATCACACTGAAACTGATTACATGCTTCTAAAGCTGTCTTCATCCCACTGAAACTGATTACATTCTTCTAAAGCTGTCTTCATCACACTGAAGCTGATTACAGTCTTCTAAAGCTGTCTTCATCCAACTGAAACTGATTACATTCTTCTACAGCTGTCTTCATCCCACTGAAGCTGATTACAGTCTTCTAAAGCTGTCTTCATCACACTGAAACTGATTACATTCTTCTAAAGCTGTCTTCATCCCAATGAAACTGATTACATTCTTTTAAAGCTTTCTTTATCCCACTGAAACTGATTACGTTATTCTAAAGCTGTCTTCATCACACTGAAACAGATTACATTATTCCAAAGCTGTCTTTATCCCACTGAAACTTATTACATTCTTCTAAAGCTGTCTTCATCCCACTCAAGCTGATTACAATCTTCTAAAGCTGTCTTCATCCAACCGAAACTGATTACATTTTTCTAAAGCTGTCTTTATCAAACTGAAGCTGATTACAGTCTTCTAAAGCTGTCTTCATCCCACTGAAACTGATTACATTATTCTAAAGCTGTCTTCATCACACTGAAACTGATTACATTATTCTAAAGCTGTCTTCATCACACTGAAACTGATTACATTCTTCTAAAGCTGTCTTCATCCCACTGAAACTGATTACATTCTTCTAAAGCTATCTTCATCCCACTGAAGCTGATTACATTATTCTAAAGCTGTCTTCATCCCACTGAAACTGATTACATTATTCTAAAGCTGTCTTCATCACACTGAAACTGATTACATTCTTCTAAAGCTGTCTTCATCCCACTGAAACTGATTACATTCTTCTAAAGCTGTCTTCATCCCACTGAAGCTGATTACAGTCTTCTAAACCTGTTTTCATCCAACCGAAACTGATTACATTCTTCTAAAGCTGTCTTCATCCCACTGAAGCTGATAACAGTCATCTAAAGCTGTCTTTATCAAACTGAAGCTGATTACAGTCTTCTAAACCTGTCTTCATACCACTGAAGCTGATTAGTCGTTTAAAGCTGTCTTCATCCCACTGAAACTGATTATTTCTTCTAAAGCTGTCTTCATCACACTCAAGCTGATTACAGTCTTCTAAAGCTGTCTTCATCCCACTCAAGCTGATTACAGTATTCTAAAGCTGTCTTAGTCCAACCGAAGCTGATTACAGTCTTCTAAAGCTGTCTTTAGTCCAACCGAAGCTGATTACAGTCTTCTAAAGCTGTCTTCATCCCACTGAAGCTGAGTACAGTCTTCTAAAGCTGTCTTCATCCAACCGAAGATGATTACAGTCTTCTAATGCTGTCTACATCCCATTGAAGCTGATTACAGTCTTCTAAAGCTGTCTTTATCAAACTGAAGCTGATAAGTCTTCTAAAGCTGTCTTCATCCCACTGAAACTGATTACATTCTTCTAAAGCTTTCTTCATCCCACTGAAACTGATTACATTCTTCTAAAGCTGTCTTCATCACACTGAATCTTATTACATTCTTCTACAGCTGTCTTCATCCCACTCAAGCTGATTACAGTCTTCTAAAGCTGTCTTCATCCCACTCAAGCTGATTACAGTCTTCTAAAGCTATCTTAGTCCAACCGAAGCTGATTACAGTCTTCTAAAGCTGTCTTCATCCCACTGAAGCTGATTACAGTCTTCTAAAGCTGTCTTCATCCCACTGAAACTGATTACATTCTTCTAAAACTTTCTTCATCCAACTAAAACTGATTACCTTCTTCTAAAGCTGTCTTCATCACATTGAAACTGATTACAGTCTTCTAAAGCTGTCTTCATCCCACTGAAGGTGATTACAGTATCTAAAGCTGTCTTCATCGAACCGCAGCTGATTACAGTCTACTAAAGCTGACTTCATCCAACTGAAGCTGATTACATTCTTCTAAAGCTGTCTTTATCCAACCGAAGCTGATTACAGTCTTCTAAAGCTGTCTTCATCCCACTGAAGCTGATTACAGTCTTCTAAAGCTGTCTTCATCCAACCGAAACTGATTACATTCTTCTAAAGCTGTCTTCATCCCACTGAAGCTGATAACAGTCTTCTAAACCTGTCTTTAAAAAACTGAAGCTGATTACAGTCTTCTAAATCTGTCTTCATACCACTGAAGCTGATCAGTCGTTTAAAGCTGTTTTCATCCCACTGAAGCTGATAACAGTCTTCTAAAGCTGTCTTCATCCCACTGAAACTGATTATTTCTTCTAAAGCTGTCTTCATCACACTGAAACAGATTACATTATTCCAAAGCTGTCTTTATCCCACTGAAACTTATTACATTCTTCTCAAGCTGTCTTCCTCCCACTCAAGCTGATTACTGTCTTCTAAAGCTGTCTTTATCCAACTGAAACTTATTACATTCTTCTAAAGCTGTCTTCATCCCACTCAAGCTGATTACAGTCTTCTAAAGCTGTCTTCATCCCACTCAAGCTGATTACAGTCTCTAAAGCTGTCTTAGTCCAACCGAAGCTGATTACAGTCTTCTAAAGCTGTCTTTATTCCACTGAAGCTGATTACAGTCTTTGTAAGCTGTCTTTATCCCACTGAAGCTGAGTACAGTCTTCTAAAGCTGTCTTCATCCAACCGAAGCTGATTACAGTCTTCTAATGCTGTCTTCATCCCATTGAAGCTGATTACAGTCTTCTAAATCTGTCTTTATCAAACTGAAGCTGATTACAGTCTTCTAAAGCTGTCTTCATCCCACTGAAACTGATTACATTCTTCTAAAGCTTCCTTCATCCCACTAAAGCTGATTACCTTCTTCTAAAGCTGTCTTCATCACACTGAAACTGATTACATTCTTCTAAAGCTGTCTTCATCCCACTGAAGCTGATTACAGTCTTCTAAAGCTGTCTTAACCCACTGAAACTGAATACATTCTTCTAAAACTTTCTTCATCCAACTAAAACTGATTACCTTCTTCTAAAGCTGTCTTCATCACACTGAAACTGATTACATTTTTCTAAAGCTATTTTGATCCCACTGAAGCTGATTACAGTCTTCTAAAGCTGTCTTCATCCCACTGAAGGTGATTACAGTATCTAAAGCTGTCTTCATCGAACCACAGCTGATTACAGTCTTCTAAAGCAGACTTCATCCCACTGAAGCTGATTACAGTCTTCTAAAGCTGTCTTAATCCTTCTGAAGCTGATTACAGTCTTCTAAAGCTGTCTTCATCCCACTGAAGCTGAATACTGTGGGATAAAGCTGTCTTCTAAAGC
Organism: Salmo salar; assembly: GCF_965601325.2. Classification (NCBI taxonomy): domain Eukaryota; kingdom Metazoa; phylum Chordata; class Actinopteri; order Salmoniformes; family Salmonidae; genus Salmo; species Salmo salar. Next base: position 655,563 of record NW_027675383.1, read on the forward strand.
TGTCTTTATCCCACTGAAGCTGATAACAGTCTTCTGAAGCTGTCTTCATCCCACTGATGCTGATTACAGTCATCTAAAGCTGTTTTCATCCCACTGAAGCTGATTACAGTCTCCTAAAGCTGTCTTTATTCCACTGAAGCTGTTTAGAGTCTTTTAAAGCTGTCATCATCCCACTGAAGCTGATAACAGACTCCTAAAGCTGTCTTTATTCCACTGAAGCTGTTTAGAGTCTTTTAAAGCTGTCATCATCACACTGAAGCTGATTACATTCTTCTAAAGCTGTCTTCATCCCATTGAAGCTGATTACAGTCTTCTAAAGCTGTCTTCATCCAACTGAAGCTGATTACAGTCTTCTAAAGCTGTCTTCATCCCACTGAAGCTGATTACAGTCTTCTAAAGCTGTCTTCATCCAACCGAAACTGATTACATTCTTCTAAAGCTGTCTTCATCCCACTGAAGCTGATAACAGTCTTCGAAAGCTGTCTTTATCAAACTGAAACTGATTACATTCTCCTAAACCTGTCTTCATACCACTGAAGCTGATTAGTCATTTAAAGCTGTCTTCATCCCACTGAAACTGATTATTTCTTCAAAAGCTGTCTTCATCACACTCAAGCTGATTACAGTCTTCTAAAGCTGTCTTCATCCCACTCAAGCTGATTACAGTGTTCTAAAGCTGTCTTAGTCCAACCGAAGCTGATTACAGTCTTCTAAAGCTGTCTTTAGTCCAACCGAAGCTGATTACAGTCTTCTAAAGCTGTCTTCATCCCACTGAAGCTGAGTACAGTCTTCTAAAGCTGTCTTCATCCAACCGAAGCTGATTACATTCTTCTAAAGCTGTCTTTATCCAACCGAAGCTGATTACAGTCTTCTAAAGCTGTCTTCATCGCACTGAAGCTGATTACAGTCTTCTAAAGCTGTCTTAATCCTTCTGAAGCTGATTACAGTCTTCTAAAGCTGTCTTCATCCCACTGAAGTTGAATACTGTGGGATAAAGCTGTCTTCTAAAGCTGTCTTTATCCCACTGAAGCTGATAACAGTCTTCTGAAGCTGTCTTCATCCCACTGATGCTGATTACAGTCATCTAAAGCTGTTTTCATCCCACTGAAGCTGATTACAGTCTCCTAAAGCTGTCTTTATTCCACTGAAGCTGTTTAGAGTCTTTTAAAGCTGTCATCATCCCACTGAAGCTGATTACAGACTCCTAAAGCTGTCTTAATCCTTCTGAAGCTGATTACAGTGTTCTAAAGCTGTCTTCATCACACTGAAACTGATTACATTTTTCTAAAGCTATTTTGATCCCACTGAAGCTGATTACAGTCTTCTAAAGCTGTCTTCATCCCACTGAAGGTGATTACAGTATCTAAAGCTGTCTTCATCGAACCGCAGCTGATTACAGTCTTCTAAAGCTGTCTTCATCCCACTGAAGCTGATTACAGTCTTCTAAAGCTGTCTTCATCCAACCAAAACTGATTACATTCTTCTAAAGCTGTCTTCATCCCACTGAAGCTGATAACAGTCTTCGAAAGCTGTCTTTATCAAACTGAAACTGATTACATTCTCCTAAACCTGTCTTCATACCACTGAAGCTGATTAGTCATTTAAAGCTGTCTTCATCCCACTGAAACTGATTATTTCTTCAAAAGCTGTCTTCATCACACTCAAGCTGATTACAGTCTTCTAAAGCTGTCTTCATCCCACTCAAGCTGATTACAGTGTTCTAAAGCTGTCTTAGTCCAACCGAAGCTGATTACAGTCTTCTAAAGCTGTCTTTAGTCCAACCGAAGCTGATTACAGTCTTCTAAAGCTGTCTTCATCCCACTGAAGCTGAGTACAGTCTTCTAAAGCTGTCTTCATCCAACCGAAGCTGATTACATTCTTCTAAAGCTGTCTTTATCCAACCGAAGCTGATTACAGTCTTCTAAAGCTGTCTTCATCGCACTGAAGCTGATTACAGTCTTCTAAAGCTGTCTTAATCCTTCTGAAGCTGATTACAGTCTTCTAAAGCTGTCTTCATCCCACTGAAGCTGAATACTGTGGGATAAAGCTGTCTTCTAAAGCTGTCTTTATCCCACTGAAGCTGATAACAGTCTTCTGAAGCTGTCTTCATCCCACTGATGCTGATTACAGTCATCTAAAGCTGTTTTCATCCCACTGAAGCTGATTACAGTCTCCTAAAGCTGTCTTTATTCCACTGAAGCTGTTTAGAGTCTTTTAAAGCTGTCATCATCCCACTGAAGCTGATTACAGACTCCTAAAGCTGTCTTAATCCTTCTGAAGCTGATTACAGTGTTCTAAAGCTGTCTTCATCACACTGAAACTGATTACATTTTTCTAAAGCTATTTTGATCCCACTGAAGCTGATTACAGTCTTCTAAAGCTGTCTTCATCCCACTGAAGGTGATTACAGTATCTAAAGCTGTCTTCATCGAACCGCAGCTGATTACAGTCTTCTAAAGCAGACTTCATCCCACTGAAGCTGATTACAGTCTTCTAAAGCTGTCTTAATCCTTCTGAAGCTGATTACAGTCTTCTAAAGCTGTCTTCATCCCACTGAAGCTGAATACTGTGGGATAAAGCTGTCTTCTAAAGCTGTCTTTATCCCACTGAAGCTGATAACAGTCTTCTGAAGCTGTCTTCATCCCACTGATGCTGATTACAGTCATCTAAAGCTGTTTTCATCCCACTGAAGCTGATTACAGTCTCCTAAAGCTGTCTTTATTCCACTGAAGCTGTTTAGAGTCTTTTAAAGCTGTCATCATCCCACTGAAGCTGATAACAGACTCCTAAAGCTGTCTTTATTCCACTGAAGCTGTTTAGAGTCTTTTAAAGCTGTCATCATCACACTGAAGCTGATTACATTCTTCTAAAGCTGTCTTCATCCCATTGAAGCTGATTACAGTCTTCTAAAGCTGTCTTCATCCAACTGAAGCTGATTACAGTCTTCTAAAGCTGTCTTCATCCCACTGAAGCTGATTACAGTCTTCTAAAGCTGTCTTCATCCAACCGAAACTGATTACATTCTCCTAAACCTGTCTTCATACCACTGAAGCTGATTAGTCATTTAAAGCTGTCTTCATCCCACTGAAACTGATTATTTCTTCAAAAGCTGTCTTCATCACACTCAAGCTGATTACAGTCTTCTAAAGCTGTCTTCATCCCACTCAAGCTGATTACAGTGTTCTAAAGCTGTCTTAGTCCAACCGAAGCTGATTACAGTCTTCTAAAGCTGTCTTTAGTCCAACCGAAGCTGATTACAGTCTTCTAAAGCTGTCTTCATCCCACTGAAGCTGAGTACAGTCTTCTAAAGCTGTCTTCATCCAACCGAAGCTGATTACATTCTTCTAAAGCTGTCTTTATCCAACCGAAGCTGATTACAGTCTTCTAAAGCTGTCTTCATCGCACTGAAGCTGATTACAGTCTTCTAAAGCTGTCTTAATCCTTCTGAAGCTGATTACAGTCTTCTAAAGCTGTCTTCATCCCACTGAAGCTGAATACTGTGGGATAAAGCTGTCTTCTAAAGCTGTCTTTATCCCACTGAAGCTGATAACAGTCTTCTGAAGCTGTCTTCATCCCACTGATGCTGATTACAGTCATCTAAAGCTGTTTTCATCCCACTGAAGCTGATTACAGTCTCCTAAAGCTGTCTTTATTCCACTGAAGCTGTTTAGAGTCTTTTAAAGCTGTCATCATCCCACTGAAGCTGATTACAGACTCCTAAAGCTGTCTTAATCCTTCTGAAGCTGATTACAGTGTTCTAAAGCTGTCTTCATCACACTGAAACTGATTACATTTTTCTAAAGCTATTTTGATCCCACTGAAGCTGATTACAGTCTTCTAAAGCTGTCTTCATCCCACTGAAGGTGATTACAGTATCTAAAGCTGTCTTCATCGAACTGCAGCTGATTAAAGTCTTCTAAAGCAGACTTCATCCCACTGAAGCTGATTACAGTCTTCTAAAGCTGTCTTAATCCTTCTGAAGCTGATTACAGTCTTCTAAAGCTGTCTTCATCCCACTGAAGCTGAATACTGTGGGATAAAGCTGTCTTCTAAAGCTGTCTTTATCCCACTGAAGCTGATAACAGTCTTCTGAAGCTGTCTTCATCCCACTGATGCTGATTACAGTCATCTAAAGCTGTTTTCATCCCACTGAAGCTGATTACAGTCTCCTAAAGCTGTCTTTATTCCACTGAAGCTGTTTAGAGTCTTTTAAAGCTGTCATCATCCCACTGAAGCTGATAACAGACTCCTAAAGCTGTCTTTATTCCACTGAAGCTGTTTAGAGTCTTTTAAAGCTGTCATCATCACACTGAAGCTGATTACATTCTTCTAAAGCTGTCTTCATCCCATTGAAGCTGATTAAAGTCTTCTAAAGCTGTCTTCATCCAACTGAAGCTGATTACAGTCTTCTAAAGCTGTCTTCATCCCACTGAAGCTGATTACAGTCTTCTAAAGCTGTCTTCATCCAACCGAAACTGATTACATTCTTCTAAAGCTGTCTTCATCCCACTGAAGCTGATAACAGTCTTCGAAAGCTGTCTTTATCAAACTGAAACTGATTACATTCTCCTAAACCTGTCTTCATACCACTGAAGCTGATTAGTCATTTAAAGCTGTCTTCATCCCACTGAAACTGATTATTTCTTCAAAAGCTGTCTTCATCACACTCAAGCTGATTACAGTCTTCTAAAGCTGTCTTCATCCCACTCAAGCTGATTACAGTGTTCTAAAGCTGTCTTAGTCCAACCGAAGCTGATTACAGTCTTCTAAAGCTGTCTTTAGTCCAACCGAAGCTGATTACAGTCTTCTAAAGCTGTCTTCATCCCACTGAAGCTGAGTACAGTCTTCTAAAGCTGTCTTCATCCAACCGAAGCTGATTACATTCTTCTAAAGCTGTCTTTATCCAACCGAAGCTGATTACAGTCTTCTAAAGCTGTCTTCATCGCACTGAAGCTGATTACAGTCTTCTAAAGCTGTCTTAATCCTTCTGAAGCTGATTACAGTCTTCTAAAGCTGTCTTCATCCCACTGAAGCTGAATACTGTGGGATAAAGCTGTCTTCTAAAGCTGTCTTTATCCCACTGAAGGTGATAACAGTCTTCTGAAGCTGTCTTCATCCCACTGATGCTGATTACAGTCATCTAAAGCTGTTTTCATCCCACTGAAGCTGATTACAGTCTCCTAAAGCTGTCTTTATTCCACTGAAGCTGTTTAGAGTCTTTTAAAGCTGTCATCATCCCACTGAAGCTGATTACAGACTCCTAAAGCTGTCTTAATCCTTCTGAAGCTGATTACAGTGTTCTAAAGCTGTCTTCATCACACTGAAACTGATTACATTTTTCTAAAGCTATTTTGATCCCACTGAAGCTGATTACAGTCTTCTAAAGCTGTCTTCATCCCACTGAAGGTGATTACAGTATCTAAAGCTGTCTTCATCGAACCGCAGCTGATTACAGTCTTCTAAAGCAGACTTCATCCCACTGAAGCTGATTACAGTCTTCTAAAGCTGTCTTAATCCTTCTGAAGCTGATTACAGTCTTCTAAAGCTGTCTTCATCCCACTGAAGCTGAATACTGTGGGATAAAGCTGTCTTCTAAAGCTGTCTTTATCCCACTGAAGCTGATAACAGTCTTCTGAAGCTGTCTTCATCCCACTGATGCTGATTACAGTCATCTAAAGCTGTTTTCATCCCACTGAAGCTGATTACAGTCTCCTAAAGCTGTCTTTATTCCACTGAAGCTGTTTAGAGTCTTTTAAAGCTGTCATCATCCCACTGAAGCTGATAACAGACTCCTAAAGCTGTCTTTATTCCACTGAAGCTGTTTAGAGTCTTTTAAAGCTGTCATCATCACACTGAAGCTGATTACATTCTTCTAAAGCTGTCTTCATCCCATTGAAGCTGATTACAGTCTTCTAAAGCTGTCTTCATCCAACTGAAGCTGATTACAGTCTTCTAAAGCTGTCTTCATCCCACTGAAGCTGATTACAGTCTTCTAAAGCTGTCTTCATCCAACCGAAACTGATTACATTCTTCTAAAGCTGTCTTCATCCCACTGAAGCTGATAACAGTCTTCGAAAACTGTCTTTATCAAACTGAAACTGATTACATTCTCCTAAACCTGTCTTCTTACCACTGAAGCTGATTAGTCATTTAAAGCTGTCTTCATCCCACTGAAACTGATTATTTCTTCAAAAGCTGTCTTCATCACACTCAAGCTGATTACAGTCTTCTAAAGCTGTCTTCATCCCACTCAAGCTGATTACAGTGTTCTAAAGCTGTCTTAGTCCAACCGAAGCTGATTACAGTCTTCTAAAGCTGTCTTTAGTCCAACCGAAGCTGATTACAGTCTTCTAAAGCTGTCTTCATCCCACTGAAGCTGAGTACAGTCTTCTAAAGCTGTCTTCATCCAACCGAAGCTGATTACATTCTTCTAAAGCTGTCTTTATCCAACCGAAGCTGATTACAGTCTTCTAAAGCTGTCTTCATCGCACTGAAGCTGATTACAGTCTTCTAAAGCTGTCTTAATCCTTCTGAAGCTGATTACAGTCTTCTAAAGCTGTCTTCATCCCACTGAAGCTGAATACTGTGGGATAAAGCTGTCTTCTAAAGCTGTCTTTATCCCACTGAAGCTGATAACAGTCTTCTGAAGCTGTCTTCATCCCACTGATGCTGATTACAGTCATCTAAAGCTGTTTTCATCCCACTGAAGCTGATTACAGTCTCCTAAAGCTGTCTTTATTCCACTGAAGCTGTTTAGAGTCTTTTAAAGCTGTCATCATCCCACTGAAGCTGATTACAGACTCCTAAAGCTGTCTTTATTCCACTGAAGCTGTTTAGAGTCTTCTAAACCTGTCTTCATACCACTGAAGCTGATTAGTCGTTTAAAGCTGTCTTCATCCCACTGAAACTGATTACAGTCTTCTAAAGCTGTCTTCATCCAACTGAAACTTATTACATTCTTCTAAAGCTGTCTTCATCCCAATCAAGCTGATTACAGTCTTCTAAAGCTGTCTTCATCCTACTCAAGCTGATTACAGTCTTCTAAATCTGTCTTAGTCCAACCGAAGCTGATTACAGTCTTCTAAAGCTGTCTTTATTCCACTGAAGCTGATTACAGTCTTCTAAAGCTGTCTTCATCCCACTGATGCTGATTACAGTCTTCTAAAGCTGTCTTCATCCCACTGAAACTGATTACATTATTCTAAAGCTGTCTTCATCACACTGAAACTGATTACATTCTTCTAAAGCTGTCTTCATCCCTCTGAAACTGATTACATTCTTCTAAAGCTGTCTTCATCCCACTGAAGCTGATTACAGTCTTCTAAAGCAGACTTCATCCCACTGAAGCTGATTACATTCTTCTAAAGCTGTCTTCATCGCACTGAAGCTGACTACAGTCTTCTAAAGCTGTCTTAATCCTTCTGAAGCTGATTACAGTCTTCTAAAGCTGTCTTCATCCCACTGAAGCTGAATACTGTGGGATAAAGCTGTCTTCTAAAGCTGTCTTTATCGCACTGAAGCTGATAACAGTCTTCTGAAGCTGTTTTCATCCCACTGAAGCTGATTACAGTCTCCTAAAGCTGTCTTTATTCCACTGAAGCTGTTTAGAGTCTTTTAAAGCTGTCATCATCCCACTGAAGCTGATTACAGACTCCTAAAGCTGTCTTTATTCCACTGAAGCTGTTTAGAGTCTTCTAAACCTGTCTTCATACCACTGAAGCTGATTAGTCGTTTAAAGCTGTCTTAATCCCACTGAAACTGATTATTTCTTCTAAAGCTGTCTTCATCACACTCAAGCTGATTACAGTCTTCTAAAGCTGTCTTCATCCCACTCAAGCTGATTACAGTATTCTAAAGCTGTCTTAGTCCAACCGAAGCTGATTACAGTCTTCTAAAGCTGTCTTCATCCCACTGAAGCTGAGTACATTCTTCTAAAGCTGTCTTCATCCAACCGAAGCTGATTACAGTCTTCTAATGCTGTCTTCATCCCATTGAAGCTGATTACAGTCTTCTAAAGCTGTCTTTATCAAACTGAAGCTGATAAGTCTTCTAAAGCTGTCTTCATCCCACTGAAACTTATTACATTCTTCTCAAGCTGTCTTCCTCCCACTCAAGCTGATTACTGTCTTCTAAAGCTGTCTTTATCCAACTGAAACTTATTACATTCTTCTAAAGCTGTCTTCATCCCACTCAAGCTGATTACAGTCTTCTAAAGCTGTCTTCATCCCACTCAAGCTGATTACAGTCTCTAAAGCTGTCTTAGTCCAACCGAAGCTGATTACAGTCTTCTAAAGCTGTCTTTATTCCACTGAAGCTGATTACAGTCTTTGTAAGCTGTCTTTATCCCACTGAAGCTGAGTACAGTCTTCTAAAGCTGTCTTCATCCAACCGAAGCTGATTACAGTCTTCTAATGCTGTCTTCATCCCATTGAAGCTGATTACAGTCTTCTAAATCTGTCTTTATCAAACTGAAGCTGATTACTGTCTTCTAAAGCTGTCTTCATCCCACTGAAACTGATTACATTCTTCTAAAGCTTCCTTCAACCCACTAAAGCTGATTACCTTCTTCTAAAGCTGTCTTCATCACACTGAAACTGATTACATTCTTCTAAAGCTGTCTTCATCCCACTGAAGCTGATTACAGTCTTCTAAAGCTGTCTTAACCCACTGAAACTGAATACATTCTTCTAAAACTTTCTTCATCCAACTAAAACTGATTACCTTCTTCTAAAGCTGTCTTCATCACACTGAAACTGATTACATTTTTCTAAAGCTGTTTTCATCCCACTGAAGCTGATTACAGTCTTCTAAAGCTGTCTTCATCCCACTGAAGGTGATTACAGTATCTAAAGCTGTCTTCATCGAACCGCAGCTGATTACAGTCTTCTAAAGCAGACTTCATCCCACTGAAGCTGATTACATTCTTCTAAAGCTGTCTTCATCGCACTGAAGCTGATTACAGTCTTCTAAAGCTGTCTTAATCCTTCTGAAGCTGATTACAGTCTTCTAAAGCTGTCTTCATCCCACTGAAGCTGAATACTGTGGGATAAAGCTGTCTTCTAAAGCTGTCTTTATCCCACTGAAGCTGATAACAGTCTTCTGAAGCTGTCTTCATCCCACTGATGCTGATTACAGTCATCTAAAGCTGTTTTCATCCCACTGAAGCTGATTACAGTCTCCAAAAGCTGTCTTTATTCCACTGAAGCTGTTTAGAGTCTTTTAAAGCTGTCATCATCCCACTGAAGCTGATAACAGACTCCTAAAGCTGTCTTTATTCCACTGAAGCTGTTTAGAGTCTTTTAAAGCTGTCATCATCACACTGAAGCTGATTACATTCTTCTAAAGCTGTCTTCATCCCATTGAAGCTGATTACAGTCTTCTAAAGCTGTCTTCATCCAACTGAAGCTGATTACTGTCTTCTAAAGCTGTCTTCATCCCACTGAAACTGATTACATTCTTCTAAAGCTTCCTTCAACCCACTAAAGCTGATTACCTTCTTCTAAAGCTGTCTTCATCACACTGAAACTGATTACATTCTTCTAAAGCTGTCTTCATCCCACTGAAGCTGATTACAGTCTTCTAAAGCTGTCTTAACCCACTGAAACTGAATACATTCTTCTAAAACTTTCTTCATCCAACTAAAACTGATTACCTTCTTCTAAAGCTGTCTTCATCACACTGAAACTGATTACATTTTTCTAAAGCTGTTTTCATCCCACTGAAGCTGATTACAGTCTTCTAAAGCTGTCTTCATCCCACTGAAGGTGATTACAGTATCTAAAGCTGTCTTCATCAAACCGCAGCTGATTACAGTCTTCTAAAGCAGACTTCATCCCACTGAAGCTGATTACATTCTTCTAAAGCTGTCTTCATCGCACTGAAGCTGATTACAGTCTTCTAAAGCTGTCTTAATCCTTCTGAAGCTGATTACAGTCTTCTAAAGCTGTCTTCATCCCACTGAAGCTGAATACTGTGGGATAAAGCTGTCTTCTAAAGCTGTCTTTATCCCACTGAAGCTGATAACAGTCTTCTGAAGCTGTCTTCATCCCACTGATGCTGATTACAGTCATCTAAAGCTGTTTTCATCCCACTGAAGCTGATTACAGTCTCCTAAAGCTGTCTTTATTCCACTGAAGCTGTTTAGAGTCTTTTAAAGCTGTCATCATCCCACTGAAGCTGATAACAGACTCCTAAAGCTGTCTTTATTCCACTGAAGCTGTTTAGAGTATTTTAAAGCTGTCATCATCCCACTGAAGCTGATTACATTCTTCTAAAGCTGTCTTCATCCCATTGAAGCTGATTACAGTCTTCTAAAGCTGTCTTCATCCAACTGAAGCTGATTACAGTCTTCTAAAGCTGTCTTCATCCCACTGAAGCTGATTACAGTCTTCTAAAGCTGTCTTCATCCAACCGAAGCTGATTACATTCTTCTAAAGCTGTCTTCATCCCACTGAAGCTGATAACAGTCTTCTAAAGCTGTCTTTATCAAACTGAAGCTGATTACAGTCTTCTAAACCTGTCTTCATACCACTGAAGCTGATTAGTCATTTAAAGCTGTCTTCATCCCACTGAAACTGATTATTTCTTCAAAAGCTGTCTTCATCACACTCAAGCTGATTACAGTCTTCTAAAGCTGTCTTCATCACACTCAAGCTGATTACAGTGTTCTAAAGCTGTCTTAGTCCAACCGAAGCTGATTACAGTCTTCTAAAGCTGTCTTTAGTCCAACCGAAGCTGATTACAGTCTTCTAAAGCTGTCTTCATCCAACTGAAGCTGAGTACAGTCTTCTAAAGCTGTCTTCATCCAACCGAAGCTGATTACATTCTTCTAAAGCTGTCTTTATCCAACCGAAGCTGATTACAGTCTTCTAAAGCTGTCTTCATCGCACTGAAGCTGATTACAGTCTTCTAAAGCTGTCTTAATCCTTCTGAAGCTGATTACAGTCTTCTAAAGCTGTCTTCATCCCACTGAAGCTGAATACTGTGGGATAAAGCTGTCTTCTAAAGCTGTCTTTATCCCACTGAAGCTGATAACAGTCTTCTGAAGCTGTCTTCATCCCACTGATGCTGATTACAGTCATCTAAAGCTGTTTTCATCCCACTGAAGCTGATTACAGTCTCCTAAAGCTGTCTTTATTCCACTGAAGCTGTTTAGAGTCTTTTAAAGCTGTCATCATCCCACTGAAGCTGATTACAGACTCCTAAAGCTGTCTTTATTCCACTGAAGCTGTTTAGAGTCTTCTAAACCTGTCTTCATACCACTGAAGCTGATTAGTCGTTTAAAGCTGTCTTCATCCCACTGAAACTGATTACAGTCTTCTAAAGCTGTCTTCATCCAACTGAAACTTATTACATTCTTCTAAAGCTGTCTTCATCCCAATCAAGCTGATTACAGTCTTCTAAAGCTGTCTTCATCCCACTCAAGCTGATTACAGTCTTCTAAATCTGTCTTAGTCCAACCGAAGCTGATTACAGTCTTCTAAAGCTGTCTTTATTCCACTGAAGCTGATTACAGTCTTCTAAAGCTGTCTTCATCCCACTGATGCTGATTACAGTCTTCTAAAGCTGTCTTCATCCCACTGAAACTGAGTACATTATTCTAAAGCTGTCTTCATCACACTGAAACTGATTACATTCTTCTAAAGCTGTCTTCATCCCACTGAAACTGATTACATTCTTCTAAAGCTGTCTTCATCCCACTGAAGCTGATTACAGTCTTCTAAAGCAGACTTCATCCCACTGAAGCTGATTACATTCTTCTAAAGCTGTCTTCATCGCACTGAAGCTGACTACAGTCTTCTAAAGCTGTCTTAATCCTTCTGAAGCTGATTACAGTCTTCTAAAGCTGTCTTCATCCCACTGAAGCTGAATACTGTGGGATAAAGCTGTCTTCTAAAGCTGTCTTTATCCCACTGAAGCTGATGACAGTCTTCTGAAGCTGTCTTCATTCCACTGATGCTGATTACAGTCATCTAAAGCTGTTTTCATCCCACTGAAGCTGATTACAGTCTCCTAAAGCTGTCTTTATTCCACTGAAGCTGTTTAGAGTCTTTTAAAGCTGTCATCATCCCACTGAAGCTGATTACAGACTCCTAAAGCTGTCTTTATTCCACTGAAGCTGTTTAGAGTCTTCTAAACCTGTCTTCATACCACTGAAGCTGATTAGTCGTTTAAAGCTGTCTTCATCCCACTGAAACTGATTATTTCTTCTAAAGCTGTCTTCATCACACTCAAGCTGATTACAGTCTTCTAAAGCTGTCTTCATCCCACTCAAGCTGATTACAGTATTCTAAAGCTGTCTTAGTCCAACCGAAGCTGATTACAGTCTTCTAAAGCTGTCTTTAGTCCAACCGAAGCTGATTACAGTCTTCTAAAGCTGTCTTCATCCCACTGAAGCTGAGTACAGTCTTCTAAAGCTGTCTTCATCCAACCGAAGCTGATTACAGTCTTCTAATGCTGTCTTCATCCCATTGAAGCTGATTACAGTCTTCTAAAGCTGTCTTTATCACACTGAAGCTGATAAGTCTTCTAAAGCTGTCTTCATCCCACTGAAACTGATTACATTCTTCTAAAGCTTTCTTCATCCCACTGAAACTGATTACATTCTTCAAAAGCTGTCTTCATCACACTGAATCTTATTACATTCTTCTACAGCTGTCTTCATCCCACTCAAGCTGATTACAGTCTTCTAAAGCTGTCTTCATCCCACTCAAGCTGATTACAGTCTTCTAAAGCTGTCTTAGTCCAACCGAAGCTGATTAGTCTTCTAAAGCTGTCTTCATACCACTGAAGCTGATTAGTCGTTTAAAGCTGTCTTCATCCCACTGAAACTGATTACAGTCTTCTAAAGCTGTCTTCATCCAACTGAAACTTATTACATTCTTCTAAAGCTGTCTTCATCCCAATCAAGCTGATTACAGTCTTCTAAAGCTGTCTTCATCCCACTCAAGCTGATTACAGTCTTCTAAATCTGTCTTAGTCCAACCGAAGCTGATTACAGTCTTCTAAAGCTGTCTTTATTCCACTGAAGCTGATTACAGTCTTCTAAAGCTGTCTTCATCCCACTGATGCTGATTACAGTCTTCTAAAGCTGTCTTCATCCCACTGAAACTGATTACATTATTCTAAAGCTGTCTTCATCACACTGAAACTGATTACATTCTTCTAAAGCTGTCTTCATCCCACTGAAACTGATTACATTCTTCTAAAGCTGTCTTCATCCCACTGAAGCTGATTACAGTCTTCTAAAGCAGACTTCATCCCACTGAAGCTGATTACATTCTTCTAAAGCTGTCTTCATCGCACTGAAGCTGACTACAGTCTTCTAAAGCTGTCTTAATCCTTCTGAAGCTGATTACAGTCTTCTAAAGCTGTCTTCATCCCACTGAAGCTGAATACTGTGGGATAAAGCTGTCTTCTAAAGCTGTCTTTATCCCACTGAAGCTGATAACAGTCTTCTGAAGCTGTCTTCATTCCACTGATGCTGATTACAGTCATCTAAAGCTGTTTTCATCCCACTGAAGCTGATTACAGTCTCCTAAAGCTGTCTTTATTCCACTGAAGCTGTTTAGAGTCTTTTAAAGCTGTCATCATCCCACTGAAGCTGATTACAGACTCCTAAAGCTGTCTTTATTCCACTGAAGCTGTTTAGAGTCTTCTAAACCTGTCTTCATACCACTGAAGCTGATTAGTCGTTTAAAGCTGTCTTCATCCCACTGAAACTGATTATTTCTTCTAAAGCTGTCTTCATCACACTCAAGCTGATTACAGTCTTCTAAAGCTGTCTTCATCCCACTCAAGCTGATTACAGTATTCTAAAGCTGTCTTAGTCCAACCGAAGCTGATTACAGTCTTCTAAAGCTGTCTTTAGTCCAACCGAAGCTGATTACAGTCTTCTAAAGCTGTCTTCATCCCACTGAAGCTGAGTACAGTCTTCTAAAGCTGTCTTCATCCAACCGAAGCTGATTACAGTCTTCTAATGCTGTCTTCATCCCATTGAAGCTGATTACAGTCTTCTAAAGCTGTCTTTATCAAACTGAAGCTGATAAGTCTTCTAAAGCTGTCTTCATCCCACTGAAACTGATTACATTCTTCTAAAGCTTTCTTCATCCCACTGAAACTGATTACATTCTTCAAAAGCTGTCTTCATCACACTGAATCTTATTACATTCTTCTACAGCTGTCTTCATCCCACTCAAGCTGATTACAGTCTTCTAAAGCTGTCTTCATCCCACTCAAGCTGATTACAGTCTTCTAAAGCTGTCTTAGTCCAACCGAAGCTGATTACAGTCTTCTAAAGCTGTCTTCATCCCACTGAAGCTGATTACAGTCTTCTAAAGCTGTCTTCATCCCACTGAAACTGATTACAGTCTTCTAAAGCTGTCTTCATCCCACTGACGGTGATTACAGTATCTAAAGCTGTCTTCATCGAACCGCAGCTGATTACAGTCTTCTAAAGCTGACTTCATCCAACTGAAGCTGATTACATTCTTCTAAAGCTGTCTTTATCCAACCGAAGCTGATTACAGTCTTCTAAAGCTGTCTTCATCCCACTGAAGCTGATTACAGTCTTCTAAAGCTGTCTTCATCCAACCGAAACTGATTACATTCTTCTAAAGCTGTCTTCATCCCACTGAAGCTGATAACAGTCTTCTAAACCTGTCTTTAAAAAACTGAAACTGATTACAGTCTTCTAAACCTGTCTTCATACCACTGAAGCTGATCAGTCGTTTAAAGCTGTTTTCATCCCACTGAAGCTGATTACAGTCTTCTAAAGCTGTCTTCATCCCACTGAAACTGATTATTTCTTCTAAAGCTGTCTTCATCACACTGAAACAGATTACATTATTCCAAAGCTGTCTTTATCCCACTGAAACTTATTACATTCTTCTAAAGCTGTCTTCATCCCACTCAAGCTGATTACAGTCTTCTAAAGCTGTCTTTATCCAACTGAAACTTATTACATTCTTCTAAAGCTGTCTTCATCCCAATCAAGCTGATTACAGTCTTCTAAAGCTGTCTTCATCCCACTCAAGCTGATTACAGTCTTCTAAAGCTGTCTTAGTCCAACCGAAGCTGATTACAGTCTTCTAAAGCTGTCTTTATTCCACTGAAGCTGATTACAGTCTTCTAAAGCTGTCTTCATCACAGTGAAACTGATTACATTCTTCTAAAGCTGTCTTCATCCCAATGAAACTGATTACATTCTTCTAAAGCTGTCTTCATCCCACTGAACCTGATTACATTATTCTAAAGCTGTCTTCATCACACTGAAACTGATTACATTATTCCAAAGCTGTCTTTATCCCACTGAAACTTATTACATTCTTCTAAAGCTGTCTTCATCCCACTCAAGCTGATTACAGTCTTCTAAAGCTGTATTTATCCAACTGAAACTTATTACATTCTTCTAAAGCTGTCTTCATCCCAATCAAGCTGATTACAGTCTTCTAAAGCTGTCTTCATCCCACTCAAGCTGAGTACAGTCTTCTAAAGCTGTCTTCATCCAACCGAAGCTGATTACAGTCTTCTAATGCTGTCTTCATCCCATTGAAGCTGATTACAGTCTTCTAAAGCTGTCTTTATCAAACTGAAGCTGATTACAGTCTTCTAAAGCTGTCTTCATCCCACTGAAACTGATTACATTCTTCTACAGCTGTCTTCATCCCACTGAAGCTGATTACAGTCTTCTAAAGCTGTCTTCATCACACTGAAACTGATTACATTCTTCTAAAGCTGTCTTCATCCCAATGAAACTGATTACATTCTTTTAAAGCTTTCTTTATCCCACTGAAACTGATTACGTTATTCTAAAGCTGTCTTCATCACACTGAAACAGATTACATTATTCCAAAGCTGTCTTTATCCCACTGAAACTTATTACATTCTTCTAAAGCTGTCTTCATCCCACTCAAGCTGATTACAGTCTTCTAAAGCTGTCTTCATCCAACCGAAACTGATTACATTTTTCTAAAGCTGTCTTTATCAAACTGAAGCTGATTACAGTCTTCTAAAGCTGTCTTCATCCCACTGAAACTGATTACATTATTCTAAAGCTGTCTTCATCACACTGAAACTGATTACATTATTCTAAAGCTGTCTTCATCACACTGAAACTGATTACATTCTTCTAAAGCTGTCTTCATCCCACTGAAACTGATTACATTCTTCTAAAGCTGTCTTCATCCCACTGAAGCTGATTACATTATTCTAAAGCTGTCTTCATCCCACTGAAACTGATTACATTATTCTAAAGCTGTCTTCATCACACTGAAACTGATTACATTCTTCTAAAGCTGTCTTCATCCCACTGAAACTGATTACATTCTTCTAAAGCTGTCTTCATCCCACTGAAGCTGATTACAGTCTTCTGAACCTGTCTTCATTCCAACCGAAGCTGATTACATTCTTCTAAAGCTGTCTTCATCCCACTGAAGCTGATAACAGTCTCCTGAAGCTGTCTTCATTCCACTGATGCTGATTACAGTCATCTAAAGCTGTCTTCATCCCACTGAAGCTGATTACAGTCTCCTAAAGCTGTCTTTATTCCACTGAAGCTGTTTAGAGTCTTCTAAACCTGTCTTCATACCACTGAAGCTGATTAGTCGTTTAAAGCTGTCTTCATCCCACTGAAACTGATTATTTCTTCTAAAGCTGTCTTCATCACACTCAAGCTGATTACAGTCTTCTAAAGCTGTCTTCATCCCACTCAAGCTGATTACAGTATTCTAAAGCTGTCTTAGTCCAACCGAAGCTGATTACAGTCTTCTAAAGCTGTCTTTAGTCCAACCGAAGCTGATTACAGTCTTCTAAAGCTGTCTTCATCCCACTGAAGCTGAGTACAGTCTTCTAAAGCTGTCTTCATCCAACCGAAGCTGTTTACAGTCTTCTAATGCTGTCTTCATCCCATTGAAGCTGATTACAGTCTTCTAAAGCTGTCTTTATCAAACTGAAGCTGATAAGTCTTCTAAAGCTGTCTTCATCCCACTGAAACTGATTACATTCTTCTAAAGCTTTCTTCATCCCACTGAAACTGATTACATTCTTCAAAAGCTGTCTTCATCCCACTCAAGCTGATTACAGTCTTCTAAAGCTGTCTTCATCCCACTCAAGCTGATTACAGTCTTCTAAAGCTGACTTCATCCAACTGAAGCTGATTACATTCTTCTAAAGCTGTCTTTATCCAACCGAAGCTGATTACAGTCTTCTAAAGCTGTCTTCATCCCACTGAAGCTGATTACAGTCTTCTAAAGCTGTCTTCATCCAACCGAAACTGATTACATTCTTCTAAAGCTGTCTTCATCCCACTGAAGCTGATAACAGTCTTCTAAACCTGTCTTTAAAAAACTGAAACTGATTACAGTCTTCTAAACCTGTCTTCATACCACTGAAGCTGATCAGTCGTTTAAAGCTGTTTTCATCCCACTGAAGCTGATTACAGTCTTCTAAAGCTGTCTTCATCCCACTGAAGCTGATTACAGTCTTCTAAAGCTGTCTTCATCACAGTGAAACTGATTACATTCTTCTAAAGCTGTCTTCATCCCAATGAAACTGATTACATTCTTCTAAAGCTGTCTTCATCCCACTGAACCTGATTACATTATTCTAAAGCTGTCTTCATCACACTGAAACTGATTACATTCTTCTAAAGCTGTCTTCATCCCACTGAACCTGATTACATTCTTCTAAAGCTGTCTTCATCCCACTCAAGCTGATTACAGTCTTCTAAAGCTGTATTTATCCAACTGAAACTTATTACATTCTTCTAAAGCTGTCTTCATCCCAATCAAGCTGATTACAGTCTTCTAAAGCTGTCTTCATCCCACTCAAGCTGATTACAGTCTTCTAAAGCTGTCTTAGTCCAACCGAAGCTGATTACAGTCTTCTAAAGCTGTCTTTATTCCACTGAAGCTGATTACAGTCTTCTAAAGCTGTCTTCATCCCACTGAAGCTGAGTACAGTCTTCTAAAGCTGTCTTCATCCAACCGAAGCTGATTACAGTCTTCTAATGCTGTCTTCATCCCATTGAAGCTGATTACAGTCTTCTAAAGCTGTCTTTATCAAACTGAAGCTGATTACATTATTCTAAAGCTGTCTTCATCCCACTGAAGCTGATTACAGTCATCTAAACCTGTTTTCATCCAACCGAAACTGATTACATTCTTCTAAAGCTGTCTTCATCCCACTGAAGCTGATAACAGTCTTCTGAAGCTGTCTTCATTCCACTGATGCTGATTACAGTCATCTAAAGCTGTTTTCATCCCACTGAAGCTGATTACAGTCTCCTAAAGCTGTCTTTATTCCACTGAAGCTGTTTAGAGTCTTTTAAAGCTGTCATCATCCCACTGAAGCTGATTACAGACTCCTAAAGCTGTCTTTATTCCACTGAAGCTGTTTAGAGTCTTCTAAACCTGTCTTCATACCACTGAAGCTGATTAGTCGTTTAAAGCTGTCTTCATCCCACTGAAACTGATTATTTCTTCTAAAGCTGTCTTCATCACACTCAAGCTGATTACAGTCTTCTAAAGCTGTCTTCATCCCACTCAAGCTGATTACAGTATTCTAAAGCTGTCTTAGTCCAACCGAAGCTGATTACAGTCTTCTAAAGCTGTCTTTAGTCCAACCGAAGCTGATTACAGTCTTCTAAAGCTGTCTTCATCCCACTGAAGCTGAGTACAGTCTTCTAAAGCTGTCTTCATCCAACCGAAGCTGATTACAGTCTTCTAATGCTGTCTTCATCCCATTGAAGCTGATTACAGTCTTCTAAAGCTGTCTTTATCAAACTGAAGCTGATAAGTCTTCTAAAGCTGTCTTCATCCCACTGAAACTGATTACATTCTTCTAAAGCTTTCTTCATCCCACTGAAACTGATTACATTCTTCAAAAGCTGTCTTCATCACACTGAATCTTATTACATTCTTCTACAGCTGTCTTCATCCCACTCAAGCTGATTACAGTCTTCTAAAGCTGTCTTCATCCCACTCAAGCTGATTACAGTCTTCTAAAGCTGTCTTCATCCCACTGAAGCTGATTACAGTCTTCTAAAGCTGTCTTCATCCCACTGAAACTGATTACAGTCTTCTAAAGCTGTCTTCATCCCACTGACGGTGATTACAGTATCTAAAGCTGTCTTCATCGAACCGCAGCTGATTACAGTCTTCTAAAGCTGACTTCATCCAACTGAAGCTGATTACATTCTTCTAAAGCTGTCTTTATCCAACCGAAGCTGATTACAGTCTTCTAAAGCTGTCTTCATCCCACTGAAGCTGATTACAGTCTTCTAAAGCTGTCTTCATCCAACCGAAACTGATTACATTCTTCTAAAGCTGTCTTCATCCCACTGAAGCTGATAACAGTCTTCTAAACCTGTCTTTAAAAAACTGAAACTGATTACAGTCTTCTAAAGCTGTCTTCATCCCAATGAAACTGATTACATTCTTTTAAAGCTTTCTTTATCCCACTGAAACTGATTACGTTATTCTAAAGCTGTCTTCATCACACTGAAACAGATTACATTATTCCAAAGCTGTCTTTATCCCACTGAAACTTATTACATTCTTCTAAAGCTGTCTTCATCCCACTCAAGCTGATTACAGTCTTCTAAAGCTGTCTTCATCCAACCGAAACTGATTACATTTTTCTAAAGCTGTCTTTATCAAACTGAAGCTGATTACAGTCTTCTAAAGCTGTCTTCATCCCACTGAAACTGATTACATTCTTCTAAAGCTGTCTTCATCCCACTGAAGCTGATTACATTATTCTAAAGCTGTCTTCATCCCACTGAAACTGATTACATTATTCTAAAGCTGTCTTCATCACACTGAAACTGATTACATTCTTCTAAAGCTGTCTTCATCCCACTGAAACTGATTACATTCTTCTAAAGCTGTCTTCATCCCACTGAAGCTGATTACAGTCTTCTAAACCTGTTTTCATCCAACCGAAACTGATTACATTCTTCTAAAGCTGTCTTCATCCCACTGAAGCTGATAACAGTCATCTAAAGCTGTCTTTATCAAACTGAAGCTGATTACAGTCTTCTAAACCTGTCTTCATACCACTGAAGCTGATTAGTCGTTTAAAGCTGTCTTCATCCCACTGAAACTGATTATTTCTTCTAAAGCTGTCTTCATCACACTCAAGTTGATTACAGTCTTCTAAAGCTGTCTTCATCCCACTCAAGCTGATTACAGTATTCTAAAGCTGTCTTAGTCCAACCGAAGCTGATTACAGTCTTCTAAAGCTGTCTTTAGTCCAACCGAAGCTGATTACAGTCTTCTAAAGCTGTCTTCATCCCACTGAAGCTGAGTACAGTCTTCTAAAGCTGTCTTCATCCAACCGAAGCTGATTACAGTCTTCTAATGCTGTCTTCATCCCATTGAAGCTGATTACAGTCTTCTAAAGCTGTCTTTATCAAACTGAAGCTGATAAGTCTTCTAAAGCTGTCTTCATCCCACTGAAACTGATTACATTCTTCTAAAGCTTTCTTCATCCCACTGAAACTGATTACATTCTTCTAAAGCTGTCTTCATCACACTGAATCTTATTACATTCTTCTACAGCTGTCTTCATCCCACTCAAGCTGATTACAGTCTTCTAAAGCTGTCTTCATCCCACTCAAGCTGATTACAGTCTTCTAAAGCTGTCTTAGTCCAACCGAAGCTGATTACAGTCTTCTAAAGCTGTCTTCATCCCACTGAAGCTGATTACAGTCTTCTAAAGCTGTCTTCATCCCACTGAAACTGATTACATTCTTCTAAAACTTTCTTCATCCAACTAAAACTGATTATCTTCTTCTAAAGCTGCCTTCATCACATTGAAACTGATTACAGTCTTCTAAAGCTGTCTTCATCCCACTGAAGGTGATTACAGTATCTAAAGCTGTCTTCATCGAAACGCAGCTGATTACAGTCTACTAAAGCTGACTTCATCCAACTGAAGCTGATTACATTCTTCTAAAGCTGTCTTTATCCAACCGAAGCTGATTACAGTCTTCTAAAGCTGTCTTCATCCCACTGAAACTGATTACATTCTTCTAAAGCTGTCTTCATCCCACTGAAGCTGATTACATTATTCTAAAGCTGTCTTCATCCCACTGAAACTGATTACATTATTCTAAAGCTGTCTTCATCACACTGAAACTGATTACATTCTTCTAAAGCTGTCTTCATCCCACTGAAACTGATTACATTCTTCTAAAGCTGTCTTCATCCCACTGAAGCTGATTACAGTCTTCTAAACCTGTTTTCATCCAACCGAAACTGATTACATTCTTCTAAAGCTGTCTTCATCCCACTGAAGCTGATAACAGTCATCTAAAGCTGTCTTTATCAAACTGAAGCTGATTACAGTCTTCTAAACCTGTCTTCATACCACTGAAGCTGATTAGTCGTTTAAAGCTGTCTTCATCCCACTGAAACTGATTATTTCTTCTAAAGCTGTCTTCATCACACTCAAGCTGATTACAGTCTTCTAAAGCTGTCTTCATCCCACTCAAGCTGATTACAGTATTCTAAAGCTGTCTTAGTCCAACCGAAGCTGATTACAGTCTTCTAAAGCTGTCTTTAGTCCAACCGAAGCTGATTACAGTCTTCTAAAGCTGTCTTCATCCCACTGAAGCTGAGTACAGTCTTCTAAAGCTGTCTTCATCCAACCGAAGCTGATTACAGTCTTCTAATGCTGTCTTCATCCCATTGAAGCTGATTACAGTCTTCTAAAGCTGTCTTTATCAAACTGAAGCTGATAAGTCTTCTAAAGCTGTCTTCATCCCACTGAAACTGATTACATTCTTCTAAAGCTTTCTTCATCCCACTGAAACTGATTACATTCTTCTAAAGCTGTCTTCATCACACTGAATCTTATTACATTCTTCTACAGCTGTCTTCATCCCACTCAAGCTGATTACAGTCTTCTAAAGCTGTCTTCATCCCACTCAAGCTGATTACAGTCTTCTAAAGCTGTCTTAGTCCAACCGAAGCTGATTACAGTCTTCTAAAGCTGTCTTCATCCCACTGAAGCTGATTACAGTCTTCTAAAGCTGTCTTCATCCCACTGAAACTGATTACATTCTTCTAAAACTTTCTTCATCCAACTAAAACTGATTATCTTCTTCTAAAGCTGCCTTCATCACATTGAAACTGATTACAGTCTTCTAAAGCTGTCTTCATCCCACTGAAGGTGATTACAGTATCTAAAGCTGTCTTCATCGAAACGCAGCTGATTACAGTCTACTAAAGCTGACTTCATCCAACTGAAGCTGATTACATTCTTCTAAAGCTGTCTTTATCCAACCGAAGCTGATTACAGTCTTCTAAAGCTGTCTTCATCCCACTGAAGCTGATTACAGTCTTCTAAAGCTGTCTTCATCCAACCGAAACTGATTACATTCTTCTAAAGCTGTCTTCATCCCACTGAAGCTGATAACAGTCTTCTAAACCTGTCTTTAAAAAACTGAAGCTGATTACAGTCTTCTAAATCTGTCTTCATACCACTGAAGCTGATCAGTCGTTTAAAGCTGTTTTCATCCCACTGAAGCTGATAACAGTCTTCTAAAGCTGTCTTCATCCCACTGAAACTGATTAAATTCTTCTAAAGCTGACTTCATCCAACTGAAGCTGATTACATTCTTCTAAAGCTGTCTTTATCCAACCGAAGCTGATTACAGTCTTCTAAACCTGTCTTTAAAAAACTGAAGCTGATTACAGTCTTCTAAATCTGTCTTCATACCACTGAAGCTGATCAGTCGTTTAAAGCTGTTTTCATCCCACTGAAGCTGATAACAGTCTTCTAAAGCTGTCTTCATCCCACTGAAACTGATTAAATTCTTCTAAAGCTGTCTTCATCCCACTCAAGCTGATTACTGTCTTCTAAAGCTGTCTTTATCCAACTGAAACTTATTACATTCTTCTAAAGCTGTCTTTATTCCACTGAAGCTGATTACAGTCTTTGTAAGCTGTCTTTATCCCACTGAAGCTGAGTACAGTCTTCTAAAGCTGTCTTCATCCAACCGAAGCTGATTACAGTCTTCTAATGCTGTCTTCATCCCATTGAAGCTGATTACAGTCTTCTAAATCTGTCTTTATCAAACTGAAGCTGATTACAGTCTTCTAAAGCTGTCTTCATCCCACTGAAACTGATTACATTCTTCTAAAGCTTCCTTCATCCCACTAAAGCTGATTACCTTCTTCTAAAGCTGTCTTCATCACACTGAAACTGATTACATTCTTCTAAAGCTGTCTTCATCCCACTGAAGCTGATTACAGTCTTCTAAAGCTGTCTTAACCCACTGAAACTGATTACATTCTTCTAAAACTTTCTTCATCCAACTAAAACTGATTACCTTCTTCTAAAGCTGTCTTCATCACACTGAAACTGATTACATTTTTCTAAAGCTGTTTTCATCCCACTGAAGCTGATTACAGTCTTCTAAAGCTGTCTTCATCCCACTGAAGGTGATTACAGTATCTAAAGCTGTCTTCATCGAACCGCAGCTGATTACAGTCTTCTAAAGCAGACTTCATCCCACTAAAGCTGATTACATTCTTCTAAAGCTGTCTTCATCGCACTGAAGCTGATTACAGTCTTCTAAAGCTGTCTTAATCCTTCTGAAGCTGATTACAGTCTTCTAAAGCTGTCTTCATCCCACTGAAGCTGAATACTGTGGGATAAAGCTGTCTTCTAAAGCTGTCTTTATCCCACTGAAGCTGATAACAGTCTTCTGAAGCTGTCTTCATCCCACTGATGCTGATTACAGTCATCTAAAGCTGTTTTCATCCCACTGAAGCTGATTACAGTCTCCTAAAGCTGTCTTTATTCCACTGAAGCTGTTTAGAGTCTTTTAAAGCTGTCATCATCCCACTGAAGCTGATTACATTCTTCTAAAGCTGTCTTCATCCCATTGAAGCTGATTACAGTCTTCTAAAGCTGTCTTCATCCAACTGAAGCTGATTACAGTCTTCTAAAGCTGTCTTCATCCCACTGAAGCTGATTACAGTCTTCTAAAGCTGTCTTCATCCAACCAAAACTGATTACATTCTTCTAAAGCTGTCTTCATCCCACTGAAGCTGATAACAGTCTTCTAAAGCTGTCTTTATCAAACTGAAGCCGATTACAGTCTTCTAAACCTGTCTTCATACCACTGAAGCTGATTAGTCATTTAAAGCTGTCTTCATCCCACTGAAACTGATTATTTCTTCAAAAGCTGTCTTCATCACACTCAAGCTGATTACAGTCTTCTAAAGCTGTCTTCATCCCACTCAAGCTGATTACAGTGTTCTAAAGCTGTCTTAGTCCAACCGAAGCTGATTACAGTCTTCTAAAGCTGTCTTTAGTCCAACCGAAGCTGATTACAGTCTTCTAAAGCTGTCTTCATCCCACTGAAGCTGAGTACAGTCTTCTAAAGCTGTCTTCATCCAACCGAAGCTGATTACATTCTTCTAAAGCTGTCTTTATCCAACCGAAGCTGATTACAGTCTTCTAAAGCTGTCTTCATTGCACTGAAGCTGATTACAGTCTTCTAAAGCTGTCTTAATCCTTCTGAAGCTGATTACAGTCTTGTAAAGCTGTCTTCATCCCACTGAAGCTGAATACTGTGGGATAAAGCTGTCTTCTAAAGCTGTCTTTATCCCACTGAAGCTGATAACAGTCTTCTGAAGCTGTCTTCATCCCACTGATGCTGATTACAGTCATCTAAAGCTATTTACATCACACTGAAGCTGATTACAGTCTCCTAAAGCTGTCTTTATTCCACTGAAGCTGTTTAGAGTCTTTTAAAGCTGTCATCATCCCACTGAAGCTGATTACAGACTCCTAAAGCTGTCTTTATTCCACTGAAGCTGTTTAGAGTCTTCTAAACCTGTCTTCATACCACTGAAGCTGATTAGTCGTTTAAAGCTGTCTTCATCCCACTGAAACTGATTACAGTCTTCTAAAGCTGTCTTCAACCAACTGAAACTTATTACATTCTTCTAAAGCTGTCTTCATCCCAATCAAGCTGATTACAGTCTTCTAAAGCTGTCTTCATCCCACTCAAGCTGATTACAGTCTTCTAAATCTGTCTTAGTCCAACCGAAGCTGATTACAGTCTTCTAAAGCTGTCTTTATTCCACTGAAGCTGATTACAGTCTTCTAAAGCTGTCTTCATCCCACTGATGCTGATTACAGTCTTCTAAAGCTGTCGTCATCCCACTGAAACTGATTACATTATTCTAAAGCTGTCTTCATCACACTGAAACTGATTACATTCTTCTAAAGCTGTCTTCATCCCACTGAAACTGATTACATTCTTCTAAAGCTGTCTTCATCCCACTGAAGCTGATTACAGTCTTCTAAACCTGTCTTCATCCAACCGAAACTGATTACATTCTTCTAAAGCTGTCTTCATCCCACTGAAGCTGATAACAGTCATCTAAAGCTGTCTTTATCAAACTGAAGCTGATTACAGTCTTCTAAACCTGTCTTCATACCACTGAAGCTGATTAGTCGTTTAAAGCTGTCTTCATCCCACTGAAACTGATTATTTCTTCTAAAGCTGTCTTCATCACACTCAAGCTGATTACAGTCTTCTAAAGCTGTCTTCATCCCAGTCAAGCTGATTACAGTATTCTAAAGCTGTCTTAGTCCAACCGAAGCTGATTACAGTCTTCTAAAGCTGTCTTTAGTCCAATCGAAGCTGATAACAGTCATCTAAAGCTGTCTTTATCAAACTGAAGCTGATTACAGTCTTCTAAACCTGTCTTCATACCACTGAAGCTGATTAGTCGTTTAAAGCTGTCTTCATCCCACTGAAACTGATTATTTCTTCTAAAGCTGTCTTCATCCCACTGAAGCTGAGTACAGTCTTCTAAAGCTGTCTTCATCCAACATAGCTGATTACAGTCTTCTAATGCTGTCTTCATCCCATTGAAGCTGATTACAGTCTTCTAAAGCTGTCTTTATCAAACTGAAGCTGATAAGTCTTCTAAAGCTGTCTTCATCCCACTGAAACTGATTACATTCTTCTAAAGCTTTCTTCATCCCACTGAAACTGATTACATTCTTCTAAAGCTGTCTTCATCACACTGAATCTTATTACATTCTTCTACAGCTGTCTTCATCCCACTCAAGCTGATTACAGTCTTCTAAAGCTGTCTTCATCCCACTCAAGCTGATTACAGTCTTCTAAAGCTGTCTTAGTCCAACCGAAGCTGATTACAGTCTTCTAAAGCTGTCTTCATCCCACTGAAGCTGATTACAGTCTTCTAAAGCTGTCTTCATCCCACTGAAACTGATTACATTCTTCTAAAACTTTCTTCATCCAACTAAAACTGATTACCTTCTTCTAAAGCTGTCTTCATCACATTGAAACTGATTACAGTCTTCTAAAGCTGTCTTCATCCCACTGAAGGTGATTACAGTATCTAAAGCTGTCTTCATCGAACCGCAGCTGATTACAGTCTTCTAAAGCTGACTTCATCCAACTGAAGCTGATTACATTCTTCTAAAGCTGTCTTTATCCAACCGAAGCTGATTACAGTCTTCTAAAGCTGTCTTCATCCCACTGAAGCTGATTACAGTCTTCTAAAGCTGTCTTCATCCAACCGAAACTGATTACATTCTTCTAAAGCTGTCTTCATCCCACTGAAGCTGATAACAGTCTTCTAAACCTGTCTTTAAAAAACTGAAGCTGATTACAGTCTTCTAAATCTGTCTTCATACCACTGAAGCTGATCAGTCGTTTAAAGCTGTTTTCATCCCACTGAAGCTGATAACAGTCTTCTAAAGCTGTCTTCATCCCACTGAAACTGATTATTTCTTCTAAAGCTGTCTTCATCACACTGAAACTTATTACATTCTTCTCAAGCTGTCTTCCTCCCACTCAAGCTGATTACTGTCTTCTAAAGCTGTCTTTATCCAACTGAAACTTATTACATTCTTCTAAACCTGTCTTCATCCCACTAAAGCTGATTACCTTCTTCTAAAGCTGTCTTCATCACACTGAAACTGATTACATTCTTCTAAAGCTGTCTTCATCCCACTGAAGCTGATTACAGTCTTCTAAAGCTGTCTTAACCCACTGAAACTGATTACGTTCTTCTAAAACTTTCTTCATCCAACTAAAACGGATTACCTTCTTCTAAAGCTGTCTTCATCACACTGAAACTGATTACATTTTTCTAAAGCTGTTTTCATCCCACTGAAGCTGATTACAGTCTTCTAAAGCTGTCTTCATCCCACTGAAGGTGATTACAGTATCTAAAGCTGTCTTCATCGAACCGCAGCTGATTACAGTCTTCTAAAGCAGACATCATCCCACTGAAGCTGATTACATTCTTCTAAAGCTGTCTTCATCTCACTGAAGCTGACTACAGTCTTCTAAAGCTGTCTTAATCCTTCTGAAGCTGATTACAGTCTTCTAAAGCTGTCTTCATCCCACTGAAGCTGAATACTGTGGGATAAAGCTGTCTTCTAAAGCTGTCTTTATCCCACTGAAGCTGATAACAGTCTTCTGAAGCTGTCTTCATCCCACTGATGCTGATTACAGTCATCTAAAGCTGTTTTCATCCCACTGAAGCTGATTACAGTCTCCTAAAGCTGTCTTTATTCCACTGAAGCTGTTTAGAGTCTTTTAAAGCTGTCATCATCCCACTGAAGCTGATTACAGACTCCTAAAGCTGTCTTTATTCCACTGAAGCTGTTTAGAGTCTTTTAAAGCTGTCATCATCCCACTGAAGCTGATTACATGCTTCTAAAGCTGTCTTCATCCCATTGAAGCTGATTACAGTCTTCTAAAGCTGTCTTCATCCAACTGAAGCTGATTACAGTCTTCTAAAGCTGTCTTCATCCCACTGAAGCTGATTACAGTCTTCTAAAGCTGTCTTCATCCAACCGAAACTGATTACATTCTTCTAAAGCTGTCTTCATCCCACTGATGCTGATAACAGTCTTCTAAAGCTGTCTTTATCAAACTGAAGCTGATTACAGTCTTCTAAACCTGTCTTCATACCACTGAAGCTGATTACAGTCTTCTAAAGCTGTCTTAATCCTTCTGAAGCTGATTACAGTCTTCTAAAGCTGTCTTCATCCCACTGAAGCTGAATACTGTGGGATAAAGCTGTCTTCTAAAGCTGTCTTTATTCCACTGAAGCTGATAACAGTCTTCTGAAGCTGTCTTCATCCCACTGATGCTGATTACAGTCATCTAAAGCTGTTTTCATCCCACTGAAGCTGATTACAGTCTCCTAAAGCTGTCTTTATCCCACTGAAGCTGATTACAGACTCCTAAAGCTGTCTTTATTCCACTGAAGCTGTTTAGAGTCTTCTAAACCTGTCTTCATACCACTGAAGCTGATTAGTCGTTTAAAGCTGTCTTCATCCCACTGAAACTGATTATTTCTTCTAAAGCTGTCTTCATCACACTCAAGCTGATTACAGTCTTCTAAAGCTGTCTTCATCCCACTCAAGCTGATTACAGTATTCTAAAGCTGTCTTAGTCCAACCGAAGCTGATTACAGTCTTCTAAAGCTGTCTTTAGTCCAACCGAAGCTGATTACAGTCTTCTAAAGCTGTCTTCATCCCACTGAAGCTGAGTACAGTCTTCTAAAGCTGTCTTCATCCAACCGAAGCTGATTACATTCTTCTAAAGCTTTCTTCATCTCACTGAAACTGATTACATTCTTCTAAAGCTGTCTTCATCACACTGAATCTTATTACATTCTTCTACAGCTGTCTTCATCCCACTCAAGCTGATTACAGTCTTCTAAAGCTGTCTTCATCACACTGAAACTGATTACAGTCTTCTAAAGCTGTCTTCATCCCACTGAAGGTGATTACAGTATCTAAAGCTGTCTTCATCGAACCGCAGCTGATTACAGTCTTCTAAAGCTGACTTCATCCAACTGAAGCTGATTACATTCTTCTAAAGCTGTCTTTATCCAACCGAAGCTGATTACAGTCTTCTAAAGCTGTCTTCATCCCACTGAAGCTGATTACAGTCTTCTAAAGCTGTCTTCATCCAACCGAAACTGATTACATTCTTCTAAAGCTGTCTTCATCCCACTGAAGCTGATAACAGTCTTCTAAACCTGTCTTTAAAAAACTGAAACTGATTACAGTCTTCTAAACCTGTCTTCATACCACTGAAGCTGATCAGTCGTTTAAAGCTGTTTTCATCCCACTGAAGCTGATTACAGTCTTCTAAAGCTGTCTTCATCCCACTGAAACGGATTATTTCTTCTAAAGCTGTCTTCATCACACTGAAACAGATTACATTATTCCAAAGCTGTCTTTATCCCACTGAAACTTATTACATTCTTCTCAAGCTGTCTTCCTCCCACTCAAGCTGATTACTGTCTTCTAAAGCTGTCTTTATCCAACTGAAACTTATTACATTCTTCTAAAGCTGTCTTCATCCCACTCAAGCTGATTACAGTCTTCTAAAGCTGTCTTCATCCCACTCAAGCTGATTACAGTCTCTAAAGCTGTCTTAGTCCAACCGAAGCTGATTACAGTCTTCTAAAGCTGTCTTTATTCCACTGAAGCTGATTACAGTCTTCGTAAGCTGTCTTTATCCCACTGAAGCTGAGTACAGTCTTCTAAAGCTGTCTTCATCCAACCGAAGCTGATTACAGTCTTCTAATGCTGTCTTCATCCCATTGAAGCTGATTACAGTCTTCTAAATCTGTCTTTATCAAACTGAAGCTGATTACAGTCTTCTAAAGCTGTCTCCATCCCACTGAAACTGATTACATTCTTCTAAAGCTTCCTTCATCCCACTAAAGCTGATTACCTTCTTCTAAAGCTGTCTTCATCACACTGAAAATGATTACATTCTTCTAAAGCTGTCTTCATCCCACTGAAGCTCATTACAGTCTTCTAAAGCTGTCTTAACCCACTGAAACTGATTACATTCTTCTAAAACTTTCTTCATCCAACTAAAACTGATTACCTTCTTCTAAAGCTGTCTTCATCACACTGAAACTGATTATATTTTTCTAAAGCTGTTTTCATCCCACTGAAGCTGATTACAGTCTCCTAAAGCTGTCTTTATTCCACTGAAGCTGTTTAGAGTCTTTTAAAGCTGTCATCATCCCACTGAAGCTGATTACATTCTTCTAAAGCTGTCTTCATCCCATTGAAGCTGATTACAGTCTTCTAAAGCTGTCTTCATCCAACTGAAGCTGATTACAGTCTTCTAAAGCTGTCTTCATCCCACTGAAGCTGATTACAGTCTTCTAAAGCTGTCTTCATCCAACAGAAACTGATTACATTCTTCTAAAGCTGTCTTCATCCCACTGAAGCTGATAACAGTCTTCTAAAGCTGTCTTTATCAAACTGAAGCTGATTACAGTCTTCTAAAGCTGTCTTCATCCAACCGAAACTGATTACATTCTTCTAAACCTGTCTTCATACCACTGAAGCTGATTAGTCATTTAAAGCTGTCTTCATCCCACTGAAACTGATTATTTCTTCTAAAGCTGTCTTCATCACACTCAAGCTGATTACAGTCTTCTAAAGCTGTCTTCATCCCACTCAAGCTGATTACAGTGTTCTAAAGCTGTCTTAGTCCAACCGAAGCTGATTACAGTATTCTAAAGCTGTCTTTAGTCCAACCGAAGCTGATTACAGTGTTCTAAAGCTGTCTTCATCCCACTGAAGCTGAGTACAGTCTTCTAAAGCTGTCTTCATCCAACCGAAGCTGATTACATTCTTCTAAAGCTGTTTTTATCCAACCGAAGCTGATTAAAGTCTTCTAAAGCTGTCTTCATCGCACTGAAGCTGATTACAGTCTTCTAAAGCTGTCTTAATCCTTCTGAAGCTGATTACAGTCTTCTAAAGCTGTCTTCATCCCACTGAAGCTGAATACTGTGGGATAAAGCTGTCTTCTAAAGCTGTCTTTATCCCACTGAAGCTGATAACAGTCTTCTGAAGCTGTCTTCATCCCACTGATGCTGATTACAATCATCTAAAGCTGTTTTCATCCCACTGAAGCTGATTACAGTCTCCTAAAGCTGTCTTTATTCCACTGAAGCTGTTTAGAGTCTTTTAAAGCTGTCATCATCCCACTGAAGCTGATTACAGACTCCTAAAGCTGTCTTTATTCCACTGAAGCTGTTTAGAGTCTTTTAAAGCTGTCATCATCCCACTGAAGCTGATTACATTCTTCTAAAGCTGTCTTCATCCCATTGAAGCTGATTACAGTCTTCTAAAGCTGTCTTCATCCAACTGAAGCTGATTACAGTCTTCTAAAGCTGTCTTCATCCCACTGAAGCTGATTACAGTCTTCTAAAGCTGTCTTCATCCAACCGAAACTGATTACATTCTTCTAAAGCTGTCTTTATCAAACTGAAGCTGATTACAGTCTTCTAAACCTGTCTTCATACCACTGAAGCTGATTAGTCGTTTAAAGCTGTCTTCATCCCACTGAAACTGATTATTTCTTCTAAAGCTGTCTTCATCACACTCAAGCTGATTACAGTCTTCTAAAGCTGTCTTCCTCCCACTCAAGCTGATTACAGTATTCTAAAGCTGTCTTAGTCCAACCGAAGCTGATTACAGTCTTCTAAAGCTGTCTTTAGTCCAACCGAAGCTGATTACAGTCTTCTAAAGCTGTCTTCATCCCACTGAAGCTGAGTACAGTCTTCTAAAGCTGTCTTCATCCAACCGAAGCTGATTACATTCTTCTAAAGCTTTCTTCATCTCACTGAAACTGATTACATTCTTCTAAAGCTGTCTTCATCACACTGAATCTTATTACATTCTTCTACAGCTGTCTTCATCCCACTCAAGCTGATTACAGTCTTCTAAAGCTGTCTTCATCACACTGAAACTGATTACAGTCTTCTAAAGCTGTCTTCATCCCACTGAAGGTGATTACAGTATCTAAAGCTGTCTTCAACGAACCGCAGCTGATTACAGTCTTCTAAAGCTGACTTCATCCAACTGAAGCTGATTACATTCTTCTAAAGCTGTCTTTATCCAACCGAAGCTGATTACAGTCTTCTAAAGCTGTCTTCATCCCACTGAAGCTGATTACAGTCTTCTAAAGCTGTCTTCATCCAACCGAAACTGATTACATTCTTCTAAAGCTGTCTTCAGCCCACTGAAGCTGATAACAGTCTTCTAAACCTGTCTTTAAAAAACTGAAACTGATTACAGTCTTCTAAACCTGTCTTCATACCACTGAAGCTGATCAGTCGTTTAAAGCTGTTTTCATCCCACTGAAGCTGATTACAGTCTTCTAAAGCTGTCTTCATCCCACTGAAACTGATTATTTCTTCTAAAGCTGTCTTCATCACACTGAAACAGATTACATTATTCCAAAGCTGTCTTTATCCCACTGAAACTTATTACATTCTTCTCAAGCTGTCTTCCTCCCACTCAAGCTGATTACTGTCTTCTAAAGCTGTCTTTATCCAACTGAAACTTATTACATTCTTCTAAAGCTGTCTTCATCCCACTCAAGCTGATTACAGTCTTCTAAAGCTGTCTTCATCCCACTCAAGCTGATTACAGTCTCTAAAGCTGTCTTAGTCCAACCGAAGCTGATTACAGTCTTCTAAAGCTGTCTTTATTCCACTGAAGCTGATTACAGTCTTCGTAAGCTGTCTTTATCCCACTGAAGCTGAGTACAGTCTTCTAAAGCTGTCTTCATCCAACCGAAGCTGATTACAGTCTTCTAATGCTGTCTTCATCCCATTGAAGCTGATTACAGTCTTCTAAATCTGTCTTTATCAAACTGAAGCTGATTACAGTCTTCTAAAGCTGTCTCCATCCCACTGAAACTGATTACATTCTTCTAAAGCTTCCTTCATCCCACTAAAGCTGATTACCTTCTTCTAAAGCTGTCTTCATCACACTGAAAATGATTACATTCTTCTAAAGCTGTCTTCATCCCACTGAAGCTCATTACAGTCTTCTAAAGCTGTCTTAACCCACTGAAACTGATTACATTCTTCTAAAACTTTCTTCATCCAACTAAAACTGATTACCTTCTTCTAAAGCTGTCTTCATCACACTGAAACTGATTATATTTTTCTAAAGCTGTTTTCATCCCACTGAAGCTGATTACAGTCTTCTAAAGCTGTCTTCATCCCACTGAAGGTGATTACAGTATCTAAAGCTGTCTTCATCGAACCGCAGCTGATTACAGTCTTCTAAAGCAGACTTCATCCCACTGAAGCTGATTACATTCTTCTAAAGCTGTCTTCATCGCACTGAAGCTGATTACAGTCTTCTAAAGCTGTCTTAATCCTTCTGAAGCTGATTACAGTCTTCTAAAGCTGTCTTCATCCCACTGAAGCTGATAACAGTCTTCTGAAGCTGTCTTCATCCCACTGATGCTGATTACAGTCATCTAAAGCTGTTTTCATCCCACTGAAGCTGATTACAGTCTCCTAAAGCTGTCTTTATTCCACTGAAGCTGTTTAGAGTCTTTTAAAGCTGTCATCATCCCACTGAAGCTGATTACATTCTTCTAAAGCTGTCTTCATCCCATTGAAGCTGATTACAGTCTTCTAAAGCTGTCTTCATCCAACTGAAGCTGATTACAGTCTTCTAAAGCTGTCTTCATCCCACTGAAGCTGATTACAGTCTTCTAAAGCTGTCTTCATCCAACAGAAACTGATTACATTCTTCTAAAGCTGTCTTCATCCCACTGAAGCTGATAACAGTCTTCTAAAGCTGTCTTTATCAAACTGAAGCTGATTACAGTCTTCTAAAGCTGTCTTCATCCAACCGAAACTGATTACATTCTTCTAAACCTGTCTTCATACCACTGAAGCTGATTAGTCATTTAAAGCTGTCTTCATCCCAATGAAACTGATTATTTCTTCTAAAGCTGTCTTCATCACACTCAAGCTGATTACAGTCTTCTAAAGCTGTCTTCATCCCACTCAAGCTGATTACAGTGTTCTAAAGCTGTCTTAGTCCAACCGAAGCTGATTACAGTATTCTAAAGCTGTCTTTAGTCCAACCGAAGCTGATTACAGTGTTCTAAAGCTGTCTTCATCCCACTGAAGCTGAGTACAGTCTTCTAAAGCTGTCTTCATCCAACCGAAGCTGATTACATTCTTCTAAAGCTGTTTTTATCCAACCGAAGCTGATTAAAGTCTTCTAAAGCTGTCTTCATCGCACTGAAGCTGATTACAGTCTTCTAAAGCTGTCTTAATCCTTCTGAAGCTGATTACAGTCTTCTAAAGCTGTCTTCATCCCACTGAAGCTGAATACTGTGGGATAAAGCTGTCTTCTAAAGCTGTCTTTATCCCACTGAAGCTGATAACAGTCTTCTGAAGCTGTCTTCATCCCACTGATGCTGATTACAATCATCTAAAGCTGTTTTCATCCCACTGAAGCTGATTACAGTCTCCTAAAGCTGTCTTTATTCCACTGAAGCTGTTTAGAGTCTTTTAAAGCTGTCATCATCCCACTGAAGCTGATTACAGACTCCTAAAGCTGTCTTTATTCCACTGAAGCTGTTTAGAGTCTTTTAAAGCTGTCATCATCCCACTGAAGCTGATTACATTCTTCTAAAGCTGTCTTCATCCCATTGAAGCTGATTACAGTCTTCTAAAGCTGTCTTCATCCAACTGAAGCTGATTACAGTCTTCTAAAGCTGTCTTCATCCCACTGAAGCTGATTACAGTCTTCTAAAGCTGTCTTCATCCAACCGAAACTGATTACATTCTTCTAAAGCTGTCTTTATCAAACTGAAGCTGATTACAGTCTTCTAAACCTGTCTTCATACCACTGAAGCTGATTAGTCGTTTAAAGCTGTCTTCATCCCACTGAAACTGATTATTTCTTCTAAAGCTGTCTTCATCACACTCAAGCTGATTACAGTCTTCTAAAGCTGTCTTCCTCCCACTCAAGCTGATTACAGTATTCTAAAGCTGTCTTAGTCCAACCGAAGCTGATTACAGTCTTCTAAAGCTGTCTTTAGTCCAACCGAAGCTGATTACAGTCTTCTAAAGCTGTCTTCATCCCACTGAAGCTGAGTACAGTCTTCTAAAGCTGTCTTCATCCAACCGAAGCTGATTACATTCTTCTAAAGCTTTCTTCATCTCACTGAAACTGATTACATTCTTCTAAAGCTGTCTTCATCCCACTGAATCTTATTACATTCTTCTACAGCTGTCTTCATCCCACTCAAGCTGATTACAGTCTTCTAAAGCTGTCTTCATCACACTGAAACTGATTACAGTCTTCTAAAGCTGTCTTTAGTCCAACCGAAGCTGATTACAGTCTTCTAAAGCTGTCTTCATCCCACTGAAGCTGAGTACAGTCTTCTAAAGCTGTCTTCATCCAACCGAAGCTGATTACATTCTTCTAAAGCTTTCTTCATCTCACTGAAACTGATTACATTCTTCTAAAGCTGTCTTCATCACACTGAATCTTATTACATTCTTCTACAGCTGTCTTCATCCCACTCAAGCTGATTACAGTCTTCTAAAGCTGTCTTCATCACACTGAAACTGATTACAGTCTTCTAAAGCTGTCTTCATCCCACTGAAGGTGATTACAGTATCTAAAGCTGTCTTCAACGAACCGCAGCTGATTACAGTCTTCTAAAGCTGACTTCATCCAACTGAAGCTGATTACATTCTTCTAAAGCTGTCTTTATCCAACCGAAGCTGATTACAGTCTTCTAAAGCTGTCTTCATCCCACTGAAGCTGATTACAGTCTTCTAAAGCTGTCTTCATCCAACCGAAACTGATTACATTCTTCTAAAGCTGTCTTCATCCCACTGAAGCTGATAACAGTCTTCTAAACCTGTCTTTAAAAAACTGAAACTGATTACAGTCTTCTAAACCTGTCTTCATACCACTGAAGCTGATCAGTCGTTTAAAGCTGTTTTCATCCCACTGAAGCTGATTACAGTCTTCTAATGCTGTCTTCATCCCACTGAAACTGATTATTTCTTCTAAAGCTGTCTTCATCACACTGAAACAGATTACATTATTCCAAAGCTGTCTTTATCCCACTGAAACTTATTACATTCTTCTCAAGCTGTCTTCCTCCCACTCAAGCTGATTACTGTCTTCTAAAGCTGTCTTTATCCAACTGAAACTTATTACATTCTTCTAAAGCTGTCTTCATCCCACTCAAGCTGATTACAGTCTTCTAAAGCTGTCTTCATCCCACTCAAGCTGATTACAGTCTCTAAAGCTGTCTTAGTCCAACCGAAGCTGATTACAGTCTTCTAAAGCTGTCTTTATTCCACTGAAGCTGATTACAGTCTTCGTAAGCTGTCTTTATCCCACTGAAGCTGAGTACAGTCTTCTAAAGCTGTCTTCATCCAACCGAAGCTGATTACAGTCTTCTAATGCTGTCTTCATCCCATTGAAGCTGATTACAGTCTTCTAAATCTGTCTTTATCAAACTGAAGCTGATTACAGTCTTCTAAAGCTGTCTCCATCCCACTGAAACTGATTACATTCTTCTAAAGCTTCCTTCATCCCACTAAAGCTGATTACCTTCTTCTAAAGCTGTCTTCATCACACTGAAAATGATTACATTCTTCTAAAGCTGTCTTCATCCCACTGAAGCTCATTACAGTCTTCTAAAGCTGTCTTAACCCACTGAAACTGATTACATTCTTCTAAAACTTTCTTCATCCAACTAAAACTGATTACCTTCTTCTAAAGCAGACTTCATCCCACTGAAGCTTATTACATTCTTCTAAAGCTGTCTTCATCGCACTGAAGCTGATTACAGTCTTCTAAAGCTGTCTTAATCCTTCTGAAGCTGATTACAGTCTTCTAAAGCTGTCTTCATCCCACTGAAGCTGAATACTGTGGGATAAAGCTGTCTTCTAAAGCTGTCTTTATCCCACTGAAGCTGATAACAGTCTTCTGAAGCTGTCTTCATCCCACTGATGCTGATTACAGTCATCTAAAGCTGTCTTTATTCCACTGAAGCTGTTTAGAGTCTTTTAAAGCTGTCATCATCCCACTGAAGCTGATTACATTCTTCTAAAGCTGTCTTCATCCCACTGAAGCTGAATACTGTGGGATAAAGCTGTCTTCTAAAGCTGTCTTTATCCCACTGAAGCTGATAACAGTCTTCTGAAGCTGTCTTCATCCCACTGATGCTGATTACAGTCATCTAAAGCTGTCTTTATTCCACTGAAGCTGTTTAGAGTCTTTTAAAGCTGTCATCATCCCACTGAAGCTGATTACAGTCTTCTAAAGCTGTCTTCATCCCACTGAAGCTGAATACTGTGGGATAAAGCTGTCTTCTAAAGCTGTCTTTATCCCACTGAAGCTGATAACAGTCTTCTGAAGCTGTCTTCATCCCACTGAAGCTGATTACAGTCTCCTAAAGCTGTCTTTATTCCACTGAAGCTGTTTAGAGTCTTTTAAAGCTGTCATCATCCCACTGAAGCTGATTACATTCTTCTAAAGCTGTCTTCATCCCATTGAAGCTGATTACAGTCTTCTAAAGCTGTCTTCATCCAACTGAAGCTGATTACAGTCTTCTAAAGCTGTCTTCATCCCACTGAAGCTGATTACAGTCTTCTAAAGCTGTCTTCATCCAACCGAAACTGATTACATTCTTCTAAAGCTGTCTTCATCCCACTGAAGCTGATAACAGTCTTCTAAAGCTGTCTTTATCAAACTGAAGCTGATTACAGTCTTCTAAAGCTGTCTTCATCCAACCGAAACTGATTACATTCTTCTAAACCTGTCTTCATACCACTGAAGCTGATTAGTCATTTAAAGCTGTCTTCATCCCACTGAAACTGATTATTTCTTCTAAAGCTGTCTTCATCACACTCAAGCTGATTACAGTCTTCTAAAGCTGTCTTCATCCCACTCAAGCTGATTACAGTGTTCTAAAGCTGTCTTAGTCCAACCGAAGCTGATTACAGTATTCTAAAGCTGTCTTTAGTCCAACCGAAGCTGATTACAGTGTTCTAAAGCTGTCTTCATCCCACTGAAGCTGATTACAGTCTTCTAAAGCTGTCTTAATCCTTCTGAAGCTGATTACAGTCTTCTAAAGCTGTCTTCATCCCACTGAAGCTGAATACTGTGGGATAAAGCTGTCTTCTAAAGCTGTCTTTATCCCACTGAAGCTGATAACAGTCTTCTGAAGCTGTCTTCATCCCACTGATGCTGATTACAATCATCTAAAGCTGTTTTCATCCCACTGAAGCTGATTACAGTCTCCTAAAGCTGTCTTTATTCCACTGAAGCTGTTTAGAGTCTTTTAAAGCTGTCATCATCCCACTGAAGCTGATTACAGACTCCTAAAGCTGTCTTTATTCCACTGAAGCTGTTTAGAGTCTTTTAAAGCTGTCATCATCCCACTGAAGCTGATTACATTCTTCTAAAGCTGTCTTCATCCCATTGAAGCTGATTACAGTCTTCTAAAGCTGTCTTCATCCAACTGAAGCTGATTACAGTCTTCTAAAGCTGTCTTCATCCCACTGAAGCTGATTACAGTCTTCTAAAGCTGTCTTCATCCAACCGAAACTGATTACATTCTTCTAAAGCTGTCTTTATCAAACTGAAGCTGATTACAGTCTTCTAAACCTGTCTTCATACCACTGAAGCTGATTAGTCATTTAAAGCTGTCTTCATCCCACTGAAACTGATTATTTCTTCTAAAGCTGTCTTCATCACACTCAAGCTGATTACAGTCTTCTAAAGCTGTCTTCATCCCACTCAAGCTGATTACAGTGTTCTAAAGCTGTCTTAGTCCAACCGAAGCTGATTACAGTCTTCTAAAGCTGTCTTTAGTCCAACCGAAGCTGATTACAGTCTTCTAAAGCTGTCTTCATCCCACTGAAGCTGAGTACAGTCTTCTAAAGCTGTCTTCATCCAAACGAAGTTGATTACAGTCTTCTAATGCTGTCTTCATCCCATTGAAGCTGATTACAGTCTTCTAAAGCTGTCTTTATCAAACTGAAGCTGATAGGTCTTCTAAAGCTGTCTTCATCCCACTGAAACTGATTACATTCTTCTAAAGCTGTCTTCATCGCACTGAAGCTGATTACAGTCTTCTAAAGCTGTCTTAATCCTTCTGAAGCTGATTACAGTCTTCTAAAGCTGTCTTCATCCCACTGAAGCTGAATACTGTAGGATAAAGCTGTCTTCTAAAGCTGTCTTTATCCCACTGAAGCTGATAACAGTCTTCTGAAGCTGTCTTCATCCCACTGATGCTGATTACAATCATCTAAAGCTGTTTTCATCCCACTGAAGCTGATTACAGTCTCCTAAAGCTGTCTTTATTCCACTGAAGCTGTTTAGAGTCTTTTAAAGCTGTCATCATCCCACTGAAGCTGATTACAGACTCCTAAAGCTGTCTTTATTCCACTGAAGCTGTTTAGAGTCTTTTAAAGCTGTCATCATCCCACTGAAGCTGATTACATTCTTCTAAAGCTGTCTTCATCCCATTGAAGCTGATTACAGTCTTCTAAAGCTGTCTTCATCCAACTGAAGCTGATTACAGTCTTCTAAAGCTGTCTTCATCCCACTGAAGCTGATTACAGTCTTCTAAAGCTGTCTTCATCCAACCGAAACTGATTACATTCTTCTAAAGCTGTCTTTATCAAACTGAAGCTGATTACAGTCTTCTAAACCTGTCTTCATACCACTGAAGCTGATTAGTCGTTTAAAGCTGTCTTCATCCCACTGAAACTGATTATTTCTTCTAAAGCTGTCTTCATCACACTCAAGCTGATTACAGTCTTCTAAAGCTGTCTTCATCCCACTCAAGCTGATTACAGTATTCTAAAGCTGTCTTAGTCCAACCGAAGCTGATTACAGTCTTCTAAAGCTGTCTTTAGTCCAACCGAAGCTGATTACAGTCTTCTAAAGCTGTCTTCATCCCACTGAAGCTGAGTACAGTCTTCTAAAGCTGTCTTCATCCAACCGAAGCTGATTACATTCTTCTAAAGCTTTCTTCATCTCACTGAAACTGATTACATTCTTCTAAAGCTGTCTTCATCACACTGAATCTTATTACATTCTTCTACAGCTGTCTTCATCCCACTCAAGCTGATTACAGTCTTCTAAAGCTGTCTTCATCACACTGAAACTGATTACAGTCTTCTAAAGCTGTCTTCATCCCACTGAAGGTGATTACAGTATCTAAAGCTGTCTTCATCGAACCGCAGCTGATTACAGTCTTCTAAAGCTGTCTTCATCCCACTGAAGCTGATTACAGTCTTCTAAAGCTGTCTTCATCCAACCGAAACTGATTACATTCTTCTAAAGCTGTCTTTATCAAACTGAAGCTGATTACAGTCTTCTAAACCTGTCTTCATACCACTGAAGCTGATTAGTCGTTTAAAGCTGTCTTCATCCCACTGAAACTGATTATTTCTTCTAAAGCTGTCTTCATCACACTCAAGCTGATTACAGTCTTCTAAAGCTGTCTTCATCCCACTCAAGCTGATTACAGTATTCTAAAGCTGTCTTAGTCCAACCGAAGCTGATTACAGTCTTCTAAAGCTGTCTTTAGTCCAACCGAAGCTGATTACAGTCTTCTAAAGCTGTCTTCATCCCACTGAAGCTGAGTACAGTCTTCTAAAGCTGTCTTCATCCAACCGAAGCTGATTACATTCTTCTAAAGCTTTCTTCATCTCACTGAAACTGATTACATTCTTCTAAAGCTGTCTTCATCACACTGAATCTTATTACATTCTTCTACAGCTGTCTTCATCCCACTCAAGCTGATTACAGTCTTCTAAAGCTGTCTTCATCACACTGAAACTGATTACAGTCTTCTAAAGCTGTCTTCATCCCACTGAAGGTGATTACAGTATCTAAAGCTGTCTTCATCGAACCGCAGCTGATTACAGTCTTCTAAAGCTGACTTCATCCAACTGAAGCTGATTACATTCTTCTAAAGCTGTCTTTATCCAACCGAAGCTGATTACAGTCTTCTAAAGCTGTCTTCATCCCACTGAAGCTGATTACAGTCTTCTAAAGCTGTCTTCATCCAACCGAAACTGATTACATTCTTCTAAAGCTGTCTTCATCCCACTGAAGCTGATAACAGTCTTCTAAACCTGTCTTTAAAAAACTGAAACTGATTACAGTCTTCTAAACCTGTCTTCATACCACTGAAGCTGATCAGTCGTTTAAAGCTGTTTTCATCCCACTGAAGCTGATTACAGTCTTCTAAAGCTGTCTTCATCCCACTGAAACTGATTATTTCTTCTAAAGCTGTCTTCATCACACTGAAACAGATTACATTATTCCAAAGCTGTCTTTATCCCACTGAAACTTATTACATTCTTCTCAAGCTGTCTTCCTCCCACTCAAGCTGATTACTGTCTTCTAAAGCTGTCTTTATCCAACTGAAACTTATTACATTCTTCTAAAGCTGTCTTCATCCCACTCAAGCTGATTACAGTCTTCTAAAGCTGTCTTCATCCCACTCAAGCTGATTACAGTCTCTAAAGCTGTCTTAGTCCAACCGAAGCTGATTACAGTCTTCTAAAGCTGTCTTTATTCCACTGAAGCTGATTACAGTCTTCGTAAGCTGTCTTTATCCCACTGAAGCTGAGTACAGTCTTCTAAAGCTGTCTTCATCCAACCGAAGCTGATTACAGTCTTCTAATGCTGTCTTCATCCCATTGAAGCTGATTACAGTCTTCTAAATCTGTCTTTATCAAACTGAAGCTGATTACAGTCTTCTAAAGCTGTCTCCATCCCACTGAAACTGATTACATTCTTCTAAAGCTTCCTTCATCCCACTAAAGCTGATTACCTTCTTCTAAAGCTGTCTTCATCACACTGAAAATGATTACATTCTTCTAAAGCTGTCTTCATCCCACTGAAGCTCATTACAGTCTTCTAAAGCTGTCTTAACCCACTGAAACTGATTACATTCTTCTAAAGCTGTCTTAATCCTTCTGAAGCTGATTACAGTCTTCTAAAGCTGTCTTCATCCCACTGAAGCTGAATACTGTGGGATAAAGCTGTCTTCTAAAGCTGTCTTTATCCCACTGAAGCTGATAACAGTCTTCTGAAGCTGTTTTCATCCCACTGAAGCTGATTACAGTCTCCTAAAGCTGTCTTTATTCCACTGAAGCTGTTTAGAGTCTTTTAAAGCTGTCATCATCCCACTGAAGCTGATTACATTCTTCTAAAGCTGTCTTCATCCCATTGAAGCTGATTACAGTCTTCTAAAGCTGTCTTCATCCAACTGAAGCTGATTACAGTCTTCTAAAGCTGTCTTCATCCCACTGAAGCTGATTACAGTCTTCTAAAGCTGTCTTCATCCAACCGAAACTGATTACATTCTTCTAAAGCTGTCTTCATCCCACTGAAGCTGATAACAGTCTTCTAAAGCTGTCTTTATCAAACTGAAGCTGATTACAGTCTTCTAAAGCTGTCTTCATCCAACCGAAACTGATTACATTCTTCTAAACCTGTCTTCATACCACTGAAGCTGATTAGTCATTTAAAGCTGTCTTCATCCCACTGAAACTGATTATTTCTTCTAAAGCTGTCTTCATCACACTCAAGCTGATTACAGTCTTCTAAAGCTGTCTTCATCCCACTCAAGCTGATTACAGTGTTCTAAAGCTGTCTTAGTCCAACCGAAGCTGATTACAGTATTCTAAAGCTGTCTTTAGTCCAACCGAAGCTGATTACAGTGTTCTAAAGCTGTCTTCATCCCACTGAAGCTGAGTACAGTCTTCTAAAGCTGTCTTCATCCAACCGAAGCTGATTACATTCTTCTAAAGCTGTCTTTATCCAACCGAAGCTGATTAAAGTCTTCTAAAGCTGTCTTCATCGCACTGAAGCTGATTACAGTCTTCTAAAGCTGTCTTAATCCTTCTGAAGCTGATTACAGTCTTCTAAAGCTGTCTTCATCCCACTGAAGCTGAATACTGTGGGATAAAGCTGTCTTCTAAAGCTGTCTTTATCCCACTGAAGCTGATAACAGTCTTCTGAAGCTGTCTTCATCCCACTGATGCTGATTACAATCATCTAAAGCTGTTTTCATCCCACTGAAGCTGATTACAGTCTCCTAAAGCTGTCTTTATTCCACTGAAGCTGTTTAGAGTCTTTTAAAGCTGTCATCATCCCACTGAAGCTGATTACAGACTCCTAAAGCTGTCTTTATTCCACTGAAGCTGTTTAGAGTCTTTTAAAGCTGTCATCATCCCACTGAAGCTGATTACATTCTTCTAAAGCTGTCTTCATCCCATTGAAGCTGATTACAGTCTTCTAAAGCTGTCTTCATCCAACCGAAACTGATTACATTCTTCTAAAGCTGTCTTTATCAAACTGAAGCTGATTACAGTCTTCTAAACCTGTCTTCATACCACTGAAGCTGATTAGTCATTTAAAGCTGTCTTCATCCCACTGAAACTGATTATTTCTTCTAAAGCTGTCTTCATCACACTCAAGCTGATTACAGTATTCTAAAGCTGTCTTCATCCCACTCAAGCTGATTACAGTGTTCTAAAGCTGTCTTAGTCCAACCGAAGCTGATTACAGTCTTCTAAAGCTGTCTTTAGTCCAACCGAAGCTGATTACAGTCTTCTAAAGCTGTCTTCATCCCACTGAAGCTGAGTACAGTCTTCTAAAGCTGTCTTCATCCAAACGAAGTTGATTACAGTCTTCTAATGCTGTCTTCATCCCATTGAAGCTGATTACAGTCTTCTAAAGCTGTCTTTATCAAACTGAAGCTGATAGGTCTTCTAAAGCTGTCTTCATCCCACTGAAACTGATTACATTCTTCTAAAGCTGTCTTCATCGCACTGAAGCTGATTACAGTCTTCTAAAGCTGTCTTAATCCTTCTGAAGCTGATTACAGTCTTCTAAAGCTGTCTTCATCCCACTGAAGCTGAATACTGTGGGATAAAGCTGTCTTCTAAAGCTGTCTTTATCCCACTGAAGCTGATAACAGTCTTCTGAAGCTGTCTTCATCCCACTGATGCTGATTACAATCATCTAAAGCTGTTTTCATCCCACTGAAGCTGATTACAGTCTCCTAAAGCTGT
Source organism: Salmo salar (assembly GCF_965601325.2). Classification (NCBI taxonomy): domain Eukaryota; kingdom Metazoa; phylum Chordata; class Actinopteri; order Salmoniformes; family Salmonidae; genus Salmo; species Salmo salar. The sequence goes on from NW_027675383.1 coordinate 699,509, forward strand.
CTTTATTCCACTGAAGCTGTTTAGAGTCTTTTAAAGCTGTCATCATCCCACTGAAGCTGATTACAGACTCCTAAAGCTGTCTTTATTCCACTGAAGCTGTTTAGAGTCTTTTAAAGCTGTCATCATCCCACTGAAGCTGATTACATTCTTCTAAAGCTGTCTTCATCCCATTGAAGCTGATTACAGTCTTCTAAAGCTGTCTTCATCCAACTGAAGCTGATTACAGTCTTCTAAAGCTGTCTTCATCCCACTGAAGCTGATTACAGTCTTCTAAAGCTGTCTTCATCCAACCGAAACTGATTACATTCTTCTAAAGCTGTCTTTATCAAACTGAAGCTGATTACAGTCTTCTAAACCTGTCTTCATACCACTGAAGCTGATTAGTCGTTTAAAGCTGTCTTCATCCCACTGAAACTGATTATTTCTTCTAAAGCTGTCTTCATCACACTCAAGCTGATTACAGTCTTCTAAAGCTGTCTTCATCCCACTCAAGCTGATTACAGTATTCTAAAGCTGTCTTAGTCCAACCGAAGCTGATTACAGTCTTCTAAAGCTGTCTTTAGTCCAACCGAAGCTGATTACAGTCTTCTAAAGCTGTCTTCATCCCACTGAAGCTGAGTACAGTCTTCTAAAGCTGTCTTCATCCAACCGAAGCTGATTACATTCTTCTAAAGCTTTCTTCATCTCACTGAAACTGATTACATTCTTCTAAAGCTGTCTTCATCACACTGAATCTTATTACATTCTTCTACAGCTGTCTTCATCCCACTCAAGCTGATTACAGTCTTCTAAAGCTGTCTTCATCACACTGAAACTGATTACAGTCTTCTAAAGCTGTCTTCATCCCACTGAAGGTGATTACAGTATCTAAAGCTGTCTTCATCGAACCGCAGCTGATTACAGTCTTCTAAAGCTGACTTCATCCAACTGAAGCTGATTACATTCTTCTAAAGCTGTCTTTATCCAACCGAAGCTGATTACAGTCTTCTAAAGCTGTCTTCATCCCACTGAAGCTGATTACAGTCTTCTAAAGCTGTCTTCATCCAACCGAAACTGATTACATTCTTCTAAAGCTGTCTTCATCCCACTGAAGCTGATAACAGTCTTCTAAACCTGTCTTTAAAAAACTGAAACTGATTACAGTCTTCTAAACCTGTCTTCATACCACTGAAGCTGATCAGTCGTTTAAAGCTGTTTTCATCCCACTGAAGCTGATTACAGTCTTCTAAAGCTGTCTTCATCCCACTGAAACTGATTATTTCTTCTAAAGCTGTCTTCATCACACTGAAACAGATTACATTATTCCAAAGCTGTCTTTATCCCACTGAAACTTATTACATTCTTCTCAAGCTGTCTTCCTCCCACTCAAGCTGATTACTGTCTTCTAAAGCTGTCTTTATCCAACTGAAACTTATTACATTCTTCTAAAGCTGTCTTCATCCCACTCAAGCTGATTACAGTCTTCTAAAGCTGTCTTCATCCCACTCAAGCTGATTACAGTCTCTAAAGCTGTCTTAGTCCAACCGAAGCTGATTACAGTCTTCTAAAGCTGTCTTTATTCCACTGAAGCTGATTACAGTCTTCGTAAGCTGTCTTTATCCCACTGAAGCTGAGTACAGTCTTCTAAAGCTGTCTTCATCCAACCGAAGCTGATTACAGTCTTCTAATGCTGTCTTCATCCCATTGAAGCTGATTACAGTCTTCTAAATCTGTCTTTATCAAACTGAAGCTGATTACAGTCTTCTAAAGCTGTCTCCATCCCACTGAAACTGATTACATTCTTCTAAAGCTTCCTTCATCCCACTAAAGCTGATTACCTTCTTCTAAAGCTGTCTTCATCACACTGAAAATGATTACATTCTTCTAAAGCTGTCTTCATCCCACTGAAGCTCATTACAGTCTTCTAAAGCTGTCTTAACCCACTGAAACTGATTACATTCTTCTAAAACTTTCTTCATCCAACTAAAACTGATTACCTTCTTCTAAAGCTGTTTTCATCCCACTGAAGCTGATTACAGTCTTCTAAAGCAGACTTCATCCCACTGAAGCTGATTACATTCTTCTAAAGCTGTCTTCATCGCACTGAAGCTGATTACAGTCTTCTAAAGCTGTCTTAATCCTTCTGAAGCTGATTACAGTCTTCTAAAGCTGTCTTCATCCCACTGAAGCTGAATACTGTGGGATAAAGCTGTCTTCTAAAGCTGTCTTTATCCCACTGAAGCTGATAACAGTCTTCTGAAGCTGTCTTCATCCCACTGATGCTGATTACAGTCATCTAAAGCTGTTTTCATCCCACTGAAGCTGATTACAGTCTCCTAAAGCTGTCTTTATTCCACTGAAGCTGTTTAGAGTCTTTTAAAGCTGTCATCATCCCACTGAAGCTGATTACATTCTTCTAAAGCTGTCTTCATCCCATTGAAGCTGATTACAGTCTTCTAAAGCTGTCTTCATCCCACTGAAGCTGATTACAGTCTTCTAAAGCTGTCTTCATCCAACCGAAACTGATTACATTCTTCTAAAGCTGTCTTCATCCCACTGAAGCTGATAACAGTCTTCTAAAGCTGTCTTTATCAAACTGAAGCTGATTACAGTCTTCTAAACCTGTCTTCATACCACTGAAGCTGATTAGTCATTTAAAGCTGTCTTCATCCCACTGAAACTGATTATTTCTTCTAAAGCTGTCTTCATCACACTCAAGCTGATTACAGTCTTCTAAAGCTGTCTTCATCCCTCTCAAGCTGATTACAGTGTTCTAAAGCTGTCTTAGTCCAACCGAAGCTGATTACAGTATTCTAAAGCTGTCTTTAGTCCAACCGAAGCTGATTACAGTGTTCTAAAGCTGTCTTCATCCCACTGAAGCTGAGTACAGTCTTCTAAAGCTGTCTTCATCCAACCGAAGCTGATTACATTCTTCTAAAGCTGTCTTTATCCAACCGAAGCTGATTAAAGTCTTCTAAAGCTGTCTTCATCGCACTGAAGCTGATTACAGTCTTCTAAAGCTGCCTTAATCCTTCTGAAGCTGATTACAGTCTTCTAAAGCTGTCTTCATCCCACTGAAGCTGAATACTGTGGGATAAAGCTGTCTTCTAAAGCTGTCTTTATCCCACTGAAGCTGATAACAGTCTTCTGAAGCTGTCTTCATCCCACTGATGCTGATTACAATCATCTAAAGCTGTTTTCATCCCACTGAAGCTGATTACAGTCTCCTAAAGCTGTCTTTATTCCACTGAAGCTGTTTAGAGTCTTTTAAAGCTGTCATCATCCCACTGAAGCTGATTACATTCTTCTAAAGCTGTCTTCATCCCATTGAAGCTGATTACAGTCTTCTAAAGCTGTCTTCATCCAACTGAAGCTGATTACAGTCTTCTAAAGCTGTCTTCATCCCACTGAAGCTCATTACAGTCTTCTAAAGCTGTCTTCATCCAACCGAAACTGATTACATTCTTCTAAAGCTGTCTTTATCAAACTGAAGCTGATTACAGTCTTCTAAACCTGTCTTCATACCACTGAAGCTGATTAGTCATTTAAAGCTGTCTTCATCCCACTGAAACTGATTATTTCTTCTAAAGCTGTCTTCATCACACTCAAGCTGATTACAGTCTTCTAAAGCTGTCTTCATCCCACTCAAGCTGATTACAGTGTTCTAAAGCTGTCTTAGTCCAACCGAAGCTGATTACAGTCTTCTAAAGCTGTCTTTAGTCCAACCGAAGCTGATTACAGTCTTCTAAAGCTGTCTTCATCCCACTGAAGCTGAGTACAGTCTTCTAAAGCTGTCTTCATCCAAACGAAGTTGATTACAGTCTTCTAATGCTGTCTTCATCCCATTGAAGCTGATTACAGTCTTCTAAAGCTGTCTTTATCAAACTGAAGCTGATAGGTCTTCTAAAGCTGTCTTCATCCCACTGAAACTGATTACATTCTTCTAAAGCTTTCTTCATCCCACTGAAACTGATTACATTCTTCTAAAGCTGTCTTCATCACACTGAATCGTATTACATTCTTCTACAGCTGTCTTCATCCCACTCAAGCTGATTACAGTCTTCTAAAGCTGTCTTCATCCCACTCAAGCTGATTACAGTCTTCTAAAGCTGTCATAGTCCAACCGAAGCTGATTACAGTCTTCTAAAGCTGTCTTTATTCCACTGAAGCTGATTACAGTCTTCTAAAGCTGTCTTCATCCCACTCAAGCTGAGTACAGTCTTCTAAAGCTGTCTTCATCCAACCGAAGCTGATTACAGTCTTCTAATGTTGTCTTCATCCCATTGAAGCTGATTACAGTCTTCTAAAGCTATCTTTATCAAACGGAAGCTGATAAGTCTTCTGAAGCTTTCTTCATCCCACTGAAACTGATTACATTCTTCTAAAGCTGTCTTCATCACACTGAAACTGATTACATTCTTCTAAAGCTGTCTTCATCCCACTGAAGCTGATAAGTCTTTTAAAGCTGTCTTCATCCCACTGATGCTGATTACAGTCTTTTAAAGCTGTCTTCATCCCACTGAAACTGATTCTTTCTTTTAAACCTGTCTTCATCCCACTGTAACTGAATACATTCTTCTGAAGCTGTTTTCATCCAACTGAAGCTGATTAGTCTTTTAAAGCTGTCTTCATCCCACTGATGCTGATTACAGTCTTCTAAAGCTGTCTTCATCCCACTGAAACTGATTCTTTCTTTTAAACCTGTCTTCATCACACTGAAACTGATTACATTCTTCTAAAGCTGTCTTCATCCCACTGAAACTGATTACATTCTTCTAAAGCTTCCTTCATCCCACTAAAGCTGATTACCTTCTTCTAAAGCTGTCTTCATCCCACTGAAACTGATTACATTCTTCTAAAACTTTCTTCATCCCACTGAAACTGATTACCTTCTTCTAAAGCTGTCTTCATCACACTGAAACTGATTACATTCTTCTAAAGCTGTCTTCATCCCACTGAAGCTGATTACAGTCTTCTAAAGCTGTCTTCATCCCACTGAAACTGATTACATTCTTCTAAAACTTTCTTCATCCCACTGAAACTGATTACCTTCTTCTAAAGCTGTCTTCATCACACTGAAACTGATTACATTCTTCTAAAGCTGTCTTCATCCCACTGAAGCTGATTACAGTCTTCTAAAGCTGTCTTCATCCCACTGAAACTGATTACATTCTTCTAAAACTTTCTTCATCCCACTGAAACTGATTACCTTCTTCTAAAGCTGTCTTCATCAAACTGAAGCTGATTACAGTCTTCTAAAGCTGTCTTCATCCCACTGAAGCTGATTACATTCTTCCAAAGCTGTCTTTATCCCATTGAAGCTGATTACTGTCTTCTTAATGCAATTGTCTATTAAATAACAATTGTCACTGCAATTCCAGATTGGGAAGGGAATCAGAGAAGAGTTCTCTTTCACACACACACTCACACAAGCAACACACCCACACCCAAGTATACACGCAGTCACATGTGCACACACACATATATACACACACACACACACACACACACACACACACACACACACACACACACACACACACACACACACACACACACACACACACACAGACACACACAGACACACACACACAGACACACACACTTAGGATACTGAGCCCAGAAAATCTATACGTCTTATTGCGATGCTATTGCTACACACTGTTGATTTAAAATATCATTCACTGTTTTGTATGTGTCTTCAGCCTATTGCCCAGTGGGTATTAATGAGGCCTGCTGGCTGGGGGTTGTGTGTGTCAGCTGTCTGGGGGTGGTGTGTGTCAGCTGTCCGGCTATATTGAACAGACACGTGGCCATAGTGGCCTTCTTTATTTTATTGAGACTGTGGGGCAGTGGGGGGTGGGCAGGGTGTGTGTCTGCATGGATAGAGCAGGGGAGCAGGCTCAGGAGCTGGCAGATGGATGAACTGGTGGTGGGGATTTTCCTTTCTTTATCTCTCCCTCCCTCTCTCTCTCTATCTGTCTCTCCCCATCTGTCTCTCCCTCTCTCCCTTTCTGTCTCTCCCTTTCTATCTGTCTTTATCTGTCTCTCTCTTTCTGTCTCTCTCTGTCTCTCTATCTTCCTCCCTCTTTCTGTCTCTCCCTTTCTATCTGTCTCTATATGTCTTTCTCTCTGTTTCTCTCTGTCTGTCTCTCCCATCTGTCTCTCCCTCTCTCCCTTTCTGTCTCTCCATTTCTGTCTCTCCCTTTCTGTCTCCCCCTTTCTGTCTCCCCCTTTCTGTCTCTCTCTATCTGTCTGTCTCTCCATTTCTGTCTCTCCCTTTCTGTCTCCCCCTTTCTGTCTCTCTCTATCTGTCTCTCTCTCCATTTCTGTCTCTATCTCTCTCCCTTTCTGTCTCTCTCTGTCTCTCTATCTGTCTCTCCCTTTCTGTCTCTCCCTTTCTGTCTCTCTCTATCTGTCTCTCTCTCCATTTCTGTCTCTATCTCTCTCCCTTTCTGTCTCTCTCTGTCTCTCTATCTGTCTCTCCCTTTCATCTCTCTCCCTTTCTGTCTCTCTCTCCTTTTTTGTCTCTCCCTTTCTGTCTCTGTCTTTGTGTATCTCTTTCTCTCTCCCTCCCATTCTGTCTCTCCCTTTCTGTCTCTCCCTCTCTCCCTTTCTGTCTCTCCCTTTCAGTCTCTCTCCCTTTCTGTCTCTCTTTTTCTGTCTCTCTCTTTCTGTTTCTCCCTTTCTGTCTCTCCCTCTCTCCCTTTCTGTCTCTCCCTCTCCCTTTCTGTCTCTCCCTCTCTCTCTCCCTTTCTGTCTCTCCTTCTCTCCCTTTCTGTCTCTCCTTCTCTCCATTTCTGTCTCTCTCTCTCCCTTTCTGTCTCTCCCGCTCTCCCTTTCTGTCACTCTCTTTCTGTCTTTCTGTCTCTCTCTCTCTCTTTCTGTCTCTATCTGTCTCTCCCTCTCTCCCTTTCTGTCTCTCCCTCTCTCCCTTTCTATTTATTTGAGGGGCAGCTTGCACAAGCATGAATCTCTCATCCAAGGGTGTTTGGCTCAGCTGATATTAAATGTTTACACTTTGGTCTTTCCAAGTGAGAGATAATGTGTGTGTGTGTGTCATCAGTATTTACTATGTCTTCAATATCTTGTCATTTTGGAGTGTGTGACATTTTGTCTGACACCTGACAGACAGCTAAATTACAGTAAACAAGGTTGATGTGGTTCAACATAAAAAGAAAGTACACAGATTGTGTCTCTGTGCCTGTCAGAATTATCTTGTTTGGATAATTGCTTCATTACCAATTAAACAAAGCCCTTCTTGGAACACTGTTGGTCCTATTCCTGCCTTCCCCAGCCACAGTGGCTTGCTGGGCTGCGGCAGTGAGCCAAGAGTGGGTGTCTGGAGGACCAAGCAACCCTGCTACCACCCTGATACAACGGGCCACTCTTGCAGCAGGCTGGGGCGGAATGACTCATTGAGGCACTGGAGTCTGTGACTTTGTCTCGCACCCTTCACCATCCCTCCCTCTTTTCCCTTACCCTCCCCTTACCCATCTGTGTGTGGCTACCAACCGAAAGGTCTACTGCTGTACACCACCGATAGCCCCTGAAAATCTAGAGAGGCCTCCTTCGCTCCACAAAAGAGCCTCTGTGCTCTGGAAGGGAGCGTCTGAAAGACCGAATGGAAGCCTTCTTTTCTCTGGGATGTCAATGGAGCTCCTTCTGCCCACTCTGTAGACCGGGGCTTTCAAAGAACCAGCCCTGTGGTGAGAGGCCTGGCCAAAGCTCTCCCTCCTATGGCCTTCCATCCTCGTTTCAAGTCACAACACTGGCGCTTCCTAACGGACCAGGCTCTCGCCAGAAGCGGGGAGTTTCGAGGAGCCTTGCGGAATATTCTCCGTGTGACCCTCTCTTTTGGGGAGGATGGAGATAAGGAGAGCTGACACTCACCCTTCTGTTCTCCAAGTCTCGAGAAAATCTCCCACAAGTCATATGGCTTTGCTTGTTCTTTGAGACTGCTTGTTTGTGATGTTATCTGAAAGAAATTCACTTTTCGTCGTTCCACAATAATATACCGGACTTCCACTATTATCGCCCCCTTAGACAACATGGCTGTGTAGACACTTTGCTCCAGTGTAGCCTTGTGCTATGTTCAGATGGCCATGGTGGCCAATTTAGTCCCGTTTCTACCTGGTGCTTACATGCGTCCTATATCCAGAACATGTCCACATTCTGATTGTGTCCACATTTTCAGACAGGTGTAGAAGGTTAAAAGACGCATTGTGAACTGATCTTGCTCAGATCTTATAAGTGTAAACAGACACGATCAGGACAAGATCAGGACGAAGGACGCATGAGCAAGCGGCAGATATAAACTTTTGTAACACAATGCTGGAAATGTTTTTAATCTACATTGTTGTGCTGTGTAGCCAACTGGAAGAGAGGAGGTAGCCATCAGCATAGTGAACCAAGACACAAGTTTACATTTGGTAACACTTGGATAGTGTGCCAATAAACCCCTACAACTCATCCAGAACGCCGCAGCCCGTCTGGTGTTCAACCTTCCCAAGTTCTCTCACGTCACCCCGCTCCTCCGCACACTCCAATGGCTTCCAGTTGAAGCTCGCATCTGCTACAAGACCACGGTGCTTGCCTACGGAGCCGTGAGGGGAACGGCACCTCCGTACCTTCAGGCTCTGATCAGTCCCTACACCCAAAGAAGGGCACTGCGTTCATCCACCTCTGGCCTGCTCGCCTCCCTACCTCTGCGGAAGCACAGTTCCCGCTCAGCCCAGTCAAAACTGTTCGCTGCTCTGGCACCCCAATGGTGGAACAAGCTCCCTCACGACGCCAGGACAGCGGAGTCAATCACCACCTTCCGGAGACACCTGAAACCCCACCTCTTTAAGGAATACCTGGGATAGGATACAGTAATCCTTCTAACCCCCCCCCAAAAAAAAGATATAGATGTACTATTGTAAAGTGGTTGTTCCACTGGATATCATAAGGTGAATGCACCAATTTGTAAGTCGCTCTGGATAAGAGTGTCTGCTAAATGACGTAAATGTAAAATGTAAATGATAGTGTATAAGCAGGGCTCTCCAACCCTGTTCCTGGAGAGCTACCCTCTTGTAGGTTTTCACAATTCCATATCACTTTACATTAGGTTCTTTATTCCACTTAACAAAAACCACAACTCCATTGAAATGAAATTGCAAAGCAATTAATAAGTTACTACGTGACAATTTGTTAACAGAATGTTGTTACTATAGTAATTATATTGTTGCCAAACAGGTATAAATTGCTGTAGATACTCCATGAAATATCCACAAACAACATTTATGAGCTGTCAACTACAACGCTGTTGATGTGCATAAAAAATACACGTATTTACCAATGTGGTCAATCTAAATGAAATATAAAGTGTCCACTGGTAGTCAGGCGTCCACTAACCCCCTCCAACCTGATTTCAGCCACCGGCTTGCCATTCTGTAGCCTATTTCAAGACCCCAGTATAGGGGATCTAGAGGTGGAGGAAGGGTAGACATATATTAACCTGAACAATGCACAGAGAACCTTGAGAGAACCTCCCCTCAACCCCCACCCAGCTCGCTCTGAGGAGGGGATGACATCATGAGCAGGATCATCAGTCGTGGCTAGTGGTACCATGTGCCACAGTGCTGATTTAGCTGTCGTGGCTAACAGAACCATTTCCGTGATTAACTGTCTCTCTGACCCCATCAACCACCCCAGTGTGCCTCCTCCCAGGCCATATTCTTGCACAGAGCGTTGTTTTTTGGTTGTTTACCAACCATCCCGACTGGTTTGTTGTGTGCCCTATCACACTGCCTGGGTGCTAGAATGAGAGCACACAAGATTGCACGTGTGTGTGTGTGTGTGTGTGTGTGTGTGTGTGTGTGTGTGTGTGTGTGTGTGTGTGTGTGTGTGTGTGTGTGTGTGTGTGTGTGTGTGTAAGGAAGATGAAAAAAGAGGAAAGGTGTGTGAGTGTGCTTGTGTGTGTTTGTCGGTGAAATAGCTTACACAAATAAGTAATATTTATTTTATAAAAAAACAAATCCAATTCCTGCAGCTCATATCTCATAACATATCTCATAACATATCTCATAACATATCTCACAACATATCTCATAACATATCTCATAACATATCTCACAACATATCTCATAACATATCTCACAACATATCTCACAACATATCTCATAACATATCTCACAACATATCTCACAACATATCTCACAACATATCTCATAACATATCTCATAACATATCTCACAACATATCTCACAACATGACCAGAGTTCTGTGAAACAAAGTTGAGGTCAGTTATATTTCAATTCAGTTCATTAAATTCCGTGATTCAATTAGCACATTCAACAATCCTTACAGAAAGCTTATGAAACAGTTCACTGAGTGCATTAATACTGAACATTGCAGAACATTTTTAACATTGTTAATGAACTTGATGCATTCCAGAAACATGTAGTCGTTGTCTCTTCCCATCAACAGTCCCTCATTCCAATTGCAGTTTTGATTGAATTCCAGAATGAGTTAGCGCATTTTAGAGTTTGAAAGTATGATTTAGAATGGGGGTATCAATAGAGAGTGAGCGTGTGTGTGTGTGTGTGTGTGTGTGTGTGTGTGTGTGTGTGTGTGTGTGTGTGTGTGTGTGTGTGTGTGTGTGTGTGTGTGTGTGTGTGTGTGTGTGTGTGTGTGTGTGTGTGTGTGTTGTAGGCTATGAGGAGGACGTGGTGCGGATGATATGAGCAGGGGGATCAGTTGTAGGGTGGCTGTTCTTTCTCTCTTTCTCTAAAGTATTCAGAGAGAGGGAGGGCCAAACTTTGGGCTTCTTACAAGCCTCTATGAGAAAGCACACACACACACACATTTCCATACTTCCATCAGGCCCTCTTTGCTCTAAGCGCCTGGTTCAAGTCTGTCCCTACTCTCTAACATCTCACAATAAAGCACCATATCAATGCTTTCTCCCATGAATACGTGATATGAATAGTTCATTTGATGTCTCATATCTGTAGTTTCACAGTGCCGCTACACCATAAAATATCAGGAATAACTACCACACCATGACACATCAGGACTAACTGCCACACCATGACAAAGCAGGACTAACTACCACACCGTGATATAGCAGGACTAACTACCACACCATGATATAGCAGGACAAACTAAAACACCATGATATAGCAGGACAAACTAAAACACCATGATATAGCTGTAGCAGGACTAACTACTACACAATGATATTGCAGTAGCAGGACTAACTACTAAACCAAGATATAGCTGTAGCAGGACTAACTACTACACCAAGATATAGCTGTAGCAGGACTAACTACTACACCATGATATAGCTGTAGCAGGACTAACTACTACACAAAGATATTGCTGTAGCAGGACTAACTACTAAACCAAGATATAGCTGTAGCAGGACTAACTACTACACCAAGATATAGCTGTAGCAGGACTAACTACTACACCATGATATAGCTGTAGCAGGACTAACTACTACACAATGATATAGCAGGACTAACTACAACACCATGATATAGCTGTAGCAGGATGAACTACTACACCAAGATACAGCTATGGCAGGACAAACTACAACACCATGATATAGCTGTAGCAGGACTAACTACTAAATTATGATATAGCTGTAGCAGGACTAACTACTAAATGATGATATAGCTGTAGCAGGACTAACTACTACACCATGATGTAGCAGGACAAACTACAATACCATGATATAGATGTAGCAGGACTAACTACTACACCACGATATAGCAGTGCTAACTACCACAAAATAATATAGCTGTAGCAGGACTAACTATAACACCATGATATATCTGCATCAGGAAAAACTACTACACCATGATATAGCTGTAGCAGGACTAACTACTACACCATTATATAGCAGGACAAACTACAATACCATGATATAGCTGTAGCAGGACTAACTACTACACCAAGATATAGCTGTAGCAGGACTAACTACTACATCACTATATAGCAGGACTAACTACTACACCAAGAAATAGCTGTAGCAGGACTAACTACTACATTATGAAATAGCTGAGGAAGGAATAACTACTTCACCATGATATAGCTGTAGCAGGACTAACTATTCCACCATGATATATCTGCATCAGGACTAACTACTACACTGTGATATAGCTGTAGCAGGACTAACTACTTCCCTCTGCCACGTCCTGACCCAACTACAATAACAAATAACCCCTATTACTGGTCAGGACGTGACAGATTTAGCTGTAGCAGGACTAAGTACTACACCAAGATACAGCTGAGGCTGGATTAACTACTAGACCATGATACATCTGTAGCAGAACCAACTACTACACCATGAAATAGCAGTGCTAACTACCATATAATGATATATCTGTAGCAGGACAAACTACTACACCATGATATAGCTGTAGCAGGACTAGCTACTACACCATGATATAGCTGGACAAACTACTTCACCATGATATAGCTGTAGCAGGACTAGCTACTACACCATGATATAGCTGGACAAACTACTTCACCATGATATAGCTGTAGCAGGACTAACCACAACACCCTGACATAGCAGGACTAACTATTATACCAAGATATAGCTGTAGCAGGACTAACTACTACACCATTATATATCGCAAGCACGGCTAAATATAACACAATGATATAGCTGTAGCAGGACTAACTACCAAACCATGATATAGCTGTAGCAAAACTAACTTCTAAACCGTGATATAGTTGAAGCAGGACTAAGTATGACTCCATGATATAGCTGTAGCAGGAATAAGTACCACACCGTGATATTACTGTAGCAGGACTAACTAAAAAACTATGACATAGCTGTGGCAGGACTAAGTCGTACACCTAAAGTAGCTGTAGCAGGACTAACTCTTACACCATGATATAGCAGGACTAACTACCACACCATGATATAGCTGTAGCAGGACTAACTATTACACTATGATATAGCTGTAGCAGGACTAACTACTACACCATGATACAGCTGTAGCAGGGCTAACAACTTCACCATAATACAGCAGGACTAACTACAACAACACGAAATAGCAGAACTAAATACTACACAATGATATAGCTGTTGCAGGACTAACTACTAAACCATGAAACAACAGTGAAACAACGGCCCCACAAACAACGGCCCCACAAACAACCATGAAACAACGGCCCCACAAATCGCGGACCCAACTTCCGGCAGGGCAGGTGGAGGGGCAGGTGGAGGGTCGAGAGCCAGACCCTGTCCCCCGGGGCAAACACGGGGGCCTGACTGCGGCGGCGGTCAGCGCTCTCCTTGTGCCGCTCCACAGCCTGTTTCAGGGATTCCTGGACGTCTCTCCAGGTTTCCTTAGAGCGCTGTACCCAGTCCTCCACCGCAGGAGCCTCCGTCTGGCTCTGATGACATGGCACCAGGACCGGCTGGTAACCCAACACCACCTGAAAGGGCGACAGGTTCGTAGAGGAGTGGCGAAGAGAGTTCTGCGCCATCTCGGCCCATGGCACGAACCTCGCCCACTCTCCCGGCCGGTCCTGGAAATAAGACCTCAGAAACCTGCCCACATCCTGGTTAATTCTCTGGTAGCTGGTCCACTGCAGGACGCATGATATAGCTGGACTAACTACTACGCCATGAATAAGCTGTAGAAGGACTAACTGCTACACCATTATATAGAAGGCCTAACTTCTACACCATAATATGGCAGGACTAAATTCTACACCATGCTATGGCTGAAGCAGGACTACCTACAACACCGTGATATAGCTGGACTAATGACTACACCATGAAAAAGCAGTCAACGAACTAACTACTATACCATGCTATAGCTGTAGCAAGACTAACTTCTACACCATGGTACAGTTGAAAAAGGACTATATAGGACACCTTGATATAGATGTAGCAGGACCAACTACCACACCATGATATAGCGTGAGCAGGACTAACTACTACACTATGGAATAGCTGCGGCAAGACTAACTAATATACCTTGATATAGCTGTAGCAGGACAAACTACTACACCATGATATAGCTGGACTAACTACTACACCATGAAAAAGCTGTGGAATTACCATTATACAGCAGGCTTAACTACTACATTATAATATAGCTGTACTAACTACTACATTATAATATAGCAGTGCTAACTACTACACAATGATATCGCTGTATTAGGACTAACTATTACACCATGATATATCTGTTTCAGGACTAACTTCTACACCATGATATAGTTGAAGCAGGACTAACTACCACACCATGTTATAGCTGTAGCAAGACTAACTACAACACTATGATATAGCTGTGGCAGGACAAAATACTAAAACATGATATAGCTGTAGCAGGACTATCTACTAAACCATGATATTGATGAACTAACTACTACACCATAATATAGCAGGACTAACTACAACACCATGACATAGCAGGACTAACTACAACACAATGATATAGCTGTAGCAGGACTAACGACGTCACCATGATATATCGGTAGCAGGACTAACTATTACACCATGATACAGCTAGAGTAGGACTATCTACCACACCATGATATAGCTGTAGCAGGACTAGCTACTACACCATGATATAGCTGTAGCAGGACTAACGACTACACCACCATTATATTGCAGGATTCACTACCACTCCATGATATAGCAGGACTAACTACTACTCAATGATATAGATGTAGCAGGATTAACTACTACACCATGATATAGCTGTAGCAGGACTAACTACTAAACAATGATATAGCTGTAGCAGCACAAACTACTACAGCATTATACAGCTGCTGCAGGACTAACTACTACTCCATGATATAGCTGTTGCAGGACTAACTTCTACTCCATGATATATTTGAAACAGGACTAACTACGATTCTATAATATAGCTGTAGAAGGACTAACTACAACACTATAATATAGCTTTGGCAGAACTAACTAATACATCATCATATTGCTGTAGAAGGACTAACTACTACACCTTGATGTAGTTGAAGCAGGACTAACAACTACACTATGATATAGCTAGACTAACTACTACAGTCAGATATAAATGAAGCAGGACTAACTTTTACACCATTATATAGCTGTAGCAGGACTTACTACATCACCATGATACAGCTGTAGCAGGACTAACTTCTGCACCATGGTATAGTTGAAGGAGGGCTAACTGAGATTCCATGATATAGCTTTAGCATGACTAACTACAACACCATAATATAGTTGTAGCAGGACTAACTACTGCACTAAGATATAGCTGTAGCAGGACTAACGACTACACCATTATATAGCAGGATTCACTACTACACCATAATATAGCACGACTAACTACTACACCATGATATATCTATAGCAGGACTAACTTCTACACCATGATATAGTTGAAGCAGGACTAAATGAGACTCCATGATATAGCTGTCGCTGGACTAACTACCACACCATGATATAGCCGTAGCAGGACTAACTACAACACCATGATATAGCTAGACTAACTACTACACTATGATATAGCTTTTGCAGGACTAACTACTTCACCATGATATAGCTGGACTAACTAATACACCATGAATAAGCTGTAGAAAGACTAACTACTACACCATTATATAGAAGGCATAACTACTACACCATAATATAGCAGGACTATATTCAACACCATGCTATGTCTGTAGCAGGACTAACTACTACACCAAGAAATTGCTGGACTAACAACTATGCCATGAAAAAGCTGTAGAAGGACTAACGACTACACCATGCTTTAGCTGTAGCAGGACTAACTTCTTCACCATGGTACAGTTGAAAAAGGACTAAATACAACACCATGCTATAGCTGTAGCAGGACTAACTACCACACCATGATATAGCTGGAGTAGGACTAACTACTGCACTATGAAATTGCAACGGCAAGACAAACTACTATACCTTGATATAGCTGAAGCAGGACTAACTGCAACACCATGATATAGCTAGACTAACTACTACACTGTGATATAGCTGTAGCAGGACTAACTACTACAACATGATATAACTGTAGCAGGACTAACATCTACACCATGACATAGTTGTAACAGGATTAACACTTACACCATGATATAGCTAGACTAACTACTACACTCTGATATAACTGTAGCAGGACGAACTATTACACCATGATATAGCTGTAGCAGGACTAACTGCTACACCATTATATAGCTAGACTAACTACTACACTCTAATATAGGTGTAGCAGGACTAACTACTACACCAAGATATGGCTGGCCTAATGACAACGCCATGAAAAAGCTGTAGCAGGACTAACTACTACACCATGATATAGCTGTAGCAGGACTAACTGCTAGACTATGATATAGCTAGACTAACAACTACACTGTGAAATAGCTGTAGCAGGACTAACTACTACTACATGATATAACTGTAGCAGGACTAACTTCTACACTCTTATATAGCTGTAGCAGGACCAATGACTACACCATGCTATAGCTGCAGCAGGACTAACTTCTACACCATGGTACAGTTCAAAAAGGACTAAATACGACACCTTGATATGCATGTAGCAGGACTAACTACCACAGCATGTTATTGCTGGAGCAGGACAAACTACTACACTATGAAATAGCTATGGCAAGACTAACTACTATACCTTGACAAAGCTGAAGCAGGACTAACTGCTACACCATGATATAGCTAGATTAATGACTACACTATGATACAGCTGTAGCAGGACTAACTGCTACACCATGATCAAGCTGTAGCAGGACTATACTTCTACACAATGATATAGCTGTAGCAGGACTAACTACTACAACATGATATAGCTGTAGCAAGACTAACTTCTACACCATGATATAGTTGAAGCAGGACTAACTGAGACTTAATGATATAGCTGTAGCAGGACTAACTACTACATCATGATATAGCTGCAGCAGGACAAACTACTACACCATGATATTGCTTTTGCAGGACGATATACTTCACCATTATACAGCAGACCTAACTACTACACCATAATATGGCAGGACTAACTAATACACCATGATACAGCTGTAGCACGACTAACTCCTACACCATGATATAGCAGGACTAACTATAACACCATGACGTAGTAGGACTAACTACTACACCATGATATAGCTGTTGCAGGACTATCTTCTACATCATGATAAAGTTCAAGCAGGAGTAACTACCACACCATGATATAGCTAGACTGACTACTACACTCTGATATAGCTGTAGCAGGACTAACGACTACACCATTTTATTGCAGGATTCACTATTACACCATAATATAGCACGACTAATTACTACACCATGATATGATTGGACTAATGACTACACCATGAAAAAGCTGTCGCAGGACTAACTACCACACCATGTTATAGCTGGAGCAGGACTAACTGCTACAACATGATATAGCTAGACTAATGACTACACTATGATAAAGCTGTAGCAGGGCTAACTACTACACAATGATATAGCTGTAGCAGGACTATCTACTACAACATGATATAGCTGTAGCAGGACTAACTCTTACACCACAATATAGCAGGACTAACTACTCCACCATGAATAAGCTGTAGAAGGACAAACTACTACACCATTATATAGAAGGCCTAACTACTACACCATAATATAGCAGGACTAAATTCTACACCATGCTATGGATGTAGCAGGACTAACTACGACACCAAGATATAGCTGGACTAACGACTACGCAATGAAAAAGCTGTAGAAGGACTACCAACTACACCGTGCTATAGCTGTAGCAGGACTAACTTCTACACCATGGTACAGTTGAAGCAGGACTAACTACCACACCATGATATAGCTGGATCAGGACTAACTACTGCACTATGAAATAGCTAATGCAAGACTAACTACTATGCCTTGATATAGCTGAAGCAGGACCAACTCCTTCACCATGATATAGATAGACTATATCTGTAGCTGTAGCAGAATTAACTTCTGCACCATTATATAGTTCAAGCAGGACTAACTGAGACTCCATGATACAGCTGTAGCAGGACTAATTACCACAACACGATATAGCTGTAGCAGGACTAACTACCACACCATGATATAGACGCGGCAACACCAACTGCTACACAATGATATAGCTGTAGCAGGACTAATTACTACACCATGATATAGCTGTAGCAGGACTAACTTCTACACCATGATATAGCTGTGGCAGGACTAACTCTTACACCACAATATAGCTGGACAAACTATGCCATGAATAAGCTGTAGAAAGACTAACTACTACACCATTACATTGAAGGCCTAACTACTACACCATGCTATGGATGTAGCAGGACTAACTACGACACCAAGATATAGCTGGACTAACGACTACGCAATGAAAAAGCTGTAGAAGGACTACCAACTACACCATGCTATAGCTGTAGCAGGACTAACTTCTACACCATGATATAGCGGGAGCAGGACTAACTACTACACCATGATATAGAGGGAGCAGGACTAACTACTACACCATGAAATAGCTGCGGCAAGACTAACTACTACACCATGATATAGATACACTAACAACTACACTATGATATAGCTGTAGCAGGACTAACTACTACACCATGATATAGATTAACTAACTAACTACTACATCATAATACAGCAGGACTAACTACTACACCATGATATATCGGTAGCAGGACTAGCTACTGCACTATGATATAGCTGTAGCAGGACTATCTACTACACCATGATATAGCTGTAGCAGGACTAACTACTACACCATTATATAGCAGGATTCACTACCACTCCATGATATAGCAGGACTAACAACTACTCAATGATATACATGTAGCAGGATTAACTACTACACCATTATACAGCTGCTGCAGGACTAACTACTACTCCATGATATAGCTGGACTAACTACTACACCATGATAAAGCAGGACTAACTACAACACCATGATATAGCTGTTGCAGGACTAACTTCTACTCCATGATATATTTGAAACAGGACTAACTATGATTCTATGATATAGCTATAGAAGGACTAACTACAACACTATAATAAAGCTTTGGCAGGACTAACTGCCACACCATGATATAGCTGTATCAGGACTAACTACTACACCATGATATAGCTGCAGCAGGACTAACTAATACATCATCAT
Source organism: Salmo salar (assembly GCF_965601325.2). NCBI lineage: Eukaryota > Metazoa > Chordata > Actinopteri > Salmoniformes > Salmonidae > Salmo > Salmo salar. Next base: position 718,621 of record NW_027675383.1, read on the forward strand.
ATTGCTGTAGCAGGACTAACTACTACACCTTGATGTAGTTGAAGCAGGACTAACAACTACACTATGATATAGCTAGACTAACTACTTCAGTCATATATAGCTGAAGCAGGACTAACTTTTACAATATTATATAGCTGTAGCAGGACTTACTACTACACCATGACACAGCTGTAGCCGGACTAATTTCTACACCATGATATAGTTGAAGCAGGACTAACTGAGACTCCATGATATAGCTGTCGCAGGACTCACTACCACACTATGAAATAAAATAAAAATAAAATGATATGGCTTTAGCAGGACTAACTACTACACCATGATATAGCTGAACTAACTACTACGCCATGAATAAGCTGTAGAAAGACTAACTACTGCCCCATTATATAGAAGGCCTAACTACTACACCATAATATAGCAGGACTAAATTCCACACCATGATATGGCTGTAGCAGGACTAACTTCATGCACCATGGTACAGTTGAAAAAGGACTAAATTCAACACCATGCTATAGCTGTAGCTGGACTAACTACCACACCACGATATAGCTGGAGCAGGACTAACTACTACACTATGAAAATGCTAAGGCAAGACAAACTACTATACCTTGATATAGCTGAAGCATGACTAACTGCTACATCATGATATTGCTAGACTAACTACTACACCATGATATAGCTGTAGCAGGACTAACTATACCATGATATAGCTAGACTAACTACTACACTGTGATATAGCTGTAGCATGACTAACTATTACAACATGATATAACTGTAGCAGGACTAACTTCTACACCATGACATAGCTGTAGCAGGACTAATTAGTACACCACAATATAGCTGTAGCGGGACTAACATCTACACCATGATATAGCTGTAGCAGGACGAACACTTACACCATGATATAGCTAGACTAACTACTACACTCTGATATAGCTGTAGCAGGACTACCGACTACACCATGATATTGCTGTAGCAGGACTAACTACTACACCAAGATATGGCTGGACTAATGACTACGCCATGAAAACTTCTACAGCATGGTACAGTTGAAAAAGGACTAAATACGACATCTTGATATGGCTGTAGCAGGACTAACTACCACACCATGTTATTGCTGGAGCAGGACTAGCCACTACACTATCAAATAGCTACGGCAACACTAACTATATACCTTGATATAGCTGAAGATGGACTAACAGCTACACCATGATATAGCTACATTAACGACTACACTATGATATAGTTGTAGCAGGACTAACTACTACAACATGATGAAGCTGTAGCTGGACTATACTTCTACACAATGATATAGCTGTAGCAGGACTAACTACTACAACATGATATAGCTATAGCAGGACTAACTACCACACCATGACATATCTGTTGCAGGACAAACTACAACAATATGATAAAGCTGTGGCAGGACTAACTCTGACACCATGATTTACTTTTAGCAGGACTAACTACTACACCATGATATAGCTGGACTTAACTGCTACGCCATGAAAACGCTGTAGAATGACTAACTACTACACCATAATATATAGCAGGCCTAACTACTACACGAAAATATAGCAGGACTAACAACTACATAATGATATAGCTGGACTAACTACTACACCAAGATATAGCTGTAGCCTGAATAACTACTACACAATTATATAGCTGTATTAGGACTAACTATTACACTATGATATATCTATTTCAGGACTAACTTCTGCACCATGATATAGTTGCAGCAGGACTAACTACCACACCATTTTATTGCTGTAGCAGGACTAACTACAACACTATGATATAGCTGTAGCAGGTTAAGCTACTATAACATGATATAGCTGTAAATGGACTAACAACTACACCATGATATAGCTGAACTAACTACTTTATCATAATATAGCAGGACTAACTACTACACTATGATATAGCTGTTGCAGGACTAACTACTACACCATGATATAGCTGTAGCAGGGCTAACTGCTACACCATAATATAGCTAGACCAACTACTACACTGTGATATAGCTGTAGCAGGACAAACTACTACTACAAGATATAACTGTAGCAGGACTAACTTCTACACCATGATATAGCTGTAGCAGGACTAACTACTACACCATGATATAGCTGTAGCAGGACGAACTGCTACACCATTATATAGCTAGACTAACTACTACACTGTGATATAGCTGTAGCAGGACTAACTACTACAACATGATATAACTGTAGCAGGACTAACATCTACACCATGACATAGTTGTAACAGGATTAACACTTACACCATGATATAGCTAGACTAACTACTACACTCTGATATAACTGTAGCAGGACGAACTATTACACCATGATATAGCTGTAGCAGGACTAACTGCTACACCATTATATAGCTAGACTAACTACTACACTCTAATATAGGTGTAGCAGGACTAACTACTACACCAAGATATGGCTGGCCTAATGACAACGCCATGAAAAAGCTGTAGCAGGACTAACTACTACACCATGATATAGCTGTAGCAGGACTAACTGCTAGACTATGATATAGCTAGACTAACAACTACACTGTGAAATAGCTGTAGCAGGACTAACTACTACTACATGATATAACTGTAGCAGGACTAACTTCTACACTCTTATATAGCTGTAGCAGGACCAATGACTACACCATGCTATAGCTGCAGCAGGACTAACTTCTACACCATGGTACAGTTCAAAAAGGACTAAATACGACACCTTGATATGCATGTAGCAGGACTAACTACCACAGCATGTTATTGCTGGAGCAGGACAAACTACTACACTATGAAATAGCTATGGCAAGACTAACTACTATACCTTGACAAAGCTGAAGCAGGACTAACTGCTACACCATGATATAGCTAGATTAATGACTACACTATGATACAGCTGTAGCAGGACTAACTGCTACACCATGATCAAGCTGTAGCAGGACTATACTTCTACACAATGATATAGCTGTAGCAGGACTAACTACTACAACATGATATAGCTGTAGCAAGACTAACTTCTACACCATGATATAGTTGAAGCAGGACTAACTGAGACTTAATGATATAGCTGTAGCAGGACTAACTACTACATCATGATATAGCTGCAGCAGGACAAACTACTACACCATGATATTGCTTTTGCAGGACGATATACTTCACCATTATACAGCAGACCTAACTACTACACCATGATATAGCAGGACTAACTACAACACCATGACGTAGTAGGACTAACTACTACACCATGATATAGCTGTTGCAGGACTATCTTCTACATCATGATAAAGTTCAAGCAGGAGTAACTACCACACCATGATATAGCTAGACTGACTACTACACTCTGATATAGCTGTAGCAGGACTAACGACTACACCATTTTATTGCAGGATTCACTATTACACCATAATATAGCACGACTAATTACTACACCATGATATGATTGGACTAATGACTACACCATGAAAAAGCTGTCGCAGGACTAACTACCACACCATGTTATAGCTGGAGCAGGACTAACTGCTACAACATGATATAGCTAGACTAATGACTACACTATGATAAAGCTGTAGCAGGGCTAACTACTACACAATGATATAGCTGTAGCAGGACTATCTACTACAACATGATATAGCTGTAGCAGGACTAACTCTTACACCACAATATAGCAGGACTAACTACTCCACCATGAATAAGCTGTAGAAGGACAAACTACTACACCATTATATAGAAGGCCTAACTACTACACCATAATATAGCAGGACTAAATTCTACACCATGCTATGGATGTAGCAGGACTAACTACGACACCAAGATATAGCTGGACTAACGACTACGCAATGAAAAAGCTGTAGAAGGACTACCAACTACACCGTGCTATAGCTGTAGCAGGACTAACTTCTACACCATGGTACAGTTGAAGCAGGACTAACTACCACACCATGATATAGCTGGATCAGGACTAACTACTGCACTATGAAATAGCTAATGCAAGACTAACTACTATGCCTTGATATAGCTGAAGCAGGACCAACTCCTTCACCATGATATAGATAGACTATATCTGTAGCTGTAGCAGAATTAACTTCTGCACCATTATATAGTTCAAGCAGGACTAACTGAGACTCCATGATACAGCTGTAGCACGACTAATTACTACACCATGATATGATTGGACTAATGACTACACCATGAAAAAGCTGTCGCAGGACTAACTACCACACCATGTTATAGCTGGAGCAGGACTAACTGCTACAACATGATATAGCTAGACTAATGACTACACTATGATAAAGCTGTAGCAGGGCTAACTACTACACAATGATATAACTGTAGCAGGACTATCTACTACAACATGATATAGCTGTAGCAGGACTAACTCTTACACCACAATATAGCAGGACTAACTACTCCACCATGAATAAGCTGTAGAAGGACAAACTACTACACCATTATATAGAAGGCCTAACTACTACACCATAATATAGCAGGACTAAATTCTACACCATGCTATGGATGTAGCAGGACTAACTACGACACCAAGATATAGCTGGACTAACGACTACGCAATGAAAAAGCTGTAGAAGGACTACCAACTACACCGTGCTATAGCTGTAGCAGGACTAACTTCTACACCATGGTACAGTTGAAGCAGGACTAACTACCACACCATGATATAGCTGGATCAGGACTAACTACTGCACTATGAAATAGCTAATGCAAGACTAACTACTATGCCTTGATATAGCTGAAGCAGGACCAACTCCTTCACCATGATATAGATAGACTATATCTGTAGCTGTAGCAGAATTAACTTCTGCACCATTATATAGTTCAAGCAGGACTAACTGAGACTCCATGATACAGCTGTAGCAGGACTAATTACCACAACACGATATAGCTGTAGCAGGACTAACTACCACACCATGATATAGACGCGGCAACACCAACTGCTACACAATGATATAGCTGTAGCAGGACTAATTACTACACCATGATATAGCTGTAGCAGGACTAACTTCTACACCATGATATAGCTGTGGCAGGACTAACTCTTACACCACAATATAGCTGGACAAACTATGCCATGAATAAGCTGTAGAAAGACTAACTACTACACCATTACATTGAAGGCCTAACTACTACACCATGCTATGGATGTAGCAGGACTAATTACGACACCAAGATATAGCTGGACTAACGACTACGCAATGAAAAAGCTGTAGAAGGACTACCAACTACACCATGCTATAGCTGTAGCAGGACTAACTTCTACACCATGATATAGCGGGAGCAGGACTAACTACTACACCATGATATAGAGGGAGCAGGACTAACTACTACACCATGAAATAGCTGCGGCAAGACTAACTACTACACCATGATATAGATACACTAACAACTACACTATGATATAGCTGTAGCAGGACTAACTACTACACCATGATATAGATTAACTAACTAACTACTACATCATAATACAGCAGGACTAACTACTACACCATGATATATCGGTAGCAGGACTAGCTACTGCACTATGATATAGCTGTAGCAGGACTATCTACTACACCATGATATAGCTGTAGCAGGACTAACTACTACACCATTATATAGCAGGATTCACTACCACTCCATGATATAGCAGGACTAACAACTACTCAATGATATACATGTAGCAGGATTAACTACTACACCATTATACAGCTGCTGCAGGACTAACTACTACTCCATGATATAGCTGGACTAACTACTACACCATGATAAAGCAGGACTAACTACAACACCATGATATAGCTGTTGCAGGACTAACTTCTACTCCATGATATATTTGAAACAGGACTAACTATGATTCTATGATATAGCTATAGAAGGACTAACTACAACACTATAATAAAGCTTTGGCAGGACTAACTGCCACACCATGATATAGCTGTATCAGGACTAACTACTACACCATGATATAGCTGCAGCAGGACTAACTAATACATCATCATATTGCTGTAGCAGGACTAAGTACTACACCTTGATGTAGTTGAAGCAGGACTAACAACTACACTATGATATAGCTAGACTAACTACTTCAGTCATATATAGCTGAAGCAGGACTAACTTTTACAATATTATATAGCTGTAGCAGGACTTACTACTACACCATGACACAGCTGTAGCCGGACTAATTTCTACACCATGATATAGTTGAAGCAGGACTAACTGAGACTCCATGATATAGCTGTCGCAGGACTCACTACCACACTATGAAATAAAATAAAAATAAAATGATATGGCTGTAGCAGGACTAACTGCTAGACTATGATATAGCTAGACTAACAACTACACTGTGAAATAGCTGTAGCAGGACTAACTACTACTACATGATATAACTGTAGCAGGACTAACTTCTACACTCTTATATAGCTGTAGCAGGACCAATGACTACACCATGCTATAGCTGCAGCAGGACTAACTTCTACACCATGGTACAGTTCAAAAAGGACTAAATACGACACCTTGATATGCATGTAGCAGGACTAACTACCACAGCATGTTATTGCTGGAGCAGGACAAACTACTACACTATGAAATAGCTATGGCAAGACTAACTACTATACCTTGACAAAGCTGAAGCAGGACTAACTGCTACACCATGATATAGCTAGATTAATGACTACACTATGATACAGCTGTAGCAGGACTAACTGCTACACCATGATCAAGCTGTAGCAGGACTATACTTCTACACAATGATATAGCTGTAGCAGGACTAACTACTACAACATGATATAGCTGTAGCAAGACTAACTTCTACACCATGATATAGTTGAAGCAGGACTAACTGAGACTTAATGATATAGCTGTAGCAGGACTAACTACTACATCATGATATAGCTGCAGCAGGACAAACTACTACACCATGATATTGCTTTTGCAGGACGATATACTTCACCATTATACAGCAGACCTAACTACTACACCATAATATGGCAGGACTAACTAATACACCATGATACAGCTGTAGCACGACTAACTCCTACACCATGATATAGCAGGACTAACTATAACACCATGACGTAGTAGGACTAACTACTACACCATGATATAGCTGTTGCAGGACTATCTTCTACATCATGATAAAGTTCAAGCAGGAGTAACTACCACACCATGATATAGCTAGACTGACTACTACACTCTGATATAGCTGTAGCAGGACTAACGACTACACCATTTTATTGCAGGATTCACTATTACACCATAATATAGCACGACTAATTACTACACCATGATATGATTGGACTAATGACTACACCATGAAAAAGCTGTCGCAGGACTAACTACCACACCATGTTATAGCTGGAGCAGGACTAACTGCTACAACATGATATAGCTAGACTAATGACTACACTATGATAAAGCTGTAGCAGGGCTAACTACTACACAATGATATAGCTGTAGCAGGACTATCTACTACAACATGATATAGCTGTAGCAGGACTAACTCTTACACCACAATATAGCAGGACTAACTACTCCACCATGAATAAGCTGTAGAAGGACAAACTACTACACCATTATATAGAAGGCCTAACTACTACACCATAATATAGCAGGACTAAATTCTACACCATGCTATGGATGTAGCAGGACTAACTACGACACCAAGATATAGCTGGACTAACGACTACGCAATGAAAAAGCTGTAGAAGGACTACCAACTACACCGTGCTATAGCTGTAGCAGGACTAACTTCTACACCATGGTACAGTTGAAGCAGGACTAACTACCACACCATGATATAGCTGGATCAGGACTAACTACTGCACTATGAAATAGCTAATGCAAGACTAACTACTATGCCTTGATATAGCTGAAGCAGGACCAACTCCTTCACCATGATATAGATAGACTATATCTGTAGCTGTAGCAGAATTAACTTCTGCACCATTATATAGTTCAAGCAGGACTAACTGAGACTCCATGATACAGCTGTAGCACGACTAATTACTACACCATGATATGATTGGACTAATGACTACACCATGAAAAAGCTGTCGCAGGACTAACTACCACACCATGTTATAGCTGGAGCAGGACTAACTGCTACAACATGATATAGCTAGACTAATGACTACACTATGATAAAGCTGTAGCAGGGCTAACTACTACACAATGATATAGCTGTAGCAGGACTATCTACTACAACATGATATAGCTGTAGCAGGACTAACTCTTACACCACAATATAGCAGGACTAACTACTCCACCATGAATAAGCTGTAGAAGGACAAACTACTACACCATTATATAGAAGGCCTAACTACTACACCATAATATAGCAGGACTAAATTCTACACCATGCTATGGATGTAGCAGGACTAACTACGACACCAAGATATAGCTGGACTAACGACTACGCAATGAAAAAGCTGTAGAAGGACTACCAACTACACCGTGCTATAGCTGTAGCAGGACTAACTTCTACACCATGGTACAGTTGAAGCAGGACTAACTACCACACCATGATATAGCTGGATCAGGACTAACTACTGCACTATGAAATAGCTAATGCAAGACTAACTACTATGCCTTGATATAGCTGAAGCAGGACCAACTCCTTCACCATGATATAGATAGACTATATCTGTAGCTGTAGCAGAATTAACTTCTGCACCATTATATAGTTCAAGCAGGACTAACTGAGACTCCATGATACAGCTGTAGCAGGACTAATTACCACAACACGATATAGCTGTAGCAGGACTAACTACCACACCATGATATAGACGCGGCAACACCAACTGCTACACAATGATATAGCTGTAGCAGGACTAATTACTACACCATGATATAGCTGTAGCAGGACTAACTTCTACACCATGATATAGCTGTGGCAGGACTAACTCTTACACCACAATATAGCTGGACAAACTATGCCATGAATAAGCTGTAGAAAGACTAACTACTACACCATTACATTGAAGGCCTAACTACTACACCATGCTATGGATGTAGCAGGACTAACTACGACACCAAGATATAGCTGGACTAACGACTACGCAATGAAAAAGCTGTAGAAGGACTACCAACTACACCATGCTATAGCTGTAGCAGGACTAACTTCTACACCATGATATAGCGGGAGCAGGACTAACTACTACACCATGATATAGAGGGAGCAGGACTAACTACTACACCATGAAATAGCTGCGGCAAGACTAACTACTACACCATGATATAGATACACTAACAACTACACTATGATATAGCTGTAGCAGGACTAACTACTACACCATGATATAGATTAACTAACTAACTACTACATCATAATACAGCAGGACTAACTACTACACCATGATATATCGGTAGCAGGACTAGCTACTGCACTATGATATAGCTGTAGCAGGACTATCTACTACACCATGATATAGCTGTAGCAGGACTAACTACTACACCATTATATAGCAGGATTCACTACCACTCCATGATATAGCAGGACTAACAACTACTCAATGATATACATGTAGCAGGATTAACTACTACACCATTATACAGCTGCTGCAGGACTAACTACTACTCCATGATATAGCTGGACTAACTACTACACCATGATAAAGCAGGACTAACTACAACACCATGATATAGCTGTTGCAGGACTAACTTCTACTCCATGATATATTTGAAACAGGACTAACTATGATTCTATGATATAGCTATAGAAGGACTAACTACAACACTATAATAAAGCTTTGGCAGGACTAACTGCCACACCATGATATAGCTGTATCAGGACTAACTACTACACCATGATATAGCTGCAGCAGGACTAACTAATACATCATCATATTGCTGTAGCAGGACTAAGTACTACACCTTGATGTAGTTGAAGCAGGACTAACAACTACACTATGATATAGCTAGACTAACTACTTCAGTCATATATAGCTGAAGCAGGACTAACTTTTACAATATTATATAGCTGTAGCAGGACTTACTACTACACCATGACACAGCTGTAGCCGGACTAATTTCTACACCATGATATAGTTGAAGCAGGACTAACTGAGACTCCATGATATAGCTGTCGCAGGACTCACTACCACACTATGAAATAAAATAAAAATAAAATGATATGGCTGTAGCAGGACTAACTGCTAGACTATGATATAGCTAGACTAACAACTACACTGTGAAATAGCTGTAGCAGGACTAACTACTACTACATGATATAACTGTAGCAGGACTAACTTCTACACTCTTATATAGCTGTAGCAGGACCAATGACTACACCATGCTATAGCTGCAGCAGGACTAACTTCTACACCATGGTACAGTTCAAAAAGGACTAAATACGACACCTTGATATGCATGTAGCAGGACTAACTACCACAGCATGTTATTGCTGGAGCAGGACAAACTACTACACTATGAAATAGCTATGGCAAGACTAACTACTATACCTTGACAAAGCTGAAGCAGGACTAACTGCTACACCATGATATAGCTAGATTAATGACTACACTATGATACAGCTGTAGCAGGACTAACTGCTACACCATGATCAAGCTGTAGCAGGACTATACTTCTACACAATGATATAGCTGTAGCAGGACTAACTACTACAACATGATATAGCTGTAGCAAGACTAACTTCTACACCATGATATAGTTGAAGCAGGACTAACTGAGACTTAATGATATAGCTGTAGCAGGACTAACTACTACATCATGATATAGCTGCAGCAGGACAAACTACTACACCATGATATTGCTTTTGCAGGACGATATACTTCACCATTATACAGCAGACCTAACTACTACACCATAATATGGCAGGACTAACTAATACACCATGATACAGCTGTAGCACGACTAACTCCTACACCATGATATAGCAGGACTAACTATAACACCATGACGTAGTAGGACTAACTACTACACCATGATATAGCTGTTGCAGGACTATCTTCTACATCATGATAAAGTTCAAGCAGGAGTAACTACCACACCATGATATAGCTAGACTGACTACTACACTCTGATATAGCTGTAGCAGGACTAACGACTACACCATTTTATTGCAGGATTCACTATTACACCATAATATAGCACGACTAATTACTACACCATGATATGATTGGACTAATGACTACACCATGAAAAAGCTGTCGCAGGACTAACTACCACACCATGTTATAGCTGGAGCAGGACTAACTGCTACAACATGATATAGCTAGACTAATGACTACACTATGATAAAGCTGTAGCAGGGCTAACTACTACACAATGATATAGCTGTAGCAGGACTATCTACTACAACATGATATAGCTGTAGCAGGACTAACTCTTACACCACAATATAGCAGGACTAACTACTCCACCATGAATAAGCTGTAGAAGGACAAACTACTACACCATTATATAGAAGGCCTAACTACTACACCATAATATAGCAGGACTAAATTCTACACCATGCTATGGATGTAGCAGGACTAACTACGACACCAAGATATAGCTGGACTAACGACTACGCAATGAAAAAGCTGTAGAAGGACTACCAACTACACCGTGCTATAGCTGTAGCAGGACTAACTTCTACACCATGGTACAGTTGAAGCAGGACTAACTACCACACCATGATATAGCTGGATCAGGACTAACTACTGCACTATGAAATAGCTAATGCAAGACTAACTACTATGCCTTGATATAGCTGAAGCAGGACCAACTCCTTCACCATGATATAGATAGACTATATCTGTAGCTGTAGCAGAATTAACTTCTGCACCATTATATAGTTCAAGCAGGACTAACTGAGACTCCATGATACAGCTGTAGCAGGACTAATTACCACAACACGATATAGCTGTAGCAGGACTAACTACCACACCATGATATAGACGCGGCAACACCAACTGCTACACAATGATATAGCTGTAGCAGGACTAATTACTACACCATGATATAGCTGTAGCAGGACTAACTTCTACACCATGATATAGCTGTGGCAGGACTAACTCTTACACCACAATATAGCTGGACAAACTATGCCATGAATAAGCTGTAGAAAGACTAACTACTACACCATTACATTGAAGGCCTAACTACTACACCATGCTATGGATGTAGCAGGACTAACTACGACACCAAGATATAGCTGGACTAACGACTACGCAATGAAAAAGCTGTAGAAGGACTACCAACTACACCATGCTATAGCTGTAGCAGGACTAACTTCTACACCATGATATAGCGGGAGCAGGACTAACTACTACACCATGATATAGAGGGAGCAGGACTAACTACTACACCATGAAATAGCTGCGGCAAGACTAACTACTACACCATGATATAGATACACTAACAACTACACTATGATATAGCTGTAGCAGGACTAACTACTACACCATGATATAGATTAACTAACTAACTACTACATCATAATACAGCAGGACTAACTACTACACCATGATATATCGGTAGCAGGACTAGCTACTGCACTATGATATAGCTGTAGCAGGACTATCTACTACACCATGATATAGCTGTAGCAGGACTAACTACTACACCATTATATAGCAGGATTCACTACCACTCCATGATATAGCAGGACTAACAACTACTCAATGATATACATGTAGCAGGATTAACTACTACACCATTATACAGCTGCTGCAGGACTAACTACTACTCCATGATATAGCTGGACTAACTACTACACCATGATAAAGCAGGACTAACTACAACACCATGATATAGCTGTTGCAGGACTAACTTCTACTCCATGATATATTTGAAACAGGACTAACTATGATTCTATGATATAGCTATAGAAGGACTAACTACAACACTATAATAAAGCTTTGGCAGGACTAACTGCCACACCATGATATAGCTGTATCAGGACTAACTACTACACCATGATATAGCTGCAGCAGGACTAACTAATACATCATCATATTGCTGTAGCAGGACTAAGTACTACACCTTGATGTAGTTGAAGCAGGACTAACAACTACACTATGATATAGCTAGACTAACTACTTCAGTCATATATAGCTGAAGCAGGACTAACTTTTACAATATTATATAGCTGTAGCAGGACTTACTACTACACCATGACACAGCTGTAGCCGGACTAATTTCTACACCATGATATAGTTGAAGCAGGACTAACTGAGACTCCATGATATAGCTGTCGCAGGACTCACTACCACACTATGAAATAAAATAAAAATAAAATGATATGGCTGTAGCAGGACTAACTGCTAGACTATGATATAGCTAGACTAACAACTACACTGTGAAATAGCTGTAGCAGGACTAACTACTACTACATGATATAACTGTAGCAGGACTAACTTCTACACTCTTATATAGCTGTAGCAGGACCAATGACTACACCATGCTATAGCTGCAGCAGGACTAACTTCTACACCATGGTACAGTTCAAAAAGGACTAAATACGACACCTTGATATGCATGTAGCAGGACTAACTACCACAGCATGTTATTGCTGGAGCAGGACAAACTACTACACTATGAAATAGCTATGGCAAGACTAACTACTATACCTTGACAAAGCTGAAGCAGGACTAACTGCTACACCATGATATAGCTAGATTAATGACTACACTATGATACAGCTGTAGCAGGACTAACTGCTACACCATGATCAAGCTGTAGCAGGACTATACTTCTACACATGATATAGCTGTAGCAGGACTAACTACTACAACATGATATAGCTGTAGCAAGACTAACTTCTACACCATGATATAGTTGAAGCAGGACTAACTGAGACTTAATGATATAGCTGTAGCAGGACTAACTACTACATCATGATATAGCTGCAGCAGGACAAACTACTACACCATGATATTGCTTTTGCAGGACGATATACTTCACCATTATACAGCAGACCTAACTACTACACCATAATATGGCAGGACTAACTAATACACCATGATACAGCTGTAGCACGACTAACTCCTACACCATGATATAGCAGGACTAACTATAACACCATGACGTAGTAGGACTAACTACTACACCATGATATAGCTGTTGCAGGACTATCTTCTACATCATGATAAAGTTCAAGCAGGAGTAACTACCACACCATGATATAGCTAGACTGACTACTACACTCTGATATAGCTGTAGCAGGACTAACGACTACACCATTATATAGCAGGATTCACTACTACACCATAATATAGCACGACTAACTACTACACCATGATATGATTGGACTAATGACTACACCATGAAAAAGCTGTCGCAGGACTAACTACCACACCATGATATAGCTGGAGCAGGACTAACTGCGACACCATGATATAGCTGTCGCTGGACTAACTGACCACACCATGATAAAGCCGTAGCAGGGCTAACTACAACACCATGATATAGCTGTAGCAGGACTAACTACTACAACTATGATATAGCTGTAGCAGGACTAACTACTTACACCACGATATAGCAGGACTAACTACTCCACCATGAATAAGCTGTAGAAGGACAAACTACTACACCATTATATAGAAGGCCTAACTACTACACCATAATATAGCAGGACTAAATTCAACACCATGCTATGGCTGTAGCAGGACTAACTACGACACCAAGAAATAGCTGGACTAACGACTACGCCATGAAAAAGCTGTAGAAGGACTACCGACTACACCGTGCTATAGCTGTAGCAGGACTAACTTCTACACCATGGTACAGTTGAAAAAGGACTAAATACAACACCATGCTATAGCTGTAGCAGGACTAACTACCACACCATGATATAGCTGGAGTCAGGACTAACTACTGCACTATGAAATAGCTAACGGCAAGACAAACTACTATGCCTTGATATAGCTGAAGCAGGACCAACTCCAACACCATGATATAGCTAGACTAACTACTACACTGTGATATAGCTGTAGCAGGACTAACTGACGACACCATGATACAGCTGTAGCAGGACTAACATCTACCACAACACGACATAGCTGTAGCAGGACTAACTACTCACACCATGATATAGACGCGGCAGCACCAACTGCTACACACTGATATAGCTGTAGCAGGACGAACTACTACACCATGATATAGCTGTAGCAGGACTAACTGCTACACCATGATATAGCTGTGGCAGGACTAACTACTTACACTCACAATATAGGCGTGGCAGGACAAACTACTAAGCCATGATATAAGCTGTAGCAAGGACTAACTAACTACACCATGACATTGAAGGCCTAACTACTACACCATGCTATAGCAGGACTAACTACAACACCATGACATAGCAGGACTAACTACAACACAATGATATAGCTGTAGCAGGACTAACGACGTCACCATGATATAGCGGTAGCAGGACTAACTATGACACCATGATACAGCTAGAGTAGGACTATCTACCACAGCATGATATAGCTGTAGCAGGACTAGCCACTACACCATGCTATAGCTGTAGCAGGACTAACGACTACACCACCATTATATTGCAGGATTCACTACCACTCCATGATATAGCAGGACTAACTACTACTCAATGATATAGATGTAGCAGGACTAACTACTACACCATGATATAGCGGGAGCAGGACTAACTACTAAACAATGATATAGCTGTAGCAGCACAAACTACGACAGCATTATACAGCTGCTGCAGGACTAACTACGACTCCATGATATAGCTGTTGCAGGACTAACTTCTACTCCATGATATATTTGAAACAGGACTAACTACGATTCTATAATATAGCTGTAGAAGGACTAACTACAACACTATAATATAGCTTTGGCAGAACTAACTAATACATCATCATATTGCTGTAGCAGGACTAACTACTACACCTTGATGTAGTTGAAGCAGGACTAACAACTACACGATGATATAGCTAGACTAACTACTACAGTCAGATATAAATGACAGCAGGACTAACTTTTACACCATTATATAGCTGTAGCAGGACTTACTGCATCACCATGATACAGCTGTAGCAGGACTAGCTACTGCACCATGGTATAGTTGAAGGAGGGCTAACTGAGATGCCATGATATAGCTTTAGCATGACTAACTACAACACCATAATATCGTTGTAGCAGGACTAACTACTGGACTAAGATATAGCTGTAGCAGGACTAACGACTACACCATTATATAGCAGGATTCACTACCACACCATGATATAGCACGACTAACTACTACACCATGATATATCTATAGCAGGACTAACTTCTACACCATGATATAGTTGAAG